>NW_026902471.1:600000-1200000 GCF_027409185.1 Cynocephalus volans | reverse complement strand
GGTTCAGTGAGATATGCTGGATTCTAAACGGAGAAGCTTCTCTGACGCTTTTTCACAGAGATTTTGAAACTGAAATTTCCAAACACGTTTCCAACGAAGGCGCCAATGGGCTTCCCCATAGAACTTGCCAACCTGAATTCCTACAGGCTAGATGTGAGAGGCACATTCTGCTTCTTCCTCCCTTAGAGTTAAACTTGCTTCTGAAAGCTCAACCTCCGGGGAGTTTGTTTGGCAGAGATATAGAACACACTTTTCCAAGCCTGTTGGAAGGCATTTGCAGTTTCATTTCGCTTCTAATTTCCCAAACCAAACTGCTTGCAGCTCTAACTCCCTTCTAACTACCACTTCTTCGGTTCAGTGAGATATGCTGGATTCTAAACGGAGAAGCTTCTCTGACGCTTTTTTACAGAGATTTTGAAACTGAAATCTCCCATGCCGTTTCCACCATAGGCAGCAATGGGCTTCCCCATAGAACTTGCCAACCTGAATTCCTACAGGCTAGATGTGAGAGGCACATTCTGCTGCTTCCTCCCTAAGAGTTAAGCTTGCTTCTGAAAGCTCAACCTCCGGGGAGTCTGTTTGGCAGAGATATAGAACACACTTTTCCAAGCCTGTTGGAAGGCATTTGCAGTTTCATTTCGCGTCTAATTTCCCAAACCAAACTGCTTGCAGCTCTAACTGCCTTCTAACTACCACTTCTTCGGTTCAGTGAGATATGCTGGATTCTAAACGGAGAAGCTTCTCTGACGCTTTTTCACAGAGATTTTGAAACTGAAATCTCCCATGCCGTTTCCACCATAGGCAGCAATGGGCTTCCCCATAGAACTTGCCAACCTGAATTCCTACAGGCTAGATGTGAGAGGCACATTCTGCTGCTTCCTCCCTAACAGTTAAGCTTGCTTCTGAAAGCTCAAACTCCGGGGACTCTGTTTGGCACAGATATAGAACACACTTTTCCAAGCCTGTTGGAAGGCCTTTGCAGTGTCATTTCGCATCTAATTTCCCAAACCAAACTGCTTGCAGCTCTAACTCCCTTCTAACTACCACTTCTTCGGTTCAGTGAGATATGCTGGATTCTAAACGGAGAAGCTTCTCTGACGCTTTTTCACAGAGATTTTGAAACTGAAATTTCCAAACCCGTTTCCAACGAAGGCGCCAATGGGCTTCCCCATAGAACTTGCCAACCTGAATTCCTACAGGCTAGATGTGAGAGGCACATTCTCCTGCTTCCTCCCTTAGAGTTAAACTTGCTTCTGAAAGCTCAACCTCCGGAGAGTCTGTTTGGCAGAGTTATACAAAACACTTTTCCAAGCCTGTTGGAAGGCATTTGCAGTTTCATTTCGCGTCTAATTTCCCAAACCAAACTGCTTGCAGCTCTAACTCCCTTCTAACTACCACTTCTTCGGTTCAGTGAGATATGCTGGATTCTAAACGGAGAAGCTTCTCTGACGCTTTTTCACAGAGATTTTGAAACTGAAATCTCCCATGCCGTTTCCACCATAGGCAGCAATGGGCTTCCCCATAGAACTTGCCAACCTGAATTCCTACAGGCTAGAAGTGAGAGGCACATTCTGCTGCTTCCTCCCTTAGAGTTAAACTTGCTTCTGAAAGCTCAACCTCCGGAGAGTCTGTTTGGCAGAGATATAGAACACACTTTTCCAAGAGTGTTGGAAGGCATTTGCAGTTTCATTTCGCGTCTAATTTCCCAAACCAAACTGCTTGCAGCTCTAACTCCCTTCTAACTACCACTTCTTCGGTTCAGTGAGATATGCTGGATTCTGAACGGAGAAGCTTCTCTGACGCTTTTTCACAGAGATTTTGAAACTGAAATCTCCCATGCCGTTTCCACCATAGGCAGCAATGGGCTTCCCCATAGAACTTGCCAACCTGAATTCCTACAGGCTAGATGTGAGAGGCACATTCTGCTGCTTCCTCCCTTAGGGTTAAACTAGCTTCTGAAAGCTCAACCTCCGGGGAGTCTGTTTGGCAGAGATATAGAACACACTTTTCCAAGCCTGTTGGAAGGCCTTTGCAGTGTCCTTTCGCGTCTAATTTCCCAAACCAAACTGCTTGCAGCTCTAACTCCCTTCTAACTACCACTTCTTCGGTTCAGTGAGATATGCTGGATTCTAAACGGAGAAGCTTCTCTGACGCTTTTTCACAGAGATTTTGAAACTGAAATCTCCCATGCCGTTTCCATCATAGGCAGCAATGGGCTTCCCCATAGAACTTGCCAATCTGAATTCCTACAGGCTAGATGTGAGAGGCACATTCTGCTGCTTCCTCCCTTAGAGTTAAACTTGCTTCTGAAAGCTCAACCTCCGGGGAGTTTGTTTGACAGAGATATAGAACACACTTTTCCAAGCCTGTTGGAAGGCATTTGCAGTTTCATTTCGCGTCTAATTTCCCAAACCAAACTGCTTGCAGCTCTAACTCCCTTCTAACTACCACTTCTTAGGTTCAGTGAGATATGCTGGATTCTAAATGGAGAAGCTTCTCTGACGCTTTTTCACAGAGATTTTGAAACTGAAATTTCCAAACCCGTTTCCAACGAAGGCGCCAATGGGCTTCCCCATAGAACTTGCCAACCTGAATTCCTACAGGCTAGATGTGAGAGGCACATTCTGCTGCTTCCTCCCTTAGAGTTAAACTAGCTTCTGAAAGGTCAACCTCCGGGGAGTTTGTTTGGCAGAGATATAGAACACACTTTTCCAAGCCTGTTGGAAGGCATTTGCAGTTTCATTTCGCGTCTAATTTCCCAAACCAAACTCCTTGCATCTCTAACTGCCTTCTAACTACCACTTCTTCGGTTCAGTGAGATATGCTGGATTCTAAACGGAGAAGATTCTCTGACGCTTTTTCACAGAGATTTTGAAACTGAAATCTCCCATGCCGTTTCCACCATAGGCAGCAATGGGCTTCCCCATAGAACTTGCAAACCTGAATTCCTACAGGCTAGATGTGAGAGGCACATTCTGCTGCTTCCTCCCTAAGAGTTAAGCTTGCTTCTGAAAGCTCAACCTCCGGGGAGTCTGTTTGGCAGAGATATAGAACACACTTTTCCAAGCCTGTTGGAAGGCCTTTGCAGTGTCATTTCGCATCTAATTTCCCAAACAAAACTGCTTGCAGCTCTAACTCCCTTCTAACTACCACTTCTTCGGTTCAGTGAGATATGCTGGATTCTAAACGGAGAAGCTTCTCTGACGCTTTTTCACAGAGATTTTGAAACTGAAATCTCCCATGCCGTTTCCACCATAGGCAGCAATGGGCTTCCCCATAGAACTTGCGAACCTGAATTCCTACAGGCTAGATGTGAGAGGCACATTCTGCTCCTTCCTCCCTAACAGTTAAGCTTGCTTCTGAAAGCTCAAACTCCGGGGACTCTGTTTGGCACAGATATAGAACACACTTTTCCAAGCCTGTTGGAAGGCCTTTGCAGTGTCATTTCGCATCTAATTTCCCAAACCAAACTGCTTGCAGCTCTAACTCCCTTCTAACTACCACTTCTTCGGTTCAGTGAGATATGCTGGATTCTAAACGGAGAAGCTTCTCTGACGCTTTTTCACAGAGATTTTGAAACTGAAATTTCCAAACCCGTTTCCAACGAAGGCGCCAATGGGCTTCCCCATAGAACTTGCCAACCTGAATTCCTACAGGCTAGATGTGAGAGGCACATTCTGCTGCTTCCTCCCTTAGAGTTAAACTTGCTTCTGAAAGCTCAACCTCCGGGGAGTTTGTTTGGCAGAGATATAGAACACACTTTTCCAAGCCTGTTGGAAGGCATTTGCAGTTTCATTTCGCGTCTAATTTCCCAAACCAAACTGCTTGCAGCTCTAACTGCCTTCTAACTACCACTTCTTCGGTTCAGTGAGATATGCTGGATTCTAAACGGAGAAGCTTCTCTGACGCTTTTTCACAGAGATTTTGAAACTGAAATCTCCCATGCTGTTTCCACCATAGCCAGCAATGGGCTTCCCCATAGAACTTGCCAACCTGAATTCCTACAGGCTAGATGTGAGAGGCACATTCTGCTGCTTCCTCCCTTAGAGTTAAACTAGCTTCTGAAAGCTCAACCTCCAGGGAGTCTGTTTGGCAGAGATATAGAACACACTTTTCCAAGCCTGTTGGAAGGCCTTTGCAGTGTCATTTCGCATCTAATTTCCCAAACCAAACTGCTTGCAGCTCTAACTCCCTTCTAACTACCACTTCTTCGGTTCAGTGAGATATGCTGGATTCTAAACGGAGAAGCTTCTCTGACGCTTTTTCACAGAGATTTTGAAACTGAAATTTCCAAACCCGTTTCCAACGAAGGCGCCAATGGGCTTCCCCATAGAACTTGCCAACCTGAATTCCTACAGGCTAGATGTGAGAGGCACATTCTGCTGCTTCCTCCCTAAGAGTTAAGCTTGCTTCTGAAAGCTCAACCTCCGGGGACTCTGTTTGGCACAGATATAGAACACACTTTTCCAAGCCTGTTGGAAGGCCTTTGCAGTGTCATTTCGCATCTAATTTCCCAAACCAAACTGCTTGCAGCTCTAACTCCCTTCTAACTACCACTTCTTCGGTTCAGTGAGATATGCTGGATTCTAAACGGAGAAGCTTCTCTGACGCTTTTTCACAGAGATTTTGAAACTGAAATCTCCCATGCCGTTTCCACCATAGGCAGCAATGGGTTTCCCCATAGAACTTGCCAACCTGAAATCCTACAGGCTAGATGTGAGAGGCACATTCTGCTGCTTCCTCCCTTAGAGTTAAACTAGCTTCTGAAAGCTCAACCTCCGGGGAGTTTGTTTGGCAGAGATATAGAACACACTTTTCCAAGCCTGTTGGAAGGCATTTGCAGTTTCATTTCGCGTCTAATTTCCCAAACCAAACTGCTTGCAGCTCTAACTCCCTTCTAACTACCACTTCTTCGGTTCAGTGAGATATGCTGGATTCTAAACCGAGAAGCTTCTCTGACGCTTTTTTACAGAGATTTTGAAACTGAAATCTCCCATGCCGTTTCCACCATAGGCAGCAATGGGCTTCCCCATAGAACTTGCCAACCTGAATTCCTACAGGCTAGATGTGAGAGGCACATTCTGCTTCTTCCTCCCTTAGAGTTAAACTTGCTTCTGAAAGCTCAACCTCCGGGGAGTTTGTTTGGCAGAGATATAGAACACACTTTTCCAAGCCTGTTGGAAGGCATTTGCAGTTTCATTTCGCGTCTAATTTCCCAAACCAAACTGCTTGCAGCT
Organism: Cynocephalus volans; assembly: GCF_027409185.1. Classification (NCBI taxonomy): domain Eukaryota; kingdom Metazoa; phylum Chordata; class Mammalia; order Dermoptera; family Cynocephalidae; genus Cynocephalus; species Cynocephalus volans. The sequence continues at coordinate 1,194,763 of NW_026902471.1, read as the reverse complement.
CTAACTCCCTTCTAACTACCACTTCTTCGGTTCAGTGAGATATGCTGGATTCTAAACGGAGAAGCTTCTCTGACGCTTTTTCACAGAGATTTTGAAACTGAAATCTCCCATGCCGTTTCCACCATAGGCAGCAATGGGCTTCCCCATAGAACTTGCCAACCTGAATTCCTACAGGCTAGATGTGAGAGGCACATTCTCCTGCTTCCTCCCTAAGAGTTAAACTTGCTTCTGAAAGCTCAACCTCCGGAGAGTCTGTTTGGCAGAGTTATACAAAACACTTTTCCAAGCCTGTTGGAAGGCATTTGCAGTTTCATTTCGCGTCTAATTTCCCAAACCAAACTGCTTGCAGCTCTAACTCCCTTCTAACTACCACTTCTTCGGTTCAGTGAGATATGCTGGATTCTAAACGGAGAAGCTTCTCTGACGCTTTTTCACAGAGATTTTGAAACTGAAATCTCCCATGCCGTTTCCACCATAGGCAGCAATGGGCTTCCCCATAGAACTTGCCAACCTGAATTCCTACAGGCTAGATGTGAGAGGCACATTCTGCTGCTTCCTCCCTTAGAGTTAAACTTGCTTCTGAAAGCTCAACCTCCGGGGAGTTTGTTTGGCAGAGATATAGAACACACTTTTCCAAGCCTGTTGGAAGGCATTTGCAGTTTCATTTCGCGTCTAATTTCCCAAACCAAACTGCTTGCAGCTCTAACTCCCTTCTAACTACCACTTCTTCGGTTCAGTGAGATATGCTGGATTCTAAACGGAGAAGCTTCTCTGACGCTTTTTTACAGAGATTTTGAAACTGAAATCTCCCATGCCGTTTCCACCATAGGCAGCAATGGGCTTCCCCATAGAACTTGCCAACCTGAATTCCTACAGGCTAGATGTGAGAGGCACATTCTGCTGCTTCCTCCCTAAGAGTTAAGCTTGCTTCTGGAAGCTCAACCTCCGGGGAGTCTGTTTGGCAGAGATATAGAACACACTTTTCCAAGCCTGTTGGAAGGCATTTGCAGTTTCATTTCGCGTCTAATTTCCCAAACCAAACTGCTTGCAGCTCTAACTGCCTTCTAACTACCACTTCTTCGGTTCAGTGAGATATGCTGGATTCTAAACGGAGAAGCTTCTCTGACGCTTTTTCACAGAGATTTTGAAACTGAAATCTCCCATGCCGTTTCCACCATAGGCAGCAATGGGCTTCCCCATAGAACTTGCCAACCTGAATTCCTACAGGCTAGATGTGAGAGGCACATTCTGCTGCTTCCTCCCTAACAGTTAAGCTTGCTTCTGAAAGCTCAAACTCCGGGGACTCTGTTTGGCACAGATATAGAACACACTTTTCCAAGCCTGTTGGAAGGCCTTTGCAGTGTCATTTCGCATCTAATTTCCCAAACCAAACTGCTTGCAGCTCTAACTCCCTTCTAACTACCACTTCTTCGGTTCAGTGAGATATGCTGGATTCTAAACGGAGAAGCTTCTCTGACGCTTTTTCACAGAGATTTTGAAACTGAAATTTCCAAACCCGTTTCCAACGAAGGCGCCAATGGGCTTCCCCATAGAACTTGCCAACCTGAATTCCTACAGGCTAGATGTGAGAGGCACATTCTCCTGCTTCCTCCCTTAGAGTTAAACTTGCTTCTGAAAGCTCAACCTCCGGAGAGTCTGTTTGGCAGAGTTATACAAAACACTTTTCCAAGCCTGTTGGAAGGCATTTGCAGTTTCATTTCGCGTCTAATTTCCCAAACCAAACTGCTTGCAGCTCTAACTCCCTTCTAACTACCACTTCTTCGGTTCAGTGAGATATGCTGGATTCTAAACGGAGAAGCTTCTCTGACGCTTTTTCACAGAGATTTTGAAACTGAAATCTCCCATGCCGTTTCCACCATAGGCAGCAATGGGCTTCCCCATAGAACTTGCCAACCTGAATTCCTACAGGCTAGAAGTGAGAGGCACATTCTGCTGCTTCCTCCCTTAGAGTTAAACTTGCTTCTGAAAGCTCAACCTCCGGAGAGTCTGTTTGGCAGAGATATAGAACACACTTTTCCAAGAGTGTTGGAAGGCATTTGCAGTTTCATTTCGCGTCTAATTTCCCAAACCAAACTGCTTGCAGCTCTAACTCCCTTCTAACTACCACTTCTTCGGTTCAGTGAGATATGCTGGATTCTGAACGGAGAAGCTTCTCTGACGCTTTTTCACAGAGATTTTGAAACTGAAATCTCCCATGCCGTTTCCACCATAGGCAGCAATGGGCTTCCCCATAGAACTTGCCAACCTGAATTCCTACAGGCTAGATGTGAGAGGCACATTCTGCTGCTTCCTCCCTTAGAGTTAAACTAGCTTCTGAAAGCTCAACCTCCGGGGAGTCTGTTTGGCAGAGATACAGAACACACTTTTCCAAGCCTGTTGGAAGGCCTTTGCAGTGTCATTTCGCGTCTAATTTCCCAAACCAAACTGCTTGCAGCTCTAACTCCCTTCTAACTACCACTTCTTCGGTTCGGTGAGATATGCTGGATTCTAAACGGAGAAGCTTCTCTGACGCTTTTTCACAGAGATTTTGAAACTGAAATCTCCCATGCCGTTTCCATCATAGGCAGCAATGGGCTTCCCCATAGAACTTGCCAATCTGAATTCCTACAGGCTAGATGTGAGAGGCACATTCTGCTGCTTCCTCCCTTAGAGTTAAACTTGCTTCTGAAAGCTCAACCTCCGGGGAGTTTGTTTGACAGAGATATAGAACACACTTTTCCAAGCCTGTTGGAAGGCATTTGCAGTTTCATTTCGCGTCTAATTTCCCAAACCAAACTGCTTGCAGCTCTAACTCCCTTCTAACTACCACTTCTTAGGTTCAGTGAGATATGCTGGATTCTAAATGGAGAAGCTTCTCTGACGCTTTTTCACAGAGATTTTGAAACTGAAATTTCCAAACCCGTTTCCAACGAAGGCGCCAATGGGCTTCCCCATAGAACTTGCCAACCTGAATTCCTACAGGCTAGATGTGAGAGGCACATTCTGCTGCTTCCTCCCTTAGAGTTAAACTAGCTTCTGAAAGGTCAACCTCCGGGGAGTTTGTTTGGCAGAGATATAGAACACACTTTTCCAAGCCTGTTGGAAGGCATTTGCAGTTTCATTTCGCGTCTAATTTCCAAAACCAAACTCCTTGCATCTCTAACTGCCTTCTAGCTACCACTTCTTCGGTTCAGTGAGATATGCTGGATTCTAAACGGAGAAGATTCTCTGACGCTTTTTCACAGAGATTTTGAAACTGAAATCTCCCATGCCGTTTCCACCATAGGCAGCAATGGGCTTCCCCATAGAACTTGCCAACCTGAATTCCTACAGGCTAGATGTGAGAGGCACATTCTGCTGCTTCCTCCCTAAGAGTTAAGCTTGCTTCTGAAAGCTCAACCTCCGGGGAGTCTGTTTGGCAGAGATATAGAACACACTTTTCCAAGCCTGTTGGAAGGCCTTTGCAGTGTCATTTCGCATCTAATTTCCCAAACAAAACTGCTTGCAGCTCTAACTCCCTTCTAACTACCACTTCTTCGGTTCAGTGAGATATGCTGGATTCTAAACGGAGAAGCTTCTCTGACGCTTTTTCACAGAGATTTTGAAACTGAAATCTCCCATGCCGTTTCCACCATAGGCAGCAATGGGCTTCCCCATAGAACTTGCGAACCTGAATTCCTACAGGCTAGATGTGAGAGGCACATTCTGCTCCTTCCTCCCTAACAGTTAAGCTTGCTTCTGAAAGCTCAAACTCCGGGGACTCTGTTTGGCACAGATATAGAACACACTTTTCCAAGCCTGTTGGAAGGCCTTTGCAGTGTCATTTCGCATCTAATTTCCCAAACCAAACTGCTTGCAGCTCTAACTCCCTTCTAACTACCACTTCTTCGGTTCAGTGAGATATGCTGGATTCTAAACGGAGAAGCTTCTCTGACGCTTTTTCACAGAGATTTTGAAACTGAAATTTCCAAACCCGTTTCCAACGAAGGCGCCAATGGGCTTCCCCATAGAACTTGCCAACCTGAATTCCTACAGGCTAGATGTGAGAGGCACATTCTGCTGCTTCCTCCCTAAGAGTTAAGCTTGCTTCTGAAAGCTCAACCTCCGGGGACTCTGTTTGGCACAGATATAGAACACACTTTTCCAAGCCTGTTGGAAGGCCTTTGCAGTGTCATTTCGCATCTAATTTCCCAAACCAAACTGCTTGCAGCTCTAACTCCCTTCTAACTACCACTTCTTCGGTTCAGTGAGATATGCTGGATTCTAAACGGAGAAGCTTCTCTGACGCTTTTTCACAGAGATTTTGAAACTGAAATCTCCCATGCCGTTTCCACCATAGGCAACAATGGGCTTCCCCATAGAACTTGCCAACCTGAATTCCTACAGGCTAGATGTGAGAGGCACATTCTGCTGCTTCCTCCCTTAGAGTTAAACTTGCTTCTGAAAGCTCAACCTCCGGGGAGTTTGTTTGGCAGAGATATAGAACACACTTTTCCAAGCCTGTTGGAAGGCATTTGCAGTTTCATTTCGCGTCTAATTTCCCAAACCAAACTGCTTGCAGCTCTAACTCCCTTCTAACTACCACTTCTTCGGTTCAGTGAGATATGCTGGATTCTAAACGGAGAAGCTTCTCTGACGCTTTTTCACAGAGATTTTGAAACTGAAATTTCCAAACACGTTTCCAACGAAGGCGCCAATGGGCTTCCCCATAGAACTTGCCAACCTGAATTCCTACAGGCTAGATGTGAGAGGCACATTCTGCTTCTTCCTCCCTTAGAGTTAAACTTGCTTCTGAAAGCTCAACCTCCGGGGAGTTTGTTTGGCAGAGATATAGAACACACTTTTCCAAGCCTGTTGGAAGGCATTTGCAGTTTCATTTCGCTTCTAATTTCCCAAACCAAACTGCTTGCAGCTCTAACTCCCTTCTAACTACCACTTCTTCGGTTCAGTGAGATATGCTGGATTCTAAACGGAGAAGCTTCTCTGACGCTTTTTTACAGAGATTTTGAAACTGAAATCTCCCATGCCGTTTCCACCATAGGCAGCAATGGGCTTCCCCATAGAACTTGCCAACCTGAATTCCTACAGGCTAGATGTGAGAGGCACATTCTGCTGCTTCCTCCCTAAGAGTTAAGCTTGCTTCTGAAAGCTCAACCTCCGGGGAGTCTGTTTGGCAGAGATATAGAACACACTTTTCCAAGCCTGTTGGAAGGCATTTGCAGTTTCATTTCGCGTCTAATTTCCCAAACCAAACTGCTTGCAGCTCTAACTGCCTTCTAACTACCACTTCTTCGGTTCAGTGAGATATGCTGGATTCTAAACGGAGAAGCTTCTCTGACGCTTTTTCACAGAGATTTTGAAACTGAAATCTCCCATGCCGTTTCCACCATAGGCAGCAATGGGCTTCCCCATAGAACTTGCCAACCTGAATTCCTACAGGCTAGATGTGAGAGGCACATTCTGCTGCTTCCTCCCTAACAGTTAAGCTTGCTTCTGAAAGCTCAAACTCCGGGGACTCTGTTTGGCACAGATATAGAACACACTTTTCCAAGCCTGTTGGAAGGCCTTTGCAGTGTCATTTCGCATCTAATTTCCCAAACCAAACTGCTTGCAGCTCTAACTCCCTTCTAACTACCACTTCTTCGGTTCAGTGAGATATGCTGGATTCTAAACGGAGAAGCTTCTCTGACGCTTTTTCACAGAGATTTTGAAACTGAAATTTCCAAACCCGTTTCCAACGAAGGCGCCAATGGGCTTCCCCATAGAACTTGCCAACCTGAATTCCTACAGGCTAGATGTGAGAGGCACATTCTCCTGCTTCCTCCCTTAGAGTTAAACTTGCTTCTGAAAGCTCAACCTCCGGAGAGTCTGTTTGGCAGAGTTATACAAAACACTTTTCCAAGCCTGTTGGAAGGCATTTGCAGTTTCATTTCGCGTCTAATTTCCCAAACCAAACTGCTTGCAGCTCTAACTCCCTTCTAACTACCACTTCTTCGGTTCAGTGAGATATGCTGGATTCTAAACGGAGAAGCTTCTCTGACGCTTTTTCACAGAGATTTTGAAACTGAAATCTCCCATGCCGTTTCCACCATAGGCAGCAATGGGCTTCCCCATAGAACTTGCCAACCTGAATTCCTACAGGCTAGAAGTGAGAGGCACATTCTGCTGCTTCCTCCCTTAGAGTTAAACTTGCTTCTGAAAGCTCAACCTCCGGAGAGTCTGTTTGGCAGAGATATAGAACACACTTTTCCAAGAGTGTTGGAAGGCATTTGCAGTTTCATTTCGCGTCTAATTTCCCAAACCAAACTGCTTGCAGCTCTAACTCCCTTCTAACTACCACTTCTTCGGTTCAGTGAGATATGCTGGATTCTGAACGGAGAAGCTTCTCTGACGCTTTTTCACAGAGATTTTGAAACTGAAATCTCCCATGCCGTTTCCACCATAGGCAGCAATGGGCTTCCCCATAGAACTTGCCAACCTGAATTCCTACAGGCTAGATGTGAGAGGCACATTCTGCTGCTTCCTCCCTTAGGGTTAAACTAGCTTCTGAAAGCTCAACCTCCGGGGAGTCTGTTTGGCAGAGATATAGAACACACTTTTCCAAGCCTGTTGGAAGGCCTTTGCAGTGTCCTTTCGCGTCTAATTTCCCAAACCAAACTGCTTGCAGCTCTAACTCCCTTCTAACTACCACTTCTTCGGTTCAGTGAGATATGCTGGATTCTAAACGGAGAAGCTTCTCTGACGCTTTTTCACAGAGATTTTGAAACTGAAATCTCCCATGCCGTTTCCATCATAGGCAGCAATGGGCTTCCCCATAGAACTTGCCAATCTGAATTCCTACAGGCTAGATGTGAGAGGCACATTCTGCTGCTTCCTCCCTTAGAGTTAAACTTGCTTCTGAAAGCTCAACCTCCGGGGAGTTTGTTTGACAGAGATATAGAACACACTTTTCCAAGCCTGTTGGAAGGCATTTGCAGTTTCATTTCGCGTCTAATTTCCCAAACCAAACTGCTTGCAGCTCTAACTCCCTTCTAACTACCACTTCTTAGGTTCAGTGAGATATGCTGGATTCTAAATGGAGAAGCTTCTCTGACGCTTTTTCACAGAGATTTTGAAACTGAAATTTCCAAACCCGTTTCCAACGAAGGCGCCAATGGGCTTCCCCATAGAACTTGCCAACCTGAATTCCTACAGGCTAGATGTGAGAGGCACATTCTGCTGCTTCCTCCCTTAGAGTTAAACTAGCTTCTGAAAGGTCAACCTCCGGGGAGTTTGTTTGGCAGAGATATAGAACACACTTTTCCAAGCCTGTTGGAAGGCATTTGCAGTTTCATTTCGCGTCTAATTTCCCAAACCAAACTCCTTGCATCTCTAACTGCCTTCTAACTACCACTTCTTCGGTTCAGTGAGATATGCTGGATTCTAAACGGAGAAGATTCTCTGACGCTTTTTCACAGAGATTTTGAAACTGAAATCTCCCATGCCGTTTCCACCATAGGCAGCAATGGGCTTCCCCATAGAACTTGCAAACCTGAATTCCTACAGGCTAGATGTGAGAGGCACATTCTGCTGCTTCCTCCCTAAGAGTTAAGCTTGCTTCTGAAAGCTCAACCTCCGGGGAGTCTGTTTGGCAGAGATATAGAACACACTTTTCCAAGCCTGTTGGAAGGCCTTTGCAGTGTCATTTCGCATCTAATTTCCCAAACAAAACTGCTTGCAGCTCTAACTCCCTTCTAACTACCACTTCTTCGGTTCAGTGAGATATGCTGGATTCTAAACGGAGAAGCTTCTCTGACGCTTTTTCACAGAGATTTTGAAACTGAAATCTCCCATGCCGTTTCCACCATAGGCAGCAATGGGCTTCCCCATAGAACTTGCGAACCTGAATTCCTACAGGCTAGATGTGAGAGGCACATTCTGCTCCTTCCTCCCTAACAGTTAAGCTTGCTTCTGAAAGCTCAAACTCCGGGGACTCTGTTTGGCACAGATATAGAACACACTTTTCCAAGCCTGTTGGAAGGCCTTTGCAGTGTCATTTCGCATCTAATTTCCCAAACCAAACTGCTTGCAGCTCTAACTCCCTTCTAACTACCACTTCTTCGGTTCAGTGAGATATGCTGGATTCTAAACGGAGAAGCTTCTCTGACGCTTTTTCACAGAGATTTTGAAACTGAAATTTCCAAACCCGTTTCCAACGAAGGCGCCAATGGGCTTCCCCATAGAACTTGCCAACCTGAATTCCTACAGGCTAGATGTGAGAGGCACATTCTGCTGCTTCCTCCCTTAGAGTTAAACTTGCTTCTGAAAGCTCAACCTCCGGGGAGTTTGTTTGGCAGAGATATAGAACACACTTTTCCAAGCCTGTTGGAAGGCATTTGCAGTTTCATTTCGCGTCTAATTTCCCAAACCAAACTGCTTGCAGCTCTAACTGCCTTCTAACTACCACTTCTTCGGTTCAGTGAGATATGCTGGATTCTAAACGGAGAAGCTTCTCTGACGCTTTTTCACAGAGATTTTGAAACTGAAATCTCCCATGCTGTTTCCACCATAGCCAGCAATGGGCTTCCCCATAGAACTTGCCAACCTGAATTCCTACAGGCTAGATGTGAGAGGCACATTCTGCTGCTTCCTCCCTTAGAGTTAAACTAGCTTCTGAAAGCTCAACCTCCAGGGAGTCTGTTTGGCAGAGATATAGAACACACTTTTCCAAGCCTGTTGGAAGGCCTTTGCAGTGTCATTTCGCATCTAATTTCCCAAACCAAACTGCTTGCAGCTCTAACTCCCTTCTAACTACCACTTCTTCGGTTCAGTGAGATATGCTGGATTCTAAACGGAGAAGCTTCTCTGACGCTTTTTCACAGAGATTTTGAAACTGAAATTTCCAAACCCGTTTCCAACGAAGGCGCCAATGGGCTTCCCCATAGAACTTGCCAACCTGAATTCCTACAGGCTAGATGTGAGAGGCACATTCTGCTGCTTCCTCCCTAAGAGTTAAGCTTGCTTCTGAAAGCTCAACCTCCGGGGACTCTGTTTGGCACAGATATAGAACACACTTTTCCAAGCCTGTTGGAAGGCCTTTGCAGTGTCATTTCGCATCTAATTTCCCAAACCAAACTGCTTGCAGCTCTAACTCCCTTCTAACTACCACTTCTTCGGTTCAGTGAGATATGCTGGATTCTAAACGGAGAAGCTTCTCTGACGCTTTTTCACAGAGATTTTGAAACTGAAATCTCCCATGCCGTTTCCACCATAGGCAGCAATGGGTTTCCCCATAGAACTTGCCAACCTGAAATCCTACAGGCTAGATGTGAGAGGCACATTCTGCTGCTTCCTCCCTTAGAGTTAAACTAGCTTCTGAAAGCTCAACCTCCGGGGAGTTTGTTTGGCAGAGATATAGAACACACTTTTCCAAGCCTGTTGGAAGGCATTTGCAGTTTCATTTCGCGTCTAATTTCCCAAACCAAACTGCTTGCAGCTCTAACTCCCTTCTAACTACCACTTCTTCGGTTCAGTGAGATATGCTGGATTCTAAACCGAGAAGCTTCTCTGACGCTTTTTTACAGAGATTTTGAAACTGAAATCTCCCATGCCGTTTCCACCATAGGCAGCAATGGGCTTCCCCATAGAACTTGCCAACCTGAATTCCTACAGGCTAGATGTGAGAGGCACATTCTGCTTCTTCCTCCCTTAGAGTTAAACTTGCTTCTGAAAGCTCAACCTCCGGGGAGTTTGTTTGGCAGAGATATAGAACACACTTTTCCAAGCCTGTTGGAAGGCATTTGCAGTTTCATTTCGCGTCTAATTTCCCAAACCAAACTGCTTGCAGCTCTAACTCCCTTCTAACTACCACTTCTTCGGTTCAGTGAGATATGCTGGATTCTAAACGGAGAAGCTTCTCTGACGCTTTTTCACAGAGATTTTGAAACTGAAATCTCCCATGCCGTTTCCACCATAGGCAGCAATGGGCTTCCCCATAGAACTTGCCAACCTGAATTCCTACAGGCTAGATGTGAGAGGCACATTCTGCTGCTTCCTCCCTTAGAGTTAAACTAGCTTCTGAAAGCTCAACCTCCGGGGAGTTTGTTTGGCAGAGATATAGAACACACTTTTCCAAGCCTGTTGGAAGGCATTTGCAGTTTCATTTCGCATCTAATTTCCCAAACCAAACTGCTTGCAGCTCTAACTCCCTTCTAACTACCACTTCTTCGGTTCAGTGAGATATGCTGGATTCTAAACGGAGAAGCTTCTCTGACGCTTTTTCACAGAGATTTTGAAACTGAAATTTCCAAACCCGTTTCCAACGAAGGCGCCAATGGGCTTCCCCATAGAACTTGCCAACCTGAATTCCTACAGGCTAGATGTGAGAGGCACATTCTCCTGCTTCCTCCCTAAGAGTTAAACTTGCTTCTGAAAGCTCAACCTCCGGAGAGTCTGTTTGGCAGAGTTATACAAAACACTTTTCCAAGCCTGTTGGAAGGCATTTGCAGTTTCATTTCGCGTCTAATTTCCCAAACCAAACTGCTTGCAGCTCTAACTCCCTTCTAACTACCACTTCTTCGGTTCAGTGAGATATGCTGGATTCTAAACGGAGAAGCTTCTCTGACGCTTTTTCACAGAGATTTTGAAACTGAAATCTCCCATGCCGTTTCCACCATAGGCAGCAATGGGCTTCCCCATAGAACTTGCCAACCTGAATTCCTACAGGCTAGATGTGAGAGGCACATTCTGCTGCTTCCTCCCTTAGAGTTAAACTTGCTTCTGAAAGCTCAACCTCCGGGGAGTTTGTTTGGCAGAGATATAGAACACACTTTTCCAAGCCTGTTGGAAGGCATTTGCAGTTTCATTTCGCGTCTAATTTCCCAAACCAAACTGCTTGCAGCTCTAACTCCCTTCTAACTACCACTTCTTCGGTTCAGTGAGATATGCTGGATTCTAAACGGAGAAGCTTCTCTGACGCTTTTTTACAGAGATTTTGAAACTGAAATCTCCCATGCCGTTTCCACCATAGGCAGCAATGGGCTTCCCCATAGAACTTGCCAACCTGAATTCCTACAGGCTAGATGTGAGAGGCACATTCTGCTGCTTCCTCCCTAAGAGTTAAGCTTGCTTCTGGAAGCTCAACCTCCGGGGAGTCTGTTTGGCAGAGATATAGAACACACTTTTCCAAGCCTGTTGGAAGGCATTTGCAGTTTCATTTCGCGTCTAATTTCCCAAACCAAACTGCTTGCAGCTCTAACTGCCTTCTAACTACCACTTCTTCGGTTCAGTGAGATATGCTGGATTCTAAACGGAGAAGCTTCTCTGACGCTTTTTCACAGAGATTTTGAAACTGAAATCTCCCATGCCGTTTCCACCATAGGCAGCAATGGGCTTCCCCATAGAACTTGCCAACCTGAATTCCTACAGGCTAGATGTGAGAGGCACATTCTGCTGCTTCCTCCCTAACAGTTAAGCTTGCTTCTGAAAGCTCAAACTCCGGGGACTCTGTTTGGCACAGATATAGAACACACTTTTCCAAGCCTGTTGGAAGGCCTTTGCAGTGTCATTTCGCATCTAATTTCCCAAACCAAACTGCTTGCAGCTCTAACTCCCTTCTAACTACCACTTCTTCGGTTCAGTGAGATATGCTGGATTCTAAACGGAGAAGCTTCTCTGACGCTTTTTCACAGAGATTTTGAAACTGAAATTTCCAAACCCGTTTCCAACGAAGGCGCCAATGGGCTTCCCCATAGAACTTGCCAACCTGAATTCCTACAGGCTAGATGTGAGAGGCACATTCTCCTGCTTCCTCCCTTAGAGTTAAACTTGCTTCTGAAAGCTCAACCTCCGGAGAGTCTGTTTGGCAGAGTTATACAAAACACTTTTCCAAGCCTGTTGGAAGGCATTTGCAGTTTCATTTCGCGTCTAATTTCCCAAACCAAACTGCTTGCAGCTCTAACTCCCTTCTAACTACCACTTCTTCGGTTCAGTGAGATATGCTGGATTCTAAACGGAGAAGCTTCTCTGACGCTTTTTCACAGAGATTTTGAAACTGAAATCTCCCATGCCGTTTCCACCATAGGCAGCAATGGGCTTCCCCATAGAACTTGCCAACCTGAATTCCTACAGGCTAGAAGTGAGAGGCACATTCTGCTGCTTCCTCCCTTAGAGTTAAACTTGCTTCTGAAAGCTCAACCTCCGGAGAGTCTGTTTGGCAGAGATATAGAACACACTTTTCCAAGAGTGTTGGAAGGCATTTGCAGTTTCATTTCGCGTCTAATTTCCCAAACCAAACTGCTTGCAGCTCTAACTCCCTTCTAACTACCACTTCTTCGGTTCAGTGAGATATGCTGGATTCTGAACGGAGAAGCTTCTCTGACGCTTTTTCACAGAGATTTTGAAACTGAAATCTCCCATGCCGTTTCCACCATAGGCAGCAATGGGCTTCCCCATAGAACTTGCCAACCTGAATTCCTACAGGCTAGATGTGAGAGGCACATTCTGCTGCTTCCTCCCTTAGAGTTAAACTAGCTTCTGAAAGCTCAACCTCCGGGGAGTCTGTTTGGCAGAGATACAGAACACACTTTTCCAAGCCTGTTGGAAGGCCTTTGCAGTGTCATTTCGCGTCTAATTTCCCAAACCAAACTGCTTGCAGCTCTAACTCCCTTCTAACTACCACTTCTTCGGTTCGGTGAGATATGCTGGATTCTAAACGGAGAAGCTTCTCTGACGCTTTTTCACAGAGATTTTGAAACTGAAATCTCCCATGCCGTTTCCATCATAGGCAGCAATGGGCTTCCCCATAGAACTTGCCAATCTGAATTCCTACAGGCTAGATGTGAGAGGCACATTCTGCTGCTTCCTCCCTTAGAGTTAAACTTGCTTCTGAAAGCTCAACCTCCGGGGAGTTTGTTTGACAGAGATATAGAACACACTTTTCCAAGCCTGTTGGAAGGCATTTGCAGTTTCATTTCGCGTCTAATTTCCCAAACCAAACTGCTTGCAGCTCTAACTCCCTTCTAACTACCACTTCTTAGGTTCAGTGAGATATGCTGGATTCTAAATGGAGAAGCTTCTCTGACGCTTTTTCACAGAGATTTTGAAACTGAAATTTCCAAACCCGTTTCCAACGAAGGCGCCAATGGGCTTCCCCATAGAACTTGCCAACCTGAATTCCTACAGGCTAGATGTGAGAGGCACATTCTGCTGCTTCCTCCCTTAGAGTTAAACTAGCTTCTGAAAGGTCAACCTCCGGGGAGTTTGTTTGGCAGAGATATAGAACACACTTTTCCAAGCCTGTTGGAAGGCATTTGCAGTTTCATTTCGCGTCTAATTTCCAAAACCAAACTCCTTGCATCTCTAACTGCCTTCTAGCTACCACTTCTTCGGTTCAGTGAGATATGCTGGATTCTAAACGGAGAAGATTCTCTGACGCTTTTTCACAGAGATTTTGAAACTGAAATCTCCCATGCCGTTTCCACCATAGGCAGCAATGGGCTTCCCCATAGAACTTGCCAACCTGAATTCCTACAGGCTAGATGTGAGAGGCACATTCTGCTGCTTCCTCCCTAAGAGTTAAGCTTGCTTCTGAAAGCTCAACCTCCGGGGAGTCTGTTTGGCAGAGATATAGAACACACTTTTCCAAGCCTGTTGGAAGGCCTTTGCAGTGTCATTTCGCATCTAATTTCCCAAACAAAACTGCTTGCAGCTCTAACTCCCTTCTAACTACCACTTCTTCGGTTCAGTGAGATATGCTGGATTCTAAACGGAGAAGCTTCTCTGACGCTTTTTCACAGAGATTTTGAAACTGAAATCTCCCATGCCGTTTCCACCATAGGCAGCAATGGGCTTCCCCATAGAACTTGCGAACCTGAATTCCTACAGGCTAGATGTGAGAGGCACATTCTGCTCCTTCCTCCCTAACAGTTAAGCTTGCTTCTGAAAGCTCAAACTCCGGGGACTCTGTTTGGCACAGATATAGAACACACTTTTCCAAGCCTGTTGGAAGGCCTTTGCAGTGTCATTTCGCATCTAATTTCCCAAACCAAACTGCTTGCAGCTCTAACTCCCTTCTAACTACCACTTCTTCGGTTCAGTGAGATATGCTGGATTCTAAACGGAGAAGCTTCTCTGACGCTTTTTCACAGAGATTTTGAAACTGAAATTTCCAAACCCGTTTCCAACGAAGGCGCCAATGGGCTTCCCCATAGAACTTGCCAACCTGAATTCCTACAGGCTAGATGTGAGAGGCACATTCTGCTGCTTCCTCCCTTAGAGTTAAACTAGCTTCTGAAAGCTCAACCTCCAGGGAGTCTGTTTGGCAGAGATATAGAACACACTTTTCCAAGCCTGTTGGAAGGCCTTTGCAGTGTCATTTCGCATCTAATTTCCCAAACCAAACTGCTTGCAGCTCTAACTCCCTTCTAACTACCACTTCTTCGGTTCAGTGAGATATGCTGGATTCTAAACGGAGAAGCTTCTCTGACGCTCTTTCACAGAGATTTTGAAACTGAAATTTCCAAACCCGTTTCCAACGAAGGCGCCAATGGGCTTCCCCATAGAACTTGCCAACCTGAATTCCTACAGGCTAGATGTGAGAGGCACATTCTGCTGCTTCCTCCCTAAGTGTTAAGCTTGCTTCTGAAAGCTCACCTCCGGGGACTCTGTTTGGCACAGATATAGAACACACTTTTCCAAGCCTGTTGGAAGGCCTTTGCAGTGTCATTTCGCATCTAATTTCCCAAACCAAACTGCTTGCAGCTCTAACTCCCTTCTAACTACCACTTCTTCGGTTCAGTGAGATATGCTGGATTCTAAACGGAGAAGCTTCTCTGACGCTTTTTCACAGAGATTTTGAAACTGAAATCTCCCATGCCGTTTCCACCATAGGCAGCAATGGGCTTCCCCATAGAACTTGCCAACCTGAATTCCTACAGGCTAGATGTGAGAGGCACATTCTGCTGCTTCCTCCCTTAGAGTTAAACTTGCTTCTGAAAGCTCAACCTCCGGGGAGTTTGTTTGGCAGAGATATAGAACACACTTTTCCAAGCCTGTTGGAAGGCATTTGCAGTTTCATTTCGCGTCTAATTTCCCAAACCAAACTGCTTGCAGCTCTAACTCCCTTCTAACTACCACTTCTTCGGTTCAGTGAGATATGCTGGATTCTAAACGGAGAAGCTTCTCTGACGCTTTTTCACCGAGATTTTGAAACTGAAATTTCCAATCACGTTTCCAACGAAGGCGCCAATGGGCTTCCCCATAGAACTTGCCAACCTGAATTCCTACAGGCTAGATGTGAGAGGCACATTCTGCTTCTTCCTCCCTTAGAGTTAAACTTGCTTCTGAAAGCTCAACCTCCGGGGAGTTTGTTTGACAGAGATATAGAACACACTTTTCCAAGCCTGTTGGAAGGCATTTGCAGTTTCATTTCGCGTCTAATTTCCCAAACCAAACTGCTTGCAGCTCTAACTCCCTTCTAACTACCACTTCTTCGGTTCAGTGAGATATGCTGGATTCTAAACGGAGAAGCTTCTCTGACGCTTTTTCACAGAGATTTTGAAACTGAAATCTCCCATGCCGTTTCCACCATAGGCAGCAATGGGCTTCCCCATAGAACTTGCCAACCTGAATTCCTACAGGCTAGATGTGAGAGGCACATTCTGCTGCTTCCTCCCTTAGAGTTAAACTAGCTTCTGAAAGCTCAACCTCCGGGGAGTTTGTTTGGCAGAGATATAGAACACACTTTTCCAAGCCTGTTGGAAGGCATTTGCAGTTTCATTTCGCATCTAATTTCCCAAACCAAACTGCTTGCAGCTCTAACTCCCTTCTAACTACCACTTCTTCGGTTCAGTGAGATATGCTGGATTCTAAACGGAGAAGCTTCTCTGACGCTTTTTCACAGAGATTTTGAAACTGAAATTTCCAAACCCGTTTCCAACGAAGGCGCCAATGGGCTTCCCCATAGAACTTGCCAACCTGAATTCCTACAGGCTAGATGTGAGAGGCACATTCTCCTGCTTCCTCCCTTAGAGTTAAACTTGCTTCTGAAAGCTCAACCTCCGGAGAGTCTGTTTGGCAGAGTTATACAAAACACTTTTCCAAGCCTGTTGGAAGGCATTTGCAGTTTCATTTCGCGTCTAATTTCCCAAACCAAACTGCTTGCAGCTCTAACTCCCTTCTAACTACCACTTCTTCGGTTCAGTGAGATATGCTGGATTCTAAACGGAGAACCTTCTCTGACGCTTTTTCACAGAGATTTTGAAACTGAAATCTCCCATGCCGTTTCCACCATAGGCAGCAATGGGCTTCCCCATAGAACTTGCCAACCTGAATTCCTACAGGCTAGATGTGAGAGGCACATTCTGCTGCTTCCTCCCTTAGAGTTAAACTTGCTTCTGAAAGCTCAACCTCCGGGGAGTTTGTTTGGCAGAGATATAGAACACACTTTTCCAAGCCTGTTGGAAGGCATTTGCAGTTTCATTTCGCGTCTAATTTCCCAAACCAAACTGCTTGCAGCTCTAACTCCCTTCTAACTACCACTTCTTCGGTTCAGTGAGATATGCTGGATTCTAAACGGAGAAGCTTCTCTGACGCTTTTTCACAGAGATTTTGAAACTGAAATTTCCAAACACGTTTCCAACGAAGGCGCCAATGGGCTTCCCCATAGAACTTGCCAACCTGAATTCCTACAGGCTAGATGTGAGAGGCACATTCTGCTTCTTCCTCCCTTAGAGTTAAACTTGCTTCTGAAAGCTCAACCTCCGGGGAGTTTGTTTGGCAGAGATATAGAACACACTTTTCCAAGCCTGTTGGAAGGCATTTGCAGTTTCATTTCGCGTCTAATTTCCCAAACCAAACTGCTTGCAGCTCTAACTCCCTTCTAACTACCACTTCTTCGGTTCAGTGAGATATGCTGGATTCTAAACGGAGAAGCTTCTCTGACGCTTTTTCACAGAGATTTTGAAACTGAAATCTCCCATGCCGTTTCCACCATAGGCAGCAATGGGCTTCCCCATAGAACTTGCCAACCTGAATTCCTACAGGCTAGATATGAGAGGCACATTCTGCTGCTTCCTCCCTTAGAGTTAAACTAGCTTCTGAAAGCTCAACCTCCGGGGAGTTTGTTTGGCTGAGATATAGAACACACTTTTCCAAGCCTGTTGGAAGGCATTTGCAGTTTCATTTCGCGTCTAATTTCCCAAACCAAACTGCTTGCAGCTCTAACTCCCTTCTAACTACCACTTCTTCGGTTCAGTGAGATATGCTGGATTCTAAACGGAGAAGCTTCTCTGACGCTTTTTTACAGAGATTTTGAAACTGAAATCTCCCATGCCGTTTCCACCATAGGCAGCAATGGGCTTCCCCATAGAACTTGCCAACCTGAATTCCTACAGGCTAGATGTGAGAGGCACATTCTGCTGCTTCCTCCCTAAGAGTTAAGCTTGCTTCTGAAAGCTCAACCTCCGGGGAGTCTGTTTGGCAGAGATATAGAACACACTTTTCCAAGCCTGTTGGAAGGCATTTGCAGTTTCATTTCGCGTCTAATTTCCCAAACCAAACTGCTTGCAGCTCTAACTGCCTTCTAACTACCACTTCTTCGGTTCAGTGAGATATGCTGGATTCTAAACGGAGAAGCTTCTCTGACGCTTTTTCACAGAGATTTTGAAACTGAAATCTCCCATGCCGTTTCCACCATAGGCAGCAATGGGCTTCCCCATAGAACTTGCCAACCTGAATTCCTACAGGCTAGATGTGAGAGGCACATTCTCCTGCTTCCTCCCTTAGAGTTAAACTTGCTTCTGAAAGCTCAACCTCCGGGGAGTTTGTTTGGCAGAGATATAGAACACACTTTTCCAAGCCTGTTGGAAGGCATTTGCAGTTTCATTTCGCGTCTAATTTCCCAAACCAAACTGCTTGCAGCTCTAACTCCCTTCTAACTACCACTTCTTCGGTTCAGTGAGATATGCTGGATTCTAAACGGAGAAGCTTCTCTGACGCTTTTTCACAGAGATTTTGAAACTGAAATTTCCAATCACGTTTCCAACGAAGGCGCCAATGGGCTTCCCCATAGAACTTGCCAACCTGAATTCCTACAGGCTAGATGTGAGAGGCACATTCTGCTTCTTCCTCCCTTAGAGTTAAACTTGCTTCTGAAAGCTCAACCTCCGGGGAGTTTGTTTGGCAGAGATATAGAACACACTTTTCCAAGCCTGTTGGAAGGCATTTGCAGTTTCATTTCGCGTCTAATTTCCCAAACCAAACTGCTTGCAGCTCTAACTCCCTTCTAACTACCAGTTCTTCGGTTCAGTGAGATATGCTGGATTCTAAACGGAGAAGCTTCTCTGACGCTTTTTCACAGAGATTTTGAAACTGAAATCTCCCATGCCGTTTCCACCATAGGCAGCAATGGGCTTCCCCATAGAACTTGCCAACCTGAATTCCTACAGGCTAGATGTGAGAGGCACATTCTGCTGCTTCCTCCCTTAGAGTTAAACTAGCTTCTGAAAGCTCAACCTCCGGGGAGTTTGTTTGGCAGAGATATAGAACACACTTTTCCAAGCCTGTTGGAAGGCATTTGCAGTTTCATTTCGCATCTAATTTCCCAAACCAAACTGCTTGCAGCTCTAACTCCCTTCTAACTACCACTTCTTCGGTTCAGTGAGATATGCTGGATTCTAAACGGAGAAGCTTCTCTGACGCTTTTTCACAGAGATTTTGAAACTGAAATTTCCAAACCCGTTTCCAACGAAGGCGCCAATGGGCTTCCCCATAGAACTTGCCAACCTGAATTCCTACAGGCTAGATGTGAGAGGCACATTCTCCTGCTTCCTCCCTTAGAGTTAAACTTGCTTCTGAAAGCTCAACCTCCGGAGAGTCTGTTTGGCAGAGTTATACAAAACACTTTTCCAAGCCTGTTGGAAGGCATTTGCAGTTTCATTTCGCGTCTAATTTCCCAAACCAAACTGCTTGCAGCTCTAACTCCCTTCTAACTACCACTTCTTCGGTTCAGTGAGATATGCTGGATTCTAAACGGAGAAGCTTCTCTGACGCTTTTTCACAGAGATTTTGAAACTGAAATCTCCCATGCCGTTTCCACCATAGGCAGCAATGGGCTTCCCCATAGAACTTGCCAACCTGAATTCCTACAGGCTAGATGTGAGAGGCACATTCTGCTGCTTCCTCCCTTAGAGTTAAACTTGCTTCTGAAAGCTCAACCTCCGGGGAGTTTGTTTGGCAGAGATATAGAACACACTTTTCCAAGCCTGTTGGAAGGCATTTGCAGTTTCATTTCGCGTCTAATTTCCCAAACCAAACTGCTTGCAGCTCTAACTCCCTTCTAACTACCACTTCTTCGGTTCAGTGAGATATGCTGGATTCTAAACGGAGAAGCTTCTCTGACGCTTTTTCACAGAGATTTTGAAACTGAAATCTCCCATGCCGTTTCCACCATAGGCAGCAATGGGCTTCCCCATAGAACTTGCCAACCTGAATTCCTACAGGCTAGATATGAGAGGCACATTCTGCTGCTTCCTCCCTTAGAGTTAAACTAGCTTCTGAAAGCTCAACCTCCGGGGAGTTTGTTTGGCTTAGATATAGAACACACTTTTCCAAGCCTGTTGGAAGGCATTTGCAGTTTCATTTCGCGTCTAATTTCCCAAACCAAACTGCTTGCAGCTCTAACTCCCTTCTAACTACCACTTCTTCGGTTCAGTGAGATATGCTGGATTCTAAACGGAGAAGCTTCTCTGACGCTTTTTTACAGAGATTTTGAAACTGAAATCTCCCATGCCGTTTCCACCATAGGCAGCAATGGGCTTCCCCATAGAACTTGCCAACCTGAATTCCTACACGCTAGATGTGAGAGGCACATTCTGCTGCTTCCTCCCTAAGAGTTAGGCTTGCTTCTGAAAGCTCAACCTCCGGGGAGTCTGTTTGGCAGAGATATAGAACACACTTTTCCAAGCCTGTTGGAAGGCATTTGCAGTTTCATTTCGCGTCTAATTTCCCAAACCAAACTGCTTGCAGCTCTAACTGCCTTCTAACTACCACTTCTTCGGTTCAGTGAGATATGCTGGATTCTAAACGGAGAAGCTTCTCTGACGCTTTTTCACAGAGATTTTGAAACTGAAATCTCCCATGCCGTTTCCACCATAGGCAGCAATGGGCTTCCCCATAGAACTTGCCAAGCTGAATTCCTACAGGCTAGATGTGAGAGGCACATTCTCCTGCTTCCTCCCTTAGAGTTAAACTAGCTTCTGAAAGCTCAACCTCCGGGGAGTCTGTTTGGCAGAGATATAGAACACACTTTTCCAAGCCTGTTGGAAGGCATTTGCATTTTCATTTCGCGTCTAATTTCCCAAACCAAACTGCTTGCAGCTCTAACTGCCTTCTAACTACCACTTCTTCGGTTCAGTGAGATATGCTGGATTCTAAACGGAGAAGCTTCTCTGACGCTTTTTCACAGAGATTTTGAAACTGAAATCTCCCATGCCGTTTCCACCATAGGCAGCAATGGGCTTCCCCATAGAACTTGCCAACCTGAATTCCTACAGGCTAGATGTGAGAGGCACATTCTGCTGCTTCCTCCCTAACAGTTAAGCTTGCTTCTGAAAGCTCAAACTCCGGGGACTCTGTTTGGCACAGATATAGAACACACTTTTCCAAGCCTGTTGGAAGGCCTTTGCAGTGTCATTTCGCATCTAATTTCCCAAACCAAACTGCTTGCAGCTCTAACTCCCTTCTAACTACCACTTCTTCGGTTCAGTGAGATATGCTGGATTCTAAACGGAGAAGCTTCTCTGACGCTTTTTCACAGAGATTTTGAAACTGAAATCTCCCATGCCGTTTCCACCATAGGCAGCAATGGGCTTCCCCATAGAACTTGCCAACCTGAATTCCTACAGGCTAGATGTGAGAGGCACATTCTGCTGCTTCCTCCCTTAGAGTTAAACTAGCTTCTGAAAGCTCAACCTCCGGGGAGTCTGTTTGGCAGAGATACAGAACACACTTTTCCAAGCCTGTTGGAAGGCCTTTGCAGTGTCATTTCGCGTCTAATTTCCCAAACCAAACTGCTTGCAGCTCTAACTCCCTTCTAACTACCACTTCTTCGGTTCGGTGAGATATGCAGGATTCTAAACGGAGAAGCTTCTTTGACGCTTTTTCACAGAGATTTTGAAACTGAAATCTCCCATGCCGTTTCCGCCATAGGCAGCAATGGGCTTCCCCATAGAACTTGCCAACCTGAATTCCTACAGGCTAGATGTGAGAGGCACATTCTGCTGCTTCCTCCCTTAGGGTTAAACTAGCTTCTGAAAGCTCAACCTCCGGGGAGTCTGTTTGGCAGAGATATAGAACACACTTTTCCAAGCCTGTTGGAAGGCCTTCGCAGTGTCCTTTCGCGTCTAATTTCCCAAACCAAACTGCTTGCAGCTCTAAAACCCTTCTAACTACCACTTCTTCGGTTCAGTGAGATATGCTGGATTCTAAACGGAGAAGCTTCTCTGACGCTTTTTCACAGAGATTTTGAAACTGAAATCTCCCATGCCGTTTCCATCATAGGCAGCAATGGGCTTCCCCATAGAACTTGCCAATCTGAATTCCTACAGGCTAGATGTGAGAGGCACATTCTGCTGCTTCCTCCCTTAGAGTTAAACTTGCTTCTGAAAGCTCAACCTCCGGGGAGTTTGTTTGACAGAGATATAGAACACACTTTTCCAAGCCTGTTGGAGGGCATTTGCAGTTTCATTTCGCGTCTAATTTCCCAAACCAAACTGCTTGCAGCTCTAACTCCCTTCTAACTACCACTTCTTAGGTTCAGTGAGATATGCTGGATTCTAAATGGAGAAGCTTCTCTGACGCTTTTTCACAGAGATTTTGAAACTGAAATTTCCAAACCCGTTTCCAACGAAGGCGCCAATGGGCTTCCCCATAGAACTTGCCAACCTGAATTCCTACAGGCTAGATGTGAGAGGCACATTCTGCTGCTTCCTCCCTTAGAGTTAAACTAGCTTCTGAAAGGTCAACCTCCGGGGAGTTTGTTTGGCAGAGATATAGAACACACTTTTCCAAGCCTGTTGGAAGGCATTTGCAGTTTCATTTCGCGTCTAATTTCCCAAACCAAACTCCTTGCATCTCTAACTGCCTTCTAACTACCACTTCTTCGGTTCAGTGAGATATGCTGGATTCTAAACGGAGAAGCTTCTCTGACGCTTTTTCACAGAGATTTTGAAACTGAAATCTCCCATGCCGTTTCCACCATAGGCAGCAATGGGCTTCCCCATAGAACTTGCCAACCTGAATTCCTACAGGCTAGATGTGAGAGGCACATTCTGCTGCTTCCTCCCTAAGAGTTAAGCTTGCTTCTGAAAGCTCAACCTCCGGGGAGTCTGTTTGGCAGAGATATAGAACACACTTTTCCAAGCCTGTTGGAAGGCCTTTGCAGTGTCATTTCGCATCTAATTTCCCAAACAAAACTGCTTGCAGCTCTAACTCCCTTCTAACTACCACTTCTTCGGTTCAGTGAGATATGCTGGATTCTAAACGGAGAAGCTTCTCTGACGCTTTTTCACAGAGATTTTGAAACTGAAATCTCCCATGCCGTTTCCACCATAGGCAGCAATGGGCTTCCCCATAGAACTCGCGAACCTGAATTCCTACAGGCTAGATGTGAGAGGCACATTCTGCTCCTTCCTCCCTAACAGTTAAGCTTGCTTCTGAAAGCTCAAACTCCGGGGACTCTGTTTGGCACAGATATAGAACACACTTTTCCAAGCCTGTTGGAAGGCCTTTGCAGTGTCATTTCGCATCTAATTTCCCAAACCAAACTGCTTGCAGCTCTAACTCCCTTCTAAGTACCACTTCTTCGGTTCAGTGAGATATGCTGGATTCTAAACGGAGAAGCTTCTCTGACGCTTTTTCACAGAGATTTTGAAACTGAAATTTCCAAACCCGTTTCCAACGAAGGCGCCAATGGGCTTCCCCATAGAACTTGCCAACCTGAATTCCTACAGGCTAGATGTGAGAGGCACATTCTGCTGCTTCCTCCCTTAGAGTTAAACTAGCTTCTGAAAGCTCAACCTCCGGGGAGTTTGTTTGGCAGAGATATAGAACACACTTTTCCAAGCCTGTTGGAAGGCATTTGCAGTTTCATTTCGCGTCTAATTTCCCAAACCAAACTGCTTGCAGCTCTAACTGCCTTCTAACTACCACTTCTTCGGTTCAGTGAGATATGCTGGATTCTAAACGGAGAAGCTTCTCTGACGCTTTTTCACAGAGATTTTGAAACTGAAATCTCCCATGCTGTTTCCACCATAGCCAGCAATGGGCTTCCCCATAGAACTTGCCAACCTGAATTCCTACAGGCTAGATGTGAGAGGCACATTCTGCTGCTTCCTCCCTTAGAGTTAAACTAGCTTCCGAAAGCTCAACCTCCAGGGAGTCTGTTTGGCAGAGATATAGAACACACTTTTCCAAGCCTGTTGGAAGGCCTTTGCAGTGTCATTTCGCATCTAATTTCCCAAACCAAACTGCTTGCAGCTCTAACTCCCTTCTAACTACCACTTCTTCGGTTCAGTGAGATATGCTGGATTCTAAATGGAGAAGCTTCTCTGACGCTTTTTCACAGAGATTTTGAAACTGAAATTTCCAAACCCGTTTCCAACGAAGGCGCCAATGGGCTTCCCCATAGAACTTGCCAACCTGAATTCCTACAGGCTAGATGTGAGAGGCACATTCTGCTGCTTCCTCCCTAAGAGTTAAGCTTGCTTCTGAAAGCTCAACCTCCGGGGACTCTGTTTGGCACAGATATAGAACACACTTTTCCAAGCCTGTTGGAAGGCCTTTGCAGTGTCATTTCGCATCTAATTTCCCAAACCAAACTGCTTGCAGCTCTAACTCCCTTCTAACTACCACTTCTTCGGTTCAGTGAGATATGCTGGATTCTAAACGGAGAAGCTTCTCTGACGCTTTTTCACAGAGATTTTGAAACTGAAATCTCCCATGCCGTTTCCACCATAGGCAGCAATGGGCTTCCCCATAGAACTTGCCAACCTGAATTCCTACAGGCTAGATGTGAGAGGCACATTCTGCTGCTTCCTCCCTTAGAGTTAAACTTGCTTCTGAAAGCTCAACCTCCGGGGAGTTTGTTTGGCAGAGATATAGAACACACTTTTCCAAGCCTGTTGGAAGGCATTTGCAGTTTCATTTCGCGTCTAATTTCCCAAACCAAACTGCTTGCAGCTCTAACTCCCTTCTAACTACCACTTCTTCGGTTCAGTGAGATATGCTGGATTCTAAACGGAGAAGCTTCTCTGACGCTTTTTCACAGAGATTTTGAAACTGAAATCTCCCATGCCGTTTCCACCATAGGCAGCAATGGGCTTCCCCATAGAACTTGCCAACCTGAATTCCTACAGGCTAGATGTGAGAGGCACATTCTGCTTCTTCCTCCCTTAGAGTTAAACTTGCTTCTGAAAGCTCAACCTCCGGGGAGTTTGTTTGGCAGAGATATAGAACACACTTTTCCAAGCCTGTTGGAAGGCATTTGCAGTTTCATTTCGCGTCTAATTTCCCAAACCAAACTGCTTGCAGCTCTAACTCCCTTCTAACTACCACTTCTTCGGTTCAGTGAGATATGCTGGATTCTAAACGGAGAAGCTTCTCTGACGCTTTTTCACAGAGATTTTGAAACTGAAATCTCCCATGCCGTTTCCACCATAGGCAGCAATGGGCTTCCCCATAGAACTTGCCAACCTGAATTCCTACAGGCTAGATGTGAGAGGCACATTCTGCTTCTTCCTCCCTTAGAGTTAAACTTGCTTCTGAAAGCTCAACCTCCGGGGAGTTTGTTTGGCAGAGATATAGAACACACTTTTCCAAGCCTGTTGGAAGGCATTTGCAGTTTCATTTCGCGTCTAATTTCCCAAACCAAACTGCTTGCAGCTCTAACTCCCTTCTAACTACCACTTCTTCGGTTCAGTGAGATATGCTGGATTCTAAACGGAGAAGCTTCTCTGACGCTTTTTCACAGAGATTTTGAAACTGAAATTTCCAAACCCGTTTCCAACGAAGGCGCCAATGGGCTTCCCCATAGAACTTGCCAACCTGAATTCCTACAGGCTAGATGTGAGAGGCACATTCTCCTGCTTCCTCCCTTAGAGTTAAACTTGCTTCTGAAAGCTCAACCTCCGGAGAGTCTGTTTGGCAGAGTTATACAAAACACTTTTCCAAGCCTGTTGGAAGGCATTTGCAGTTTCATTTCGCGTCTAATTTCCCAAACCAAACTGCTTGCAGCTCTAACTCCCTTCTAACTACCACTTCTTCGGTTCAGTGAGATATGCTGGATTCTAAACGGAGAAGCTTCTCTGACGCTTTTTCACAGAGATTTTGAAACTGAAATTTCCAAACACGTTTCCAACGAAGGCGCCAATGGGATTCCCCATAGAACTTGCCAACCTGAATTCCTACAGGCTAGATGTGAGAGGCACATTCTGCTTCTTCCTCCCTTAGAGTTAAACTTGCTTCTGAAAGCTCAACCTCCGGGGAGTTTGTTTGGCAGAGATATAGAACACACTTTTCCAAGCCTGTTGGAAGGCCTTTGCAGTTTCATTTCGCGTCTAATTTCCCAAACCAAACTGCTTGCAGCTCTAACTCCCTTCTAACTACCACTTCTTCGGTTCAGTGAGATATGCTGGATTCTAAACGGAGAAGCTTCTCTGACGCTTTTTCACAGAGATTTTGAAACTGAAATCTCCCATGCCGTTTCCACCATAGGCAGCAATGGGCTTCCCCATAGAACTCGCGAACCTGAATTCCTACAGGCTAGATGTGAGAGGCACATTCTGCTCCTTCCTCCCTAACAGTTAAGCTTGCTTCTGAAAGCTCAAACTCCGGGGACTCTGTTTGGCACAGATATAGAACACACTTTTCCAAGCCTGTTGGAAGGCCTTTGCAGTGTCATTTCGCATCTAATTTCCCAAACCAAACTGCTTGCAGCTCTAACTCCCTTCTAAGTACCACTTCTTCGGTTCAGTGAGATATGCTGGATTCTAAACGGAGAAGCTTCTCTGACGCTTTTTCACAGAGATTTTGAAACTGAAATTTCCAAACCCGTTTCCAACGAAGGCGCCAATGGGCTTCCCCATAGAACTTGCCAACCTGAATTCCTACAGGCTAGATGTGAGAGGCACATTCTGCTGCTTCCTCCCTTAGAGTTAAACTAGCTTCTGAAAGCTCAACCTCCGGGGAGTTTGTTTGGCAGAGATATAGAACACACTTTTCCAAGCCTGTTGGAAGGCATTTGCAGTTTCATTTCGCGTCTAATTTCCCAAACCAAACTGCTTGCAGCTCTAACTGCCTTCTAACTACCACTTCTTCGGTTCAGTGAGATATGCTGGATTCTAAACGGAGAAGCTTCTCTGACGCTTTTTCACAGAGATTTTGAAACTGAAATCTCCCATGCTGTTTCCACCATAGCCAGCAATGGGCTTCCCCATAGAACTTGCCAACCTGAATTCCTACAGGCTAGATGTGAGAGGCACATTCTGCTGCTTCCTCCCTTAGAGTTAAACTAGCTTCCGAAAGCTCAACCTCCAGGGAGTCTGTTTGGCAGAGATATAGAACACACTTTTCCAAGCCTGTTGGAAGGCCTTTGCAGTGTCATTTCGCATCTAATTTCCCAAACCAAACTGCTTGCAGCTCTAACTCCCTTCTAACTACCACTTCTTCGGTTCAGTGAGATATGCTGGATTCTAAATGGAGAAGCTTCTCTGACGCTTTTTCACAGAGATTTTGAAACTGAAATTTCCAAACCCGTTTCCAACGAAGGCGCCAATGGGCTTCCCCATAGAACTTGCCAACCTGAATTCCTACAGGCTAGATGTGAGAGGCACATTCTGCTGCTTCCTCCCTAAGAGTTAAGCTTGCTTCTGAAAGCTCAACCTCCGGGGACTCTGTTTGGCACAGATATAGAACACACTTTTCCAAGCCTGTTGGAAGGCCTTTGCAGTGTCATTTCGCATCTAATTTCCCAAACCAAACTGCTTGCAGCTCTAACTCCCTTCTAACTACCACTTCTTCGGTTCAGTGAGATATGCTGGATTCTAAACGGAGAAGCTTCTCTGACGCTTTTTCACAGAGATTTTGAAACTGAAATCTCCCATGCCGTTTCCACCATAGGCAGCAATGGGCTTCCCCATAGAACTTGCCAACCTGAATTCCTACAGGCTAGATGTGAGAGGCACATTCTGCTGCTTCCTCCCTTAGAGTTAAACTTGCTTCTGAAAGCTCAACCTCCGGGGAGTTTGTTTGGCAGAGATATAGAACACACTTTTCCAAGCCTGTTGGAAGGCATTTGCAGTTTCATTTCGCGTCTAATTTCCCAAACCAAACTGCTTGCAGCTCTAACTCCCTTCTAACTACCACTTCTTCGGTTCAGTGAGATATGCTGGATTCTAAACGGAGAAGCTTCTCTGACGCTTTTTCACAGAGATTTTGAAACTGAAATCTCCCATGCCGTTTCCACCATAGGCAGCAATGGGCTTCCCCATAGAACTTGCCAACCTGAATTCCTACAGGCTAGATGTGAGAGGCACATTCTGCTTCTTCCTCCCTTAGAGTTAAACTTGCTTCTGAAAGCTCAACCTCCGGGGAGTTTGTTTGGCAGAGATATAGAACACACTTTTCCAAGCCTGTTGGAAGGCATTTGCAGTTTCATTTCGCGTCTAATTTCCCAAACCAAACTGCTTGCAGCTCTAACTCCCTTCTAACTACCACTTCTTCGGTTCAGTGAGATATGCTGGATTCTAAACGGAGAAGCTTCTCTGACGCTTTTTCACAGAGATTTTGAAACTGAAATCTCCCATGCCGTTTCCACCATAGGCAGCAATGGGCTTCCCCATAGAACTTGCCAACCTGAATTCCTACAGGCTAGATGTGAGAGGCACATTCTGCTGCTTCCTCCCTTAGAGTTAAACTAGCTTCTGAAAGGTCAACCTCCGGGGAGTTTGTTTGGCAGAGATATAGAACACACTTTTCCAAGCCTGTTGGAAGGCATTTGCAGTTTCATTTCGCGTCTAATTTCCCAAACCAAACTGCTTGCAGCTCTAACTCCCTTCTAACTACCACTTCTTCGGTTCAGTGAGATATGCTGGATTCTAAACGGAGAAGCTTCTCTGACGCTTTTTCACAGAGATTTTGAAACTGAAATTTCCAAACCCGTTTCCAACGAAGGCGCCAATGGGCTTCCCCATAGAACTTGCCAACCTGAATTCCTACAGGCTAGATGTGAGAGGCACATTCTCCTGCTTCCTCCCTTAGAGTTAAACTTGCTTCTGAAAGCTCAACCTCCGGAGAGTCTGTTTGGCAGAGTTATACAAAACACTTTTCCAAGCCTGTTGGAAGGCATTTGCAGTTTCATTTCGCGTCTAATTTCCCAAACCAAACTGCTTGCAGCTCTAACTCCCTTCTAACTACCACTTCTTCGGTTCAGTGAGATATGCTGGATTCTAAACGGAGAAGCTTCTCTGACGCTTTTTCACAGAGATTTTGAAACTGAAATTTCCAAACACGTTTCCAACGAAGGCGCCAATGGGATTCCCCATAGAACTTGCCAACCTGAATTCCTACAGGCTAGATGTGAGAGGCACATTCTGCTTCTTCCTCCCTTAGAGTTAAACTTGCTTCTGAAAGCTCAACCTCCGGGGAGTTTGTTTGGCAGAGATATAGAACACACTTTTCCAAGCCTGTTGGAAGGCATTTGCAGTTTCATTTCGCGTCTAATTTCCCAAACCAAACTGCTTGCAGCTCTAACTCCCTTCTAACTACCACTTCTTCGGTTCAGTGAGATATGCTGGATTCTAAACGGAGAAGCTTCTCTGACGCTTTTTCACAGAGATTTTGAAACTGAAATCTCCCATGCCGTTTCCACCATAGGCAGCAATGGGCTTCCCCATAGAACTTGCGAACCTGAATTCCTACAGGCTAGATGTGAGAGGCACATTCTGCTCCTTCCTCCCTAACAGTTAAGCTTGCTTCTGAAAGCTCAAACTCCGGGGACTCTGTTTGGCACAGATATAGAACACACTTTTCCAAGCCTGTTGGAAGGCCTTTGCAGTGTCATTTCGCATCTAATTTCCCAAACCAAACTGCTTGCAGCTCTAACTCCCTTCTAACTACCACTTCTTCGGTTCAGTGAGATATGCTGGATTCTAAACGGAGAAGCTTCTCTGACGCTTTTTCACAGAGATTTTGAAACTGAAATTTCCAAACCCGTTTCCAACGAAGGCGCCAATGGGCTTCCCCATAGAACTTGCCAACCTGAATTCCTACAGGCTAGATGTGAGAGGCACATTCTGCTTCTTCCTCCCTTAGAGTTAAACTTGCTTCTGAAAGCTCAACCTCCGGGGAGTTTGTTTGGCAGAGATATAGAACACACTTTTCCAAGCCTGTTGGAAGGCATTTGCAGTTTCATTTCGCGTCTAATTTCCCAAACCAAACTGCTTGCAGCTCTAACTCCCTTCTAACTACCACTTCTTCGGTTCAGTGAGATATGCTGGATTCTAAACGGAGAAGCTTCTCTGACGCTTTTTCACAGAGATTTTGAAACTGAAATCTCCCATGCCGTTTCCACCATAGGCAGCAATGGGCTTCCCCATAGAACTTGCGAACCTGAATTCCTACAGGCTAGATGTGAGAGGCACATTCTGCTCCTTCCTCCCTAACAGTTAAGCTTGCTTCTGAAAGCTCAAACTCCGGGGACTCTGTTTGGCACAGATATAGAACACACTTTTCCAAGCCTGTTGGAAGGCCTTTGCAGTGTCATTTCGCATCTAATTTCCCAAACCAAACTGCTTGCAGCTCTAACTCCCTTCTAACTACCACTTCTTCGGTTCAGTGAGATATGCTGGATTCTAAACGGAGAAGCTTCTCTGACGCTTTTTCACAGAGATTTTGAAACTGAAATTTCCAAACCCGTTTCCAACGAAGGCGCCAATGGGCTTCCCCATAGAACTTGCCAACCTGAATTCCTACAGGCTAGATGTGAGAGGCACATTCTGCTGCTTCCTCCCTTAGAGTTAAACTAGCTTCTGAAAGCTCAACCTCCGGGGAGTTTGTTTGGCAGAGATATAGAACACACTTTTCCAAGCCTGTTGGAAGGCATTTGCAGTTTCATTTCGCGTCTAATTTCCCAAACCAAACTGCTTGCAGCTCTAACTGCCTTCTAACTACCACTTCTTCGGTTCAGTGAGATATGCTGGATTCTAAACGGAGAAGCTTCTCTGACGCTTTTTCACAGAGATTTTGAAATTGAAATCTCCCATGCTGTTTCCACCATAGCCAGCAATGGGCTTCCCGATAGAACTTGCCAACCTGAATTCCTACAGGCTAGATGTGAGAGGCACATTCTGCTGCTTCCTCCCTTAGAGTTAAACTAGCTTCTGAAAGCTCAACCTCCAGGGAGTCTGTTTGGCAGAGATATAGAACACACTTTTCCAAGCCTGTTGGAAGGCCTTTGCAGTGTCATTTCGCATCTAATTTCCCAAACCAAACTGCTTGCAGCTCTAACTCCCTTCTAACTACCACTTCTTCGGTTCAGTGAGATATGCTGGATTCTAAACGGAGAAGCTTCTCTGACGCTTTTTCACAGAGATTTTGAAACTGAAATTTCCAAACCCGTTTCCAACGAAGGCGCCAATGGGCTTCCCCATAGAACTTGCCAACCTGAATTCCTACAGGCTAGATGTGAGAGGCACATTCTGCTGCTTCCTCCCTAAGAGTTAAGCTTGCTTCTGAAAGCTCAACCTCCGGGGACTCTGTTTGGCACAGATATAGAACACACTTTTCCAAGCCTGTTGGAAGGCCTTTGCAGTGTCATTTCGCATCTAATTTCCCAAACCAAACTGCTTGCAGCTCTAACTCCCTTCTAACTACCACTTCTTCGGTTCAGTGAGATATGCTGGATTCTAAACGGAGAAGCTTCTCTGACGCTTTTTCACAGAGATTTTGAAACTGAAATCTCCCATGCCGTTTCCACCATAGGCAGCAATGGGCTTCCCCATAGAACTTGCCAACCTGAATTCCTACAGGCTAGATGTGAGAGGCACATTCTGCTGCTTCCTCCCTTAGAGTTAAACTTGCTTCTGAAAGCTCAACCTCCGGGGAGTTTGTTTGGCAGAGATATAGAACACACTTTTCCAAGCCTGTTGGAAGGCATTTGCAGTTTCATTTCGCATCTAATTTCCCAAACCAAACTGCTTGCAGCTCTAACTCCCTTCTAACTACCACTTCTTCGGTTCAGTGAGATATGCTGGATTCTAAACGGAGAAGCTTCTCTGACGCTTTTTCACAGAGATTTTGAAACTGAAATTTCCAATCACGTTTCCAACGAAGGCGCCAATGGGCTTCCCCATAGAACTTGCCAACCTGAATTCCTACAGGCTAGATGTGAGAGGCACATTCTGCTTCTTCCTCCCTTAGAGTTAAACTTGCTTCTGAAAGCTCAACCTCCGGGGAGTTTGTTTGGCAGAGATATAGAACACACTTTTCCAAGCCTGTTGGAAGGCATTTGCAGTTTCATTTCGCGTCTAATTTCCCAAACCAAACTGCTTGCAGCTCTAACTCCCTTCTAACTACCACTTCTTCGGTTCAGTGAGATATGCTGGATTCTAAACGGAGAAGCTTCTCTGACGCTTTTTCACAGAGATTTTGAAACTGAAATCTCCCATGCCGTTTCCACCATAGGCAGCAATGGGCTTCCCCATAGAACTTGCCAACCTGAATTCCTACAGGCTAGATGTGAGAGGCACATTCTGCTGCTTCCTCCCTTAGAGTTAAACTAGCTTCTGAAAGCTCAACCTCCGGGGAGTTTGTTTGGCAGAGATATAGAACACACTTTTCCAAGCCTGTTGGAAGGCATTTGCAGTTTCATTTCGCATCTAATTTCCCAAACCAAACTGCTTGCAGCTCTAACTCCCTTCTAACTACCACTTCTTCGGTTCAGTGAGATATGCTGGATTCTAAACGGAGAAGCTTCTCTGACGCTTTTTCACAGAGATTTTGAAACTGAAATTTCCAGACCCGTTTCCAACGAAGGCGCCAATGGGCTTCCCCATAGAACTTGCCAACCTGAATTCCTACAGGCTAGATGTGAGAGGCACATTCTCCTGCT
Organism: Cynocephalus volans; assembly: GCF_027409185.1. Classification (NCBI taxonomy): domain Eukaryota; kingdom Metazoa; phylum Chordata; class Mammalia; order Dermoptera; family Cynocephalidae; genus Cynocephalus; species Cynocephalus volans. Next base: position 1,162,620 of record NW_026902471.1, on the reverse strand, counting down.
TCCTCCCTTAGAGTTAAACTTGCTTCTGAAAGCTCAACCTCCGGAGAGTCTGTTTGGCAGAGTTATACAAAACACTTTTCCAAGCCTGTTGGAAGGCATTTGCAGTTTCATTTCGCGTCTAATTTCCCAAACCAAACTGCTTGCAGCTCTAACTCCCTTCTAACTACCACTTCTTCGGTTCAGTGAGATATGCTGGATTCTAAAAGGAGAAGCTTCTCTGACGCTTTTTCACAGAGATTTTGAAACTGAAATCTCCCATGCCGTTTCCACCATAGGCAGCAATGGGCTTCCCCATAGAACTTGCTAACCTGAATTCCTACAGGCTAGATGTGAGAGGCACATTCTGCTGCTTCCTCCCTTAGAGTTAAACTTGCTTCTGAAAGCTCAACCTCCGGGGAGTTTGTTTGGCAGAGATATAGAACACACTTTTCCAAGCCTGTTGGAAGGCATTTGCAGTTTCATTTCGCGTCTAATTTCCCAAACCAAACTGCTTGCAGCTCTAACTCCCTTCTAACTACCACTTCTTCGGTTCAGTGAGATATGCTGGATTCTAAACGGAGAAGCTTCTCTGACGCTTTTTCACAGAGATTTTGAAACTGAAATCTCCCATGCCGTTTCCACCATAGGCAGCAATGGGCTTCCCCATAGAACTTGCCAACCTGAATTCCTACAGGCTAGATATGAGAGGCACATTCTGCTGCTTCCTCCCTTAGAGTTAAACTAGCTTCTGAAAGCTCAACCTCCGGGGAGTTTGTTTGGCTTAGATATAGAACACACTTTTCCAAGCCTGTTGGAAGGCATTTGCAGTTTCATTTCGCGTCTAATTTCCCAAACCAAACTGCTTGCAGCTCTAACTCCCTTCTAACTACCACTTCTTCGGTTCAGTGAGATATGCTGGATTCTAAACGGAGAAGCTTCTCTGACGCTTTTTTACAGAGATTTTGAAACTGAAATCTCCCATGCCGTTTCCACCATAGGCAGCAATGGGCTTCCCCATAGAACTTGCCAACCTGAATTCCTACAGGCTAGATGTGAGAGGCACATTCTGCTGCTTCCTCCCTAAGAGTTAAGCTTGCTTCTGAAAGCTCAACCTCCGGGGAGTCTGTTTGGCAGAGATATAGAACACACTTTTCCAAGCCTGTTGGAAGGCATTTGCAGTTTCATTTCGCTTCTAATTTCCCAAACCAAACTGCTTGCAGCTCTAACTGCCTTCTAACTACCACTTCTTCGGTTCAGTGAGATATGCTGGATTCTAAACGGAGAAGCTTCTCTGACGCTTTTTCACAGAGATTTTGAAACTGAAATCTCCCATGCCGTTTCCACCATAGGCAGCAATGGGCTTCCCCATAGAACTTGCCAACCTGAATTCCTACAGGCTAGATGTGAGAGGCACATTCTCCTGCTTCCTCCCTTAGAGTTAAACTTGCTTCTGAAAGCTCAACCTCCGGGGAGTTTGTTTGGCAGAGATATAGAACACACTTTTCCAAGCCTGTTGGAAGGCATTTGCAGTTTCATTTCGCGTCTAATTTCCCAAACCAAACTGCTTGCAGCTCTAACTCCCTTCTAACTACCACTTCTTCGGTTCAGTGAGATATGCTGGATTCTAAACGGAGAAGCTTCTCTGACGCTTTTTCACAGAGATTTTGAAACTGAAATTTCCAATCACGTTTCCAACGAAGGCGCCAATGGGCTTCCCCATAGAACTTGCCAACCTGAATTCCTACAGGCTAGATGTGAGAGGCACATTCTGCTTCTTCCTCCCTTAGAGTTAAACTTGCTTCTGAAAGCTCAACCTCCGGGGAGTTTGTTTGGCAGAGATATAGAACACACTTTTCCAAGCCTGTTGGAAGGCATTTGCAGTTTCATTTCGCGTCTAATTTCCCAAACCAAACTGCTTGCAGCTCTAACTCCCTTCTAACTACCACTTCTTCGGTTCAGTGAGATATGCTGGATTCTAAACGGAGAAGCTTCTCTGACGCTTTTTCACAGAGATTTTGAAACTGAAATCTCCCATGCCGTTTCCACCATAGGCAGCAATGGGCTTCCCCATAGAACTTGCCAACCTGAATTCCTACAGGCTAGATGTGAGAGGCACATTCTGCTGCTTCCTCACTTAGAGTTAAACTAGCTTCTGAAAGCTCAACCTCCGGGGAGTTTGTTTGGCTTAGATATAGAACACACTTTTCCAAGCCTGTTGGAAGGCATTTGCAGTTTCATTTCGCGTCTAATTTCCCAAACCAAACTGCTTGCAGCTCTAACTCCCTTCTAACTACCACTTCTTCGGTTCAGTGAGATATGCTGGATTCTAAACGGAGAAGCTTCTCTGACGCTTTTTCACAGAGATTTTGAAACTGAAATCTCCCATGCCGTTTCCACCATAGGCAGCAATGGGCTTCCCCATAGAACTTGCCAACCTGAATTCCTACAGGCTAGATGTGAGAGGCACATTCTGCTGCTTCCTCACTTAGAGTTAAACTAGCTTCTGAAAGCTCAACCTCCGGGGAGTTTGTTTGGCAGAGATATAGAACACACTTTTCCAAGCCTGTTGGAAGGCATTTGCAGTTTCATTTCGCATCTAATTTCCCAAACCAAACTGCTTGCAGCTCTAACTCCCTTCTAAGTACCACTTCTTCGGTTCAGTGAGATATGCTGGATTCTAAACGGAGAAGCTTCTCTGACGCTTTTTCACAGAGATTTTGAAACTGAAATTTCCAAACCCGTTTCCAACGAAGGCGCCAATGGGCTTCCCCATAGAACTTGCCAACCTGAATTCCTACAGGCTAGATGTGAGAGGCACATTCTCCTGCTTCCTCCCTTAGAGTTAAACTTGCTTCTGAAAGCTCAACCTCCGGAGAGTCTGTTTGGCAGAGTTATACAAAACACTTTTCCAAGCCTGTTGGAAGGCATTTGCAGTTTCATTTCGCGTCTAATTTCCCAAACCAAACTGCTTGCAGCTCTAACTCCCTTCTAACTACCACTTCTTCGGTTCAGTGAGATATGCTGGATTCTAAACGGAGAAGCTTCTCTGACGCTTTTTCACAGAGATTTTGAAACTGAAATCTCCCATGCCGTTTCCACCATAGGCAGCAATGGGCTTCCCCATAGAACTTGCCAACCTGAATTCCTACAGGCTAGATGTGAGAGGCACATTCTGCTGCTTCCTCCCTTAGAGTTAAACTTGCTTCTGAAAGCTCAACCTCCGGGGAGTTTGTTTGGCAGAGATATAGAACACACTTTTCCAAGCCTGTTGGAAGGCATTTGCAGTTTCATTTCGCGTCTAATTTCCCAAACCAAACTGCTTGCAGCTCTAACTCCCTTCTAACTACCACTTCTTCGGTTCAGTGAGATATGCTGGATTCTAAACGGAGAAGCTTCTCTGACGCTTTTTCACAGAGATTTTGAAACTGAAATTTCCAAACACGTTTCCAACGAAGGCGCCAATGGGCTTCCCCATAGAACTTGCCAACCTGAATTCCTACAGGCTAGATGTGAGAGGCACATTCTGCTTCTTCCTCCCTTAGAGTTAAACTTGCTTCTGAAAGCTCAACCTCCGGGGAGTTTGTTTGGCAGAGATATAGAACACACTTTTCCAAGCCTGTTGGAAGGCATTTGCAGTTTCATTTCGCGTCTAATTTCCCAAACCAAACTGCTTGCAGCTCTAACTCCCTTCTAACTACCACTTCTTCGGTTCAGTGAGATATGCTGGATTCTAAACGGAGAAGCTTCTCTGACGCTTTTTCACAGAGATTTTGAAACTGAAATCTCCCATGCCGTTTCCACCATAGGCAGCAATGGGCTTCCCCATAGAACTTGCCAACCTGAATTCCTACAGGCTAGATGTGAGAGGCACATTCTGCTGCTTCCTCCCTTAGAGTTAAACTAGCTTCTGAAAGCTCAACCTCCGGGGAGTTTGTTTGGCTTAGATATAGAACACACTTTTCCAAGCCTGTTGGAAGGCATTTGCAGTTTCATTTCGCGTCTAATTTCCCAAACCAAACTGCTTGCAGCTCTAACTCCCTTCTAACTACCACTTCTTCGGTTCAGTGAGATATGCTGGATTCTAAACGGAGAAGCTTCTCTGACGCTTTTTCACAGAGATTTTGAAACTGAAATCTCCCATGCCGTTTCCACCATAGGCAGCAATGGGCTTCCCCATAGAACGTGCCAACCTGAATTCCTACAGGCTAGATGTGAGAGGCACATTCTGCTGCTTCCTCACTTAGAGTTAAACTAGCTTCTGAAAGCTCAACCTCCGGGGAGTTTGTTTGGCAGAGATATAGAACACACTTTTCCAAGCCTGTTGGAAGGCATTTGCAGTTTCATTTCGCATCTAATTTCCCAAACCAAACTGCTTGCAGCTCTAACTCCCTTCTAACTACCACTTCTTCGGTTCAGTGAGATATGCTGGATTCTAAACGGAGAAGCTTCTCTGACGCTTTTTCACAGAGATTTTGAAACTGAAATTTCCAAACCCGTTTCCAACGAAGGCGCCAATGGGCTTCCCCATAGAACTTGCCAACCTGAATTCCTACAGGCTAGATGTGAGAGGCACATTCTCCTGCTTCCTCCCTTAGAGTTAAACTTGCTTCTGAAAGCTCAACCTCCGGAGAGTCTGTTTGGCAGAGTTATACAAAACACTTTTCCAAGCCTGTTGGAAGGCATTTGCAGTTTCATTTCGCGTCTAATTTCCCAAACCAAACTGCTTGCAGCTCTAACTCCCTTCTAACTACCACTTCTTCGGTTCAGTGAGATATGCTGGATTCTAAACGGAGAAGCTTCTCTGACGCTTTTTCACAGAGATTTTGAAACTGAAATCTCCCATGCCGTTTCCACCATAGGCAGCAATGGGCTTCCCCATAGAACTTGCCAACCTGAATTCCTACAGGCTAGATGTGAGAGGCACATTCTGCTGCTTCCTCCCTTAGAGTTAAACTTGCTTCTGAAAGCTCAACCTCCGGGGAGTTTGTTTGGCAGAGATATAGAACACACTTTTCCAAGCCTGTTGGAAGGCATTTGCAGTTTCATTTCGCGTCTAATTTCCCAAACCAAACTGCTTGCAGCTCTAACTCCCTTCTAACTACCACTTCTTCGGTTCAGTGAGATATGCTGGATTCTAAACGGAGAAGCTTCTCTGACGCTTTTTCACAGAGATTTTGAAACTGAAATTTCCAAACACGTTTCCAACGAAGGCGCCAATGGGCTTCCCCATAGAACTTGCCAACCTGAATTCCTACAGGCTAGATGTGAGAGGCACATTCTGCTTCTTCCTCCCTTAGAGTTAAACTTGCTTCTGAAAGCTCAACCTCCGGGGAGTTTGTTTGGCAGAGATATAGAACACACTTTTCCAAGCCTGTTGGAAGGCATTTGCAGTTTCATTTCGCGTCTAATTTCCCAAACCAAACTGCTTGCAGCTCTAACTCCCTTCTAACTACCACTTCTTCGGTTCAGTGAGATATGCTGGATTCTAAACGGAGAAGCTTCTCTGACGCTTTTTCACAGAGATTTTGAAACTGAAATCTCCCATGCCGTTTCCACCATAGGCAGCAATGGGCTTCCCCATAGAACTTGCCAACCTGAATTCCTACAGGCTAGATGTGAGAGGCACATTCTGCTGCTTCCTCCCTTAGAGTTAAACTAGCTTCTGAAAGCTCAACCTCCGGGGAGTTTGTTTGGCTTAGATATAGAACACACTTTTCCAAGCCTGTTGGAAGGCATTTGCAGTTTCATTTCGCGTCTAATTTCCCAAACCAAACTGCTTGCAGCTCTAACTCCCTTCTAACTACCACTTCTTCGGTTCAGTGAGATATGCTGGATTCTAAACGGAGAAGCTTCTCTGACGCTTTTTTACAGAGATTTTGAAACTGAAATCTCCCATGCCGTTTCCACCATAGGCAGCAATGGGCTTCCCCATAGAACTTGCCAACCTGAATTCCTACAGGCTAGATGTGAGAGGCACATTCTGCTGCTTCCTCCCTAAGAGTTAAGCTTGCTTCTGAAAGCTCAACCTCCGGGGAGTCTGTTTGGCAGAGATATAGAACACACTTTTCCAAGCCTGTTGGAAGGCATTTGCAGTTTCATTTCGCGTCTAATTTCCCAAACCAAACTGCTTGCAGCTCTAACTGCCTTCTAACTACCACTTCTTCGGTTCAGTGAGATATGCTGGATTCTAAACGGAGAAGCTTCTCTGACGCTTTTTCACAGAGATTTTGAAACTGAAATCTCCCATGCCGTTTCCACCATAGGCAGCAATGGGCTTCCCCATAGAACTTGCCAACCTGAATTCCTACAGGCTAGATGTGAGAGGCACATTCTCCTGCTTCCTCCCTTAGAGTTAAACTTGCTTCTGAAAGCTCAACCTCCGGGGAGTTTGTTTGGCAGAGATATAGAACACACTTTTCCAAGCCTGTTGGAAGGCATTTGCAGTTTCATTTCGCGTCTAATTTCCCAAACCAAACTGCTTGCAGCTCTAACTCCCTTCTAACTACCACTTCTTCGGTTCAGTGAGATATGCTGGATTCTAAACGGAGAAGCTTCTCTGACGCTTTTTCACAGAGATTTTGAAACTGAAATTTCCAAACACGTTTCCAACGAAGGCGCCAATGGGCTTCCCCATAGAACTTGCCAACCTGAATTCCTACAGGCTAGATGTGAGAGGCACATTCTGCTTCTTCCTCCCTTAGAGTTAAACTTGCTTCTGAAAGCTCAACCTCCGGGGAGTTTGTTTGGCAGAGATATAGAACACACTTTTCCAAGCCTGTTGGAAGGCATTTGCAGTTTCATTTCGCGTCTAATTTCCCAAACCAAACTGCTTGCAGCTCTAACTCCCTTCTAACTACCACTTCTTCGGTTCAGTGAGATATGCTGGATTCTAAACGGAGAAGCTTCTCTGACGCTTTTTCACAGAGATTTTGAAACTGAAATCTCCCATGCCGTTTCCACCATAGGCAGCAATGGGCTTCCCCATAGAACTTGCCAACCTGAATTCCTACAGGCTAGATGTGAGAGGCACATTCTCCTGCTTCCTCCCTTAGAGTTAAACTAGCTTCTGAAAGCTCAACCTCCGGGGAGTCTGTTTGGCAGAGATATAGAACACACTTTTCCAAGCCTGTTGGAAGGCATTTGCAGTTTCATTTCGCGTCTAATTTCCCAAACCAAACTGCTTGCAGCTCTAACTGCCTTCTAACTACCACTTCTTCGGTTCAGTGAGATATGCTGGATTCTAAACGGAGAAGCTTCTCTGACGCTTTTTCACAGAGATTTTGAAACTGAAATCTCCCATGCCGTTTCCACCATAGGCAGCAATGGGCTTCCCCATAGAACTTGCCAACCTGAATTCCTACAGGCTAGATGTGAGAGGCACATTCTGCTGCTTCCTCCCTAACAGTTAAGCTTGCTTCTGAAAGCTCAAACTCCGGGGACTCTGTTTGGCACAGATATAGAACACACTTTTCCAAGCCTGTTGGAAGGCCTTTGCAGTGTCATTTCGCATCTAATTTCCCAAACCAAACTGCTTGCAGCTCTAACTCCCTTCTAACTACCACTTCTTCGGTTCAGTGAGATATGCTGGATTCTAAACGGAGAAGCTTCTCTGACGCTTTTTCACAGAGATTTTGAAACTGAAATTTCCAAACCCGTTTCCAACGAAGGCGCCAATGGGCTTCCCCATAGAACTTGCCAACCTGAATTCCTACAGGCTAGATGTGAGAGGCACATTCTCCTGCTTCCTCCCTTAGAGTTAAACTTGCTTCTGAAAGCTCAACCTCCGGAGAGTCTGTTTGGCAGAGTTATACAAAACACTTTTCCAAGCCTGTTGGAAGGCATTTGCAGTTTCATTTCGCGTCTAATTTCCCAAACCAAACTGCTTGCAGCTCTAACTCCCTTCTAACTACCACTTCTTCGGTTCAGTGAGATATGCTGGATTCTAAACGGAGAAGCTTCTCTGACGCTTTTTCACAGAGATTTTGAAACTGAAATCTCCCATGCCGTTTCCACCATAGGCAGCAATGGGCTTCCCCATAGAACTTGCCAACCTGAATTCCTACAGGCTAGATGTGAGAGGCACATTCTGCTGCTTCCTCCCTTAGAGTTAAACTTGCTTCTGAAAGCTCAACCTCCGGGGAGTTTGTTTGGCAGAGATATAGAACACACTTTTCCAAGCCTGTTGGAAGGCATTTGCAGTTTCATTTCGCGTCTAATTTCCCAAACCAAACTGCTTGCAGCTCTAACTGCCTTCTAACTACCACTTCTTCGGTTCAGTGAGATATGCTGGATTCTAAACGGAGAAGCTTCTCTGACGCTTTTTCACAGAGATTTTGAAACTGAAATCTCCCATGCCGTTTCCACCATAGGCAGCAATGGGCTTCCCCATAGAACTTGGCAACCTGAATTCCTACAGGCTAGATGTGAGAGGCACATTCTGCTGCTTCCTCCCTAAGAGTTAAGCGTGCTTCTGAAAGCTCAAACTCTGGGGAGTCTGTTTGGCAGAGATATAGAACACACTTTTCCAAGCCTGTTGGAAGGCCTTTGCAGTTTCATTTCGCGTCTAATTTCCCAAACCAAACTGCTTGCAGCTCTAACTCCCTTCTAACTACCACTTCTTCGGTTCAGTGAGATATGCTGGATTCTAAACGGAGAAGCTTCTCTGACGCTTTTTCACAGAGATTTTGAAACTGAAATCTCCCATGCCGTTTCCACCATAGGCAGCAATGGGCTTCCCCATAGAACTTGCCAACCTGAATTCCTACAGGCTAGATGTGAGAGGCTCATTCTGCTGCTTCCTCCCTAAGAGTTAAGCTTGCTTCTGAAAGCTCAACCTCCGGGGAGTCTGTTTGGCAGAGATATAGAACACACTTTTCCAAGCCTGTTGGAAGGCCTTTGCAGTGTCATTTCGCACCTAAATTTCCAAACCAAACTGCTTGCAGCTCTAACTCCCTTCTTACTACCACTTCTTCGGTTCAGTGAGATATGCTGGATTCTAAACGGAGAAGCTTCTCTGACGCTTTTTCACAGAGATTTTGAAACTGAAATCTCCCATGCCGTTTCCACCATAGGCAGCAATGGGCTTCCCCATAGAACTTGCCAACCTGAATTCCTACAGGCTAGAAGTGAGAGGCACATTCTGCTGCTTCCTCCCTTAGAGTTAAACTTGCTTCTGAAAGCTCAACCTCCGGAGAGTCTGTTTGGCAGAGATATAGAACACACTTTTCCAAGAGTGTTGGAAGGCATTTGCAGTTTCATTTCGCGTCTAATTTCCCAAACCAAACTGCTTGCAGCTCTAACTCCCTTCTAACTACCACTTCTTCGGTTCAGTGAGATATGCTGGATTCTGAACGGAGAAGCTTCTCTGACGCTTTTTCACAGAGATTTTGAAACTGAAATCTCCCATGCCGTTTCCACCATAGGCAGCAATGGGCTTCCCCATAGAACTTGCCAACCTGAATTCCTACAGGCTAGATGTGAGAGGCACATTCTGCTGCTTCCTCCCTTAGAGTTAAACTAGCTTCTGAAAGCTCAACCTCCGGGGAGTCTGTTTGGCAGAGATACAGAACACACTTTTCCAAGCCTGTTGGAAGGCCTTTGCAGTGTCATTTCGCGTCTAATTTCCCAAACCAAACTGCTTGCAGCTCTAACTCCCTTCTAACTACCACTTCTTCGGTTCGGTGAGATATGCAGGATTCTAAACGGAGAAGCTTCTTTGACGCTTTTTCACAGAGATTTTGAAACTGAAATCTCCCATGCCGTTTCCGCCATAGGCAGCAATGGGCTTCCCCATAGAACTTGCCAACCTGAATTCCTACAGGCTAGATGTGAGAGGCACATTCTGCTGCTTCCTCCCTTAGGGTTAAACTAGCTTCTGAAAGCTCAACCTCCGGGGAGTCTGTTTGGCAGAGATATAGAACACACTTTTCCAAGCCTGTTGGAAGGCCTTCGCAGTGTCCTTTCGCGTCTAATTTCCCAAACCAAACTGCTTGCAGCTCTAACTCCCTTCTAACTACCACTTCTTCGGTTCAGTGAGATATGCTGGATTCTAAACGGAGAAGCTTCTCTGACGCTTTTTCACAGAGATTTTGAAACTGAAATCTCCCATGCCGTTTCCATCATAGGCAGCAATGGGCTTCCCCATAGAACTTGCCAATCTGAATTCCTACAGGCTAGATGTGAGAGGCACATTCTGCTGCTTCCTCCCTTAGAGTTAAACTTGCTTCTGAAAGCTCAACCTCCGGGGAGTTTGTTTGACAGAGATATAGAACACACTTTTCCAAGCCTGTTGGAGGGCATTTGCAGTTTCATTTCGCGTCTAATTTCCCAAACCAAACTGCTTGCAGCTCTAACTCCCTTCTAACTACCACTTCTTAGGTTCAGTGAGATATGCTGGATTCTAAATGGAGAAGCTTCTCTGACGCTTTTTCACAGAGATTTTGAAACTGAAATTTCCAAACCCGTTTCCAACGAAGGCGCCAATGGGCTTCCCCATAGAACTTGCCAACCTGAATTCCTACAGGCTAGATGTGAGAGGCACATTCTGCTGCTTCCTCCCTTAGAGTTAAACTAGCTTCTGAAAGGTCAACCTCCGGGGAGTTTGTTTGGCAGAGATATAGAACACACTTTTCCAAGCCTGTTGGAAGGCATTTGCAGTTTCATTTCACGTCTAATTTCCCAAACCAAACTCCTTGCATCTCTAACTGCCTTCTAACTACCACTTCTTCGGTTCAGTGAGATATGCTGGATTCTAAACGGAGAAGCTTCTCTGACGCTTTTTCACAGAGATTTTGAAACTGAAATCTCCCATGCCGTTTCCACCATAGGCAGCAATGGGCTTCCCCATAGAACTTGCCAACCTGAATTCCTACAGGCTAGATGTGAGAGGCACATTCTGCTGCTTCCTCCCTAAGAGTTAAGCTTGCTTCTGAAAGCTCAACCTCCGGGGAGTCTGTTTGGCAGAGATATAGAACACACTTTTCCAAGCCTGTTGGAAGGCCTTTGCAGTGTCATTTCGCATCTAATTTCCCAAACAAAACTGCTTGCAGCTCTAACTCCCTTCTAACTACCACTTCTTCGGTTCAGTGAGATATGCTGGATTCTAAACGGAGAAGCTTCTCTGACGCTTTTTCACAGAGATTTTGAAACTGAAATCTCCCATGCCGTTTCCATCATAGGCAGCAATGGGCTTCCCCATAGAACTTGCCAATCTGAATTCCTACAGGCTAGATGTGAGAGGCACATTCTGCTGCTTCCTCCCTTAGAGTTAAACTTGCTTCTGAAAGCTCAACCTCCGGGGAGTTTGTTTGACAGAGATATAGAACACACTTTTCCAAGCCTGTTGGAGGGCATTTGCAGTTTCATTTCGCGTCTAATTTCCCAAACCAAACTGCTTGCAGCTCTAACTCCCTTCTAACTACCACTTCTTAGGTTCAGTGAGATATGCTGGATTCTAAATGGAGAAGCTTCTCTGACGCTTTTTCACAGAGATTTTGAAACTGAAATTTCCAAACCCGTTTCCAACGAAGGCGCCAATGGGCTTCCCCATAGAACTTGCCAACCTGAATTCCTACAGGCTAGATGTGAGAGGCACATTCTGCTGCTTCCTCCCTTAGAGTTAAACTAGCTTCTGAAAGGTCAACCTCCGGGGAGTTTGTTTGGCAGAGATATAGAACACACTTTTCCAAGCCTGTTGGAAGGCATTTGCAGTTTCATTTCGCGTCTAATTTCCCAAACCAAACTCCTTGCATCTCTAACTGCCTTCTAACTACCACTTCTTCGGTTCAGTGAGATATGCTGGATTCTAAACGGAGAAGCTTCTCTGACGCTTTTTCACAGAGATTTTGAAACTGAAATCTCCCATGCCGTTTCCACCATAGGCAGCAATGGGCTTCCCCATAGAACTTGCCAACCTGAATTCCTACAGGCTAGATGTGAGAGGCACATTCTGCTGCTTCCTCCCTAAGAGTTAAGCTTGCTTCTGAAAGCTCAACCTCCGGGGAGTCTGTTTGGCAGAGATATAGAACACACTTTTCCAAGCCTGTTGGAAGGCCTTTGCAGTGTCATTTCGCATCTAATTTCCCAAACAAAACTGCTTGCAGCTCTAACTCCCTTCTAACTACCACTTCTTCGGTTCAGTGAGATATGCTGGATTCTAAACGGAGAAGCTTCTCTGACGCTTTTTCACAGAGATTTTGAAACTGAAATCTCCCATGCCGTTTCCACCATAGGCAGCAATGGGCTTCCCCATAGAACTCGCGAACCTGAATTCCTACAGGCTAGATGTGAGAGGCACATTCTGCTCCTTCCTCCCTAACAGTTAAGCTTGCTTCTGAAAGCTCAAACTCCGGGGACTCTGTTTGGCACAGATATAGAACACACTTTTCCAAGCCTGTTGGAAGGCCTTTGCAGTGTCATTTCGCATCTAATTTCCCAAACCAAACTGCTTGCAGCTCTAACTCCCTTCTAACTACCACTTCTTCGGTTCAGTGAGATATGGTGGATTCTAAACGGAGAAGCTTCTCTGACGCTTTTTCACAGAGATTTTGAAACTGAAATTTCCAAACCCGTTTCCAACGAAGGCGCCAATGGGCTTCCCCATAGAACTTGCCAACCTGAATTCCTACAGGCTAGATGTGAGAGGCACATTCTGCTGCTTCCTCCCTTAGAGTTAAACTAGCTTCTGAAAGCTCAACCTCCGGGGAGTTTGTTTGGCAGAGATATAGAACACACTTTTCCAAGCCTGTTGGAAGGCATTTGCAGTTTCATTTCGCGTCTAATTTCCCAAACCAAACTGCTTGCAGCTCTAACTGCCTTCTAACTACCACTTCTTCGGTTCAGTGAGATATGCTGGATTCTAAACGGAGAAGCTTCTCTGACGCTTTTTCACAGAGATTTTGAAACTGAAATCTCCCATGCTGTTTCCACCATAGCCAGCAATGGGCTTCCCCATAGAACTTGCCAACCTGAATTCCTACAGGCTAGATGTGAGAGGCACATTCTGCTGCTTCCTCCCTTAGAGTTAAACTAGCTTCTGAAAGCTCAACCTCCAGGGAGTCTGTTTGGCAGAGATATAGAACACACTTTTCCAAGCCTGTTGGAAGGCCTTTGCAGTGTCATTTCGCATCTAATTTCCCAAACCAAACTGCTTGCAGCTCTAACTCCCTTCTAACTACCACTTCTTCGGTTCAGTGAGATATGCTGGATTCTAAACGGAGAAGCTTCTCTGACGCTTTTTCACAGAGATTTTGAAACTGAAATTTCCAAACCCGTTTCCAACGAAGGCGCCAATGGGCTTCCCCATAGAACTTGCCAACCTGAATTCCTACAGGCTAGATGTGAGAGGCACATTCTGCTGCTTCCTCCCTAAGAGTTAAGCTTGCTTCTGAAAGCTCAACCTCCGGGGACTCTGTTTGGCACAGATATAGAACACACTTTTCCAAGCCTGTTGGAAGGCCTTTGCAGTGTCATTTCGCATCTAATTTCCCAAACCAAACTGCTTGCAGCTCTAACTCCCTTCTAACTACCACTTCTTCGGTTCAGTGAGATATGCTGGATTCTAAACGGAGAAGCTTCTCTGACGCTTTTTCACAGAGATTTTGAAACTGAAATCTCCCATGCCGTTTCCACCATAGGCAGCAATGGGCTTCCCCATAGAACTTGCCAACCTGAATTCCTACAGGCTAGATGTGAGAGGCACATTCTGCTCCTTCCTCCCTTAGAGTTAAACTTGCTTCTGAAAGCTCAACCTCCGGGGAGTTTGTTTGGCAGAGATATAGAACACACTTTTCCAAGCCTGTTGGAAGGCATTTGCAGTTTCATTTCGCGTCTAATTTCCCAAACCAAACTGCTTGCAGCTCTAACTCCCTTCTAACTACCACTTCTTCGGTTCAGTGAGATATGCTGGATTCTAAACGGAGAAGCTTCTCTGACGCTTTTTCACAGAGATTTTGAAACTGAAATCTCCCATGCCGTTTCCACCATAGGCAGCAATGGGCTTCCCCATAGAACTTGCCAACCTGAATTCCTACAGGCTAGATGTGAGAGGCACATTCTGCTTCTTCCTCCCTTAGAGTTAAACTTGCTTCTGAAAGCTCAACCTCCGGGGAGTTTGTTTGGCAGAGATATAGAACACACTTTTCCAAGCCTGTTGGAAGGCATTTGCAGTTTCATTTCGCGTCTAATTTCCCAAACCAAACTGCTTGCAGCTCTAACTCCCTTCTAACTACCACTTCTTCGGTTCAGTGAGATATGCTGGATTCTAAACGGAGAAGCTTCTCTGACGCTTTTTCACAGAGATTTTGAAACTGAAATCTCCCATGCCGTTTCCACCATAGGCAGCAATGGGCTTCCCCATAGAACTTGCCAACCTGAATTCCTACAGGCTAGATGTGAGAGGCACATTCTGCTGCTTCCTCCCTTAGAGTTAAACTAGCTTCTGAAAGCTCAACCTCCGGGGAGTTTGTTTGGCAGAGATATAGAACACACTTTTCCAAGCCTGTTGGAAGGCATTTGCAGTTTCATTTCGCGTCTAATTTCCCAAACCAAACTGCTTGCAGCTCTAACTCCCTTCTAACTACCACTTCTTCGGTTCAGTGAGATATGCTGGATTCTAAACGGAGAAGCTTCTCTGACGCTTTTTCAGAGAGATTTTGAAACTGAAATTTCCAAACCCGTTTCCAACGAAGGCGCCAATGGGCTTCCCCATAGAACTTGCCAACCTGAATTCCTACAGGCTAGATGTGAGAGGCACATTCTCCTGCTTCCTCCCTTAGAGTTAAACTTGCTTCTGAAAGCTCAACCTCCGGAGAGTCTGTTTGGCAGAGTTATACAAAACACTTTTCCAAGCCTGTTGGAAGGCATTTGCAGTTTCATTTCGCGTCTAATTTCCCAAACCAAACTGCTTGCAGCTCTAACTCCCTTCTAACTACCACTTCTTCGGTTCAGTGAGATATGCTGGATTCTAAACGGAGAAGCTTCTCTGACGCTTTTTCACAGAGATTTTGAAACTGAAATCTCCCATGCCGTTTCCGCCTTAGGCAGCAATGGGCTTCCCCATAGAACTTGCCAACCTGAATTCCTACAGGCTAGATGTGAGAGGCACATTCTGCTGCTTCCTCCCTTAGAGTTAAACTTGCTTCTGAAAGCTCAACCTCCGGGGAGTTTGTTTGGCAGAGATATAGAACACACTTTTCCAAGCCTGTTGGAAGGCATTTGCAGTTTCATTTCGCGTCTAATTTCCCAAACCAAACTGCTTGCAGCTCTAACTCCCTTCTAACTACCACTTCTTCGGTTCAGTGAGATATGCTGGATTCTAAACGGAGAAGCTTCTCTGACGCTTTTTCACAGAGATTTTGAAACTGAAATTTCCAAACACGTTTCCAACGAAGGCGCCAATGGGCTTCCCCATAGAACTTGCCAACCTGAATTCCTACAGGCTAGATGTGAGAGGCACATTCTGCTTCTTCCTCCCTTAGAGTTAAACTTGCTTCTGAAAGCTCAACCTCCGGGGAGTTTGTTTGGCAGAGATATAGAACACACTTTTCCAAGCCTGTTGGAAGGCATTTGCAGTTTCATTTCGCGTCTAATTTCCCAAACCAAACTGCTTGCAGCTCTAACTCCCTTCTAACTACCACTTCTTCGGTTCAGTGAGATATGCTGGATTCTAAACGGAGAAGCTTCTCTGACGCTTTTTCACAGAGATTTTGAAACTGAAATCTCCCATGCCGTTTCCACCATAGGCAGCAATGGGCTTCCCCATAGAACTTGCCAACCTGAATTCCTACAGGCTAGATGTGAGAGGCACATTCTGCTGCTTCCTCCCTTAGAGTTAAACTAGCTTCTGAAAGCTCAACCTCCGGGGAGTTTGTTTGGCAGAGATATAGAACACACTTTTCCAAGCCTGTTGGAAGGCATTTGCAGTTTCATTTCGCGTCTAATTTCCCAAACCAATCTGCTTGCAGCTCTAACTCCCTTCTAACTACCACTTCTTCGGTTCAGTGAGATATGCTGGATTCTAAACGGAGAAGCTTCTCTGACGCTTTTTTACAGAGATTTTGAAACTGAAATCTCCCATGCCGTTTCCACCATAGGCAGCAATGGGCTTCCCCATAGAACTTGCCAACCTGAATTCCTACAGGCTAGATGTGAGAGGCACATTCTGCTGCTTCCTCCCTAAGAGGTAAGCTTGCTTCTGAAAGCTCAACCTCCGGGGAGTGTGTTTGGCAGAGATATAGAACACACTTTTCCAAGCCTGTTGGAAGGCATTTTCAGTTTCATTTCGCGTCTAATTTCCCAAACCAAACTGCTTGCAGCTCTAACTGCCTTCTAACTACCACTTCTTCGGTTCAGTGAGATATGCTGGATTCTAAACGGAGAAGCTTCTCTGACGCTTTTTCACAGAGATTTTGAAACTGAAATCTCCCATGCCGTTTCCACCATAGGCAGCAATGGGCTTCCCCATAGAACTTGCCAACCTGAATTCCTACAGGCTAGATGTGAGAGGCACATTCTGCTGCTTCCTCCCTAACAGTTAAGCTTGCTTCTGAAAGCTCAAACTCCGGGGACTCTGTTTGGCACAGATATAGAACACACTTTTCCAAGCCTGTTGGAAGGCCTTTGCAGTGTCATTTCGCATCTAAATTCCCAAACCAAACTGCTTGCAGCTCTAACTCCCTTCTAACTACCACTTCTTCGGTTCAGTGAGATATGCTGGATTCTAAACGGAGAAGCTTCTCTGACGCTTTTTCACAGAGATTTTGAAACTGAAATTTCCAAACCCGTTTCCAACGAAGGCGCCAATGGGCTTCCCCATAGAACTTGCCAACCTGAATTCCTACAGGCTAGATTTGAGAGGCACATTCTCCTGCTTCCTCCCTTAGAGTTAAACTTGCTTCTGAAAGCTCAACCTCCGGAGAGTCTGTTTGGCAGAGTTATACAAAACACTTTTCCAAGCCTGTTGGAAGGCATTTGCAGTTTCATTTCGCGTCTAATTTCCCAAACCAAACTGCTTGCAGCTCTAACTCCCTTCTAACTACCACTTCTTCGGTTCAGTGAGATATGCTGGATTCTAAACGGAGAAGCTTCTCTGACGCTTTTTCACAGAGATTTTGAAACTGAAATCTCCCATGCCGTTTCCACCATAGGCAGCAATGGGCTTCCCCATAGAACTTGCCAACCTGAATTCCTACAGGCTAGATGTGAGAGGCACATTCTGCTGCTTCCTCCCTTAGAGTTAAACTTGCTTCTGAAAGCTCAACCTCCGGGGAGTTTGTTTGGCAGAGATATAGAACACACTTTTCCAAGCCTGTTGGAAGGCATTTGCAGTTTCATTTCGCGTCTAATTTCCCAAACCAAACTGCTTGCAGCTCTAACTGCCTTCTAACTACCACTTCTTCGGTTCAGTGAGATATGCTGGATTCTAAACGGAGAAGCTTCTCTGACGCTTTTTCACAGAGTTTTTGAAACTGAAATCTCCGATGCCGTTTCCACCATAGGCAGCAATGGGCTTCCCCATAGAACTTGCCAACCTGAATTCCTACAGGCTAGATGTGAGAGGCACATTCTGCTGCTTCCTCCCTAAGAGTTAAGCTTGCTTCTGAAAGCTCAACCTCCGGGGAGTTTGTTTGGCAGAGATATAGAACACACTTTTCCAAGCCTGTTGGAAGGCATTTGCAGTTTCATTTCGCGTCTAATTTCCCAAACCAAACTGCTTGCAGCTCTAACTCCCTTCTAACTACCACTTCTTCGGTTCAGTGAGATATGCTGGATTCTAAACGGAGAAGCTTCTCTGACGCTTTTTCACAGAGATTTTGAAACTGAAATTTCCAAACACGTTTCCAACGAAGGCGCCAATGGGCTTCCCCATAGAACTTGCCAACCTGAATTCCTACAGGCTAGATGTGAGAGGCACATTCTGCTTCTTCCTCCCTTAGAGTTAAACTTGCTTCTGAAAGCTCAACCTCCGGGGAGTTTGTTTGGCAGAGATATAGAACACACTTTTCCAAGCCTGTTGGAAGGCATTTGCAGTTTCATTTCGCGTCTAATTTCCCAAACCAAACTGCTTGCAGCTCTAACTCCCTTCTAACTACCACTTCTTCGGTTCAGTGAGATATGCTGGATTCTAAACGGAGAAGCTTCTCTGACGCTTTTTCACAGAGATTTTGAAACTGAAATCTCCCATGCCGTTTCCACCATAGGCAGCAATGGGCTTCCCCATAGAACTTGCCAACCTGAATTCCTACAGGCTAGATGTGAGAGGCACATTCTGCTGCTTCCTCCCTTAGAGTTAAACTAGCTTCTGAAAGCTCAACCTCCGGGGAGTTTGTTTGGCTTAGATATAGAACACACTTTTCCAAGCCTGTTGGAAGGCATTTGCAGTTTCATTTCGCGTCTAATTTCCCAAACCAAACTGCTTGCAGCTCTAACTCCCTTCTAACTACCACTTCTTCGGTTCAGTGAGATATGCTGGATTCTAAACGGAGAAGCTTCTCTGACGCTTTTTCACAGAGATTTTGAAACTGAAATCTCCCATGCCGTTTCCACCATAGGCAGCAATGGGCTTCCCCATAGAACGTGCCAACCTGAATTCCTACAGGCTAGATGTGAGAGGCACATTCTGCTGCTTCCTCACTTAGAGTTAAACTAGCTTCTGAAAGCTCAACCTCCGGGGAGTTTGTTTGGCAGAGATATAGAACACACTTTTCCAAGCCTGTTGGAAGGCATTTGCAGTTTCATTTCGCATCTAATTTCCCAAACCAAACTGCTTGCAGCTCTAACTCCCTTCTAACTACCACTTCTTCGGTTCAGTGAGATATGCTGGATTCTAAACGGAGAAGCTTCTCTGACGCTTTTTCACAGAGATTTTGAAACTGAAATTTCCAAACCCGTTTCCAACGAAGGCGCCAATGGGCTTCCCCATAGAACTTGCCAACCTGAATTCCTACAGGCTAGATGTGAGAGGCACATTCTCCTGCTTCCTCCCTTAGAGTTAAACTTGCTTCTGAAAGCTCAACCTCCGGAGAGTCTGTTTGGCAGAGTTATACAAAACACTTTTCCAAGCCTGTTGGAAGGCATTTGCAGTTTCATTTCGCGTCTAATTTCCCAAACCAAACTGCTTGCAGCTCTAACTCCCTTCTAACTACCACTTCTTCGGTTCAGTGAGATATGCTGGATTCTAAACGGAGAAGCTTCTCTGACGCTTTTTCACAGAGATTTTGAAACTGAAATCTCCCATGCCGTTTCCACCATAGGCAGCAATGGGCTTCCCCATAGAACTTGCCAACCTGAATTCCTACAGGCTAGATGTGAGAGGCACATTCTGCTGCTTCCTCCCTTAGAGTTAAACTTGCTTCTGAAAGCTCAACCTCCGGGGAGTTTGTTTGGCAGAGATATAGAACACACTTTTCCAAGCCTGTTGGAAGGCATTTGCAGTTTCATTTCGCGTCTAATTTCCCAAACCAAACTGCTTGCAGCTCTAACTCCCTTCTAACTACCACTTCTTCGGTTCAGTGAGATATGCTGGATTCTAAACGGAGAAGCTTCTCTGACGCTTTTTCACAGAGATTTTGAAACTGAAATTTCCAAACACGTTTCCAACGAAGGCGCCAATGGGCTTCCCCATAGAACTTGCCAACCTGAATTCCTACAGGCTAGATGTGAGAGGCACATTCTGCTTCTTCCTCCCTTAGAGTTAAACTTGCTTCTGAAAGCTCAACCTCCGGGGAGTTTGTTTGGCAGAGATATAGAACACACTTTTCCAAGCCTGTTGGAAGGCATTTGCAGTTTCATTTCGCGTCTAATTTCCCAAACCAAACTGCTTGCAGCTCTAACTCCCTTCTAACTACCACTTCTTCGGTTCAGTGAGATATGCTGGATTCTAAACGGAGAAGCTTCTCTGACGCTTTTTCACAGAGATTTTGAAACTGAAATCTCCCATGCCGTTTCCACCATAGGCAGCAATGGGCTTCCCCATAGAACTTGCCAACCTGAATTCCTACAGGCTAGATGTGAGAGGCACATTCTGCTGCTTCCTCCCTTAGAGTTAAACTAGCTTCTGAAAGCTCAACCTCCGGGGAGTTTGTTTGGCTTAGATATAGAACACACTTTTCCAAGCCTGTTGGAAGGCATTTGCAGTTTCATTTCGCGTCTAATTTCCCAAACCAAACTGCTTGCAGCTCTAACTCCCTTCTAACTACCACTTCTTCGGTTCAGTGAGATATGCTGGATTCTAAACGGAGAAGCTTCTCTGACGCTTTTTTACAGAGATTTTGAAACTGAAATCTCCCATGCCGTTTCCACCATAGGCAGCAATGGGCTTCCCCATAGAACTTGCCAACCTGAATTCCTACAGGCTAGATGTGAGAGGCACATTCTGCTGCTTCCTCCCTAAGAGTTAAGCTTGCTTCTGAAAGCTCAACCTCCGGGGAGTCTGTTTGGCAGAGATATAGAACACACTTTTCCAAGCCTGTTGGAAGGCATTTGCAGTTTCATTTCGCGTCTAATTTCCCAAACCAAACTGCTTGCAGCTCTAACTGCCTTCTAACTACCACTTCTTCGGTTCAGTGAGATATGCTGGATTCTAAACGGAGAAGCTTCTCTGACGCTTTTTCACAGAGATTTTGAAACTGAAATCTCCCATGCCGTTTCCACCATAGGCAGCAATGGGCTTCCCCATAGAACTTGCCAACCTGAATTCCTACAGGCTAGATGTGAGAGGCACATTCTCCTGCTTCCTCCCTTAGAGTTAAACTTGCTTCTGAAAGCTCAACCTCCGGGGAGTTTGTTTGGCAGAGATATAGAACACACTTTTCCAAGCCTGTTGGAAGGCATTTGCAGTTTCATTTCGCGTCTAATTTCCCAAACCAAACTGCTTGCAGCTCTAACTCCCTTCTAACTACCACTTCTTCGGTTCAGTGAGATATGCTGGATTCTAAACGGAGAAGCTTCTCTGACGCTTTTTCACAGAGATTTTGAAACTGAAATTTCCAAACACGTTTCCAACGAAGGCGCCAATGGGCTTCCCCATAGAACTTGCCAACCTGAATTCCTACAGGCTAGATGTGAGAGGCACATTCTGCTTCTTCCTCCCTTAGAGTTAAACTTGCTTCTGAAAGCTCAACCTCCGGGGAGTTTGTTTGGCAGAGATATAGAACACACTTTTCCAAGCCTGTTGGAAGGCATTTGCAGTTTCATTTCGCGTCTAATTTCCCAAACCAAACTGCTTGCAGCTCTAACTCCCTTCTAACTACCACTTCTTCGGTTCAGTGAGATATGCTGGATTCTAAACGGAGAAGCTTCTCTGACGCTTTTTCACAGAGATTTTGAAACTGAAATCTCCCATGCCGTTTCCACCATAGGCAGCAATGGGCTTCCCCATAGAACTTGCCAACCTGAATTCCTACAGGCTAGATGTGAGAGGCACATTCTCCTGCTTCCTCCCTTAGAGTTAAACTAGCTTCTGAAAGCTCAACCTCCGGGGAGTCTGTTTGGCAGAGATATAGAACACACTTTTCCAAGCCTGTTGGAAGGCATTTGCAGTTTCATTTCGCGTCTAATTTCCCAAACCAAACTGCTTGCAGCTCTAACTGCCTTCTAACTACCACTTCTTCGGTTCAGTGAGATATGCTGGATTCTAAACGGAGAAGCTTCTCTGACGCTTTTTCACAGAGATTTTGAAACTGAAATCTCCCATGCCGTTTCCACCATAGGCAGCAATGGGCTTCCCCATAGAACTTGCCAACCTGAATTCCTACAGGCTAGATGTGAGAGGCACATTCTGCTGCTTCCTCCCTAACAGTTAAGCTTGCTTCTGAAAGCTCAAACTCCGGGGACTCTGTTTGGCACAGATATAGAACACACTTTTCCAAGCCTGTTGGAAGGCCTTTGCAGTGTCATTTCGCATCTAATTTCCCAAACCAAACTGCTTGCAGCTCTAACTCCCTTCTAACTACCACTTCTTCGGTTCAGTGAGATATGCTGGATTCTAAACGGAGAAGCTTCTCTGACGCTTTTTCACAGAGATTTTGAAACTGAAATTTCCAAACCCGTTTCCAACGAAGGCGCCAATGGGCTTCCCCATAGAACTTGCCAACCTGAATTCCTACAGGCTAGATGTGAGAGGCACATTCTCCTGCTTCCTCCCTTAGAGTTAAACTTGCTTCTGAAAGCTCAACCTCCGGAGAGTCTGTTTGGCAGAGTTATACAAAACACTTTTCCAAGCCTGTTGGAAGGCATTTGCAGTTTCATTTCGCGTCTAATTTCCCAAACCAAACTGCTTGCAGCTCTAACTCCCTTCTAACTACCACTTCTTCGGTTCAGTGAGATATGCTGGATTCTAAACGGAGAAGCTTCTCTGACGCTTTTTCACAGAGATTTTGAAACTGAAATCTCCCATGCCGTTTCCACCATAGGCAGCAATGGGCTTCCCCATAGAACTTGCCAACCTGAATTCCTACAGGCTAGATGTGAGAGGCACATTCTGCTGCTTCCTCCCTTAGAGTTAAACTTGCTTCTGAAAGCTCAACCTCCGGGGAGTTTGTTTGGCAGAGATATAGAACACACTTTTCCAAGCCTGTTGGAAGGCATTTGCAGTTTCATTTCGCGTCTAATTTCCCAAACCAAACTGCTTGCAGCTCTAACTGCCTTCTAACTACCACTTCTTCGGTTCAGTGAGATATGCTGGATTCTAAACGGAGAAGCTTCTCTGACGCTTTTTCACAGAGATTTTGAAACTGAAATCTCCCATGCCGTTTCCACCATAGGCAGCAATGGGCTTCCCCATAGAACTTGGCAACCTGAATTCCTACAGGCTAGATGTGAGAGGCACATTCTGCTGCTTCCTCCCTAAGAGTTAAGCGTGCTTCTGAAAGCTCAAACTCTGGGGAGTCTGTTTGGCAGAGATATAGAACACACTTTTCCAAGCCTGTTGGAAGGCCTTTGCAGTTTCATTTCGCGTCTAATTTCCCAAACCAAACTGCTTGCAGCTCTAACTCCCTTCTAACTACCACTTCTTCGGTTCAGTGAGATATGCTGGATTCTAAACGGAGAAGCTTCTCTGACGCTTTTTCACAGAGATTTTGAAACTGAAATCTCCCATGCCGTTTCCACCATAGGCAGCAATGGGCTTCCCCATAGAACTTGCCAACCTGAATTCCTACAGGCTAGATGTGAGAGGCTCATTCTGCTGCTTCCTCCCTAAGAGTTAAGCTTGCTTCTGAAAGCTCAACCTCCGGGGAGTCTGTTTGGCAGAGATATAGAACACACTTTTCCAAGCCTGTTGGAAGGCCTTTGCAGTGTCATTTCGCACCTAAATTTCCAAACCAAACTGCTTGCAGCTCTAACTCCCTTCTTACTACCACTTCTTCGGTTCAGTGAGATATGCTGGATTCTAAACGGAGAAGCTTCTCTGACGCTTTTTCACAGAGATTTTGAAACTGAAATCTCCCATGCCGTTTCCACCATAGGCAGCAATGGGCTTCCCCATAGAACTTGCCAACCTGAATTCCTACAGGCTAGAAGTGAGAGGCACATTCTGCTGCTTCCTCCCTTAGAGTTAAACTTGCTTCTGAAAGCTCAACCTCCGGAGAGTCTGTTTGGCAGAGATATAGAACACACTTTTCCAAGAGTGTTGGAAGGCATTTGCAGTTTCATTTCGCGTCTAATTTCCCAAACCAAACTGCTTGCAGCTCTAACTCCCTTCTAACTACCACTTCTTCGGTTCAGTGAGATATGCTGGATTCTGAACGGAGAAGCTTCTCTGACGCTTTTTCACAGAGATTTTGAAACTGAAATCTCCCATGCCGTTTCCACCATAGGCAGCAATGGGCTTCCCCATAGAACTTGCCAACCTGAATTCCTACAGGCTAGATGTGAGAGGCACATTCTGCTGCTTCCTCCCTTAGAGTTAAACTAGCTTCTGAAAGCTCAACCTCCGGGGAGTCTGTTTGGCAGAGATACAGAACACACTTTTCCAAGCCTGTTGGAAGGCCTTTGCAGTGTCATTTCGCGTCTAATTTCCCAAACCAAACTGCTTGCAGCTCTAACTCCCTTCTAACTACCACTTCTTCGGTTCGGTGAGATATGCAGGATTCTAAACGGAGAAGCTTCTTTGACGCTTTTTCACAGAGATTTTGAAACTGAAATCTCCCATGCCGTTTCCGCCATAGGCAGCAATGGGCTTCCCCATAGAACTTGCCAACCTGAATTCCTACAGGCTAGATGTGAGAGGCACATTCTGCTGCTTCCTCCCTTAGGGTTAAACTAGCTTCTGAAAGCTCAACCTCCGGGGAGTCTGTTTGGCAGAGATATAGAACACACTTTTCCAAGCCTGTTGGAAGGCCTTCGCAGTGTCCTTTCGCGTCTAATTTCCCAAACCAAACTGCTTGCAGCTCTAACTCCCTTCTAACTACCACTTCTTCGGTTCAGTGAGATATGCTGGATTCTAAACGGAGAAGCTTCTCTGACGCTTTTTCACAGAGATTTTGAAACTGAAATCTCCCATGCCGTTTCCATCATAGGCAGCAATGGGCTTCCCCATAGAACTTGCCAATCTGAATTCCTACAGGCTAGATGTGAGAGGCACATTCTGCTGCTTCCTCCCTTAGAGTTAAACTTGCTTCTGAAAGCTCAACCTCCGGGGAGTTTGTTTGACAGAGATATAGAACACACTTTTCCAAGCCTGTTGGAGGGCATTTGCAGTTTCATTTCGCGTCTAATTTCCCAAACCAAACTGCTTGCAGCTCTAACTCCCTTCTAACTACCACTTCTTAGGTTCAGTGAGATATGCTGGATTCTAAATGGAGAAGCTTCTCTGACGCTTTTTCACAGAGATTTTGAAACTGAAATTTCCAAACCCGTTTCCAACGAAGGCGCCAATGGGCTTCCCCATAGAACTTGCCAACCTGAATTCCTACAGGCTAGATGTGAGAGGCACATTCTGCTGCTTCCTCCCTTAGAGTTAAACTAGCTTCTGAAAGGTCAACCTCCGGGGAGTTTGTTTGGCAGAGATATAGAACACACTTTTCCAAGCCTGTTGGAAGGCATTTGCAGTTTCATTTCACGTCTAATTTCCCAAACCAAACTCCTTGCATCTCTAACTGCCTTCTAACTACCACTTCTTCGGTTCAGTGAGATATGCTGGATTCTAAACGGAGAAGCTTCTCTGACGCTTTTTCACAGAGATTTTGAAACTGAAATCTCCCATGCCGTTTCCACCATAGGCAGCAATGGGCTTCCCCATAGAACTTGCCAACCTGAATTCCTACAGGCTAGATGTGAGAGGCACATTCTGCTGCTTCCTCCCTAAGAGTTAAGCTTGCTTCTGAAAGCTCAACCTCCGGGGAGTCTGTTTGGCAGAGATATAGAACACACTTTTCCAAGCCTGTTGGAAGGCCTTTGCAGTGTCATTTCGCATCTAATTTCCCAAACAAAACTGCTTGCAGCTCTAACTCCCTTCTAACTACCACTTCTTCGGTTCAGTGAGATATGCTGGATTCTAAACGGAGAAGCTTCTCTGACGCTTTTTCACAGAGATTTTGAAACTGAAATCTCCCATGCCGTTTCCATCATAGGCAGCAATGGGCTTCCCCATAGAACTTGCCAATCTGAATTCCTACAGGCTAGATGTGAGAGGCACATTCTGCTGCTTCCTCCCTTAGAGTTAAACTTGCTTCTGAAAGCTCAACCTCCGGGGAGTTTGTTTGACAGAGATATAGAACA
The DNA here is from genome assembly GCF_027409185.1 of Cynocephalus volans. Taxonomy (NCBI): domain Eukaryota; kingdom Metazoa; phylum Chordata; class Mammalia; order Dermoptera; family Cynocephalidae; genus Cynocephalus; species Cynocephalus volans. The sequence goes on along the minus strand of NW_026902471.1, from coordinate 1,136,925 downwards.
CACTTTTCCAAGCCTGTTGGAGGGCATTTGCAGTTTCATTTCGCGTCTAATTTCCCAAACCAAACTGCTTGCAGCTCTAACTCCCTTCTAACTACCACTTCTTAGGTTCAGTGAGATATGCTGGATTCTAAATGGAGAAGCTTCTCTGACGCTTTTTCACAGAGATTTTGAAACTGAAATTTCCAAACCCGTTTCCAACGAAGGCGCCAATGGGCTTCCCCATAGAACTTGCCAACCTGAATTCCTACAGGCTAGATGTGAGAGGCACATTCTGCTGCTTCCTCCCTTAGAGTTAAACTAGCTTCTGAAAGGTCAACCTCCGGGGAGTTTGTTTGGCAGAGATATAGAACACACTTTTCCAAGCCTGTTGGAAGGCATTTGCAGTTTCATTTCGCGTCTAATTTCCCAAACCAAACTCCTTGCATCTCTAACTGCCTTCTAACTACCACTTCTTCGGTTCAGTGAGATATGCTGGATTCTAAACGGAGAAGCTTCTCTGACGCTTTTTCACAGAGATTTTGAAACTGAAATCTCCCATGCCGTTTCCACCATAGGCAGCAATGGGCTTCCCCATAGAACTTGCCAACCTGAATTCCTACAGGCTAGATGTGAGAGGCACATTCTGCTGCTTCCTCCCTAAGAGTTAAGCTTGCTTCTGAAAGCTCAACCTCCGGGGAGTCTGTTTGGCAGAGATATAGAACACACTTTTCCAAGCCTGTTGGAAGGCCTTTGCAGTGTCATTTCGCATCTAATTTCCCAAACAAAACTGCTTGCAGCTCTAACTCCCTTCTAACTACCACTTCTTCGGTTCAGTGAGATATGCTGGATTCTAAACGGAGAAGCTTCTCTGACGCTTTTTCACAGAGATTTTGAAACTGAAATCTCCCATGCCGTTTCCACCATAGGCAGCAATGGGCTTCCCCATAGAACTCGCGAACCTGAATTCCTACAGGCTAGATGTGAGAGGCACATTCTGCTCCTTCCTCCCTAACAGTTAAGCTTGCTTCTGAAAGCTCAAACTCCGGGGACTCTGTTTGGCACAGATATAGAACACACTTTTCCAAGCCTGTTGGAAGGCCTTTGCAGTGTCATTTCGCATCTAATTTCCCAAACCAAACTGCTTGCAGCTCTAACTCCCTTCTAACTACCACTTCTTCGGTTCAGTGAGATATGGTGGATTCTAAACGGAGAAGCTTCTCTGACGCTTTTTCACAGAGATTTTGAAACTGAAATTTCCAAACCCGTTTCCAACGAAGGCGCCAATGGGCTTCCCCATAGAACTTGCCAACCTGAATTCCTACAGGCTAGATGTGAGAGGCACATTCTGCTGCTTCCTCCCTTAGAGTTAAACTAGCTTCTGAAAGCTCAACCTCCGGGGAGTTTGTTTGGCAGAGATATAGAACACACTTTTCCAAGCCTGTTGGAAGGCATTTGCAGTTTCATTTCGCGTCTAATTTCCCAAACCAAACTGCTTGCAGCTCTAACTGCCTTCTAACTACCACTTCTTCGGTTCAGTGAGATATGCTGGATTCTAAACGGAGAAGCTTCTCTGACGCTTTTTCACAGAGATTTTGAAACTGAAATCTCCCATGCTGTTTCCACCATAGCCAGCAATGGGCTTCCCCATAGAACTTGCCAACCTGAATTCCTACAGGCTAGATGTGAGAGGCACATTCTGCTGCTTCCTCCCTTAGAGTTAAACTAGCTTCTGAAAGCTCAACCTCCAGGGAGTCTGTTTGGCAGAGATATAGAACACACTTTTCCAAGCCTGTTGGAAGGCCTTTGCAGTGTCATTTCGCATCTAATTTCCCAAACCAAACTGCTTGCAGCTCTAACTCCCTTCTAACTACCACTTCTTCGGTTCAGTGAGATATGCTGGATTCTAAACGGAGAAGCTTCTCTGACGCTTTTTCACAGAGATTTTGAAACTGAAATTTCCAAACCCGTTTCCAACGAAGGCGCCAATGGGCTTCCCCATAGAACTTGCCAACCTGAATTCCTACAGGCTAGATGTGAGAGGCACATTCTGCTGCTTCCTCCCTAAGAGTTAAGCTTGCTTCTGAAAGCTCAACCTCCGGGGACTCTGTTTGGCACAGATATAGAACACACTTTTCCAAGCCTGTTGGAAGGCCTTTGCAGTGTCATTTCGCATCTAATTTCCCAAACCAAACTGCTTGCAGCTCTAACTCCCTTCTAACTACCACTTCTTCGGTTCAGTGAGATATGCTGGATTCTAAACGGAGAAGCTTCTCTGACGCTTTTTCACAGAGATTTTGAAACTGAAATCTCCCATGCCGTTTCCACCATAGGCAGCAATGGGCTTCCCCATAGAACTTGCCAACCTGAATTCCTACAGGCTAGATGTGAGAGGCACATTCTGCTCCTTCCTCCCTTAGAGTTAAACTTGCTTCTGAAAGCTCAACCTCCGGGGAGTTTGTTTGGCAGAGATATAGAACACACTTTTCCAAGCCTGTTGGAAGGCATTTGCAGTTTCATTTCGCGTCTAATTTCCCAAACCAAACTGCTTGCAGCTCTAACTCCCTTCTAACTACCACTTCTTCGGTTCAGTGAGATATGCTGGATTCTAAACGGAGAAGCTTCTCTGACGCTTTTTCACAGAGATTTTGAAACTGAAATCTCCCATGCCGTTTCCACCATAGGCAGCAATGGGCTTCCCCATAGAACTTGCCAACCTGAATTCCTACAGGCTAGATGTGAGAGGCACATTCTGCTTCTTCCTCCCTTAGAGTTAAACTTGCTTCTGAAAGCTCAACCTCCGGGGAGTTTGTTTGGCAGAGATATAGAACACACTTTTCCAAGCCTGTTGGAAGGCATTTGCAGTTTCATTTCGCGTCTAATTTCCCAAACCAAACTGCTTGCAGCTCTAACTCCCTTCTAACTACCACTTCTTCGGTTCAGTGAGATATGCTGGATTCTAAACGGAGAAGCTTCTCTGACGCTTTTTCACAGAGATTTTGAAACTGAAATCTCCCATGCCGTTTCCACCATAGGCAGCAATGGGCTTCCCCATAGAACTTGCCAACCTGAATTCCTACAGGCTAGATGTGAGAGGCACATTCTGCTGCTTCCTCCCTTAGAGTTAAACTAGCTTCTGAAAGCTCAACCTCCGGGGAGTTTGTTTGGCAGAGATATAGAACACACTTTTCCAAGCCTGTTGGAAGGCATTTGCAGTTTCATTTCGCGTCTAATTTCCCAAACCAAACTGCTTGCAGCTCTAACTCCCTTCTAACTACCACTTCTTCGGTTCAGTGAGATATGCTGGATTCTAAACGGAGAAGCTTCTCTGACGCTTTTTCAGAGAGATTTTGAAACTGAAATTTCCAAACCCGTTTCCAACGAAGGCGCCAATGGGCTTCCCCATAGAACTTGCCAACCTGAATTCCTACAGGCTAGATGTGAGAGGCACATTCTCCTGCTTCCTCCCTTAGAGTTAAACTTGCTTCTGAAAGCTCAACCTCCGGAGAGTCTGTTTGGCAGAGTTATACAAAACACTTTTCCAAGCCTGTTGGAAGGCATTTGCAGTTTCATTTCGCGTCTAATTTCCCAAACCAAACTGCTTGCAGCTCTAACTCCCTTCTAACTACCACTTCTTCGGTTCAGTGAGATATGCTGGATTCTAAACGGAGAAGCTTCTCTGACGCTTTTTCACAGAGATTTTGAAACTGAAATCTCCCATGCCGTTTCCGCCTTAGGCAGCAATGGGCTTCCCCATAGAACTTGCCAACCTGAATTCCTACAGGCTAGATGTGAGAGGCACATTCTGCTGCTTCCTCCCTTAGAGTTAAACTTGCTTCTGAAAGCTCAACCTCCGGGGAGTTTGTTTGGCAGAGATATAGAACACACTTTTCCAAGCCTGTTGGAAGGCATTTGCAGTTTCATTTCGCGTCTAATTTCCCAAACCAAACTGCTTGCAGCTCTAACTCCCTTCTAACTACCACTTCTTCGGTTCAGTGAGATATGCTGGATTCTAAACGGAGAAGCTTCTCTGACGCTTTTTCACAGAGATTTTGAAACTGAAATTTCCAAACACGTTTCCAACGAAGGCGCCAATGGGCTTCCCCATAGAACTTGCCAACCTGAATTCCTACAGGCTAGATGTGAGAGGCACATTCTGCTTCTTCCTCCCTTAGAGTTAAACTTGCTTCTGAAAGCTCAACCTCCGGGGAGTTTGTTTGGCAGAGATATAGAACACACTTTTCCAAGCCTGTTGGAAGGCATTTGCAGTTTCATTTCGCGTCTAATTTCCCAAACCAAACTGCTTGCAGCTCTAACTCCCTTCTAACTACCACTTCTTCGGTTCAGTGAGATATGCTGGATTCTAAACGGAGAAGCTTCTCTGACGCTTTTTCACAGAGATTTTGAAACTGAAATCTCCCATGCCGTTTCCACCATAGGCAGCAATGGGCTTCCCCATAGAACTTGCCAACCTGAATTCCTACAGGCTAGATGTGAGAGGCACATTCTGCTGCTTCCTCCCTTAGAGTTAAACTAGCTTCTGAAAGCTCAACCTCCGGGGAGTTTGTTTGGCAGAGATATAGAACACACTTTTCCAAGCCTGTTGGAAGGCATTTGCAGTTTCATTTCGCGTCTAATTTCCCAAACCAATCTGCTTGCAGCTCTAACTCCCTTCTAACTACCACTTCTTCGGTTCAGTGAGATATGCTGGATTCTAAACGGAGAAGCTTCTCTGACGCTTTTTTACAGAGATTTTGAAACTGAAATCTCCCATGCCGTTTCCACCATAGGCAGCAATGGGCTTCCCCATAGAACTTGCCAACCTGAATTCCTACAGGCTAGATGTGAGAGGCACATTCTGCTGCTTCCTCCCTAAGAGGTAAGCTTGCTTCTGAAAGCTCAACCTCCGGGGAGTGTGTTTGGCAGAGATATAGAACACACTTTTCCAAGCCTGTTGGAAGGCATTTTCAGTTTCATTTCGCGTCTAATTTCCCAAACCAAACTGCTTGCAGCTCTAACTGCCTTCTAACTACCACTTCTTCGGTTCAGTGAGATATGCTGGATTCTAAACGGAGAAGCTTCTCTGACGCTTTTTCACAGAGATTTTGAAACTGAAATCTCCCATGCCGTTTCCACCATAGGCAGCAATGGGCTTCCCCATAGAACTTGCCAACCTGAATTCCTACAGGCTAGATGTGAGAGGCACATTCTGCTGCTTCCTCCCTAACAGTTAAGCTTGCTTCTGAAAGCTCAAACTCCGGGGACTCTGTTTGGCACAGATATAGAACACACTTTTCCAAGCCTGTTGGAAGGCCTTTGCAGTGTCATTTCGCATCTAAATTCCCAAACCAAACTGCTTGCAGCTCTAACTCCCTTCTAACTACCACTTCTTCGGTTCAGTGAGATATGCTGGATTCTAAACGGAGAAGCTTCTCTGACGCTTTTTCACAGAGATTTTGAAACTGAAATTTCCAAACCCGTTTCCAACGAAGGCGCCAATGGGCTTCCCCATAGAACTTGCCAACCTGAATTCCTACAGGCTAGATTTGAGAGGCACATTCTCCTGCTTCCTCCCTTAGAGTTAAACTTGCTTCTGAAAGCTCAACCTCCGGAGAGTCTGTTTGGCAGAGTTATACAAAACACTTTTCCAAGCCTGTTGGAAGGCATTTGCAGTTTCATTTCGCGTCTAATTTCCCAAACCAAACTGCTTGCAGCTCTAACTCCCTTCTAACTACCACTTCTTCGGTTCAGTGAGATATGCTGGATTCTAAACGGAGAAGCTTCTCTGACGCTTTTTCACAGAGATTTTGAAACTGAAATCTCCCATGCCGTTTCCACCATAGGCAGCAATGGGCTTCCCCATAGAACTTGCCAACCTGAATTCCTACAGGCTAGATGTGAGAGGCACATTCTGCTGCTTCCTCCCTTAGAGTTAAACTTGCTTCTGAAAGCTCAACCTCCGGGGAGTTTGTTTGGCAGAGATATAGAACACACTTTTCCAAGCCTGTTGGAAGGCATTTGCAGTTTCATTTCGCGTCTAATTTCCCAAACCAAACTGCTTGCAGCTCTAACTGCCTTCTAACTACCACTTCTTCGGTTCAGTGAGATATGCTGGATTCTAAACGGAGAAGCTTCTCTGACGCTTTTTCACAGAGTTTTTGAAACTGAAATCTCCGATGCCGTTTCCACCATAGGCAGCAATGGGCTTCCCCATAGAACTTGCCAACCTGAATTCCTACAGGCTAGATGTGAGAGGCACATTCTGCTGCTTCCTCCCTAAGAGTTAAGCTTGCTTCTGAAAGCTCAACCTCCGGGGAGTTTGTTTGGCAGAGATATAGAACACACTTTTCCAAGCCTGTTGGAAGGCATTTGCAGTTTCATTTCGCGTCTAATTTCCCAAACCAAACTGCTTGCAGCTCTAACTCCCTTCTAACTACCACTTCTTCGGTTCAGTGAGATATGCTGGATTCTAAACGGAGAAGCTTCTCTGACGCTTTTTCACAGAGATTTTGAAACTGAAATTTCCAAACCCGTTTCCAACGAAGGCGCCAATGGGCTTCCCCATAGAACTTGCCAACCTGAATTCCTACAGGCTAGATGTGAGAGGCACATTCTGCTGCTTCCTCCCTTAGAGTTAAACTAGCTTCTGAAAGCTCAACCTCCGGGGAGTTTGTTTGGCAGAGATATAGAACACACTTTTCCAAGCCTGTTGGAAGGCATTTGCAGTTTCATTTCGCGTCTAATTTCCCAAACCAAACTGCTTGCAGCTCTAACTGCCTTCTAACTACCACTTCTTCGGTTCAGTGAGATATGCTGGATTCTAAACGGAGAAGCTTCTCTGACGCTTTTTCACAGAGATTTTGAAACTGAAATCTCCCATGCCGTTTCCACTATAGGCAGCAATGGGCTTCCCCATAGAACTTGCCAACCTGAATTCCTACAGGCTAGATGTGAGAGGCACATTCTGCTGCTTCCTCCCTAAGAGTTAAGCTTGCTTCTGAAAGCTCAACCTCCGGGGAGTTTGTTTGGCAGAGATATAGAACACACTTTTCCAAGCCTGTTGGAAGGCATTTGCAGTTTCATTTCGCGTCTAATTTCCCAAACCAAACTGCTTGCAGCTCTAACTCCCTTCTAACTACCACTTCTTCGGTTCAGTGAGATATGCTGGATTCTAAACGGAGAAGCTTCTCTGACGCTTTTTCACAGAGATTTTGAAACTGAAATTTCCAAACCCGTTTCCAACGAAGGCGCCAATGGGCTTCCCCATAGAACTTGCCAACCTGAATTCCTACAGGCTAGATGTGAGAGGCACATTCTGCTGCTTCCTCCCTTAGAGTTAAACTAGCTTCTGAAAGCTCAACCTCCGGGGAGTTTGTTTGGCAGAGATATAGAACACACTTTTCCAAGCCTGTTGGAAGGCATTTGCAGTTTCATTTCGCGTCTAAATTCCCAAACCAAACTGCTTGCAGCTCTAACTGCCTTCTAACTACCACTTCTTCGGTTCAGTGAGATATGCTGGATTCTAAACGGAGAAGCTTCTCTGACGCTTTTTCACAGAGATTTTGAAACTGAAATCTCCCATGCTGTTTCCACCATAGCCAGCAATGGGCTTCCCCATAGAACTTGCCAACCTGAATTCCTACAGGCTAGATGTGAGACGCACATTCTGCTGCTTCCTCCCTTAGAGTTAACCTAGCTTCTGAAAGCTCAACCTCCAGGGAGTCTGTTTGGCAGAGATAGAGAACACACTTTTCCAAGCCTGTTGGAAGGCCTTTGCAGTGTCATTTCGCATCTAATTTCCCAAACCAAACTGCTTGCAGCTCTAACTCCCTTCTAACTACCACTTCTTCGGTTCAGTGAGATATGCTGGATTCTAAACGGAGAAGCTTCTCTGGCGCTTTTTCACAGAGATTTTGAAACTGAAATTTCCAAACCCGTTTCCAACGAAGGCGCCAATGGGCTTCCCCATAGAACTTGCCAACCTGAATTCCTACAGGCTAGATGTGAGAGGCACATTCTGCTGCTTCCTCCCTAAGAGTTAAGCTTGCTTCTGAAAGCTCAACAGCCGGGGACTCTGTTTGGCACAGATATAGAACACACTTTTCCAAGCCTGTTGGAAGGCCTTTGCAGTGTCATTTCGCATCTAATTTCCCAAACCAAACTGCTTGCAGCTCTAACTCCCTTCTAACTACCACTTCTTCGGTTCAGTGAGATATGCTGGATTCTAAACGGAGAAGCTTCTCTGACGCTTTTTCACAGAGATTTTGAAACTGAAATTTCCAAACCCGTTTCCAACGAAGGCGCCAATGGGCTTCCCCATAGAACTTGGCAACCTGAATTCCTACAGGCTAGATGTGAGAGGCACATTCTGCTGCTTCCTCCCTTAGAGTTAAACTAGCTTCTGAAAGCTCAACCTCCGGGGAGTTTGTTTGGCAGAGATATAGAACACACTTTTCCAAGCCTGTTGGAAGGCATTTGCAGTTTCATTTCGCGTCTAATTTCCCAAACCAAACTGCTTGCAGCTCTAACTGCCTTCTAACTACCACTTCTTCGGTTCAGTGAGATATGCTGGATTCTAAACGGAGAAGCTTCTCTGACGCTTTTTCACAGAGATTTTGAAACTGAAATCTCCCATGCTGTTTCCACCATAGCCAGCAATGGGCTTCCCCATAGAACTTGCCAACCTGAATTCCTACAGACTAGATGTGTGAGGCACATTCTGCTGCTTCCTCCCTTAGAGTTAAACTAGCTTCTGAAAGCTCAACCTCCAGGGAGTCTGTTTGGCAGAGATATAGAACACACTTTTCCAAGCCTGTTGGAAGGCCTTTGCAGTGTCATTTCGCATCTAATTTCCCAAACCAAACTGCTTGCAGCTCTAACTCCCTTCTAACTACCACTTCTTCGGTTCAGTGAGATATGCTGGATTCTAAACGGAGAAGCTTCTTTGACGCTTTTTCACAGAGATTTTGAAACTGAAATTTCCAAACCCGTTTCCAACGAAGGCGCCAATGGGCTTCCCCATAGAACTTGCCAACCTGAATTCCTACAGGCTAGATGTGAGAGGCACATTCTGCTGCTTCCTCCCTAAGAGTTAAGCTTGCTTCTGAAAGCTCAAACTCCGGGGACTCTGTTTGGCACAGATATAGAACACACTTTTCCAAGCCTGTTGGAAGGCCTTTGCAGTGTCATTTCGCACCTAATTTCCCAAACCAAACTGCTTGCAGCTCTAACTCCCTTCTAACTACCACTTCTTCGGTTCAGTGAGATATGCTGGATTCTAAACGGAGAAGCTTCTCTGACGCTTTTTCACAGAGATTTTGAAACTGAAATTTCCAAACCCGTTTCCAATGAAGGCGCCAATGGGCTTCCCCATAGAACTTGCCAACCTGAATTCCTACAAGCTAGATGTGAGAGGCACATTCTCCTGCTTCCTCCCTTAGAGTTAAACTTGCTTCTGAAAGCTCAACCTCCGGAGAGTCTGTTTGGCAGAGTTATACAAAACACTTTTCCAAGCCTGTTGGAAGGCATTTGCAGTTTCATTTCGCGTCTAATTTCCCAAACCAAACTGCTTGCAGCTCTAACTCCCTTCTAACTACCACTTCTTCGGTTCAGTGAGATATGCTGGATTCTAAACGGAGAAGCTTCTCTGACGCTTTTTCACAGAGATTTTGAAACTGAAATCTCCCATGCCGTTTCCACCATAGGCAGCAATGGGCTTCCCCATAGAACTTGCCAACCTGAATTCCTACAGGCTAGATGTGAGAGGCACATTCTGCTGCTTCCTCCCTTAGAGTTAAACTAGCTTCTGAAAGCTCAACCTCCGGGGAGTTTGTTTGGCAGAGATATAGAACACACTTTTCCAAGCCTGTTGGAAGGCATTTGCAGTTTCATTTCGCGTCTAATTTCCCAAACCAAACTGCTTGCAGCTCTAACTCCCTTCTAACTACCAGTTCTTCGGTTCAGTGAGATATGCTGGATTCTAAACGGAGAAGCTTCTCTGACGCTTTTTTACAGAGATTTTGAAACTGAAATCTCCCATGCCGTTTCCACCATAGGCAGCAATGGGCTTCCCCATAGAACTTGCCAACCTGAATTCCTACAGGCTAGATGTGAGAGGCACATTCTGCTGCTTCCTCCCTAAGAGTTAAGCTTGCTTCTGAAAGCTCAACCTCCGGGGAGTCTGTTTGGCAGAGATATAGAACACACTTTTCCAAGCCTGTTGGAAGGCATTTGCAGTTTCATTTCGCGTCTAATTTCCCAAACCAAACTGCTTGCAGCTCTAACTGCCTTCTAACTACCACTTCTTCGGTTCAGTGAGATATGCTGGATTCTAAACGGAGAAGCTTCTCTGACGCTTTTTCACAGAGATTTTGAAACTGAAATCTCCCATGCCGTTTCCACCATAGGCAGCAATGGGCTTCCCCATAGAACTTGCCAACCTGAATTCCTACAGGCTAGATGTGAGAGGCACATTCTGCTGCTTCCTCCCTAAGAGTTAAGCTTGCTTCTGAAAGCTCAAACTCCGGGGAGTCTGTTTGGCAGAGATATAGAACACACTTTTCCAAGCCTGTTGGAAGGCCTTTGCAGTGTCATTTCGCATCTAATTTCCCAAACCAAACTGCTTGCAGCTCTAACTCCCTTCTAACTACCACTTCTTCGGTTCAGTGAGATATGCTGGATTCTAAACGGAGAAGCTTCTCTGACGCTTTTTCACAGAGATTTTGAAACTGAAATTTCCAAACCCGTTTCCAACGAAGGCGCCAATGGGCTTCCCCATAGAACTTGCCAACCTGAATTCCTACAGGCTAGATGTGAGAGGCACATTCTGCTGCTTCCTCCCTAAGAGTTAAGCTTGCTTCTGAAAGCTCAACCTCCGGGGACTCTGTTTGGCACAGATATAGAACACACTTTTCCAAGCCTGTTGGAAGGCCTTTGCAGTGTCATTTCGCATCTAATTTCCCAAACCAAACTGCTTGCAGCTCTAACTCCCTTCTAACTACCACTTCTTCGGTTCAGTGAGATATGCTGGATTCTAAACGGAGAAGCTTCTCTGACGCTTTTTCACAGAGATTTTGAAACTGAAATCTCCCATGCCGTTTCCACCATAGGCAGCAATGGGCTTCCCCATAGAACTTGCCAACCTGAATTCCTACAGGCTAGATGTGAGAGGCACATTCTGCTGCTTCCTCCCTTAGAGTTAAACTTGCTTCTGAAAGCTCAACCTCCGGGGAGTTTGTTTGGCAGAGATATAGAACACACTTTTCCAAGCCTGTTGGAAGGCATTTGCAGTTTCATTTCGCGTCTAATTTCCCAAACCAAACTGCTTGCAGCTCTAACTCCCTTCTAACTACCACTTCTTCGGTTCAGTGAGATATGCTGGATTCTAAACGGAGAAGCTTCTCTGACGCTTTTTCACAGAGATTTTGAAACTGAAATCTCCCATGCCGTTTCCACCATAGGCAGCAATGGGCTTCCCCATAGAACTTGCCAACCTGAATTCCTACAGGCTAGATGTGAGAGGCACATTCTGCTTCTTCCTCCCTTAGAGTTAAACTTGCTTCTGAAAGCTCAACCTCCGGGGAGTTTGTTTGGCAGAGATATAGAACACACTTTTCCAAGCCTGTTGGAAGGCATTTGCAGTTTCATTTCGCGTCTAATTTCCCAAACCAAACTGCTTGCAGCTCTAACTGCCTTCTAACTACCACTTCTTCGGTTCAGTGAGATATGCTGGATTCTAAACGGAGAAGCTTCTCTGACGCTTTTTCACAGAGATTTTGAAACTGAAATCTCCCATGCTGTTTCCACCATAGCCAGCAATGGGCTTCCCCATAGAACTTGCCAACCTGAATTCCTACAGACTAGATGTGTGAGGCACATTCTGCTGCTTCCTCCCTTAGAGTTAAACTAGCTTCTGAAAGCTCAACCTCCAGGGAGTCTGTTTGGCAGAGATATAGAACACACTTTTCCAAGCCTGTTGGAAGGCCTTTGCAGTGTCATTTCGCATCTAATTTCCCAAACCAAACTGCTTGCAGCTCTAACTCCCTTCTAACTACCACTTCTTCGGTTCAGTGAGATATGCTGGATTCTAAACGGAGAAGCTTCTCTGGCGCTTTTTCACAGAGATTTTGAAACTGAAATTTCCAAACCCGTTTCCAACGAAGGCGCCAATGGGCTTCCCCATAGAACTTGCCAACCTGAATTCCTACAGGCTAGATGTGAGAGGCACATTCTGCTGCTTCCTCCCTAAGAGTTAAGCTTGCTTCTGAAAGCTCAAACTCCGGGGACTCTGTTTGGCACAGATATAGAACACACTTTTCCAAGCCTGTTGGAAGGCCTTTGCAGTGTCATTTCGCACCTAATTTCCCAAACCAAACTGCTTGCAGCTCTAACTCCCTTCTAACTACCACTTCTTCGGTTCAGTGAGATATGCTGGATTCTAAACGGAGAAGCTTCTCTGACGCTTTTTCACAGAGATTTTGAAACTGAAATTTCCAAACCCGTTTCCAATGAAGGCGCCAATGGGCTTCCCCATAGAACTTGCCAACCTGAATTCCTACAAGCTAGATGTGAGAGGCACATTCTCCTGCTTCCTCCCTTAGAGTTAAACTTGCTTCTGAAAGCTCAACCTCCGGAGAGTCTGTTTGGCAGAGTTATACAAAACACTTTTCCAAGCCTGTTGGAAGGCATTTGCAGTTTCATTTCGCGTCTAATTTCCCAAACCAAACTGCTTGCAGCTCTAACTCCCTTCTAACTACCACTTCTTCGGTTCAGTGAGATATGCTGGATTCTAAACGGAGAAGCTTCTCTGACGCTTTTTCACAGAGATTTTGAAACTGAAATCTCCCATGCCGTTTCCACCATAGGCAGCAATGGGCTTCCCCATAGAACTTGCCAACCTGAATTCCTACAGGCTAGATGTGAGAGGCACATTCTGCTGCTTCCTCCCTTAGAGTTAAACTAGCTTCTGAAAGCTCAACCTCCGGGGAGTTTGTTTGGCAGAGATATAGAACACACTTTTCCAAGCCTGTTGGAAGGCATTTGCAGTTTCATTTCGCGTCTAATTTCCCAAACCAAACTGCTTGCAGCTCTAACTCCCTTCTAACTACCACTTCTTCGGTTCAGTGAGATATGCTGGATTCTAAACGGAGAAGCTTCTCTGACGCTTTTTTACAGAGATTTTGAAACTGAAATCTCCCATGCCGTTTCCACCATAGGCAGCAATGGGCTTCCCCATAGAACTTGCCAACCTGAATTCCTACAGGCTAGATGTGAGAGGCACATTCTGCTGCTTCCTCCCTAAGAGTTAAGCTTGCTTCTGAAAGCTCAACCTCCGGGGAGTCTGTTTGGCAGAGATATAGAACACACTTTTCCAAGCCTGTTGGAAGGCATTTGCAGTTTCATTTCGCGTCTAATTTCCCAAACCAAACTGCTTGCAGCTCTAACTGCCTTCTAACTACCACTTCTTCGGTTCAGTGAGATATGCTGGATTCTAAACGGAGAAGCTTCTCTGACGCTTTTTCACAGAGATTTTGAAACTGAAATCTCCCATGCCGTTTCCACCATAGGCAGCAATGGGCTTCCCCATAGAACTTGCCAACCTGAATTCCTACAGGCTAGATGTGAGAGGCACATTCTGCTGCTTCCTCCCTAAGAGTTAAGCTTGCTTCTGAAAGCTCAAACTCCGGGGAGTCTGTTTGGCAGAGATATAGAACACACTTTTCCAAGCCTGTTGGAAGGCCTTTGCAGTGTCATTTCGCATCTAATTTCCCAAACCAAACTGCTTGCAGCTCTAACTCCCTTCTAACTACCACTTCTTCGGTTCAGTGAGATATGCTGGATTCTAAACGGAGAAGCTTCTCTGACGCTTTTTCACAGAGATTTTGAAACTGAAATTTCCAAACCCGTTTCCAACGAAGGCGCCAATGGGCTTCCCCATAGAACTTGCCAACCTGAATTCCTACAGGCTAGATGTGAGAGGCACATTCTGCTGCTTCCTCCCTAAGAGTTAAGCTTGCTTCTGAAAGCTCAACCTCCGGGGACTCTGTTTGGCACAGATATAGAACACACTTTTCCAAGCCTGTTGGAAGGCCTTTGCAGTGTCATTTCGCATCTAATTTCCCAAACCAAACTGCTTGCAGCTCTAACTCCCTTCTAACTACCACTTCTTCGGTTCAGTGAGATATGCTGGATTCTAAACGGAGAAGCTTCTCTGACGCTTTTTCACAGAGATTTTGAAACTGAAATCTCCCATGCCGTTTCCACCATAGGCAGCAATGGGCTTCCCCATAGAACTTGCCAACCTGAATTCCTACAGGCTAGATGTGAGAGGCACATTCTGCTGCTTCCTCCCTTAGAGTTAAACTTGCTTCTGAAAGCTCAACCTCCGGGGAGTTTGTTTGGCAGAGATATAGAACACACTTTTCCAAGCCTGTTGGAAGGCATTTGCAGTTTCATTTCGCGTCTAATTTCCCAAACCAAACTGCTTGCAGCTCTAACTCCCTTCTAACTACCACTTCTTCGGTTCAGTGAGATATGCTGGATTCTAAACGGAGAAGCTTCTCTGACGCTTTTTCACAGAGATTTTGAAACTGAAATCTCCCATGCCGTTTCCACCATAGGCAGCAATGGGCTTCCCCATAGAACTTGCCAACCTGAATTCCTACAGGCTAGATGTGAGAGGCACATTCTGCTTCTTCCTCCCTTAGAGTTAAACTTGCTTCTGAAAGCTCAACCTCCGGGGAGTTTGTTTGGCAGAGATATAGAACACACTTTTCCAAGCCTGTTGGAAGGCATTTGCAGTTTCATTTCGCGTCTAATTTCCCAAACCAAACTGCTTGCAGCTCTAACTCCCTTCTAACTACCACTTCTTCGGTTCAGTGAGATATGCTGGATTCTAAACGGAGAAGCTTCTCTGACGCTTTTTCACAGAGATTTTGAAACTGAAATCTCCCATGCCGTTTCCACCATAGGCAGCAATGGGCTTCCCCATAGAACTTGCCAACCTGAATTCCTACAGGCTAGATGTGAGAGGCACATTCTGCTGCTTCCTCCCTTAGAGTTAAACTAGCTTCTGAAAGCTCAACCTCCGGGGAGTTTGTTTGGCAGAGATATAGAACACACTTTTCCAAGCCTGTTGGAAGGCATTTGCAGTTTCATTTCGCGTCTAATTTCCCAAACCAAACTGCTTGCAGCTCTAACTCCCTTCTAACTACCACTTCTTCGGTTCAGTGAGATATGCTGGATTCTAAACGGAGAAGCTTCTCTGACGCTTTTTTACAGAGATTTTGAAACTGAAATCTCCCATGCCGTTTCCACCATAGGCAGCAATGGGCTTCCCCATAGAACTTGCCAACCTGAATTCCTACAGGCTAGATGTGAGAGGCACATTCTGCTGCTTCCTCCCTAAGAGTTAAGCTTGCTTCTGAAAGCTCAACCTCCGGGGAGTCTGTTTGGCAGAGATATAGAACACACTTTTCCAAGCCTGTTGGAAGGCATTTTCAGTTTCATTTCGCGTCTAATTTCCCAAACCAAACTGCTTGCAGCTCTAACTGCCTTCTAACTACCACTTCTTCGGTTCAGTGAGATATGCTGGATTCTAAACGGAGAAGCTTCTCTGACGCTTTTTCACAGAGATTTTGAAACTGAAATCTCCCATGCCGTTTCCACCATAGGCAGCAATGGGCTTCCCCATAGAACTTGGCAACCTGAATTCCTACAGGCTAGATGTGAGAGGCACATTCTGCTGCTTCCTCCCTAACAGTTAAGCTTGCTTCTGAAAGCTCAAACTCCGGGGACTCTGTTTGGCACAGATATAGAACACACTTTTCCAAGCCTGTTGGAAGGCCTTTGCAGTGTCATTTCGCACCTAATTTCCCAAACCAAACTGCTTGCAGCTCTAACTCCCTTCTAACTACCACTTCTTCGGTTCAGTGAGATATGCTGGATTCTAAACGGAGAAGCTTCTCTGACGCTTTTTCACAGAGATTTTGAAACTGAAATTTCCAAACCCGTTTCCAACGAAGGCGCCAATGGGCTTCCCCATAGAACTTGCCAACCTGAATTCCTACAAGCTAGATGTGAGAGGCACATTCTCCTGCTTCCTCCCTTAGAGTTAAACTTGCTTCTGAAAGCTCAACCTCCGGAGAGTCTGTTTGGCAGAGTTATACAAAACACTTTTCCAAGCCTGTTGGAAGGCATTTGCAGTTTCATTTCGCGTCTAATTTCCCAAACCAAACTGCTTGCAGCTCTAACTCCCTTCTAACTACCACTTCTTCGGTTCAGTGAGATATGCTGGATTCTAAACGGAGAAGCTTCTCTGACGCTTTTTCACAGAGATTTTGAAACTGAAATCTCCCATGCCGTTTCCACCATAGGCAGCAATGGGCTTCCCCATAGAACTTGCCAACCTGAATTCCTACAGGCTAGATGTGAGAGGCACATTCTGCTGCTTCCTCCCTTAGAGTTAAACTAGCTTCTGAAAGCTCAACCTCCGGGGAGTTTGTTTGGCAGAGATATAGAACACACTTTTCCAAGCCTGTTGGAAGGCATTTGCAGTTTCATTTCGCGTCTAATTTCCCAAACCAAACTGCTTGCAGCTCTAACTCCCTTCTAACTACCACTTCTTCGGTTCAGTGAGATATGCTGGATTCTAAACGGAGAAGCTTCTCTGACGCTTTTTTACAGAGATTTTGAAACTGAAATCTCCCATGCCGTTTCCACCATAGGCAGCAATGGGCTTCCCCATAGAACTTGCCAACCTGAATTCCTACAGGCTAGATGTGAGAGGCACATTCTGCTGCTTCCTCCCTAAGAGTTAAGCTTGCTTCTGAAAGCTCAACCTCCGGGGAGTCTGTTTGGCAGAGATATAGAACACACTTTTCCAAGCCTGTTGGAAGGCATTTGCAGTTTCATTTCGCGTCTAATTTCCCAAACCAAACTGCTTGCAGCTCTAACTGCCTTCTAACTACCACTTCTTCGGTTCAGTGAGATATGCTGGATTCTAAACGGAGAAGCTTCTCTGACGCTTTTTCACAGAGATTTTGAAACTGAAATCTCCCATGCCGTTTCCACCATAGGCAGCAATGGGCTTCCCCATAGAACTTGCCAACCTGAATTCCTACAGGCTAGATGTGAGAGGCACATTCTGCTGCTTCCTCCCTAACAGTTAAGCTTGCTTCTGAAAGCTCAAACTCCGGGGACTCTGTTTGGCACAGATATAGAACACACTTTTCCAAGCCTGTTGGAAGGCCTTTGCAGTGTCATTCCGCGTCTAATTTCCCAAACCAAACTGCTTGCAGCTCTAACTCCCTTCTAACTACCACTTCTTCGGTTCAGTGAGATATGCTGGATTCTAAACGGAGAAGCTTCTCTGACGCTTTTTCACAGAGATTTTGAAACTGAAATTTCCAAACCCGTTTCCAACGAAGGCGCCAATGGGCTTCCCCATAGAACTTGCCAACCTGAATTCCTACAGGCTAGATGTGAGAGGCACATTCTCCTGCTTCCTCCCTTAGAGTTAAACTTGCTTCTGAAAGCTCAACCTCCGGAGAGTCTGTTTGGCAGAGTTATACAAAACACTTTTCCAAGCCTGTTGGAAGGCATTTGCAGTTTCATTTCGCGTCTAATTTCCCAAACCAAACTGCTTGCAGCTCTAACTCCCTTCTAACTACCACTTCTTCGGTTCAGTGAGATATGCTGGATTCTAAACGGAGAAGCTTCTCTGACGCTTTTTCACAGAGATTTTGAAACTGAAATCTCCCATGCCGTTTCCACCATAGGCAGCAATGGGCTTCCCCATAGAACTTGCCAACCTGAATTCCTACAGGCTAGATGTGAGAGGCACATTCTGCTGCTTCCTCCCTTAGAGTTAAACTTGCTTCTGAAAGCTCAACCTCCGGGGAGTTTGTTTGGCAGAGATATAGAACACACTTTTCCAAGCCTGTTGGAAGGCATTTGCAGTTTCATTTCGCGTCTAATTTCCCAAACCAAACTGCTTGCAGCTCTAACTGCCTTCTAACTACCACTTCTTCGGTTCAGTGAGATATGCTGGATTCTAAACGGAGAAGCTTCTCTGACGCTTTTTCACAGAGATTTTGAAACTGAAATCTCCCATGCCGTTTCCACCATAGGCAGCAATGGGCTTCCCCATAGAACTTGGCAACCTGAATTCCTACAGGCTAGATGTGAGAGGCACATTCTGCTGCTTCCTCCCTAAGAGTTAAGCGTGCTTCTGAAAGCTCAAACTCTAGGGAGTCTGTTTGGCAGAGATATAGAACACACTTTTCCAAGCCTGTTGGAAGGCCTTTGCAGTTTCATTTCGCGTCTAATTTCCCAAACCAAACTGCTTGCAGCTCTAACTCCCTTCTAACTACCACTTCTTCGGTTCAGTGAGATATGCTGGATTCTAAACGGAGAAGTTTCTCTGACGCTTTTTCACAGAGATTTTGAAACTGAAATCTCCCATGCCGTTTCCACCATAGGCAGCAATGGGCTTCCCCATAGAACTTGCCAACCTGAATTCCTACAGGCTAGATGTGCGAGGCTCATTCTGCTGCTTCCTCCCTAAGAGTTAAGCTTGCTTCTGAAAGCTCAACCTCCGGGGAGTCTGTTTGGCAGAGATATAGAACACACTTTTCCAAGCCTGTTGGAAGGCCTTTGCAGTGTCATTTCGCACCTAAATTCCCAAACCAAACTGCTTGCAGCTCTAACTCCCTTCTAACTACCACTTCTTCGGTTCAGTGAGATATGCTGGATTCTAAACGGAGAAGCTTCTCTGACGGTTTTTCACAGAGATTTTGAAACTGAAATCTCCCATGCCGTTTCCACCATAGGCAGCAATGGGCTTCCCCATAGAACTTGCCAACCTGAATTCCTACAGGCTAGAAGTGAGAGGCACATTCTGCTGCTTCCTCCCTTAGAGTTAAACTTGCTTCTGAAAGCTCAACCTCCGGAGAGTCTGTTTGGCAGAGATATAGAACACACTTTTCCAAGAGTGTTGGAAGGCATTTGCAGTTTCATTTCGCGTCTAATTTCCCAAACCAAACTGCTTGCAGCTCTAACTCCCTTCTAACTACCACTTCTTCGGTTCAGTGAGATATGCTGGATTCTGAACGGAGAAGCTTCTCTGACGCTTTTTCACAGAGATTTTGAAACTGAAATCTCCCATGCCGTTTCCACCATAGGCAGCAATGGGCTTCCCCATAGAACTTGCCAACCTGAATTCCTACAGGCTAGATGTGAGAGGCACATTCTGCTCCTTCCTCCCTTAGAGTTAAACTAGCTTCTGAAACCTCAACCTCCGGGGAGTCTGTTTGGCAGAGATACAGAACACACTTTTCCAAGCCTGTTGGAAGGCCTTTGCAGTGTCATTTCGCGTCTAATTTCCCAAACCAAACTGCTTGCAGCTCTAACTCCCTTCTAACTACCACTTCTTCGGTTCGGTGAGATATGCAGGATTCTAAACGGAGAAGCTTCTTTGACGCTTTTTCACAGAGATTTTGAAACTGAAATCTCCCATGCCGTTTCCGCCATAGGCAGCAATGGGCTTCCCCATAGAACTTGCCAACCTGAATTCCGACAGGCTAGATGTGAGAGGCACATTCTGCTGCTTCCTCCCTTAGGGTTAAACTAGCTTCTGAAAGCTCAACCTCCGGGGAGTCTGTTTGGCAGAGATATAGAACACACTTTTCCAAGCCTGTTGGAAGGCCTTTGCAGTGTCCTTTCGCGTCTAATTTCCCAAAACAAACTGCTTGCAGCTCTAACTCCCTTCTAACTACCACTTCTTCGGTTCAGTGAGATATGCTGGATTCTAAACGGAGAAGCTTCTCTGACGCTTTTTCACAGAGATTTTGAAACTGAAATCTCCCATGCCGTTTCCATCATAGGCAGCAATGGGCTTCCCCATAGAACTTGCCAATCTGAATTCCTACAGGCTAGATGTGAGAGGCACATTCTGCTGCTTCCTCCCTTAGAGTTAAACTTGCTTCTGAAAGCTCAACCTCCGGGGAGTTTGTTTGACAGAGATATAGAACACACTTTTCCAAGCCTGTTGGAAGGCATTTGCAGTTTCATTTCGCGTCTAATTTCCCAAACCAAACTGCTTGCAGCTCTAACTCCCTTCTAACTACCACTTCTTAGGTTCAGTGAGATATGCTGGATTCTAAATGGAGAAGCTTCTCTGACGCTTTTTCACAGAGATTTTGAAACTGAAATTTCCAAACCCGTTTCCAACGAAGGCGCCAATGGGCTTCCCCATAGAACTTGCCAACCTGAATTCCTACAGGCTAGATGTGAGAGGCACATTCTGCTGCTTCCTCCCTTAGAGTTAAACTAGCTTCTGAAAGGTCAACCTCCGGGGAGTTTGTTTGGCAGAGATATAGAACACACTTTTCCAAGCCTGTTGGAAGGCATTTGCAGTTTCATTTCGCGTCTAATTTCCCAAACCAAACTGCTTGCAGCTCTAACTGCCTTCTAACTACCACTTCTTCGGTTCAGTGAGATATGCTGGATTCTAAACGGAGAAGCTTCTCTGACGCTTTTTCACAGAGATTTTGAAACTGAAATCTCCCATGCCGTTTCCACCATAGGCAGCAATGGGCTTCCCCATAGAACTTGCCAACCTGAATTCCTACAGGCTAGATGTGAGAGGCACATTCTGCTGCTTCCTCCCTAACAGTTAAGCTTGCTTCTGAAAGCTCAAACTCCGGGGACTCTGTTTGGCACAGATATAGAACACACTTTTCCAAGCCTGTTGGAAGGCCTTTGCAGTGTCATTTCGCGTCTAATTTCCCAAACCAAACTGTTTGCAGCTCTAACTCCCTTCTAACTACCACTTCTTCGGTTCAGTGAGATATGCTGGATTCTAAACGGAGAAGCTTCTCTGACGCTTTTTCACAGAGATTTTGAAACTGAAATTTCCAAACCCGTTTCCAACGAAGGCGCCAATGGGCTTCCCCATAGAACTTGCCAACCTGAATTCCTACAGGCTAGATGTGAGAGGCACATTCTCCTGCTTCCTCCCTTAGAGTTAAACTTGCTTCTGAAAGCTCAACCTCCGGAGAGTCTGTTTGGCAGAGTTATACAAAACACTTTTCCAAGCCTGTTGGAAGGCATTTGCAGTTTCATTTCGCGTCTAATTTCCCAAACCAAACTGCTTGCAGCTCTAACTCCCTTCTAACTACCACTTCTTCGGTTCAGTGAGATATGCTGGATTCTAAACGGAGAAGCTTCTCTGACGCTTTTTCACAGAGATTTTGAAACTGAAATCTCCCATGCCGTTTCCACCATAGGCAGCAATGGGCTTCCCCATAGAACTTGCCAACCTGAATTCCTACAGGCTAGATGTGAGAGGCACATTCTGCTGCTTCCTCCCTTAGAGTTAAACTTGCTTCTGAAAGCTCAACCTCCGGGGAGTTTGTTTGGCAGAGATATAGAACACACTTTTCCAAGCCTGTTGGAAGGCATTTGCAGTTTCATTTCGCGTCTAATTTCCCAAACCAAACTGCTTGCAGCTCTAACTGCCTTCTAACTACCACTTCTTCGGTTCAGTGAGATATGCTGGATTCTAAACGGAGAAGCTTCTCTGACGCTTTTTCACAGAGATTTTGAAACTGAAATCTCCCATGCCGTTTCCACCATAGGCAGCAATGGGCTTTCCCATAGAACTTGGCAACCTGAATTCCTACAGGCTAGATGTGAGAGGCACATTCTGCTGCTTCCTCCCTAAGAGTTAAGCGTGCTTCTGAAAGCTCAAACTCTGGGGAGTCTGTTTGGCAGAGATATAGAACACACTTTTCCAAGCCTGTTGGAAGGCCTTTGCAGTTTCATTTCGCGTCTAATTTCCCAAACCAAACTGCTTGCAGCTCTAACTCCCTTCTAACTACCACTTCTTCGGTTCAGTGAGATATGCTGGATTCTAAACGGAGAAGTTTCTCTGACGCTTTTTCACAGAGATTTTGAAACTGAAATCTCCCATGCCGTTTCCACCATAGGCAGCAATGGGCTTCCCCATAGAACTTGCCAACCTGAATTCCTACAGGCTAGATGTGCGAGGCTCATTCTGCTGCTTCCTCCCTAAGAGTTAAGCTTGCTTCTGAAAGCTCAACCTCCGGGGAGTCTGTTTGGCAGAGATATAGAACACACTTTTCCAAGCCTGTTGGAAGGCCTTTGCAGTGTCATTTCGCACCTAAATTCCCAAACCAAACTGCTTGCAGCTCTAACTCCCTTCTAACTACCACTTCTTCGGTTCAGTGAGATATGCTGGATTCTAAACGGAGAAGCTTCTCTGACGCTTTTTCACAGAGATTTTGAAACTGAAATTTCCAAACCCGTTTCCAACGAAGGCGCCAATGGGCTTCCCCATAGAACTTGCCAACCTGAATTCCTACAGGCTAGATGTGAGAGGCACATTCTCCTGCTTCCTCCCTTAGAGTTAAACTTGCTTCTGAAAGCTCAACCTCCGGAGAGTCTGTTTGGCAGAGTTATACAAAACACTTTTCCAAGCCTGTTGGAAGGCATTTGCAGTTTCATTTCGCGTCTAATTTCCCAAACCAAACTGCTTGCAGCTCTAACTCCCTTCTAACTACCACTTCTTCGGTTCAGTGAGATATGCTGGATTCTAAACGGAGAAGCTTCTCTGACGCTTTTTCACAGAGATTTTGAAACTGAAATCTCCCATGCCGTTTCCACCATAGGCAGCAATGGGCTTCCCCATAGAACTTGCCAACCTGAATTCCTACAGGCTAGATGTGAGAGGCACATTCTGCTGCTTCCTCCCTTAGAGTTAAACTTGCTTCTGAAAGCTCAACCTCCGGGGAGTTTGTTTGGCAGAGATATAGAACACACTTTTCCAAGCCTGTTGGAAGGCATTTGCAGTTTCATTTCGCGTCTAATTTCCCAAACCAAACTGCTTGCAGCTCTAACTGCCTTCTAACTACCACTTCTTCGGTTCAGTGAGATATGCTGGATTCTAAACGGAGAAGCTTCTCTGACGCTTTTTCACAGAGATTTTGAAACTGAAATCTCCCATGCCGTTTCCACCATAGGCAGCAATGGGCTTCCCCATAGAACTTGGCAACCTGAATTCCTACAGGCTAGATGTGAGAGGCACATTCTGCTGCTTCCTCCCTAAGAGTTAAGCGTGCTTCTGAAAGCTCAAACTCTGGGGAGTCTGTTTGGCAGAGATATAGAACACACTTTTCCAAGCCTGTTGGAAGGCCTTTGCAGTTTCATTTCGCGTCTAATTTCCCAAACCAAACTGCTTGCAGCTCTAACTCCCTTCTAACTACCACTTCTTCGGTTCAGTGAGATATGCTGGATTCTAAACGGAGAAGTTTCTCTGACGCTTTTTCACAGAGATTTTGAAACTGAAATCTCCCATGCCGTTTCCACCATAGGCAGCAATGGGCTTCCCCATAGAACTTGCCAACCTGAATTCCTACAGGCTAGATGTGCGAGGCTCATTCTGCTGCTTCCTCCCTAAGAGTTAAGCTTGCTTCTGAAAGCTCAACCTCCGGGGAGTCTGTTTGGCAGAGATATAGAACACACTTTTCCAAGCCTGTTGGAAGGCCTTTGCAGTGTCATTTCGCACCTAAATTCCCAAACCAAACTGCTTGCAGCTCTAACTCCCTTCTAACTACCACTTCTTCGGTTCAGTGAGATATGCTGGATTCTAAACGGAGAAGCTTCTCTGACGCTTTTTCACAGAGATTTTGAAACTGAAATCTCCCATGCCGTTTCCACCATAGGCAGCAATGGGCTTCCCCATAGAACTTGCCAACCTGAATTCCTACAGGCTAGAAGTGAGAGGCACATTCTGCTGCTTCCTCCCTTAGAGTTAAACTTGCTTCTGAAAGCTCAACCTCCGGAGAGTCTGTTTGGCAGAGATATAGAACACACTTTTCCAAGAGTGTTGGAAGGCATTTGCAGTTTCATTTCGCGTCTAATTTCCCAAACCAAACTGCTTGCAGCTCTAACTCCCTTCTAACTACCACTTCTTCGGTTCAGTGAGATATGCTGGATTCTGAACGGAGAAGCTTCTCTGACGCTTTTTCACAGAGATTTTGAAACTGAAATCTCCCATGCCGTTTCCACCATAGGCAGCAATGGGCTTCCCCATAGAACTTGCCAACCTGAATTCCTACAGGCTAGATGTGAGAGGCACATTCTGCTGCTTCCTCCCTTAGAGTTAAACTAGCTTCTGAAAGCTCAACCTCCGGGGAGTCTGTTTGGCAGAGATACAGAACACACTTTTCCAAGCCTGTTGGAAGGCCTTTGCAGTGTCATTTCGCGTCTAATTTCCCAAACCAAACTGCTTGCAGCTCTAACTCCCTTCTAACTACCACTTCTTCGGTTCGGTGAGATATGCAGGATTCTAAACGGAGAAGCTTCTTTGACGCTTTTTCACAGAGATTTTGAAACTGAAATCTCCCATGCCGTTTCCGCCGTAGGCAGCAATGGGCTTCCCCATAGAACTTGCCAACCTGAATTCCGACAGGCTAGATGTGAGAGGCACATTCTGCTGCTTCCTCCCTTAGGGTTAAACTAGCTTCTGAAAGCTCAACCTCCGGGGAGTCTGTTTGGCAGAGATATAGAACACACTTTTCCAAGCCTGTTGGAAGGCCTTTGCAGTGTCCTTTCGCGTCTAATTTCCCAAACCAAACTGCTTGCAGCTCTAACTCCCTTCTAACTACCACTTCTTCGGTTCAGTGAGATATGCTGGATTCTAAACGGAGAAGCTTCTCTGACGCTTTTTCACAGAGATTTTGAAACTGAAATCTCCCATGCCGTTTCCATCATAGGCAGCAATGGGCTTCCCCATAGAACTTGCCAATCTGAATTCCTACAGGCTAGATGTGAGAGGCACATTCTGCTGCTTCCTCCCTTAGAGTTAAACTTGCTTCTGAAAGCTCAACCTCCGGGGAGTTTGTTTGACAGAGATATAGAACACACTTTTCCAAGCCTGTTGGAAGGCATTTGCAGTTTCATTTCGCGTCTAATTTCCCAAACCAAACTGCTTGCAGCTCTAACTCCCTTCTAACTACCACTTCTTAGGTTCAGTGAGATATGCTGGATTCTAAATGGAGAAGCTTCTCTGACGCTTTTTCACAGAGATTTTGAAACTGAAATTTCCAAACCCGTTTCCAACGAAGGCGCCAATGGGCTTCCCCATAGAACTTGCCAACCTGAATTCCTACAGGCTAGATGTGAGAGGCACATTCTGCTGCTTCCTCCCTTAGAGTTAAACTAGCTTCTGAAAGGTCAACCTCCGGGGAGTTTGTTTGGCAGAGATATAGAACACACTTTTCCAAGCCTGTTGGAAGGCATTTGCAGTTTCATTTCGCGTCTAATTTCCCAAACCAAACTCCTTGCATCTCTAACTGCCTTCTAACTACCACTTCTTCGGTTCAGTGAGATATGCTGGATTCTAAACGGAGAAGCTTCTCTGACGCTTTTTCACAGAGATTTTGAAACTGAAATCTCCCATGCCGTTTCCACCATAGGCAGCAATGGGCTTCCCCATAGAACTTGCCAACCTGAATTCCTACAGGCTAGATGTGAGAGGCACATTCTGCTGCTTCCTCCCTAAGAGTTAAGCTTGCTTCTGAAAGCTCAACCTCCGGGGAGTCTGTTTGGCAGAGATATAGAACACACTTTTCCAAGCCTGTTGGAAGGCCTTTGCAGTGTCATTTCGCATCTAATTTCCCAAACAAAACTGCTTGCAGCTCTAACTCCCTTCTAACTACCACTTCTTCGGTTCAGTGAGATATGCTGGATTCTAAACGGAGAAGCTTCTCTGACGCTTTTTCACAGAGATTTTGAAACTGAAATCTCCCATGCCGTTTCCACCATAGGCAGCAATGGGCTTCCCCATAGAACTTGCGAACCTGAATTCCTACAGGCTAGATGTGAGAGGC
Source organism: Cynocephalus volans (assembly GCF_027409185.1). NCBI lineage: Eukaryota > Metazoa > Chordata > Mammalia > Dermoptera > Cynocephalidae > Cynocephalus > Cynocephalus volans. Next base: position 1,111,036 of record NW_026902471.1, on the reverse strand, counting down.
ACATTCTGCTCCTTCCTCCCTAACAGTTAAGCTTGCTTCTGAAAGCTCAAACTCCGGGGACTCTGTTTGGCACAGATATAGAACACACTTTTCCAAGCCTGTTGGAAGGCCTTTGCAGTGTCATTTCGCATCTAATTTCCCAAACCAAACTGCTTGCAGCTCTAACTCCCTTCTAACTACCACTTCTTCGGTTCAGTGAGATATGCTGGATTCTAAACGGAGAAGCTTCTCTGACGCTTTTTCACAGAGATTTTGAAACTGAAATTTCCAAACCCGTTTCCAACGAAGGCGCCAATGGGCTTCCCCATAGAACTTGCCAACCTGAATTCCTACAGGCTAGATGTGAGAGGCACATTCTGCTGCTTCCTCCCTTAGAGTTAAACTAGCTTCTGAAAGCTCAACCTCCGGGGAGTTTGTTTGGCAGAGATATAGAACACACTTTTCCAAGCCTGTTGGAAGGCATTTGCAGTTTCATTTCGCGTCTAATTTCCCAAACCAAACTGCTTGCAGCTCTAACTGCCTTCTAACTACCACTTCTTCGGTTCAGTGAGATATGCTGGATTCTAAACGGAGAAGCTTCTCTGACGCTTTTTCACAGAGATTTTGAACCTGAAATCTCCCATGCTGTTTCCACCATAGCCAGCAATGGGCTTCCCCATAGAACTTGCCAACCTGAATTCCTACAGGCTAGATGTGAGAGGCACATTCTGCTGCTTCCTCCCTTAGAGTTAAACTAGCTTCTGAAACCTCAACCTCCAGGGAGTCTGTTTGGCAGAGATATAGAACACACTTTTCCAATCCTGTTGGAAGGCCTTTGCAGTGTCATTTCGCATCTAATTTCCCAAACCAAACTGCTTGCAGCTCTAACTCCCTTCTAACTACCACTTCTTCGGTTCAGTGAGATATGCTGGATTCTAAACGGAGAAGCTTCTCTGACGCTTTTTCACAGAGATTTTGAAACTGAAATTTCCAAACCCGTTTCCAACGAAGGCGCCAATGGGCTTCCCCATAGAACTTGCCAACCTGAATTCCTACAGGCTAGATGTGAGAGGCACATTCTGCTGCTTCCTCCCTAAGAGTTAAGCTTGCTTCTGAAAGCTCAACCTCCGGGGACTCTGTTTGGCACAGATATAGAACACACTTTTCCAAGCCTGTTGGAAGGCCTTTGCAGTGTCATTTCGCATCTAATTTCCCAAACCAAACTGCTTGCAGCTCTAACTCCCTTCTAACTACCACTTCTTCGGTTCAGTGAGATATGCTGGATTCTGAACGGAGAAGCTTCTCTGACGCTTTTTCACAGAGATTTTGAAACTGAAATCTCCCATGCCGTTTCCACCATAGGCAGCAATGGGCTTCCCCATAGAACTTGCCAACCTGAATTCCTACAGGCTAGATGTGAGAGGCACATTCTGCTGCTTCCTCCCTTAGAGTTAAACTAGCTTCTGAAAGCTCAACCTCCGGGGAGTCTGTTTGGCAGAGATACAGAACACACTTTTCCAAGCCTGTTGGAAGGCCTTTGCAGTGTCATTTCGCGTCTAATTTCCCAAACCAAACTGCTTGCAGCTCTAACTCCCTTCTAACTACCACTTCTTCGGTTCGGTGAGATATGCAGGATTCTAAACGGAGAAGCTTCTTTGACGCTTTTTCACAGAGATTTTGAAACTGAAATCTCCCATGCCGTTTCCGCCATAGGCAGCAATGGGCTTCCCCATAGAACTTGCCAACCTGAATTCCGACAGGCTAGATGTGAGAGGCACATTCTGCTGCTTCCTCCCTTAGGGTTAAACTAGCTTCTGAAAGCTCAACCTCCGGGGAGTCTGTTTGGCAGAGATATAGAACACACTTTTCCAAGCCTGTTGGAAGGCCTTTGCAGTGTCCTTTCGCGTCTAATTTCCCAAACCAAACTGCTTGCAGCTCTAACTCCCTTCTAACTACCACTTCTTCGGTTCAGTGAGATATGCTGGATTCTAAACGGAGAAGCTTCTCTGACGCTTTTTCACAGAGATTTTGAAACTGAAATCTCCCATGCCGTTTCCATCATAGGCAGCAATGGGCTTCCCCATAGAACTTGCCAATCTGAATTCCTACAGGCTAGATGTGAGAGGCACATTCTGCTGCTTCCTCCCTTAGAGTTAAACTTGCTTCTGAAAGCTCAACCTCCGGGGAGTTTGTTTGACAGAGATATAGAACACACTTTTCCAAGCCTGTTGGAAGGCATTTGCAGTTTCATTTCGCGTCTAATTTCCCAAACCAAACTGCTTGCAGCTCTAACTCCCTTCTAACTACCACTTCTTAGGTTCAGTGAGATATGCTGGATTCTAAATGGAGAAGCTTCTCTGACGCTTTTTCACAGAGATTTTGAAACTGAAATTTCCAAACCCGTTTCCAACGAAGGCGCCAATGGGCTTCCCCATAGAACTTGCCAACCTGAATTCCTACAGGCTAGATGTGAGAGGCACATTCTGCTGCTTCCTCCCTTAGAGTTAAACTAGCTTCTGAAAGGTCAACCTCCGGGGAGTTTGTTTGGCAGAGATATAGAACACACTTTTCCAAGCCTGTTGGAAGGCATTTGCAGTTTCATTTCGCGTCTAATTTCCCAAACCAAACTCCTTGCATCTCTAACTGCCTTCTAACTACCACTTCTTCGGTTCAGTGAGATATGCTGGATTCTAAACGGAGAAGCTTCTCTGACGCTTTTTCACAGAGATTTTGAAACTGAAATCTCCCATGCCGTTTCCACCATAGGCAGCAATGGGCTTCCCCATAGAACTTGCCAACCTGAATTCCTACAGGCTAGATGTGAGAGGCACATTCTGCTGCTTCCTCCCTAAGAATTAAGCTTGCTTCTGAAAGCTCAACCTCCGGGGAGTCTGTTTGGCAGAGATATAGAACACACTTTTCCAAGCCTGTTGGAAGGCATTTGCAGTGTCATTTCGCATCTAATTTCCCAAACCAAACTGCTTGCAGCTCTAACTCCCTTCTAACTACCACTTCTTCGGTTCAGTGAGATATGCTGGATTCTAAACGGAGAAGCTTCTCTGACGCTTTTTCACAGAGATTTTGAAACTGAAATCTCCCATGCCGTTTCCACCATAGGCAGCAATGGGCTTCCCCATAGAACTTGCGAACCTGAATTCCTACAGGCTAGATGTGAGAGGCACATTCTGCTGCTTCCTCCCTTAGAGTTAAACTAGCTTCTGAAAGCTCAACCTCCGGGGAGTTTGTTTGGCACAGATATAGAACACACTTTTCCAAGCCTGTTGGAAGGCCTTTGCAGTGTCATTTCGCATCTAATTTCCCAAACCAAACTGCTTGCAGCTCTAACTCCCTTCTAACTACCACTTCTTCGGTTCAGTGAGATATGCTGGATTCTAAACGGAGAAGCTTCTCTGACGCTTTTTCACAGAGATTTTGAAACTGAAATTTCCAAACCCGTTTCCAACGAAGGCGCCAATGGGCTTCCCCATAGAACTTGCCAACCTGAATTCCTACAGGCTAGATGTGAGAGGCACATTCTGCTGCTTCCTCCCTTAGAGTTAAACTAGCTTCTGAAAGCTCAACCTCCGGGGAGTTTGTTTGGCAGAGATATAGAACACACTTTTCCAAGCCTGTTGGAAGGCATTTGCAGTTTCATTTCGCGTCTAATTTCCCAAACCAAACTGCTTGCAGCTCTAACTGCCTTCTAACTACCACTTCTTCGGTTCAGAGAGATATGCTGGATTCTAAACGGAGAAGCTTCTCTGACGCTTTTTCACAGAGATTTTGAACCTGAAATCTCCCATGCTGTTTCCACCATAGCCAGCAATGGGCTTCCCCATAGAACTTGCCAACCTGAATTCCTACAGGCTAGATGTGAGAGGCACATTCTGCTGCTTCCTCCCTTAGAGTTAAACTAGCTTCTGAAAGCTCAACCTCCAGGGAGTCTGTTTGGCAGAGATATAGAACACACTTTTCCAATCCTGTTGGAAGGCCTTTGCAGTGTCATTTCGCATCTAATTTCCCAAACCAAACTGCTTGCAGCTCTAACTCCCTTCTAACTACCACTTCTTCGGTTCAGTGAGATATGCTGGATTCTAAACGGAGAAGCTTCTCTGACGCTTTTTCACAGAGATTTTGAAACTGAAATTTCCAAACCCGTTTCCAACGAAGGCGCCAATGGGCTTCCCCATAGAACTTGCCAACCTGAATTCCTACAGGCTAGATGTGAGAGGCACATTCTGCTGCTTCCTCCCTAAGAGTTAAGCTTGCTTCTGAAAGCTCAACCTCCGGGGACTCTGTTTGGCACAGATATAGAACACACTTTTCCAAGCCTGTTGGAAGGCCTTTGCAGCGTCATTTCGCATCTAATTTCCCAAACCAAACTGCTTGCAGCTCTAACTCCCTTCTAACTACCACTTCTTCGGTTCAGTGAGATATGCTGGATTCTAAACGGAGAAGCTTCTCTGACGCTTTTTCACAGAGATTTTGAAACTGAAATCTCCCATGCCGTTTCCACCATAGGCAGCAATGGGCTTCCCCATAGAACTTGCCAACCTGAATTCCTACAGGCTAGATGTGAGAGGCACATTCTGCTGCTTCCTCCCTTAGAGTTAAACTTGCTTCTGAAAGCTCAACCTCCGGGGAGTTTGTTTGGCAGAGATATAGAACACACTTTTCCAAGCCTGTTGGAAGGCATTTGCAGTTTCATTTCGCGTCTAATTTCCCAAACCAAACTGCTTGCAGCTCTAACTCCCTTCTAACTACCACTTCTTCGGTTCAGTGAGATATGCTGGATTCTAAACGGAGAAGCTTCTCTGACGCTTTTTCACAGAGATTTTGAAACTGAAATTTCCAATCACGTTTCCAACGAAGGCGCCAATGGGTTTCCCCATAGAACTTGCCAACCTGAATTCCTACAGGCTAGATGTGAGAGGCACATTCTGCTTCTTCCTCCCTTAGAGTTAAACTTGCTTCTGAAAGCTCAACCTCCGGGGAGTTTGTTTGGCAGAGATATAGAACACACTTTTCCAAGCCTGTTGGAAGGCATTTGCAGTTTCATTTCGCGTCTAATTTCCCAAACCAAACTGCTTGCAGCTCTAACTCCCTTCTAACTACCACTTCTTCGGTTCAGTGAGATATGCTGGATTCTAAACGGAGAAGCTTCTCTGACGCTTTTTCACAGAGATTTTGAAACTGAAATCTCCCATGCCGTTTCCACCATAGGCAGCAATGGGCTTCCCCATAGAACTTGCCAACCTGAATTCCTACAGGCTAGATGTGAGAGGCACATTCTGCTGCTTCCTCCCTTAGAGTTAAACTAGCTTCTGAAAGCTCAACCTCCGGGGAGTTTGTTTGGCAGAGATATAGAACACACTTTTCCAAGCCTGTTGGAAGGCATTTGCAGTTTCATTTCGCGTCTAATTTCCCAAACCAAACTGCTTGCAGCTCTAACTCCCTTCTAACTACCACTTCTTCGGTTCAGTGAGATATGCTGGATTCTAAACGGAGAAGCTTCTCTGACGCTTTTTCACAGAGATTTTGAAACTGAAATCTCCCATGCCGTTTCCACCATAGGCAGCAATGGGCTTCCCCATAGAACTTGCCAACCTGAATTCCTACAGGCTAGAAGTGAGAGGCACATTCTGCTGCTTCCTCCCTTAGAGTTAAACTTGCTTCTGAAAGCTCAACCTCCGGAGAGTCTGTTTGGCAGAGATATAGAACACACTTTTCCAAGAGTGTTGGAAGGCATTTGCAGTTTCATTTCGCGTCTAATTTCCCAAACCAAACTGCTTGCAGCTCTAACTCCCTTCTAACTACCACTTCTTCGGTTCAGTGAGATATGCTGGATTCTGAACGGAGAAGCTTCTCTGACGCTTTTTCACAGAGATTTTGAAACTGAAATCTCCCATGCCGTTTCCACCATAGGCAGCAATGGGCTTCCCCATAGAACTTGCCAACCTGAATTCCTACAGGCTAGATGTGAGAGGCACATTCTGCTGCTTCCTCCCTTAGAGTTAAACTAGCTTCTGAAAGCTCAACCTCCGGGGAGTCTGTTTGGCAGAGATACAGAACACACTTTTCCAAGCCTGTTGGAAGGCCTTTGCAGTGTCATTTCGCGTCTAATTTCCCAAACCAAACTGCTTGCAGCTCTAACTCCCTTCTAACTACCACTTCTTCGGTTCGGTGAGATATGCAGGATTCTAAACGGAGAAGCTTCTTTGACGCTTTTTCACAGAGATTTTGAAACTGAAATCTCCCATGCCGTTTCCGCCATAGGCAGCAATGGGCTTCCCCATAGAACTTGCCAACCTGAATTCCTACAGGCTAGATGTGAGAGGCACATTCTGCTGCTTCCTCCCTTAGAGTTAAACTAGCTTCTGAAAGGTCAACCTCCGGGGAGTTTGTTTGGCAGAGATATAGAACACACTTTTCCAAGCCTGTTGGAAGGCATTTGCAGTTTCATTTCGCGTCTAATTTCCCAAACCAAACTCCTTGCATCTCTAACTGCCTTCTAACTACCACTTCTTCGGTTCAGTGAGATATGCTGGATTCTAAACGGAGAAGCTTCTCTGACGCTTTTTCACAGAGATTTTGAAACTGAAATCTCCCATGCCGTTTCCACCATAGGCAGCAATGGGCTTCCCCATAGAACTTGCCAACCTGAATTCCTACAGGCTAGATGTGAGAGGCACATTCTGCTGCTTCCTCCCTAAGAGTTAAGCTTGCTTCTGAAAGCTCAACCTCCGGGGAGTCTGTTTGGCAGAGATATAGAACACACTTTTCCAAGCCTGTTGGAAGGCCTTTGCAGTGTCATTTCGCATCTAATTTCCCAAACAAAACTGCTTGCAGCTCTAACTCCCTTCTAACTACCACTTCTTCGGTTCAGTGAGATATGCTGGATTCTAAACGGAGAAGCTTCTCTGACGCTTTTTCACAGAGATTTTGAAACTGAAATCTCCCATGCCGTTTCCACCATAGGCAGCAATGGGCTTCCCCATAGAACTTGCGAACCTGAATTCCTACAGGCTAGATGTGAGAGGCACATTCTGCTGCTTCCTCCCTTAGAGTTAAACTAGCTTCTGAAAGCTCAACCTCCAGGGAGTCTGTTTGGCAGAGATATAGAACACACTTTTCCAAGCCTGTTCGAAGGCCTTTGCAGTGTCATTTCGCATCTAATTTCCCAAACCAAACTGCTTGCAGCTCTAACTCCCTTCTAACTACCACTTCTTCGGTTCAGTGAGATATGCTGGATTCTAAACGGAGAAGCTTCTCTGACGCTTTTTCACAGAGATTTTGAAACTGAAATTTCCAAACCCGTTTCCAACGAAGGCGCCAATGGGCTTCCCCATAGAACTTGCCAACCTGAATTCCTACAGGCTAGATGTGAGAGGCACATTCTGCTGCTTCCTCCCTAAGAGTTAAGCTTGCTTCTGAAAGCTCAACCTCCGGGGACTCTGTTTGGCACAGATATAGAACACACTTTTCCAAGCCTGTTGGAAGGCCTTTGCAGTGTCATTTCGCATCTAATTTCCCAAACCAAACTGCTTGCAGCTCTAACTCCCTTCTAACTACCACTTCTTCGGTTCAGTGAGATATGCTGGATTCTAAACGGAGAAGCTTCTCTGACGCTTTTTCACAGAGATTTTGAAACTGAAATCTCCCATGCCGTTTCCACCATAGGCAGCAATGGGCTTTCCCATAGAACTTGCCAACCTGAATTCCTACAGGCTAGATGTGAGAGGCACATTCTGCTGCTTCCTCCCTTAGAGTTAAGCTAGCTTCTGAAAGCTCAACCTCCGGGGAGTCTGTTTGGCAGAGATATAGAACACACTTTTCCAAGCCTGTAGGAAGGCCTTTGCAGTGTCATTTCGCGTCTAATTTCCCAAACCAAACTGCTTGCAGCTCTAACTCCCTTCTAACTACCACTTCTTCGGTTCTGTGAGATATGCTGGATTCTAAACGGGGAAGCTTCTCTGATGCTTTTTCACAGAGATTTTGAAACTGAAATTTCCAAACCAGTTTCCAAGGAAGGCGCCAATGGGCTTCCCAATAGAACTTGCCAACCTGAATTCCTATAGGCTAGATGTGAGAGGCACATTCTGCTGCTTCCTCCCTTAGAGTTAAACTTGCTTGTGAAAGCTCAACCTCCGGGGACTCTGTTTGGCAGAGATATAGAACACACTTTTCCAAGCCTGTTGGAAGGCCTTTGCAGTGTCATTTCGCGTCTAATTTCCCAAACCAAACTGCTTGCAGCTCTAACTCCCTTCTAACTACCACTTCTTCTGTTCTGTGAGATATGCTGGATTCTAAACGGAGAAGCTTCTCTGACGCTTTTTCACAGAGATTTTGAAACTGAAATTTCCAAACCAGTTTCCAAGGATGGCGCCAATGGGCTTCCCCATAGAACTTGCCAACCTGAATTCCTACAGGCTAGATGTGAGAGGCACATTCTGCTGCTTCCTCCCTTAGAGTTAAAGTTGCTTCTGAAAGCTCAACCTCTTGGGAGTCTGGTTGGCAGAGATATAGAACACATTTTTCCAAGCCTGTTGGAAGGCCTTTGCAGTGTCATTTCGCGTCTAATTTCCCAAACCAAACTGCTTGCAGCTCTAACTCCCTTCTAACTACCACTTCTTCGGTTCTGTGAGATATGCTGGATTCTAAACGGGGAAGCTTCTCTGACGCTTTTTCACAGAGATTTTGAAACTGAAATCTCCCATGCCGTTTCCACCATAGGCAGCAATGGGCTTCCCCATAGAACTTGCCCACCTGAATTCCTACAGGCTAGATGTGAGAGGCACATTCTGCTGCTTCCTCTCTTAGAGTTAAACTTGCTTGTGAAAGCGCAACCTCCGGGGACTCTGTTTGGCAGAGATATAGAACACACTTTTCCAAGCCTGTTGGAAGGCATTTGCAGTGTCATTTCGCGTCTAATTTCCCAAACCAAACTGCTTGCAGCTCTAACTCCCTTCTAAGTACCACTTCTTCGGTTCTGTGAGATATGCTGGATTCTAAACGGAGAAGCTTCTCTGACTCTTTTTCACAGAGATTTTGAAACTGAAATCTCCCATGCCGTTTCCACCATAGGCAGCAATGGGCTTCCCCATAGAACTTGCCAACCTGAATTCCTACAGGCTAGATATGAGAGGCACATTCTGCTGCTTCCTCCCTTAGAGTTAAGCTAGCTTCTGAAAGCTCAACCTCCGGGGAGTCTCTTTGGCAGAGATATAGAACACACTTTTCCAAGCCTGTAGGAAGGCCTTTGCAGTGTCATTTCGCATCTAATTTCCCAAACCAAACTGCTTGCAGCTCTAACTCCCTTCTAACTACCACTTCTTCGGTTCTGTGAGATATGCTGGATTCTAAACGGGGAAGCTTCTCTGATGCTTTTTCACAGAGATTTTGAAACTGAAATTTCCAAACCAGTTTCCAAGGATCGCGCCAATGGGCTTCCCCATAGAACTTGCCAACCTGAATTCCTACAGGCTAGATGTGAGAGGCACATTCTGCTGCTTCCTCCCTTAGAGTTAAAGTTGCTTCTGAAAGCTCAACCTCCGGGGAGTGTGTTTGGCAGAGATATAGAACACATTTTTCCAAGCCTGTTGGAATGCCTTTGCAGTGTCATTTCGCGTCTAATTTCCCAAACCAAACTGCTTGCAGCTCTAACTCCCTTCTAACTACCACTTCTTCGGTTCTGTGAGATATGCTGGATTCTAAACGGAGAAGCTTCTCTGACTCTTTTTCACAGAGATTTTGAAACTGAAATCTCCCATGCCGTTTCCACCATAGGCAGCAATGGGCTTCCCCATAGAAATTGCCAACCTGAATTCCTACAGGCTAGATGTGAGAGGCACATTCTGCTGCTTCCACCCTATGAGTTAAACTTGCTTCTGAGAGCTCAACCTCCGCGGAGTCTGTATGGCAGAGATATAGAACACACTTTTCCAAGCCTGTTGGAAGGCCTTTGCAGTGTCATTTCGCGTCTAATTTCCCAAACCAAACTGCTTGCAGCTCTAACTCCCTTCTAACTACCACTTGTTCGGTTCAGTGAGATATGGTGGATTCAAACGGAGAAGTTTCTCTGACGCTTTTTCACAGAGATTTTGAAACTGAAATCTCCCATGCCGTTTCCACCATAGGCAGCAATGGGCTTCCCCATAGAAACTGCCCACCTGAATTCCTACAGGCTAGATGTGAGAGGCACATTCTGCTGCTTCGTCCCTTAGAGGTAAACTAGCTTCTGAAAGCTCAACCTCCGGGGACTCTGTTTGGCAGAGATATAGAACACACTTTTCCAAGCCTGTTGGAAGGCATTTGCAGTTTCATTTCGCGTCTAATTTCCCAAACCAAACTGCTTGCAGCTCTAACTCCCTTCTGACTACCACTTCTTCGATTCAGTGAGATATGCTGGATTCTAAACGGAGAAGCTTCTCTGACGCTTTTTCACAGAGATTTTGAAAATGAAATCGCCCATGCCGTTTCCACCATAGGCAGCAATGGGCTTCCCCATAGAACTTGCCAACCTGAATTCCTACAGGCTAGATGTGAGAGGCACATTCTGCTGCTTCCTCCCTAAGAGTTAAGCTTGCTTCTGAAAGCTCAAACTCCGGGGAGTCTGTTTGGCAGAGATATAGAACACACTTTTCCAAGCCTGTAGGAAGGCCTTTGCAGTGTCATTTCGCATCTAATTTCCCAAATCAAACTGCTTGCAGCTCTAAGTCCCTTCTAACTACCACTTCTTCGGTTCAGTGAGATATGCTGGATTCTAAACGGAGAAGCTTCTCTGACGCTTTTTCACAGAGATTTTGAAACTGATATTTCCAAACCCGTTTCCAACGAAGGCAGCAATGGGCTTCCACATAGAACTTGCCAACCTGAATTCCTACAGGCTAGATGTGAGAGGCACATTCTGCTGCTTCCTCCCTTAGAGTTAAACTTGCTTCTGAAAGCTCAACCTCCGGGGAGTCTGTTTGGCAGAGATATAGAACACACTTTTGCAAGCCTGTTGGAAGGCCTTTGCAGTGTCATTTCGCGTCTAATTTCCCAAACCAAACTGCTTGCAGCTCTAACTCCCTTCTAACTACCACTTCTTCGGTTCAGTGAGATATGCTGGATTCTAAACGGAGAAGCTTCTCTGAGGCTTTTTCACAGAGATTTTGAAACTGAAATTTCCAAACCCGTTTCCATCGAAGGCGCCAATGGGCTTCCCCATAGAACTTGCCAACCTGAATTCCTACAGGCTAGATGTGAGAGGCACATTCTGCTGCTTCCTCCCTTAGAGTTAAACTTGCTTCTGAAAGCTCAACCTCCGGGGAGTCTGTTTGGCAGAGATATAGAATACACTTTTCCAAGCCTGTTGGAAGGCATTTGCAGTTTCATTTCGCGTCTAATTTCCCAAACCAAACTGCTTGCAGCTCTAACTCCCTTCTAACTAACACTTCTTCGGTTCAGTGAGATATGCTGGATTCTAAACGGAGAAGCTTCTCTGACGCTTTTTCACCGAGATTTTGAAACTGAAATTTCCAAACCCGTTTCCAACGAAGGCGTCAACGGGCTTCCCCATAGAACTTGCCAACCTGAATTCCTACAGGCTAGATGTGAGAGGCACATTCTGCTGCTTCCTCCCTTAGAGTTAAACTTGCTTCTGAAAGCTCAACCTCCGGGGAGTCTGTTTGGCAGAGATATAGAACACAATTTTCCAAGCCTGTTGGAAGGCATTTGCAGTTTCATTTCGCGTCTAATTTCCCAAACCAAACTGCTTGCAGCTCTAAAACCGTTCTAACTACCACTTCTTCGGTTCAGTGAGATATGCTGGATTCTAAACGGAGAAGCTTCTCTGACGCTTTTTCACAGAGATTTTGAAACTGAAATCTCCCATGCCGTTTCCACCATAGGCAGCAATGGGCTTCCCCATAGAACTTGCCAACCTGAATTTCTACAGGCTAGATGTGAGAGGCACATTCTGCTGCTTCCTCCCTTAGAGTTAAACTTGCTTCTGAAAGCTCAACCTCCGGGGAGTCTGTTTGGCAGAGATATAGAACACATTTTTCCAAGCCTGTTTGTAGGCATTTGCAGTTTCATTTCGCGTCTAATTTCCCAAACCAAACTGCTTGCAGCTCTAACTCCCTTCTAACTACCACTTCTTCGGTTCAGTGAGATATGCTGGATTCTAAACGGAGAAGCTTCTCTGATGCTTTTTCACAGAGATTTTGAAACTGAAATCTCCCATGCCGTTTCCACCATAGGCAGCAATGGGCTTCCCCATAGAACTTGCCAACCTGAATTCCTACAGGCTAGATGTGAGAGGCACATTCTGCTGCTTCCTCCCTTAGAGTTAAACTAGCTTCTGAAAGCTCAACCTCCGGGGAGTCTGTTTGGCAGAGATATAGAACACACTTTTCCAAGCCTGTTGTAAGGCCTTTGCAGTGTCATTTCGCGTCTAATTTCCCAAATCAAACTGCTTGCAGCTCTAACTCCCTTCTAACTACCACTTCTTCGGTTCGGTGAGATATGCAGGATTCAAAACGGAGATGCTTCTCTGACGCTTTTTCACAGAGATTTTGAAACTGAAATCTCCCATGCCGTTTCCACCATAGGCAGCAATGGGCTTCCCCATAGAACTTGCCAACCTGAATTCCTACAGGCTAGATGTGAGAGGCACATTCTGCTGCTTCCTCCCTTAGGGTTAAACTAGCTTCTGAAAGCTCAACCTCCGGGGAGTCTGTTTGGCAGAGATATAGAACACACTTTTGCAAGCCTGTTGGAAGGCCTTTGCAGTGTCATTTCGCGTCTAATTTCCCAAACCAAACTGCTTGCAGCTCTAACTCCCTTCTAACTACCACTTCTTCGGTTCAGTGAGATATGCTGGATTCTAAACGGAGAAGCTTCTCTGATGCTTTTTCACAGAGATTTTGAAACTGAAATTTCCAAACCCGTTTCCATCGAAGGCGCCAATGGGCTTCCCCATAGAACTTGCCAACCTGAATTCCTACAGGCTAGATGTAAGAGGCACATTCTGCTGCTTCCTCCCTTAGAGTTAAACTTGCTTCTGAAAGCTCAACCTCCGGGGAGTCTGTTTGGCAGAGATATAGAACACACTTTTCCAAGCCTGTTGGAAGGCATTTGCAGTTTCATTTCGCGTCTAATTTCCCAAACCAAACTGCTTGCAGCTCTAACTCCCTTCTAACTAACACTTCTTCGGTTCAGTGAGATATGCTGGATTCTAAACGGAGAAGCTTCTCTGACGCTTTTTCACCGAGATTTTGAAACTGAAATTTCCAAACCCGTTTCCAACGAAGGCGCCAATGGGCTTCCCCATAGAACTTGCCAACCTGAATTCCTACAGGCTAGATGTGAGAGGCACATTCTGCTGCTTCCACCCTAAGAGTTAAACTTGCTTCTGAAAGCTCAACCTCCGGGGAGTCTGTTTGGCAGAGATATAGAACACACTTTTCCAAGCCTGTTGGAAGGCATTTGCAGTGTCATTTCGCGTCTAATTTCCCAAACCAAACTGCTTGCAGCTCTAACTCCCTTCTAACTACCACTTCTTCGGTTCTGTGAGATATGCTGGATTCTAAACGGGGAAGCTTCTCTGACGCTTTTTCACAGAGATTTTGAAACTGAAATTTCCAAACCAGTTTCCAAGGAAGGCGCCAATGGGCTTACCAATAGAACTTGCCAACCTGAATTCCTACAGGCTAGATGTGAGAGGCACATTCTGCTGCTTCCTCCCTTAGAGTTAAACTAGCTTCTGAAAGCTCAACCTCCGGGGAGTCTGTTTGGCAGAGATATAGAACACACTTTTCCAAGCCTGTTGGAAGGCCTTTGCAGTGTCATTTCGCGTCTAATTTCCCAAACCAAACTGCTTGCAGCTCTAACTCCCTTCTAACTACCACTTCTTCGGTTCAGTGAGATATGCTGGATTCTAAACGGAGAAGCTTCTCTGACGCTTTTTCACAGAGATTTTGAAACTGAAATCTCCCATGCCGTTTCCACCATAGGCACCAATGGGCTTCCCCATAGAACTTGCCAACCTGAATTCCTACAGGCTAGATGTGAGAGGCACATTCTGCTGCTTCCTCCCTTAGAGTTAAGCTAGCTTCTGAAAGCTCAACCTCCGGGGAGTCTGTTTGGCAGAGATATAGAACACACATTTCCAAGCCTGTAGGAAGGCCTTTGCAGTGTCATTTCGCGTCTAAGTTCCCAAACCAAACTGCTTGCAGCTCTAACTCCCTTCTAAGTACCACTTCTTCGGTTCTGTGAGATATGCTGGATTCTAAACGGGGAAGCTTCTCTGATGCTTTTTCACAGAGATTTTGAAACTGAAATTTCCAAACCAGTTTCCAAGGAAGGCGCCAATGGGCTTCCCAATAGAACTTGCCAACCTGAATTCCTACAGGCTAGATGTGAGAGGCACATTCTGCTGCTTCCTCCCTTAGAGTTAAACTTGCTTGTGAAAGCTCAACCTCCGGGGAGTCTGTTTGGCAGAGATATAGAACACACTTTTCCAAGCCTGTTGGAAGGCCTTTGCAGTGTCATTTCGCGTCTAATTTCCCAAACCAAACTGCTTGCAGCTCTAACTCCCTAATAACTACCACTTCTTCGGTTCAGTGAGATATGCTGGATTCTAAACGGAGAAGCTTCTCTGACGCTTTTTCACAGAGATTTTGAAACTGAAATCTCCCATGCCGTTTCAACCATAGGCAGCAATGGGCTTCCCCATAGAACTTGCCAACCTGAATTCCTACAGGCTAGATGTGAGAGGCACATTCTGCTGCTTCCACCCTAAGAGTTAAACTTGCTTCTGAAAGCTCAAACTCCGGGGAGTCTGTTTGGCAGAGATATAGAACCCACTTTTCCAAGCCTGTTGGAAGGACTTTGCAGTGTCATTTCGCGTCTAATTTCCCAAACCAAACTGCTTGCAGCTCTAACTCCCTTCTAACTACCACTTCTTCGGTTCTGTGAGATATGCTGGATTCTAAACGGGGAAGCTTCCCTGACGCTTTTTCACAGAGATTTTGAAACTGAAATCTCCCATGCCGTTTCCACCATAGGCACCAATGGGCTTCCCCATAGAACTTGCCAACCTGAATTCCTACAGGCTAGATGTGAGAGGCACATTCTGCTGCTTCCTCCCTTAGAGTTAAGCTAGCTTCTGAAAGCTCAACCTCCGGGGAGTCTGTTTGGCAGAGATATAGAACACACATTTCCAAGCCTGTAGGAAGGCCTTTGCAGTGTCATTTCGCGTCTAATTTCCCAAACCAAACTGCTTGCAGCTCTAACTCCCTTCTAAGTACCACTTCTTCGGTTCTGTGAGATATGCTGGATTCTAAACGGGGAAGCTTCTCTGATGCTTTTTCACAGAGATTTTGAAACTGAAATTTCCATACCAGTTTCCAAGGAAGGCGCCAATGGGCTTCCCAATAGAACTTGCCAACCTGAATTCCTACAGGCTAGATGTGAGAGGCACATTCTGCTGCTTCCTCCCTTAGAGTTAAACTTGCTTGTGAAAGCTCAACCTCCGGGGACTCTGTTTGGCAGAGATATAGAACACACTTTTCCAAGCCTGTTGGAAGGCCTTTGCAGTGTCATTTCGCGTCTAATTTCCCAAACCAAACTGCTTGCAGCTCTAACTCCCTTCTAACTACCACTTCTTCTGTTCTGTGAGATATGCTGGATTCTAAACGGAGAAGCTTCTCTGACGCTTTTTCACAGAGATTTTGAAACTGAAATTTCCAAACCAGTTTCCAAGGATGGCGCCAATGGGCTTCCCCATAGAACTTGCCAACCTGAATTCCTACAGGCTAGATGTGAGAGGCACATTCTGCTGCTTCCTCCCTTAGAGTTAAAGTTGCTTCTGAAAGCTCAACCTCTTGGGAGTCTGGTTGGCAGAGATATAGAACACATTTTTCCAAGCCTGTTGGAAGGCCTTTGCAGTGTCATTTCGCGTCTAATTTCCCAAACCAAACTGCTTGCAGCTCTAACTCCCTTCTAACTACCACTTCTTCGGTTCTGTGAGATATGCTGGATTCTAAACGGGGAAGCTTCTCTGACGCTTTTTCACAGAGATTTTGAAACTGAAATCTCCCATGCCGTTTCCACCATAGGCAGCAATGGGCTTCCCCATAGAACTTACCCACCTGAATTCCTACAGGCTAAATGTGAGAGGCACATTCTGCTGCTTCCTCTCTTAGAGTTAAACTTGCTTGTGAAAGCGCAACCTCCGGGGACTCTGTTTGGCAGAGATATAGAACACACTTTTCCAAGCCTGTTGGAAGGCATTTGCAGTGTCATTTCGCGTCTAATTTCCCAAACCAAACTGCTTGCAGCTCTAACTCCCTTCTAAGTACCACTTCTTCGGTTCTGTGAGATATGCTGGATTCTAAACGGAGAAGCTTCTCTGACTCTTTTTCACAGAGATTTTGAAACTGAAATCTCCCATGCCGTTTCCACCATAGGCAGCAATGGGCTTCCCCATAGAACTTGCCAACCTGAATTCCTACAGGCTA
This sequence comes from Cynocephalus volans, assembly GCF_027409185.1. Lineage (NCBI taxonomy): Eukaryota > Metazoa > Chordata > Mammalia > Dermoptera > Cynocephalidae > Cynocephalus > Cynocephalus volans. Next base: position 1,094,552 of record NW_026902471.1, on the reverse strand, counting down.
GATGTGAGAGGCACATTCTGCTGCTTCCTCCCTTAGAGTTAAGCTAGCTTCTGAAAGCTCAACCTCCGGGGAGTCTCTTTGGCAGAGATATAGAACACACTTTTCCAAGCCTGTAGGAAGGCCTTTGCAGTGTCATTTCGCATCTAATTTCCCAAACCAAACTGCTTGCAGCTCTAACTCCCTTCTAACTACCACTTCTTCGGTTCTGTGAGATATGCTAGATTCTAAACGGGGAAGCTTCTCTGATGCTTTTTCACAGAGATTTTGAAACTGAAATTTCCAAACCAGTTTCCAAGGATCGCGCCAATGGGCTTCCCCATAGAACTTGCCAACCTGAATTCCTACAGGCTAGATGTGAGAGGCACATTCTGCTGCTTCCTCCCTTAGAGTTAAAGTTGCTTCTGAAAGCTCAACCTCCGGGGAGTGTGTTTGGCAGAGATATAGAACACATTTTTCCAAGCCTGTTGGAATGCCTTTGCAGTGTCATTTCGCGTCTAATTTCCCAAACCAAACTGCTTGCAGCTCTAACTCCCTTCTAACTACCACTTCTTCGGTTCAGTGAGATATGCTGGATTCTAAACGGAGAAGCTTCTCTGACGCTTTTTCACAGAGATTTTGAAACTGAAATCTCCCATGCCGTTTCCACCATAGGCAGCAATGGGCTTCCCCATAGAACTTGCCAACCTGAATTCCTACAGGCTAGATGTGAGAGGCACATTGTGCTGCTTCCTCCCTTAGAGTTAAGCTAGCTTCTGAAAGCTCAACCTCCGGGGAGTCTGTTTGGCGGAGATATAGAACACACTTTTCCAAGCCTGTAGGAAGGCCTTTGCACTGTCATTTCGCGTCTAATTTCCCAAACCAAACTGCTTGCAGCTCTAACTCCCTTCTAACTACCACTCCTTCGGTTCAGTGAGATATGCTGGATTCTAAACGGGGAAGCTTCTCTGACGCTTTTTCACAGAGATTTTGAAACTGAAATCTCCCATGCCGTTTCCACCATAGGCAGCAATGGGCTTCCCCATAGAACTTGCCAACCTGAATTCCTACAGGCTAGATGTGAGAGGCACATTCTGCTGCTTCCTCTCTTAGAGTTAAACTTGCTTGTGAAAGCGCAACCTCTGGGGACTCTGTTTGGCACAGATATAGAACACACTTTTCCAAGCCTGTTGGAAGGCATTTGCAGTGTCATTTCGCGTCTAATTTCCCAAACCAAACTGCTTGCAGCTCTAACTCCCTTCTAACTACCACTTCTTCGGTTCTGTGAGATATGCTGGATTCTAAACGGAGAAGCTTCTCTGACTCTTTTTCACAGAGATTTTGAAACTGAAATCTCCCATGCCGTTTCCACCATAGGCAGCAATGGGCTTCCCCATAGAAATTGCCAACCTGAATTCCTACAGGCTAGATGTGAGAGGCACATTCTGCTGCTTCCACCCTAAGAGTTAAACTTGCTTCTGAGAGCTCAACCTCCGCGGAGTCTGTTTGGCAGAGATATAGAACACACTTTTCCAAGCCTGTTGGAAGGCCTTTGCAGTGTCATTTCGCGTCTAATTTCCCAAACCAAACTGCTTGCAGCTCTAACTCCCTTCTAACTACCACTTGTTCGGTTCAGTGAGATATGGTGGATTCAAACGGAGAAGCTTCTCTGACGCTTTTTCACAGAGATTTTGAAACTGAAATCTCCCATGCCGTTTCCACCATAGGCAGCAATGGGCTTCCCCATAGAAACTGCCCACCTGAATTCCTACAGGCTAGATGTGAGAGGCACATTCTGCTGCTTCCTCCCTTAGAGGTAAACTAGCTTCTGAAAGCTCAACCTCCGGGGACTCTGTTTGGCAGAGATATAGAACACACTTTTCCAAGCCTGTTGGAAGGCATTTGCAGTTTCATTTCGCGTCTAATTTCCCAAACCAAACTGCTTGCAGCTCTAACTCCCTTCTGACTACCACTTCTTCGATTCAGTGAGATATGCTGGATTCTAAACGGAGAAGCTTCTCTGACGCTTTTTCACAGAGATTTTGAAAATGAAATCGCCCATGCCGTTTCCACCATAGGCAGCAATGGGCTTCCCCATAGAACTTGCCAACCTGAATTCCTACAGGCTAGATGTGAGAGGCACATTCTGCTGCTTCCTCCCTAAGAGTTAAGCTTGCTTCTGAAAGCTCAAACTCCGGGGAGTCTGTTTGGCAGAGATATAGAACACACTTTTCCAAGCCTGTAGGAAGGCCTTTGCAGTGTCATTTCGCATCTAATTTCCCAAATCAAACTGCTTGCAGCTCTAAGTCCCTTGTAACTACCACTTCTTCGGTTCAGTGAGATATGCTGGATTCTAAACGGAGAAGCTTCTCTGACGCTTTTTCACAGAGATTTTGAAACTGATATTTCCAAACCCGTTTCCAACGAAGGCAGCAATGGGCTTCCCCATAGAACTTGCCAACCTGAATTCCTACAGGCTAGATGTGAGAGGCACATTCTGCTGCTTCCTCCCTTAGAGTTAAACTTGCTTCTGAAAGCTCAACCTCCGGGGAGTCTGTTTGGCAGAGATATAGAACACACTTTTGCAAGCCTGTTGGAAGGCCTTTGCAGTGTCATTTCGCGTCTAATTTCCCAAACCAAACTGCTTGCAGCTCTAACTCCCTTCTAACTACCACTTCTTCGGTTCAGTGAGATATGCTGGATTCTAAACGGAGAAGCTTCTCTGACGCTTTTTCACAGAGATTTTGAAACTGAAATTTCCAAACCCGTTTCCAACGAAGGCGCCAATGGGCTTCCCCATAGAACTTGCCAACCTGAATTCCTACAGGCTAGATGTGAGAGGCACATTCTGCTGCTTCCTCCCTTAGAGTTTAACTTGCTTCTGAAAGCTCAACCTCCGGGGAGTCTGTTTGGGAGAGATATAGAACACACTTTTCCAAGCCTGTTGGAAGGCATTTGCAGTGTCATTTCGCGTCTAATTTCCCAAACCAAACTGCTTGCAGCTCTAACTCCCTTCTAACTACCACTTCTTCGGTTCAGTGAGATATGCTGGATTCTAAACGGAGAAGCTTCTCTGACGCTTTTTCACAGAGATTTTGAAACTGAAATTTCCAAACCCGTTTCCATCGAAGGCGCCAATGGGCTTCCCCATAGAACTTGCCAACCTGAATTCCTACAGGCTAGATGTGAGAGGCACATTCTGCTGCTTCCTCCCTTAGAGTTAAACTTGCTTCTGAAAGCTCAACCTCCGGGGAGTCTGTTTGGCAGAGATATAGAACACACTTTTCCAAGCCTGTTGGAAGGCATTTGCAGTTTCATTTCGCGTCTAATTTCCCAAACCAAACTGCTTGCAGCTCTAACAACCTTCTAACTAACACTTCTTCGGTTCAGTGAGATATGCTGGATTCTAAACGGAGAAGCTTCTCTGACGCTTTTTCACCGAGATTTTGAAACTGAAATTTCCAAACCCGTTTCCAACGAAGGCGCCAATGGGCTTCCCCATAGAACTTGCCAACCTGAATTCCTACAGGCTAGATGTGAGAGGCACATTCTGCTGCTTCCTCCCTTAGAGTTAAACTAGCTTCTGAAAGCTCAACCTCCGGGGAGTCTGTTTGGCAGAGATATAGAACACACTTTTCCAAGCCTGTTGTAAGGCCTTTGCAGTGTCATTTCGCGTCTAATTTCCCAAATCAAACTGCTTGCAGCTCTAACTCCCTTCTAACTACCACTTCTTCGGTTCGGTGAGATATGCAGGATTCAAAACGGAGATGCTTCTCTGACGCTTTTTCACAGAGATTTTGAAACTGAAATCTCCCATGCCGTTTCCACCATAGGCAGCAATGGGCTTCCCCATAGAACTTGCCAACCTGAATTCCTACAGGCTAGATGTGAGAGGCACATTCTGCTGCTTCCTCCCTTAGGGTTAAACTAGCTTCTGAAAGCTCAACCTCCGGGGAGTCTGTTTGGCAGAGATATAGAACACACTTTTCCAAGCCTGTTGGAAGGCCTTTGCAGTGTCATTTCGCGTCTAATTTCCCAAACCAAACTGCTTGCAGCTCTAACTCCCTTCTAACTACCACTTCTTCGGTTCAGTGAGATATGCTGGATTCTAAACGGAGAAGCTTCTCTGATGCTTTTTCACAGAGATTTTGAAACTGAAATTTCCAAACCCGTTTCCATCGAAGGCGCCAATGGGCTTCCCCATAGAACTTGCCAACCTGAATTCCTACAGGCTAGATGTGAGAGGCACATTCTGCTGCTTCCTCCCTTAGAGTTAAACTTGCTTCTGAAAGCTCAACCTCCGGGGAGTCTGTTTGGCAGAGATATAGAACACACTTTTCCAAGCCTGTTGGAAGGCATTTGCAGTTTCATTTCGCGTCTAATTTCCCAAACCAAACTGCTTGCAGCTCTAACTCCCTTCTAACTAACACTTCTTCGGTTCAGTGAGATATGCTGGATTCTAAACGGAGAAGCTTCTCTGACGCTTTTTCACCGAGATTTTGAAACTGAAATTTCCAAACCCGTTTCCAACGAAGGCGCCAATGGGCTTCCCCATAGAACTTGCCAACCTGAATTCCTACAGGCTAGATGTGAGAGGCACATTCTGCTGCTTCCACCCTAAGAGTTAAACTTGCTTCTGAAAGCTCAACCTCCGGGGAGTCTGTTTGGCAGAGATATAGAACACACTTTTCCAAGCCTGTTGGAAGGCATTTGCAGTGTCATTTCGCGTCTAATTTCCCAAACCAAACTGCTTGCAGCTCTAACTCCCTTCTAACTACCACTTCTTCGGTTCTGTGAGATATGCTGGATTCTAAACGGGGAAGCTTCTCTGACGCTTTTTCACAGAGATTTTGAAACTGAAATTTCCAAACCAGTTTCCAAGGAAGGCGCCAATGGGCTTACCAATAGAACTTGCCAACCTGAATTCCTACAGGCTAGATGTGAGAGGCACATTCTGCTGCTTCCTCCCTTAGAGTTAAACTAGCTTCTGAAAGCTCAACCTCCGGGGAGTCTGTTTGGCAGAGATATAGAACACACTTTTCCAAGCCTGTTGGAAGGCCTTTGCAGTGTCATTTCGCGTCTAATTTCCCAAACCAAACTGCTTGCAGCTCTAACTCCCTTCTAAGTACCACTTCTTCGGTTCTGTGAGATATGCTGGATTCTAAACGGGGAAGCTTCTCTGATGCTTTTTCACAGAGATTTTGAAACTGAAATTTCCAAACCAGTTTCCAAGGAAGGCGCCAATGGGCTTCCCAATAGAACTTGCCAACCTGAATTCCTACAGGCTAGATGTGAGAGGCACATTCTGCTGCTTCCTCCCTTAGAGTTAAACTTGCTTGTGAAAGCTCAACCTCCGGGGAGTCTGTTTGGCAGAGATATAGAACACACTTTTCCAAGCCTGTTGGAAGGCCTTTGCAGTGTCATTTCGCGTCTAATTTCCCAAACCAAACTGCTTGCAGCTCTAACTCCCTAATAACTACCACTTCTTCGGTTCAGTGAGATATGCTGGATTCTAAACGGAGAAGCTTCTCTGACGCTTTTTCACAGAGATTTTGAAACTGATATCTCCCATGCCGTTTCAACCATAGGCAGCAATGGGCTTCCCCATAGAACTTGCCAACCTGAATTCCTACAGGCTAGATGTGAGAGGCACATTCTGCTGCTTCCACCCTAAGAGTTAAACTTGCTTCTGAAAGCTCAAACTCCGGGGAGTCTGTTTGGCAGAGATATAGAACCCACTTTTCCAAGCCTGTTGGAAGGACTTTGCAGTGTCATTTCGCGTCTAATTTCCCAAACCAAACTGCTTGCAGCTCTAACTCCCTTCTAACTACCACTTCTTCGGTTCTGTGAGATATGCTGGATTCTAAACGGGGAAGCTTCCCTGACGCTTTTTCACAGAGATTTTGAAACTGAAATCTCCCATGCCGTTTCCACCATAGGCACCAATGGGCTTCCCCATAGAACTTGCCAACCTGAATTCCTACAGGCTAGATGTGAGAGGCACATTCTGCTGCTTCCTCCCTTAGAGTTAAGCTAGCTTCTGAAAGCTCAACCTCCGGGGAGTCTGTTTGGCAGAGATATAGAACACACATTTCCAAGCCTGTAGGAAGGCCTTTGCAGTGTCATTTCGCGTCTAATTTCCCAAACCAAACTGCTTGCAGCTCTAACTCCCTTCTAAGTACCACTTCTTCGGTTCTGTGAGATATGCTGGATTCTAAACGGGGAAGCTTCTCTGATGCTTTTTCACAGAGATTTTGAAACTGAAATTTCCAAACCAGTTTCCAAGGAAGGCGCCAATGGGCTTCCCAATAGAACTTGCCAACCTGAATTCCTACAGGCTAGATGTGAGAGGCACATTCTGCTGCTTCCTCCCTTAGAGTTAAACTTGCTTGTGAAAGCTCAACCTCCGGGGACTCTGTTTGGCAGAGATATAGAACACACTTTTCCAAGCCTGTTGGAAGGCCTTTGCAGTGTCATTTCGCGTCTAATTTCCCAAACCAAACTGCTTGCAGCTCTAACTCCCTTCTAACTACCACTTCTTCTGTTCTGTGAGATATGCTGGATTCTAAACGGAGAAGCTTCTCTGACGCTTTTTCACAGAGATTTTGAAACTGAAATTTCCAAACCAGTTTCCAAGGATGGCGCCAATGGGCTTCCCCATAGAACTTGCCAACCTGAATTCCTACAGGCTAGATGTGAGAGGCACATTCTGCTGCTTCCTCCCTTAGAGTTAAAGTTGCTTCTGAAAGCTCAACCTCTTGGGAGTCTGGTTGGCAGAGATATAGAACACATTTTTCCAAGCCTGTTGGAAGGCCTTTGCAGTGTCATTTCGCGTCTAATTTCCCAAACCAAACTGCTTGCAGCTCTAACTCCCTTCTAACTACCACTTCTTCGGTTCTGTGAGATATGCTGGATTCTAAACGGGGAAGCTTCTCTGACGCTTTTTCACAGAGATTTTGAAACTGAAATCTCCCATGCCGTTTCCACCATAGGCAGCAATGGGCTTCCCCATAGAACTTGCCCACCTGAATTCCTACAGGCTAGATGTGAGAGGCACATTCTGCTGCTTCCTCTCTTAGAGTTAAACTTGCTTGTGAAAGCGCAACCTCCGGGGACTCTGTTTGGCAGAGATATAGAACACACTTTTCCAAGCCTGTTGGAAGGCATTTGCAGTGTCATTTCGCGTCTAATTTCCCAAACCAAACTGCTTGCAGCTCTAACTCCCTTCTAAGTACCACTTCTTCGGTTCTGTGAGATATGCTGGATTCTAAACGGAGAAGCTTCTCTGACTCTTTTTCACAGAGATTTTGAAACTGAAATCTCCCATGCCGTTTCCACCATAGGCAGCAATGGGCTTCCCCATAGAACTTGCCAACCTGAATTCCTACAGGCTAGATGTGAGAGGCACATTCTGCTGCTTCCTCCCTTAGAGTTAAGCTAGCTTCTGAAAGCTCAACCTCCGGGGAGTCTCTTTGGCAGAGATATAGAACACACTTTTCCAAGCCTGTAGGAAGGCCTTTGCAGTGTCATTTCGCATCTAATTTCCCAAACCAAACTGCTTGCAGCTCTAACTCCCTTCTAACTACCACTTCTTCGGTTCTGTGAGATATGCTAGATTCTAAACGGGGAAGCTTCTCTGATGCTTTTTCACAGAGATTTTGAAACTGAAATTTCCAAACCAGTTTCCAAGGATCGCGCCAATGGGCTTCCCCATAGAACTTGCCAACCTGAATTCCTACAGGCTAGATGTGAGAGGCACATTCTGCTGCTTCCTCCCTTAGAGTTAAAGTTGCTTCTGAAAGCTCAACCTCCGGGGAGTGTGTTTGGCAGAGATATAGAACACATTTTTCCAAGCCTGTTGGAATGCCTTTGCAGTGTCATTTCGCGTCTAATTTCCCAAACCAAACTGCTTGCAGCTCTAACTCCCTTCTAACTACCACTTCTTCGGTTCAGTGAGATATGCTGGATTCTAAACGGAGAAGCTTCTCTGACGCTTTTTCACAGAGATTTTGAAACTGAAATCTCCCATGCCGTTTCCACCATAGGCAGCAATGGGCTTCCCCATAGAACTTGCCAACCTGAATTCCTACAGGCTAGATGTGAGAGGCACATTGTGCTGCTTCCTCCCTTAGAGTTAAGCTAGCTTCTGAAAGCTCAACCTCCGGGGAGTCTGTTTGGCGGAGATATAGAACACACTTTTCCAAGCCTGTAGGAAGGCCTTTGCACTGTCATTTCGCGTCTAATTTCCCAAACCAAACTGCTTGCAGCTCTAACTCCCTTCTAACTACCACTTCTTCGGTTCAGTGAGATATGCTGGATTCTAAACGGGGAAGCTTCTCTGACGCTTTTTCACAGAGATTTTGAAACTGAAATCTCCCATGCCGTTTCCACCATAGGCAGCAATGGGCTTCCCCATAGAACTTGCCAACCTGAATTTCTTCAGGCTAGATGTGAGAGGCACATACTGCTGCTTCCTCCCTTAGAGTTAAACTTGCTTCTGAAAGCTCAACCTCCGGGGAGTCTGTTTGGCAGAGATATAGAACACATTTTTCCAAGCCTGTTTGTAGGCATTTGCAGTTTCATTTCGCGTCTAATTTCCCAAACCAAACTGCTTGCAGCTCTAACTCCCTTCTAACTACCACTTCTTCGGTTCAGTGAGATATGCTGGATTCTAAACGGAGAAGCTTCTCTGATGCTTTTTCACAGAGATTTTGAAACTGAAATCTCCCATGCCGTTTCCACCATAGGCAGCAATGGGCTTCCCCATAGAACTTGCCAACCTGAATTCCTACAGGCTAGATGTGAGAGGCACATTCTGCTGCTTCCTCCCTTAGAGTTAAACTAGCTTCTGAAAGCTCAACCTCCGGGGAGTCTGTTTGGCAGAGATATAGAACACACTTTTCCAAGCCTGTTGTAAGGCCTTTGCAGTGTCATTTCGCGTCTAATTTCCCAAATCAAACTGCTTGCAGCTCTAACTCCCTTCTAACTACCACTTCTTCGGTTTGGTGAGATATGCAGGATTCAAAACGGAGATTCTTCTCTGACGCTTTTTCACAGAGATTTTGAAACTGAAATCTCCCATGCCGTTTCCACCATAGGCAGCAATGGGCTTCCCCATAGAACTTGCCAACCTGAATTCCTACAGGCTAGATGTGAGAGGCACATTCTGCTGCTTCCTCCCTTAGGGTTAAACTAGCTTCTGAAAGCTCAACCTCCGGGGAGTCTGTTTGGCAGAGATATAGAACACACTTTTCCAAGCCTGTTGGAAGGCCTTTGCAGTGTCATTTCGCGTCTAATTTCCCAAACCAAACTGCTTGCAGCTCTAACTCCCTTCTAACTACCACTTCTTCGGTTCAGTGAGATATGCTGGATTCTAAACGGAGAAGCTTCTCTGATGCTTTTTCACAGAGATTTTGAAACTGAAATTTCCAAACCCGTTTCCATCGAAGGCGCCAATGGGCTTCCCCATAGAACTTGCCAACCTGAATTCCTACAGGCTAGATGTGAGAGGCACATTCTGCTGCTTCCTCCCTTAGAGTTAAACTTGCTTCTGAAAGCTCAACCTCCGGGGAGTCTGTTTGGCAGAGATATAGAACACACTTTTCCAAGCCTGTTGGAAGGCATTTGCAGTTTCATTTCGCGTCTAATTTCCCAAACCAAACTGCTTGCAGCTCTAACTCCCTTCTAACTAACACTTCTTCGGTTCAGTGAGATATGCTGGATTCTAAACGGAGAAGCTTCTCTGACGCTTTTTCACCGAGATTTTGAAACTGAAATTTCCAAACCCGTTTCCAACGAAGGCGCCAATGGGCTTCCCCATAGAACTTGCCAACCTGAATTCCTACAGGCTAGATGTGAGAGGCACATTCTGCTGCTTCCTCCCTTAGAGTTAAACTTGCTTCTGAAAGCTCAACCTCCGGGGAGTCTGTTTGGCAGAGATATAGAACACACTTTTCCAAGCCTGTTGGAAGGCATTTGCAGTTTCATTTCGCGTCTAATTTCCCAAACCAAACTGCTTGCAGCTCTAAAACCGTTCTAACTACCACTTCTTCGGTTCAGTGAGATATGCTGGATTCTAAACGGAGAAGCTTCTCTGACGCTTTTTCACAGAGATTTTGAAACTGAAATCTCCCATGCCGTTTCCACCATAGGCAGCAATGGGCTTCCCCATAGAACTTGCCAACCTGAATTTCTTCAGGCTAGATGTGAGAGGCACATACTGCTGCTTCCTCCCTTAGAGTTAAACTAGCTTCTGAAAGCTCAACCTCCGGGGAGTCTGTTTGGCAGAGATATAGAACACATTTTTCCAAGCCTGTTTGTAGGCATTTGCAGTTTCATTTCGCGTCTAATTTCCCAAACCAAACTGCTTGCAGCTCTAACTCCCTTCTAACTACCACTTCTTCGGTTCAGTGAGATATGCTGGATTCTAAACGGAGAAGCTTCTCTGATGCTTTTTCACAGAGATTTTGAAACTGAAATCTCCCATGCCGTTTCCACCATAGGCAGCAATGGGCTTCCCCATAGAACTTGCCAACCTGAATTCCTACAGGCTAGATGTGAGAGGCACATTCTGCTGCTTCCTCCCTTAGAGTTAAACTAGCTTCTGAAAGCTCAACCTCCGGGGAGTCTGTTTGGCAGAGATATAGAACACACTTTTCCAAGCCTATTGGAAGGCATTTGCAGTGTCATTTCGCGTCTAATTTCCCAAACCAAACTGCTTGCAGCTCTAACTCCCTTCTAACTACCACTTCTTCGGTTCTGTGAGATATGCTGGATTCTAAACGGAGAAGCTTCTCTGACTCTTTTTCACAGAGATTTTGAAACTGAAATCTCCCATGCCGTTTCCACCATAGGCAGCAGTGGGCTTCCCCATAGAAATTGCCAACCTGAATTCCTACAGGCTAGATGTGAGAGGCACATTCTGCTGCTTCCACCCTAAGAGTTAAACTTGCTTCTGAGAGCTCAACCTCCGCGGAGTCTGTTTGGCAGAGATATAGAACACACTTTTCCAAGCCTGTTGGAAGGCCTTTGCAGTGTCATTTCGCGTCTAATTTCCCAAACCAAACTGCTTGCAGCTCTAACTCCCTTCTAACTACCACTTGTTCGGTTCAGTGAGATATGGTGGATTCACACGGAGAAGCTTCTCTGACGCTTTTTCACAGAGATTTTGAAACTGAAATCTCCCATGCCGTTTCCACCATAGGCAGCAATGGGCTTCCCCATAGAACTTGCCAACCTGAATTCCTACAGGCTAGATGTGAGAGGCACATTCTGCTGCTTCCTCCCTTAGAGTTAAACTAGCTTCTGAAAGCTCAACCTCCGGGGAGTCTGTTTGGCAGAGATATAGAACACACTTTTCCAAGCCTGTTGTAAGGCCTTTGCAGTGTCATTTCGCGTCTAATTTCCCAAATCAAACTGCTTGCAGCTCTAACTCCCTTCTAACTACCACTTCTTCGGTTTGGTGAGATATGCAGGATTCAAAACGGAGATTCTTCTCTGACGCTTTTTCACAGAGATTTTGAAACTGAAATCTCCCATGCCGTTTCCACCATAGGCAGCAATGGGCTTCCCCATAGAACTTGCCAACCTGAATTCCTACAGGCTAGATGTGAGAGGCACATTCTGCTGCTTCCTCCCTTAGGGTTAAACTAGCTTCTGAAAGCTCAACCTCCGGGGAGTCTGTTTGGCAGAGATATAGAACACACTTTTCCAAGCCTGTTGGAAGGCCTTTGCAGTGTCATTTCGCGTCTAATTTCCCAAACCAAACTGCTTGCAGCTCTAACTCCCTTCTAACTACCACTTCTTCGGTTCAGTGAGATATGCTGGATTCTAAACGGAGAAGCTTCTCTGATGCTTTTTCACAGAGATTTTGAAACTGAAATTTCCAAACCCGTTTCCATCGAAGGCGCCAATGGGCTTCCTCATAGAACTTGCCAACCTGAATTCCTACAGGCTAGATGTGAGAGGCACATTCTGCTGCTTCCTCCCTTAGAGTTAAACTTGCTTCTGAAAGCTCAACCTCCGGGGAGTCTGTTTGGCAGAGATATAGAACACACTTTTCCAAGCCTGTTGGAAGGCATTTGCAGTTTCATTTCGCGTCTAATTTCCCAAACCAAACTGCTTGCAGCTCTAACTCCCTTCTAACTAACACTTCTTCGGTTCAGTGAGATATGCTGGATTCTAAACGGAGAAGCTTCTCTGACGCTTTTTCACCGAGATTTTGAAACTGAAATTTCCAAACCCGTTTCCAACGAAGGCGCCAATGGGCTTCCCCATAGAACTTGCCAACCTGAATTCCTACAGGCTAGATGTGAGAGGCACATTCTGCTGCTTCCTCCCTTAGAGTTAAACTTGCTTCTGAAAGCTCAACCTCCGGGGAGTCTGTTTGGCAGAGATATAGAACACACTTTTCCAAGCCTGTTGGAAGGCATTTGCAGTTTCATTTCGCGTCTAATTTCCCAAACCAAACTGCTTGCAGCTCTAAAACCGTTCTAACTACCACTTCTTCGGTTCAGTGAGATATGCTGGATTCTAAACGGAGAAGCTTCTCTGACGCTTTTTCACAGAGATTTTGAAACTGAAATCTCCCATGCCGTTTCCACCATAGGCAGCAATGGGCTTCCCCATAGAACTTGCCAACCTGAATTTCTTCAGGCTAGATGTGAGAGGCACATACTGCTGCTTCCTCCCTTAGAGTTAAACTTGCTTCTGAAAGCTCAACCTCCGGGGAGTCTGTTTGGCAGAGATATAGAACACATTTTTCCAAGCCTGTTTGTAGGCATTTGCAGTTTCATTTCGCGTCTAATTTCCCAAACCAAACTGCTTGCAGCTCTAACTCCCTTCTAACTACCACTTCTTCGGTTCAGTGAGATATGCTGGATTATAAACGGAGAAGCTTCTCTGATGCTTTTTCACAGAGATTTTGAAACTGAAATCTCCCATGCCGTTTCCACCATAGGCAGCAATGGGCTTCCCCATAGAACTTGCCAACCTGAATTCCTACAGGCTAGATGTGAGAGGCACATTCTGCTGCTTCCTCCCTTAGAGTTAAACTAGCTTCTGAAAGCTCAACCTCCGGGGAGTCTGTTTGGCAGAGATATAGAACACACTTTTCCAAGCCTGTTGGAAGGCATTTGCAGTGTCATTTCGCGTCTAATTTCCCAAACCAAACTGCTTGCAGCTCTAACTCCCTTCTAACTACCACTTCTTCGGTTCTGTGAGATATGCTGGATTCTAAACGGAGAAGCTTCTCTGACTCTTTTTCACAGAGATTTTGAAACTGAAATCTCCCATGCCGTTTCCACCATAGGCAGCAGTGGGCTTCCCCATAGAAATTGCCAACCTGAATTCCTACAGGCTAGATGTGAGAGGCACATTCTGCTGCTTCCACCCTAAGAGTTAAACTTGCTTCTGAGAGCTCAACCTCCGCGGAGTCTGTTTGGCAGAGATATAGAACACACTTTTCCAAGCCTGTTGGAAGGCCTTTGCAGTGTCATTTCGCGTCTAATTTCCCAAACCAAACTGCTTGCAGCTCTAACTCCCTTCTAACTACCACTTGTTCGGTTCAGTGAGATATGGTGGATTCACACGGAGAAGCTTCTCTGACGCTTTTTCACAGAGATTTTGAAACTGAAATCTCCCATGCCGTTTCCACCATAGGCAGCAATGGGCTTCCCCATAGAACTTGCCCACCTGAATTCCTACAGGCTAGATGTGAGAGGCACATTCTGCTGCTTCGTCCCTTAGAGGTAAACTAGCTTCTGAAAGCTCAACCTCCGGGGACTCTGTTTGGCAGAGATATAGAACACACTTTTCCAAGCCTGTTGGAAGGCATTTGCAGTTTCATTTCGCGTCTAATTTCCCAAACCAAACTGCTTGCAGCTCTAACTCCCTTCTGACTACCACTTCTTCGATTCAGTGAGATATGCTGGATTCTAAACGGAGAAGCTTCTCTGACGCTTTTTCACAGAGATTTTGAAAATGAAATCGCCCATGCCGTTTCCACCATAGGCAGCAATGGGCTTCCCCATAGAACTTGCCAACCTGAATTCCTACAGGCTAGATGTGAGAGGCACATTCTGCTGCTTCCTCCCTAAGAGTTAAGCTTGCTTCTGAAAGCTCAAACTCCGGGGAGTCTGTTTGGCAGAGATATAGAACACACTTTTCCAAGCCTGTAGGAAGGCCTTTGCAGTGTCATTTCGCATCTAATTTCCCAAACCAAACTGCTTGCAGCTCTAAGTCCCTTCTAACTACCACTTCTTCGGTTCAGTGAGATATGCTGGATTCTAAACGGAGAAGCTTCTCTGACGCTTTTTCACAGAGATTTTGAAACTGATATTTCCAAACCCGTTTCCAACGAAGGCAGCAATGGGCTTCCACATAGAACTTACCAACCTGAATTCCTACAGGCTAGATGTGAGAGGCACATTCTGCTGCTTCCTCCCTTAGAGTTAAACTTGCTTCTGAAAGCTCAACCTCCGGGGAGTCTGTTTGGCAGAGATATAGAACACACTTTTGCAACCCTGTTGGAAGGCCTTTGCAGTGTCATTTCGCGTCTAATTTCCCAAACCAAACTGCTTGCAGCTCTAACTCCCTTCTAACTACCACTTCTTCGGTTCAGTGAGATATGCTGGATTCTAAACGGAGAAGCTTCTCTGACGCTTTTTCACAGAGATTTTGAAACTGAAATTTCTAAACCCGTTTCCAACGAAGGCGCCAATGGGCTTCCCCATAGAACTTGCCAACCTGAATTCCTACAGGCTAGATGTGAGAGGCACATTCTGCTGCTTCCTCCCTTAGAGTTTAACGTGCTTCTGAAAGCTCAACCTCCGGGGAGTCTGTTTGGGAGAGATATAGAACACACTTTTCCAAGCCTGTTGGAAGGCATTTGCAGTGTCATTTCGCGTCTAATTTCCCAAACCAAACTGCTTGCAGCTCCAACTCCCTTCTAACTACCACTTCTTCGGTTCAGTGAGATATGCTGGATTCTAAACGGAGAAGCTTCTCTGACCCTTTTTCACAGAGATTTTGAAACTGAAATTTCCAAACCCGTTTCCATCGAAGGCGCCAATGGGCTTCCCCATAGAACTTGCCAACCTGAATTCCTACAGGCTAGATGTGAGAGGCACATTCTGCTGCTTCCTCCCTTAGAGTTAAACTTGCTTCTGAAAGCTCAACCTCCGGGGAGTCTGTTTGGCAGAGATATAGAACACACTTTTCCAAGCCTGTTGGAAGGCATTTGCAGTTTCATTTCGCGTCTAATTTCCCAAACCAAACTGCTTGCAGCTCTAACTCCCTTCTAACTAACACTTCTTCGGTTCAGTGAGATATGCTGGATTCTAAACGGAGAAGCTTCTCTGACGCTTTTTCACCGAGATTTTGAAACTGAAATTTCCAAACCCGTTTCCAACGAAGGCGCCAATGGGCTTCCCCATAGAACTTGCCAACCTGAATTCCTACAGGCTAGATGTGAGAGGCACATTCTGCTGCTTCCTCCCTTAGAGTTAAACGTGCTTCTGAAAGCTCAACCTCCGGGGAGTCTGTTTGGCAGAGATATAGAACACAATTTTCCAAGCCTGTTGGAAGGCATTTGCAGTTTCATTTCGCGTCTAATTTCCCAAACCAAACTGCTTGCAGCTCTAAAACCGTTCTAACTACCACTTCTTCGGTTCAGTGAGATATGCTGGATTCTAAACGGAGAAGCTTCTCTGACGCTTTTTCACAGAGATTTTGAAACTGAAATCTCCCATGCCGTTTCCACCATAGGCAGCAATGGGCTTCCCCATAGAACTTGCCAACCTGAATTTCTACAGGCTAGATGTGAGAGGCACATTCTGCTGCTTCCTCCCTTAGAGTTAAACTTGCTTCTGAAAGCTCAACCTCCGGGGAGTCTGTTTGGCAGAGATATAGAACACATTTTTCCAAGCCTGTTTGTAGGCATTTGCAGTTTCATTTCGCGTCTAATTTCCCAAACCAAACTGCTTGCAGCTCTAACTCCCTTCTAACTACCACTTCTTCGGTTCAGTGAGATATGCTGGATTCTAAACGGAGAAGCTTCTCTGATGCTTTTTCACAGAGATTTTGAAACTGAAATCTCCCATGCCGTTTCCACCATAGGCAGCAATGGGCTTCCCCATAGAACTTGCCAACCTGAATTCCTACAGGCTAGATGTGAGAGGCACATTCTGCTGCTTCCTCCCTTAGAGTTAAACTAGCTTCTGAAAGCTCAACCTCCGGGGAGTCTGTTTGGCAGAGATATAGAACACACTTTTCCAAGCCTGTTGGAAGGCCTTTGCAGTGTCCTTTCGCGTCTAATTTCCCAAACCAAACTGCTTGCAGCTCTAACTCCCTTCTAACTACCACTTCTTCGGTTCAGTGAGATATGCTGGATTCTAAACGGAGAAGCTTCTCTGACGCTTTTTCACAGAGATTTTGAAACTGAAATCTCCCATGCCGTTTCCACCATAGGCAGCAATGGGCTTCCCCATAGAACTTGCCAACCTGAATTCCTACAGGCTAGATGTGAGAGGCACATTCTGCTGCTTCCACCCTAAGAGTTAAACTTGCTTCTGAAAGCTCAACCTCCGGGGAGTCTGTTTGGCAGAGATACAGAACACACTTTTCCAAGCCTGTTGGAAGGCATTTGCAGTGTCATTTCGCGTCTAATTTCCCAAACCAAACTGCTTGCAGCTCTAACTCCCTTCTAACTACCACTTCTTCGGTTCTGTGAGATATGCTGGATTCTAAACGGAGAAGCTTCTCTGACGCTTTTTCACAGAGATTTTGAAACTGAAATTTCCAAACCAGTTTCCAAGGAAGGCGCCAATGGGCTTCCCAATAGAACTTGCCAACCTGAATTCCTACAGGCTAGATGTGAGAGGCACATTCTGCTGCTTCCTCCCTTAGAGTTAAACTTGCTTCTGAAAGCTCAACCTCCGGGGAGTCTGTTTGGCAGAGATATAGAACACATTTTTCCAAGCCTGTTTGAAGGCATTTGCAGTTTCATTTCGCGTCTAATTTCCCAAACCAAACTGCTTGCAGCTCTAACTCCCTTCTAACTACCACTTCTTCGGTTCAGTGAGACATGCTGGATTCTAAACGGAGAAGCTTCTCTGACGCTTTTTCACAGAGATTTTGAAACTGAAATCTCCCATGCCGTTTCCACCATAGGCAGCAATGGGCTTCCCCATAGAACTTGCCAACCTGAATTCCTACAGGCTAGATGTGAGAGGCACATTCTGCTGCTTCCTCCCTTAGAGTTTAACTTGCTTCTGAAAGCTCAACCTCCGGGGAGTCTGTTTGGGAGAGATATAGAACACACTTTTCCAAGCCTGTTGGAAGGCATTTGCAGTGTCATTTCGCGTCTAATTTCCCAAACCAAACTGCTTGCAGCTCTAACTCCCTTCTAACTACCACTTCTTCGGTTCAGTGAGATATGCTGGATTCTAAACGGAGAAGCTTCTCTGACGCTTTTTCACAGAGATTTTGAAACTGAAATTTCCAAACCCGTTTCCATCGAAGGCGCCAATGGGCTTCCCCATAGAACTTGCCAACCTGAATTCCTACAGGCTAGATGTGAGAGGCACATTCTGCTGCTTCCTCCCTTAGGGTTAAACTTGCTTCTGAAAGCTCAACCTCCGGGGAGTCTGTTTGGCAGAGATATAGAACACACTTTTCCAAGCCTGTTGGAAGGCATTTGCAGTTTCATTTCGCGTCTAATTTCCCAAACCAAACTGCTTGCAGCTCTAAAACCGTTCTAACTACCACTTCTTCGGTTCAGTGAGATATGCTGGATTCTAAACGGAGAAGCTTCTCTGACGCTTTTTCACAGAGATTTTGAAACTGAAATCTCCCATGCCGTTTCCACCATAGGCAGCAATGGGCTTCCCCATAGAACTTGCCAACCTGAATTTCTACAGGCTAGATGTGAGAGGCACATTCTGCTGCTTCCTCCCTTAGAGTTAAACTTGCTTCTGAAAGCTCAACCTCCGGGGAGTCTGTTTGGCAGAGATATAGAACACATTTTTCCAAGCCTGTTTGTAGGCATTTGCAGTTTCATTTCGCGTCTAATTTCCCAAACCAAACTGCTTGCAGCTCTAACTCCCTTCTAACTACCACTTCTTCGGTTCAGTGAGATATGCTGGATTCTAAACGGAGAAGCTTCTCTGATGCTTTTTCACAGAGATTTTGAAACTGAAATCTCCCATGCCGTTTCCACCATAGGCAGCAATGGGCTTCCCCATAGAACTTGCCAACCTGAATTCCTACAGGCTAGATGTGAGAGGCACATTCTGCTGCTTCCTCCCTTAGAGTTAAACTAGCTTCTGAAAGCTCAACCTCCGGGGAGTCTGTTTGGCAGAGATATAGAACACACTTTTCCAAGCCTGTTGGAAGGCCTTTGCAGTGTCATTTCGCGTCTAATTTCCCAAACCAAACTGCTTGCAGCTCTAACTCCCTTCTAACTACGACTTCTTCGGTTCAGTGAGATATGCTGGATTCTAAACGGAGAAGCTTCTCTGATGCTTTTTCACAGAGACTTTGTAACTGAAATCTCCCATGCCGTTTCCACCATAGGCAGCAATGGGCTTCCCCATAGAACTTGCCAACCTGAATTCCTACAGGCTAGATGTGAGAGGCACATTCTGCTGCTTCGTCCCTTAGAGTTAAACTTGCTTCTGAAAGCTCAACCTCCGGGGAGTCTGTTTGGCAGAGATATAGAACACACTTTTCCAAGCCTGTTGGAAGGCATTTGCAGTTTCATTTCGCGTCTAATTTCCCAAACCAAACTGCTTGCAGCTCTAAAACCCTTCTAACTACCACTTCTTCGGTTCAGTGAGATATGCTGGATTCTAAACGGAGAAGCTTCTCTGACGCTTTTTCACAGAGATTTTGAAACTGAAATCTCCCATGCCGTTTCCACCATAGGCACCAATGGGCTACCCCATAGAACTTGCCAACCTGAATTTCTACAGGCTAGATGTGAGAGGCACATTCTGCTGCTTCCTCCCTTAGAGTTAAACTTGCTTCTGAAAGCTCAACCTCCGGGGAGTCTGTTTGGCAGAGATATAGAACACATTTTTCCAAGCCTGTTTGAAGGCATTTGCAGTTTCATTTCGCGTCTAATTTCCCAAACCAAACTGCTTGCAGCTCTAACTCCCTTCTAACTACCACTTCTTCGGTTCAGTGAGACATGCTGGATTCTAAACGGAGAAGCTTCTCTGACGCTTTTTCACAGAGATTTTGAAACTGAAATCTCCCATGCTGTTTCCACCATAGGCAGCAATGGGCTTCCCCATACAACTTGCCAACCTGAATTCCTACAGGCTAGATGTGAGAGGCACATTCTGCTGCTTCCTCCCTTAGAGTTAAACTAGCTTCTGAAACCTCAACCTCCGGGGAGTTTGTTTGGCAGAGATATAGAACACACTTTTCCAAGCCTGTTGGAAGGCATTTGCAGTTTCATTTCGCGTCTAATTTCCCAAACCAAACTGCTTGCAGCTCTAACTGCCTTCTAACTACCACTTCTTCGGTTCAGTGAGATATGCTGGATTCTAAACGGAGAAGCTTCTCTGACGCTTTTTCACAGAGATTTTGAAACTGAAATCTCCCATGCCGTTTCCACCATAGGCAGCAATGGGCTTCCCCATAGAACTTGCCAACCTGAATTCCTACAGGCTAGATGTGAGAGGCACATTCTGCTGCTTCCTCCCTTAGAGTTAAACTAGCTTCTGAAAGCTCAACCTCCAGGGAGTCTGTTTGGCAGAGATATAGAACACACTTTTCCAAGCCTGTTGGAAGGCATTTGCAGTTTCATTTCGCCTCCAATTTCCCAAACCAAACTGCTTGCAGCTCTAACTGCCTTCTAACTACCACTTCTTCGGTTCAGTGAGATATGCGGGATTCTAAACGGAGAAGCTTCTCTGACGCTTTTTCACAGAGATTTTGAAACTGAAATCTCCCATGCCGTTTCCACCATAGGCAGCAATGGGCTTCCCCATAGAACTTGCCAACCTGAATTCCTACAGGCTAGATGTGAGACGCACATTCTGCTGCTTCCTCCCTAAGAGTTAAGCGTGCTTCTGAAAGCTCAAACTCTGGGGAGTCTGTTTGGCAGAGATATAGAACACACTTTTCCAAGCCTGTTGGAAGGCCTTTGCAGTATCATTTCGCGTCTAATTTCCCAAACCAAACTGCTTGCAGCTCTAACTCCCTTCTAACTACCACTTCTTCGGTTCAGTGAGATATGCTGGATTCTAAACGGAGAAGCTTCTCTGACGCTTTTTCACAGAGATTTTGAAACTGAAATCTCCCATGCCGTTTCCACCATAGGCAGCAATGGGCTTCCCCATAGAACTTGCCAACCTGAATTCCTACAGGCTAGATGTGAGAGGCACATTCTGCTGCTTCCTCCCTAAGAGTTAAGCTTGCTTCTGAAAGCTCAACCTCCAGGGAGTCTGTTTGGCAGAGATATAGAACACACTATTCCAAGCCTGTTGGAAGGCCTTTGCAGTGTCATTTCGCATCTAATTTCCCAAACCAAACTGCTTGCAGCTCTAACTCCCTACTAACTACCACTTCTTCGGTTCAGTGAGATATGCTGGATTCTAAACGGAGAAGCTTCTCTGACGCTTTTTCACAGAGATTTTGAAACTGAAATCTCCCATGCCGTTTTCACCATAGGCAGCAATGGGCTTCGACATAGAACTTGCCAACCTGAATTCCTACAGGCTAGAAGTGAGAGGCACATTCTGCTGCTTCCTCCCTTAGAGTTAAACTTGCTTCTGAAAGCTCAACCTCCGGGGAGTCTGTTTGGCAGAGATATAGAACACACTTTTCCAAGCCTGTTGGAAGGCATTTGCAGTTTCATTTCACGTATAATTTCCCAAACCAAACTGCTTGCAGGTCTAAAACCCTTCTAACTACCACTTCTTCGGTTCAGTGAGATATGCTGAATTCTAAACGGAGGAGCTTCTCTGACGCATTTTCACAGAGATTTTGAAACTGAAATTTGCAAACCAGTTTCCAAGGAAGGCGCCAATGGGCTTCCCAATAGAACTTGCCAACCTGAATTTCTACAGGCTAGATGTGAGAGGCACATTCTGCTGCTTCCTCCCGTAGAGTTAAACTTGCTTCTGAAAGCTCAACCTCCGGGGAGTCTGTTTGGCAGAGGTATAGAACACATTTTTCCAAGCCTGTTTGAAGGCATTTGCAGTTTCATTTCGCGTCTAATTTCCCAAACCAAACTGCTTGCAGCTCTAACTCCCTTCTAACTACCACTTCTTCGGTTCAGTGAGATATGCTGGATTCTATACGGAGAAGCTTCTCTGACGCTTTTTCACAGAGATTTTGAAACTGAAATCTCCCATGCCGTTTCCACCATAGGCAGCAATGGGCTTCCCCATAGAACTTGCCAACCTGAATTCCTACAGGCTAGATGTGAGAGGCACATTCTGCTGCTTCCTCCCTTAGAGTTAAACTAGCTTCTGAAAGCTCAACCTCCGGGGAGTCTGTTTGGCAGAGATATAGAACACACTTTTCCAAGCCTGTTGGAAGGCCTTTGCAGTGTCATTTCGCGTCTAATTTCCCAAACCAAACTGCTTGCAGCTCTAACTCCCTTCTAACTACCACTTCTTCGGTTCAGTGAGATATGCTGGATTCTAAACGGAGAAGCTTCTCTGACGCTTTTTCACAGAGATTTTGAAACTGAAATCTCCCATGCCGTTTCCACCATAGGCAGCGATGGGCTTCACCATAGAACTTGCCAACCTGAATTCCTACAGGCTAGATGTGAGAGGCACATTCTGCTGCTTCCTCCCTTAGGGTTAAACTAGCTTCTGAAAGCTCAACCTCCGGGGAGTCTGTTTGGCAGAGATATAGAATACACTTTTCCAAGACTGTTGGAAGGCCTTTGCAGTGTCCTTTCGCGTCTAATTTCCCAAACCAAACTGCTTGCACCTCTAACTCCCTTCTAACAACCACTTCTTCGGTTCAGTGAGATATGCTGGATTCTAAACGGAGAAGCTTCTCTGACGCTTTTTCACAGAGATTTTGAAACTGAAATCTCCCATGCCGTTTCAACCATAGGCAGCAATGGGCTTCCCCATAGAACTTGCCAACCTGAATTCCTACAGGCTAGATGTGAGAGGCACATTCTGCTGCTTCCACCCTAAGAGTTAAACTTGCTTCTGAAAGCTCAACCTCCGGGGAGTCTGTTTGGCAGAGATACAGAACACACTTTTCCAAGCCTGTTGGAAGGCCTTTGCAGTGTCATTTCGCGTCTAATTTCCCAAACCAAACTGCTTGCAGCTCTAACTCCCTTCTAACTACCACTTCTTCGGTTCTGTGAGATATGCTGGATTCTAAACGGGGAAGCTTCTCTGACGCTTTTTCACAGAGATTTTGAAACTGAAATTTCCAAACCAGTTTCCAAGGAAGGCGCCAATGGGCTTCCCAATAGAACTTGCCAACCTGAATTCCTACAGGCTAGATGTGAGAGGCACATTCTGCTGCTTCCTCCCTTAGAGTTAAACTAGCTTCTGAAAGCTCAACCTCCGGGGAGTCTGTTTGGCAGAGATATAGAACACACTTTTCCAAGCCTGTTGGAAGGCCTTTGCAGTGTCATTTCGCGTCTAATTTCCCAAACCAAACTGCTTGCAGCTCTAACTCCCTTCTAACTACCACTTCTTCGGTTCAGTGAGATATGCTGGATTCTAAACGGAGAAGCTTCTCTGACGCTTTTTCACAGAGACTTTGTAACTGAAATCTCCCATGCCGTTTCCACCATAGGCAGCAATGGGCTTCCCCATAGAACTTGCCAACCTGAATTCCTACAGGCTAGATGTGAGAGGCACATTCTGCTGCTTCGTCCCTTAGAGTTAAACTTGCTTCTGAAAGCTCAACCTCCGGGGAGTCTGTTTGGCAGAGATATAGAACACACTTTTCCAAGCCTGTTGGAAGGCATTTGCAGTTTCATTTCGCGTCTAATTTCCCAAACCAAACTGCTTGCAGCTCTAAAACCCTTCTAACTACCACTTCTTCAGTTCAGTGAGATATGCTGGATTCTAAACGGAGAAGCTTCTCTGACGCTTTTTCACAGAGATTTTGAAACTGAAATCTCCCATGCCGTTTCCACCATAGGCAGCAATGGGCTTCCCCATAGAACTTGCCAACCTAAATTTCTACAGGCTAGATGTGAGAGGCACATTCTGCTGCTTCCTCCCTTAGAGTTAAACTTGCTTCTGAAAGCTCAACCTCCGGGGAGTCTGTTTGGCAGAGATATAGAACACATTTTTCCAAGCCTGTTTGAAGGCATTTGCAGTTTCATTTCGCGTCTAATTTCCCAAACCAAACTGCTTGCAGCTCTAACTCCCTTCTAACTACCACTTCTTCGGTTCAGTGAGACATGCTGGATTCTAAACGGAGAAGCTTCTCTGACGCTTTTTCACAGAGATTTTGAAACTGAAATCTCCCATGCCGTTTCCACCATAGGCAGCAATGGGCTTCCCCATAGAACTTGCCAACCTGAATTCCTACAGGCTAGATGTGAGAGGCACATTCTGCTGCTTCCTCCCTTAGAGTTAAACTAGCTTCTGAAACCTCAACCTCCGGGGAGTTTGTTTGGCAGAGATATAGAACACAGTTTTCCAAGCCTGTTGGAAGGCATTTGCAGTTTCATTTCGCGTCTAATTTCCCAAACCAAACTGCTTGCAGCTCTAACTGCCTTCTAACTACCACTTCTTCGGTTCAGTGAGATATGCTGGATTCTAAACGGAGAAGCTTCTCTGACGCTTTTTCACAGAGATTTTGAAACTGAAATCTCCCATGCCGTTTCCACCATAGGCAGCAATGGGCTTCCCCATAGAACTTGCGAACCTGAATTCCTACAGGCTAGATGTGAGAGGCACATTCTGCTGCTTCCTCCCTAAGAGTTAAGCTTGCTTCTGAAAGCTCAACCTCCAGGGAGTCTGTTTGGCAGAGATATAGAACACACTATTCCAAGCCTGTTGGAAGGCCTTTGCAGTGTCATTTCGCATCTAATTTCCCAAACCAAACTGCTTGCAGCTCTAACCCCTTCTAACTACCACTTCTTCGGTTCAGTGAGATATGCTGGATTCTAAACGGAGAAGCTTTTCTGACACTTTTTCACAGAGATTTTGAAACTGAAATCTCCCATGCCGTTTAAACCATAGGCAGCAATGGGCTTCGACATAGAACTTGCCAACCTGAATTCCTACATGCTAGAAGTGAGAGGCACATTCTGCTGCTTCCTCCCTTAGAGTTAAACTTGCTTCTGAAAGCTCAACCTCCGGGGAGTCTGTTTGGCAGAGATATAGAACACACTTTTCCAAGCCTGTTGGAAGGCATTTGCAGTTTCATTTCGCGTCTAATTTCCCAAACCAAACTGCTTGCAGCTCTAACTGCCTTCTAACTACCACGTCTTCGGTTCAGTGAGATATGCGGGATTCTAAACGGAGAAGCTTCTCTGACGCTTTTTCACAGAGATTTTGAAACTGAAATCTCCCATGCCGTTTCCACCATAGGCAGCAATGGGCTTCCCCATAGAACTTGCCAACCTGAATTCCTACAGGCTAGATGTGAGAGGCACATTCTGCTGCTTCCTCCCTAAGAGTTAAGCTTGCTTCTGAAAGCTCAACCTCCAGGGAGTCTGTTTGGCAGAGATATAGAACACACTATTCCAAGCCTGTTGGAAGGCCTTTGCAGTGTCATTTCGCATCTAATTTCCCAAACCAAACTGCTTGCAGCTCTAACTCCCTTCTAACTACCACTTCTTCGGTTCAGTGAGATATGCTGGATTCTAAACGGAGAAGCTTCTCTGACGCTTTTTCACAGAGATTTTGAAACTGAAATCTCCCATGCCGTTTCCACCATAGGCAGCAATGGGCTTCGACATAGAACTTGCCAACCTGAATTCCTACAGGCTAGAAGTGAGAGGCACATTCTGCTGCTTCCTCCCTTAGAGTTAAACTTGCTTCTGAAAGCTCAACCTCCGGGGAGTCTGTTTGGCAGAGATATAGAACACACTTTTCCAAGCCTGTTGGAAGGCATTTGCAGTTTCATTTCGCGTCTAATTTCCCAAACCAAACTGCTTGCAGCTCTAAAACCCTTCTAACTACCACTTCTTCGGTTCAGTGAGATATGCTGGATTCTAAACGGAGAAGCTTCTCTGACGCTTTTTCACAGAGATTTTGAAACTGAAATTTCCAAACCAGTTTCCAAGGAAGGCGCCAATGGGCTTCCCAATAGAACTTGCCAACCTGAATTTCTACAGGCTAGATGTGAGAGGCACATTCTGCTACTTCCTCCCGTAGAGTTAAACTTGCTTCTGAAAGCTCAACCTCCGGGGAGTCTGTTTGGCAGAGATATAGAACACATTTTTCCAAGCCTGTTTGAAGGCATTTGCAGTTTCATTTCGCGTCTAATTTCCCAAACCAAACTGCTTGCAGCTCTAACTCCCTTCTAACTACCACTTCTTCGGTTCAGTGAGATATGCTGGATTCTAAACGGGGAAGCTTCTCTGACGCTTTTTCACAGAGATTTTGAAACTGAAATCTCCCATGCCGTTTCCACCATAGGCAGCAATGGGCTTCCCCATAGAACTTGCCAACCTGAATTCCTACAGGCTAGATGTGATAGCCACATTCTGCTGCTTCCTCCCTTAGAGTTAAACTAGCTTCTGAAAGCTCAACCTCCGGGGAGTCTGTTTGGCAGAGATATAGAACACACTTTTCCAAGCCTGTTGGAAGGCCTTTGCAGTGTCATTTCGCGTCTAATTTCCCAAACCAAACTGCTTGCAGCTCTAATTCCCTTCTAACTACGACTTCTTCGGTTCAGTGAGATATGCTGGATTCTAAACGGAGATGCTTCTCTGACGCTTTTTCACAGAGATTTTGAAACTGAAATCTCCCATGCCGTTTCCACCATAGGCAGCGATGGGCTTCCCCATAGAACTTGCCAACCTGAATTCCTACAGGCTAGATGTGAGAGGCACATTCTGCTGCTTCCTCCCTTAGGGTTAAACTAGCTTCTGAAAGCTCAACCTCCGGGGAGTCTGTTTGGCAGAGATATAGAACACACTTTTCCAAGCCTGTTGGAAGGCCTTTGCAGTGTCCTTTCGCGTCTAATTTCCCAAACCAAACTGCTTGCAGCTCTAACTCCCTTCTAACTACCACTTCTTCGGTTCAGTGAGATATGCTGGATTCTAAACGGAGAAGCTTCTCTGACGCTTTTTCACAGAGATTTTGAAACTGAAATCTCCCATGCCGTTTCAACCATAGGCAGCAATGGGCTTCCCCATAGAACTTGCCAACCTGAATTCCTACAGGCTAGATGTGAGAGGCACATTCTGCTGCTTCCACCCTAAGAGTTAAACTTGCTTCTGAAAGCTCAACATGGGGGAGTCTGTTTGGCAGAGATATAGAACACACTTTTCCAAGCCTGTTGGAAGGCATTTGCAGTGTCATTTCGCGTCTAATTTCCCAAACCAAACTGCTTGCAGCTCTAACTCCCTTCTAACTACCACTTCTTCGGTTCTGTGAGATATGCTGGATTCTAAACGGGGAAGCTTCTCTGACGCTTTTTCACAGAGATTTTGAAACTGAAATTTCCAAACCAGTTTCCAAGGAAGGCGCCAATGGGCTTCCCAATAGAACTTGCCAACCTGAATTCCTACAGGCTAGATGTGAGAGGCACATTCTGCTGCTTCCTCCCTTAGAGTTAAACTAGCTTCTGAAAGCTCAACCTCCGGGGAGTCTGTTTGGCAGAGATATAGAACACACTTTTCCAAGCCTGTTGGAAGGCCTTTGCAGTGTCATTTCGCGTCTAATTTCCCAAACCAAACTGCTTGCAGCTCTAACTCCCTTCTAACTACGACTTCTTCGGTTCAGTGAGATATGCTGGATTCTAAACGGAGAAGCTTCTCTGACGCTTTTTCACAGAGATTTTGAAACTGAAATCTCCCATGCCGTTTCCACCATAGGCAGCGATGGGCTTCCCCATAGAACTTGCCAACCTGAATTCCTACAGGCTAGATGTGAGAGGCACATTCTGCTGCTTCCTCCCTTAGGGTTAAACTAGCTTCTGAAAGCTCAACCTCCGGGGAGTCTGTTTGGCAGAGATATAGAACACACTTTTCCAAGCCTGTTGGAAGGCCTTTGCAGTGTCCTTTCGCGTCTAATTTCCCAAACCAAACTGCTTGCAGCTCTAACTCCCTTCTAACTACCACTTCTTCGGTTCGGTGAGATATGCTGGATTCTAAACGGAGAAGCTTCTCTGACGCTTTTTCACAGAGATTTTGAAACTGAAATCTCCCATGCCGTTTCAACCATAGGCAGCAATGGGCTTCCCCATAGAACTTGCCAACCTGAATTCCTACAGGCTAGATGTGAGAGGCACATTCTGCTGCTTCCTCCCTTAGAGTTAAACTAGCTTCTGAAAGCTAAACTTCCGGGGAGTCTGTTTGGCAGAGATATAGAACACACTTTTCCAAGCCTGTTGGAAGGCCTTTGCAGTGTCCTTTCGCGTCTAATTTCCCAAACCAAACTGCTTGCAGCTCTAACTCCCTTCTAACTACCACTTCTTCGGTTCAGTGAGATATGCTGGATTCTAAACGGAGAAGCTTCTCTGACGCTTTTTCACAGAGATTTTGAAACTGAAATCTCCCATGCCGTTTCAACCATAGGCAGCAATGGGCTTCCCCATAGAACTTGCCAACCTGAATTCCTACAGGCTAGATGTGAGAGGCACATTCTGCTGCTTCCACCCTAAGAGTTAAACTTGCTTCTGAAAGCTCAACCTCCGGGGAGTCTGTTTGGCAGAGATACAGAACACACTTTTCCAAGCCTGTTGGAAGGCCTTTGCAGTGTCATTTCGCGTCTAATTTCCCAAACCAAACTGCTTGCAGCTCTAACTCCCTTCTAACTACCACTTCTTCGGTTCTGTGAGATATGCAGGATTCTAAACGGGGAAGCTTCTCTGACGCTTTTTCACAGAGATTTTGAAACTGAAATTTCCAAACCAGTTTCCAAGGAAGGCGCCAATGGGCTTCCCAATAGAACTTGCCAACCTGAATTCCTACAGGCTAGATGTGAGAGGCACATTCTGCTGCTTCCTCCCTTAGAGTTAAACTAGCTTCTGAAAGCTCAACCTCCGGGGAGTCTGTTTGGCAGAGATATAGAACACACTTTTCCAAGCCTGTTGGAAGGCCTTTGCAGTGTCATTTCGCGTCTAATTTCCCAAACCAAACTGCTTGCAGCTCTAACTCCCTTCTAACTACCACTTCTTCGGTTCAGTGAGATATGCTGGATTCTAAATGGAGAAGCTTCTCTGACGCTTTTTCACAGAGACTTTGTAACTGAAATCTCCCATGCCGTTTCCACCATAGGCAGCAATGGGCTTCCCCATAGAACTTGCCAACCTGAATTCCTACAGGCTAGATGTGAGAGGCACATTCTGCTGCTTCGTCCCTTAGAGTTAAACTTGCTTCTGAAAGCTCAACCTCCGGGGAGTCTGTTTGGCAGAGATATAGAACACACTTTTCCAAGCCTGTTGGAAGGCATTTGCAGTTTCATTTCGCGTCTAATTTCCCAAACCAAACTGCTTGCAGCTCTAAAACGCTTCTAACTACCACTTCTTCGGTTCAGTGAGACATGCTGGATTCTAAACGGAGAAGCTTCTCTGACGCTTTTTCACAGAGATTTTGAAACTGAAATCTCCCATGCCGTTTCCACCATAGGCAGCAATGGGCTTCCCCATAGAACTTGCCAACCTGAATTCCTACAGGCTAGATGTGAGAGGCACATTCTGCTGCTTCGTCCCTTAGAGTTAAACTTGCTTCTGAAAGCTCAACATCCGGGGAGTCTGTTTGGCAGAGATATAGAACACACTTTTCCAAGCCTGTTGGAAGGCATTTGCAGTGTCATTTCGCGTCTAATTTCCGAAACCAAACTGCTTGCAGCTCTAACTCCCTTCTAACTACCACTACTTCGGTTCTGTGAGATATGCTGGATTCTAAACGGGGAAGCTTCTCTGACGCTTTTTCACAGAGATTTTGAAACTGAAATTTCCAAACCAGTTTCCAAGGATGGCGCCAATGGGCTTCCCAATAGAACTTGCCAACCTGAATTCCTACAGGCTAGATGTGAGAGGCACATTCTGCTGCTTCCTCCCTTAGAGTTAAACTAGCTTCTGAAA
This sequence comes from Cynocephalus volans, assembly GCF_027409185.1. Taxonomy (NCBI): domain Eukaryota; kingdom Metazoa; phylum Chordata; class Mammalia; order Dermoptera; family Cynocephalidae; genus Cynocephalus; species Cynocephalus volans. Next base: position 1,065,368 of record NW_026902471.1, on the reverse strand, counting down.
GCTCAACCTCCGGGGAGTCTGTTTGGCAGAGATATAGAACACACTTTTCCAAGCCTGTTGGAAGGCCTTTGCAGTGTCATTTCGCGTCTAATTTCCCAAACCAAACTGCTTGCAGCTCTAACTCCCTTCTAACTACGACTTCTTCGGTTCAGTGAGATATGCTGGATTCTAAACGGAGAAGCTTCTCTGACGCTTTTTCACAGAGATTTTGAAACTGAAATCTCCCATGCCGTTTCCACCATAGGCAGCGATGGGCTTCCCCATAGAACTTGCCAACCTGAATTCCTACAGGCTAGATGTGAGAGGCACATTCTGCTGCTTCCTCCCTTAGGGTTAAACTAGCTTCTGAAAGCTCAACCTCCGGGGAGTCTGTTTGGCAGAGATATAGAACACACTTTTCCAAGCCTGTTGGAAGTCCTTTGCAGTGTCCTTTCGCGTCTAATTTCCCAAACCAAACTGCTTGCAGCTCTAACTCCCTTCTAACTACCACTTCTTCGGTTCGGTGAGATATGCTGGATTCTAAACGGAGAAGCTTCTCTGACGCTTTTTCACAGAGATTTTGAAACTGAAATCTCCCATGCCGTTTCAACCATAGGCAGCAATGGGCTTCCCCATAGAACTTGCCAACCTGAATTCCTACAGGCTAGATGTGAGAGGCACATTCTGCTGCTTCCTCCCTTAGAGTTAAACTAGCTTCTGAAAGCTAAACCTCCGGGGAGTCTGTTTGGCAGAGATATAGAACACACTTTTCCAAGCCTGTTGGAAGGCCTTTGCAGTGTCATTTCGCGTCTAATTTCCCAAACCAAACTGCTTGCAGCTCTAACTCCCTTCTAACTACCACTTCTTCGGTTCAGTGAGATATGCTGGATTCTAAACGGAGAAGCTTCTCTGACGCTTTTTCACAGAGATTTTGAAACTGAAATCTCCCATGCCGTTTCCACCATAGGCAGCGATGGGCTTCCCCATAGAACTTGCCAACCTGAATTCCTACAGGCTAGATGTGAGAGGCACATTCTGCTGCTTCCTCCCTTAGGGTTAAACTAGCTTCTGAAAGCTCAACCTCCGGGGAGTCTGTTTGGCAGAGATATAGAACACACTTTTCCAAGCCTGTTGGAAGGCCTTTGCAGTGTCCTTTCGCGTCTAATTTCCCAAACCAAACTGCTTGCAGCTCTAACTCCCTTCTAACTACCACTTCTTCGGTTCAGTGAGATATGCTGGATTCTAAACGGAGAAGCTTCTCTGACGCTTTTTCACAGAGATTTTGAAACTGAAATCTCCCATGCCGTTTCAACCATAGGCAGCAATGGGCTTCCCCATAGAACTTGCCAACCTGAATTCCTACAGGCTAGATGTGAGAGGCACATTCTGCTGCTTCCACCCTAAGAGTTAAACTTGCTTCTGAAAGCTCAACCTCCGGGGAGTCTGTTTGGCAGAGATACAGAACACACTTTTCCAAGCCTGTTGGAAGGCCTTTGCAGTGTCATTTCGCGTCTAATTTCCCAAACCAAACTGCTTGCAGCTCTAACTCCCTTCTAACTACCAGTTCTTCGGTTCTGTGAGATATGCTGGATTCTAAACGGGGAAGCTTCTCTGACGCTTTTTCACAGAGATTTTGAAACTGAAATTTCCAAACCAGTTTCCAAGGAAGGCGCCAATGGGCTTCCCAATAGAACTTGCCAACCTGAATTCCTACAGGCTAGATGTGAGAGGCACATTCTGCTGCTTCCTCCCTTAGAGTTAAACTAGCTTCTGAAAGCTCAACCTCCGGGGAGTCTGTTTGGCAGAGATATAGAACACACTTTTCCAAGCCTGTTGGAAGGCCTTTGCAGTGTCATTTCGCGTCTAATTTCCCAAACCAAACTGCTTGCAGCTCTAACTCCCTTCTAACTACCACTTCTTCGGTTCAGTGAGATATGCTGGATTCTAAATGGAGAAGCTTCTCTGACGCTTTTTCACAGAGACTTTGTAACTGAAATCTCCCATGCCGTTTCCACCATAGGCAGCAATGGGCTTCCCCATAGAACTTGCCAACCTGAATTCCTACAGGCTAGATGTGAGAGGCACATTCTGCTGCTTCGTCCCTTAGAGTTAAACTTGCTTCTGAAAGCTCAACCTCCGGGGAGTCTGTTTGGCAGAGATATAGAACACACTTTTCCAAGCCTGTTGGAAGGCATTTGCAGTTTCATTTCGCGTCTAATTTCCCAAACCAAACTGCTTGCAGGTCTAAAACGCTTCTAACTACCACTTCTTCGGTTCAGTGAGACATGCTGGATTCTAAACGGAGAAGCTTCCCTGACGCTTTTTCACAGAGATTTTGAAACTGAAATCTCCCATGCCGTTTCCACCATAGGCAGCAATGGGCTTCCCCATAGAACTTGCCAACCTGAATTCCTACAGGCTCGATGTGAGAGGCACATTCTGCTGCTTCCTCCATTAGAGTTAAACTAGCTTCTGAAACCTGAACCTCCGGGGAGTTTGTTTGGCAGAGATATAGAACACACTTTTCCAAGCCTGTTGGAAGGCATTTGCAGTTTCATTTCGCGTCTAATTTCCCAAACCAAACTGCTTGCAGCTCTAACTGCCTTCTAACTACCACTTCTTCGGTTCAGTGAGATATGCTGGATTCTAAACGGAGAAGCTTCTCTGACGCTTTTTCACAGAGATTTTGAAACTGAAATCTCCCATGCCGTTTCCACCATAGGCAGCAATGGGCTTCCCCATAGAACTTGCCAACCTGAATTCCTACAGGCTAGATGTGAGAGGCACATTCTGCTGCTTCCTCCCTTAGAGTTAAACTAGCTTCTGAAAGCTCAACCTCCAGGGAGTCTGTTTGGCAGAGATATAGAACACACTTTTCCAAGCCTGTTGGAAGGCATTTGCAGTTTCATTTCGCGTCTAATTTCCCAAACCAAACTGCTTGCAGCTCTAACTGCCTTCTACTTACCACTTCTTTGGTTCAGTGAGATATGCGGGATTCTAAACGGAGAAGCTTCTCTGACGCTTTTTCACAGAGATTTTGAAACTGAAATCTCCCATGCCGTTTCCACCATAGGCAGCAATGGGCTTCCCCATAGAACTTGCCAACCTGAATTCCTACAGGCTAGATGTCAGACGCACATTCTGCTGCTTCCTCCCTAAGAGTTAAGCGTGCTTCTGAAAGCTCAAACTCTGGGGAGTCTGTTTGGCAGAGATATAGAACACACTTTTCCAAGCCTGTTGGAAGGCCTTTGCAGTTTCATTTCGCGTCTAATTTCCCAAAACAAACTGCTTGCAGCTCTAACTCCCTTCTAACTACCACTTCTTCGGTTCAGTGAGATATGCTGGATTCTAAACGGAGAAGCTTCTCTGACGCTTTTTCACAGAGATTTTGAAACTGAAATCTCCCATGCCGTTTCCACCATAGGCAGCAATGGGCTTCCCCATAGAACTTGCCATCCTGAATTCCTACAGGCTAGATGTGAGAGGCACATTCTGCTGCTTCCTCCCTAAGGGTTAAGCTTGCTTCTGAAAGCTCAACCTCCAGGGAGTCTGTTTGGCAGAGATATAGAACACACTATTCCAAGCCTGTTGGAAGGCCTTTGCAGTGTCATTTCACATCTAATTTCCCAAACCAAACTGCTTGCAGCTCTAACTCCCTTCTAACTACCACTTCTTCGGTTCAGTGAGATATGCTGGATTCTAAACGGAGAAGCTTCTCTGACACTTTTTCACAGAGATTTTGAAACTGAAATCTCCCATGTCGTTTCCACCATAGGCAGGAATGGGCTTCGACATAGAACTTGCCAACCTGAATTCCTACAGGCTAGAAGTGAGAGGCACATTCTGCTGCTTCCTCCCTTAGAGTTAAACTTGCTTCTGAAAGCTCAACCTCCGGGGAGTCTGTTTGGCAGAGATATAGAACACACTTTTCCAAGCCTGTTGGAAGGCATTTGCAGTTTCATTTCGCGTCTAATTTCCCAAACCAAACTGCTTGCAGCTCTAAAACCCTTCTAACTACCACTTCTTCGGTTCAGTGAGATATGCTGGATTCTAAACGGAGAAGCTTCTCTGACGCTTTTTCACAGAGATTTTGAAACTGAAATTTCCAAACCAGTTTCCAAGGAAGGCGCCAATGGGCTTCCCAATAGAACTTGCCAACCTGAATTTCTACCGGCTAGATGTGAGAGGCACATTCTGCTGCTTCTTCCCGTAGAGTTAAACTTGCTTCTGAAAGCTCAACCTCCGGGGAGTCTGTTTGGCAGAGATATAGAACACATTTTTCCAAGCCTGTTTGAAGGCATTTGCAGTTTCATTTCGCGTCTAATTTCCCAAACCAAACTGCTTGCAGCTCTAACTCCCTTCTAACTACCACTTCTTCGGTTCAGTGAGATATGCTGGATTCTAAACGGGGAAGCTTCTCTGACGCTTTTTCACAGAGATTTTGAAACTGAAATCTCCCATGCCGTTTCCACCATAGGCAGCAATGGGCTTCCCCATAGAACTTGCCAACCTGAATTCCTACAGGCTAGATGTGAGAGGCACATTCTGCTGCTTCCTCCCTTAGAGTTAAACTAGCTTCTGAAAGCTCAACCTCCGGGGAGTCTGTTTGGCAGAGATATAGAACACACTTTTCCAAGCCTGTTGGAAGGCCTTTGCAGTGTCATTTCGCGTCTAATTTCCCAAACCAAACTGCTTGCAGCTCTAACTCCCTTCTAACTACCACTTCTTCGGTTCGGTGAGATATGCAGGATTCTAAACGGAGAAGCTTCTCTGACGCTTTTTCACAGAGATTTTGAAACTGAAATCTCCCATGCCGTTTCCGCCATAGGCAGCAATGGGCTTCCCCATAGAACTTGCCAACCTGAATTCCTACAGGCTAGATGTGAGAGGCACATTCTGCTGCTTCCTCCCTTAGAGTTAAAGTTGCTTCTGAAAGCTTAACCTCCGGGGAGTCTGTTTGGCAGAGATATAGAACACACTTTTCCAAGCCTGTTGGAAGGCCTTTGCAGTGTCATTTCGCGTCTAATTTCCCAAACCAAACTGCTTGCAGCTCTAACTCCCTTCTAACTACGACTTCTTCGGTTCAGTGAGATATGCTGGATTCTAAACGGAGAAGCTTCTCTGACGCTTTTTCACAGAGATTTTGAAACTGAAATCTCCCATGCCGTTTCCACCATAGGCAGCGACGGGCTTCCCCATAGAACTTGCCAACCTGAATTCCTACAGGCTAGATGTGAGAGGCACATTCTGCTGCTTCCTCCCTTAGGGTTAAACTAGCTTCTGAAAGCTCAACCTCCGGGGAGTCTGTTTGGCAGAGATATAGAACACACTTTTCCAAGCCTGTTGGAAGGCCTTTGCAGTGTCCTTTCGCGTCTAATTTCCCAAACCAAACTGCTTGCAGCTCTAACTCCCTTCTAACTACCACTTCTTCGGTTCTGTGAGATATGCTGGATTCTAAACGGGGAAGCTTCTCTGACGCTTTTTCACAGAGATTTTGAAACTGAAATTTCCAAACCAGTTTCCAAGGAAGTCGCCAATGGGCTTCCCAATAGAACTTGCCAACCTGAATTCCTACAGGCTAGATGTGAGAGGCACATTCTGCTGCTTCCTCCCTTAGAGTTAAACTAGCTTCTGAAAGCTCAACCTCCGGGGACTCTGTTTGGCAGAGATATAGAACACACTTTTCCAAGCCTGTTGGAAGGCCTTTGCAGTGTCATTTCGCGTCTAATTTCCCAAACCAAACTGCTTGCAGCTCTAACTCCCTTCTAACTACCACTTCTTCGGTTCAGTGAGATATGCGGGATTCGAAACGGAGAAGCTTCTCTGACGCTTTTTCACAGAGACTTTGTAACTGAAATCTCCCATGCCGTTTCCACCATAGGCAGCAATGGGCTTCCCCATAGAACTTGCCAACCTGAATTTCTACAGGCTAGATGTGAGAGGCACATTCTGCTGCTTCCTCCCTTAGAGTTAAACTTGCTTCTGAAAGCTCAACCTCCGGGGAGTCTGTTTGGCAGAGATATAGAACACATTTTTCCAAGCCTGTTTGAAGGCATTTGCAGTTTCATTTCGCGTCTAATTTCCCAAACCAAAGTGCTTGCAGCTCTAACTCCCTTCTAACTACCACTTCTTCGGTTCAGTGAGATATGCTGGATTCTAAACGGAGAAGCTTCTCTGACGCTTTTTCACAGAGATTTTGAAACTGAAATCTCCCATGCCGTTTCCACCATAGGCAGCAGTGGGCTTCCCCATAGAACTTGGCAACCTGAATTCCTACAGGCTAGATGTGAGAGGCACATTCTGCTGCTTCCTCCCTTAGAGTTAAACTAGCTTCTGAAAGCTCAACCTCCAGGGAGTCTGTTTGGCAGAGATATAGAACACTCTTTTCCAAGCCTGTTGGAAGGCCTTTGCAGTTTCATTTCGCGTCTAATTTCCCAAACCAAACTGATTGCAGCTCTAACTGCCTTCTAACTACCACTTCTTCGGTTCAGTGAGATATGCTGGATTCTAAACGGAGAAGCTTCTCTGACGCTTTTTCACAGAGATTTTGAAACTGAAATCTCCCATGCCGTTTCCACCATAGGCAGCAATGGGCTTCCCCATAGAACTTGGCAACCTGAATTCCTACAGGCTAGATGTGAGAGGCACATTCTGCTGCTTCCTCCCTAAGAGTTAAGCGTGCTTCTGAAAGCTCAAACTCTGGGGAGTCTGTTTGGCAGAGATATAGAACACACTTTTCCAAGCCTGTTGGAAGGCCTTTGCAGTTTCATTTCGCGTCTAATTTCCCAAAACAAACTGCTTGCAGCTCTAACTCCCTTCTAACTACCACTTCTTCGGTTCAGTGAGATATGCTGGATTCTAAACGGAGAAGCTTCTCTGACGCTTTTTCACAGAGATTTTGAAACTGAAATCTCCCATGCCGTTTCCACCATAGGCAGCAATGGGCTTCACCATAGAACTTGCCAACCTGAATTCCTACAGGCTAGATGTGAGAGGCTCATTCTGCTGCTTCCTCCCTAAGAGTTAAGCTTGCTTCTGAAAGCTCAACCTCCGGGGAGTCTGTTTGGCAGAGATATAGAACACACTTTTCCAAGCCTGTTGGAAGGCCTTTGCAGTGTCATTTCGCACCTAATTTCCCAAACCAAACTGCTTGCAGCTCTAACTCCCTTCTAACTACCACTTCTTCGGTTCAGTGAGATATGCTGGATTCTAAACGGAGAAGCTTCTCTGACGCTTTTTCACAGAGATTTTGAAACTGAAATCTCCCATGCCGTTTCCACCATAGGCAGCAATGGGCTTCCCCATAGAACTTGCCAACCTGAATTCCTACAGGCTAGATGTGAGAGGCACATTCTGCTGCTTCCTCCCTTAGAGTTAAACTAGCTTCTGAAACCTCAACCTCCGGGGAGTTTGTTTGGCAGAGATATAGAACACAGTTTTCCAAGCCTGTTGGAAGGCATTTGCAGTTTCATTTCGCGTCTAATTTCCCAAACCAAACTGCTTGCAGCTCTAACTGCCTTCTAACTACCACTTCTTCGGTTCAGTGAGATATGCTGGATTCTAAACGGAGAAGCTTCTCTGACGCTTTTTCACAGAGATTTTGAAACTGAAATCTCCCATGCCGTTTCCACCATAGGCAGCAATGGGCTTCCCCATAGAACTTGCGAACCTGAATTCCTACAGGCTAGATGTGAGAGGCACATTCTGCTGCTTCCTCCCTAAGAGTTAAGCTTGCTTCTGAAAGCTCAACCTCCAGGGAGTCTGTTTGGCAGAGATATAGAACACACTATTCCAAGCCTGTTGGAAGGCCTTTGCAGTGTCATTTCGCATCTAATTTCCCAAACCAAACTGCTTGCAGCTCTAACCCCTTCTAACTACCACTTCTTCGGTTCAGTGAGATATGCTGGATTCTAAACGGAGAAGCTTTTCTGACACTTTTTCACAGAGATTTTGAAACTGAAATCTCCCATGCCGTTTAAACCATAGGCAGCAATGGGCTTCGACATAGAACTTGCCAACCTGAATTCCTACATGCTAGAAGTGAGAGGCACATTCTGCTGCTTCCTCCCTTAGAGTTAAACTTGCTTCTGAAAGCTCAACCTCCGGGGAGTCTGTTTGGCAGAGATATAGAACACACTTTTCCAAGCCTGTTGGAAGGCATTTGCAGTTTCATTTCGCGTCTAATTTCCCAAACCAAACTGCTTGCAGCTCTAACTGCCTTCTAACTACCACGTCTTCGGTTCAGTGAGATATGCGGGATTCTAAACGGAGAAGCTTCTCTGACGCTTTTTCACAGAGATTTTGAAACTGAAATCTCCCATGCCGTTTCCACCATAGGCAGCAATGGGCTTCCCCATAGAACTTGCCAACCTGAATTCCTACAGGCTAGATGTGAGAGGCACATTCTGCTGCTTCCTCCCTAAGAGTTAAGCTTGCTTCTGAAAGCTCAACCTCCAGGGAGTCTGTTTGGCAGAGATATAGAACACACTATTCCAAGCCTGTTGGAAGGCCTTTGCAGTGTCATTTCGCATCTAATTTCCCAAACCAAACTGCTTGCAGCTCTAACTCCCTTCTAACTACCACTTCTTCGGTTCAGTGAGATATGCTGGATTCTAAACGGAGAAGCTTCTCTGACGCTTTTTCACAGAGATTTTGAAACTGAAATCTCCCATGCCGTTTCCACCATAGGCAGCAATGGGCTTCGACATAGAACTTGCCAACCTGAATTCCTACAGGCTAGAAGTGAGAGGCACATTCTGCTGCTTCCTCCCTTAGAGTTAAACTTGCTTCTGAAAGCTCAACCTCCGGGGAGTCTGTTTGGCAGAGATATAGAACACACTTTTCCAAGCCTGTTGGAAGGCATTTGCAGTTTCATTTCGCGTCTAATTTCCCAAACCAAACTGCTTGCAGCTCTAAAACCCTTCTAACTACCACTTCTTCGGTTCAGTGAGATATGCTGGATTCTAAACGGAGAAGCTTCTCTGACGCTTTTTCACAGAGATTTTGAAACTGAAATTTCCAAACCAGTTTCCAAGGAAGGCGCCAATGGGCTTCCCAATAGAACTTGCCAACCTGAATTTCTACAGGCTAGATGTGAGAGGCACATTCTGCTACTTCCTCCCGTAGAGTTAAACTTGCTTCTGAAAGCTCAACCTCCGGGGAGTCTGTTTGGCAGAGATATAGAACACATTTTTCCAAGCCTGTTTGAAGGCATTTGCAGTTTCATTTCGCGTCTAATTTCCCAAACCAAACTGCTTGCAGCTCTAACTCCCTTCTAACTACCACTTCTTCGGTTCAGTGAGATATGCTGGATTCTAAACGGGGAAGCTTCTCTGACGCTTTTTCACAGAGATTTTGAAACTGAAATCTCCCATGCCGTTTCCACCATAGGCAGCAATGGGCTTCCCCATAGAACTTGCCAACCTGAATTCCTACAGGCTAGATGTGATAGCCACATTCTGCTGCTTCCTCCCTTAGAGTTAAACTAGCTTCTGAAAGCTCAACCTCCGGGGAGTCTGTTTGGCAGAGATATAGAACACACTTTTCCAAGCCTGTTGGAAGGCCTTTGCAGTGTCATTTCGCGTCTAATTTCCCAAACCAAACTGCTTGCAGCTCTAATTCCCTTCTAACTACGACTTCTTCGGTTCAGTGAGATATGCTGGATTCTAAACGGAGATGCTTCTCTGACGCTTTTTCACAGAGATTTTGAAACTGAAATCTCCCATGCCGTTTCCACCATAGGCAGCGATGGGCTTCCCCATAGAACTTGCCAACCTGAATTCCTACAGGCTAGATGTGAGAGGCACATTCTGCTGCTTCCTCCCTTAGGGTTAAACTAGCTTCTGAAAGCTCAACCTCCGGGGAGTCTGTTTGGCAGAGATATAGAACACACTTTTCCAAGCCTGTTGGAAGGCCTTTGCAGTGTCCTTTCGCGTCTAATTTCCCAAACCAAACTGCTTGCAGCTCTAACTCCCTTCTAACTACCACTTCTTCGGTTCAGTGAGATATGCTGGATTCTAAACGGAGAAGCTTCTCTGACGCTTTTTCACAGAGATTTTGAAACTGAAATCTCCCATGCCGTTTCAACCATAGGCAGCAATGGGCTTCCCCATAGAACTTGCCAACCTGAATTCCTACAGGCTAGATGTGAGAGGCACATTCTGCTGCTTCCACCCTAAGAGTTAAACTTGCTTCTGAAAGCTCAACATGGGGGAGTCTGTTTGGCAGAGATATAGAACACACTTTTCCAAGCCTGTTGGAAGGCATTTGCAGTGTCATTTCGCGTCTAATTTCCCAAACCAAACTGCTTGCAGCTCTAACTCCCTTCTAACTACCACTTCTTCGGTTCTGTGAGATATGCTGGATTCTAAACGGGGAAGCTTCTCTGACGCTTTTTCACAGAGATTTTGAAACTGAAATTTCCAAACCAGTTTCCAAGGAAGGCGCCAATGGGCTTCCCAATAGAACTTGCCAACCTGAATTCCTACAGGCTAGATGTGAGAGGCACATTCTGCTGCTTCCTCCCTTAGAGTTAAACTAGCTTCTGAAAGCTCAACCTCCGGGGAGTCTGTTTGGCAGAGATATAGAACACACTTTTCCAAGCCTGTTGGAAGGCCTTTGCAGTGTCATTTCGCGTCTAATTTCCCAAACCAAACTGCTTGCAGCTCTAACTCCCTTCTAACTACGACTTCTTCGGTTCAGTGAGATATGCTGGATTCTAAACGGAGAAGCTTCTCTGACGCTTTTTCACAGAGATTTTGAAACTGAAATCTCCCATGCCGTTTCCACCATAGGCAGCGATGGGCTTCCCCATAGAACTTGCCAACCTGAATTCCTACAGGCTAGATGTGAGAGGCACATTCTGCTGCTTCCTCCCTTAGGGTTAAACTAGCTTCTGAAAGCTCAACCTCCGGGGAGTCTGTTTGGCAGAGATATAGAACACACTTTTCCAAGCCTGTTGGAAGGCCTTTGCAGTGTCCTTTCGCGTCTAATTTCCCAAACCAAACTGCTTGCAGCTCTAACTCCCTTCTAACTACCACTTCTTCGGTTCGGTGAGATATGCTGGATTCTAAACGGAGAAGCTTCTCTGACGCTTTTTCACAGAGATTTTGAAACTGAAATCTCCCATGCCGTTTCAACCATAGGCAGCAATGGGCTTCCCCATAGAACTTGCCAACCTGAATTCCTACAGGCTAGATGTGAGAGGCACATTCTGCTGCTTCCTCCCTTAGAGTTAAACTAGCTTCTGAAAGCTAAACTTCCGGGGAGTCTGTTTGGCAGAGATATAGAACACACTTTTCCAAGCCTGTTGGAAGGCCTTTGCAGTGTCCTTTCGCGTCTAATTTCCCAAACCAAACTGCTTGCAGCTCTAACTCCCTTCTAACTACCACTTCTTCGGTTCAGTGAGATATGCTGGATTCTAAACGGAGAAGCTTCTCTGACGCTTTTTCACAGAGATTTTGAAACTGAAATCTCCCATGCCGTTTCAACCATAGGCAGCAATGGGCTTCCCCATAGAACTTGCCAACCTGAATTCCTACAGGCTAGATGTGAGAGGCACATTCTGCTGCTTCCACCCTAAGAGTTAAACTTGCTTCTGAAAGCTCAACCTCCGGGGAGTCTGTTTGGCAGAGATACAGAACACACTTTTCCAAGCCTGTTGGAAGGCCTTTGCAGTGTCATTTCGCGTCTAATTTCCCAAACCAAACTGCTTGCAGCTCTAACTCCCTTCTAACTACCACTTCTTCGGTTCTGTGAGATATGCAGGATTCTAAACGGGGAAGCTTCTCTGACGCTTTTTCACAGAGATTTTGAAACTGAAATTTCCAAACCAGTTTCCAAGGAAGGCGCCAATGGGCTTCCCAATAGAACTTGCCAACCTGAATTCCTACAGGCTAGATGTGAGAGGCACATTCTGCTGCTTCCTCCCTTAGAGTTAAACTAGCTTCTGAAAGCTCAACCTCCGGGGAGTCTGTTTGGCAGAGATATAGAACACACTTTTCCAAGCCTGTTGGAAGGCCTTTGCAGTGTCATTTCGCGTCTAATTTCCCAAACCAAACTGCTTGCAGCTCTAACTCCCTTCTAACTACCACTTCTTCGGTTCAGTGAGATATGCTGGATTCTAAATGGAGAAGCTTCTCTGACGCTTTTTCACAGAGACTTTGTAACTGAAATCTCCCATGCCGTTTCCACCATAGGCAGCAATGGGCTTCCCCATAGAACTTGCCAACCTGAATTCCTACAGGCTAGATGTGAGAGGCACATTCTGCTGCTTCGTCCCTTAGAGTTAAACTTGCTTCTGAAAGCTCAACCTCCGGGGAGTCTGTTTGGCAGAGATATAGAACACACTTTTCCAAGCCTGTTGGAAGGCATTTGCAGTTTCATTTCGCGTCTAATTTCCCAAACCAAACTGCTTGCAGCTCTAAAACGCTTCTAACTACCACTTCTTCGGTTCAGTGAGACATGCTGGATTCTAAACGGAGAAGCTTCTCTGACGCTTTTTCACAGAGATTTTGAAACTGAAATCTCCCATGCCGTTTCCACCATAGGCAGCAATGGGCTTCCCCATAGAACTTGCCAACCTGAATTCCTACAGGCTAGATGTGAGAGGCACATTCTGCTGCTTCGTCCCTTAGAGTTAAACTTGCTTCTGAAAGCTCAACATCCGGGGAGTCTGTTTGGCAGAGATATAGAACACACTTTTCCAAGCCTGTTGGAAGGCATTTGCAGTGTCATTTCGCGTCTAATTTCCGAAACCAAACTGCTTGCAGCTCTAACTCCCTTCTAACTACCACTACTTCGGTTCTGTGAGATATGCTGGATTCTAAACGGGGAAGCTTCTCTGACGCTTTTTCACAGAGATTTTGAAACTGAAATTTCCAAACCAGTTTCCAAGGATGGCGCCAATGGGCTTCCCAATAGAACTTGCCAACCTGAATTCCTACAGGCTAGATGTGAGAGGCACATTCTGCTGCTTCCTCCCTTAGAGTTAAACTAGCTTCTGAAAGCTCAACCTCCGGGGAGTCTGTTTGGCAGAGATATAGAACACACTTTTCCAAGCCTGTTGGAAGGCCTTTGCAGTGTCATTTCGCGTCTAATTTCCCAAACCAAACTGCTTGCAGCTCTAACTCCCTTCTAACTACGACTTCTTCGGTTCAGTGAGATATGCTGGATTCTAAACGGAGAAGCTTCTCTGACGCTTTTTCACAGAGATTTTGAAACTGAAATCTCCCATGCCGTTTCCACCATAGGCAGCGATGGGCTTCCCCATAGAACTTGCCAACCTGAATTCCTACAGGCTAGATGTGAGAGGCACATTCTGCTGCTTCCTCCCTTAGGGTTAAACTAGCTTCTGAAAGCTCAACCTCCGGGGAGTCTGTTTGGCAGAGATATAGAACACACTTTTCCAAGCCTGTTGGAAGTCCTTTGCAGTGTCCTTTCGCGTCTAATTTCCCAAACCAAACTGCTTGCAGCTCTAACTCCCTTCTAACTACCACTTCTTCGGTTCGGTGAGATATGCTGGATTCTAAACGGAGAAGCTTCTCTGACGCTTTTTCACAGAGATTTTGAAACTGAAATCTCCCATGCCGTTTCAACCATAGGCAGCAATGGGCTTCCCCATAGAACTTGCCAACCTGAATTCCTACAGGCTAGATGTGAGAGGCACATTCTGCTGCTTCCTCCCTTAGAGTTAAACTAGCTTCTGAAAGCTAAACCTCCGGGGAGTCTGTTTGGCAGAGATATAGAACACACTTTTCCAAGCCTGTTGGAAGGCCTTTGCAGTGTCATTTCGCGTCTAATTTCCCAAACCAAACTGCTTGCAGCTCTAACTCCCTTCTAACTACCACTTCTTCGGTTCAGTGAGATATGCTGGATTCTAAACGGAGAAGCTTCTCTGACGCTTTTTCACAGAGATTTTGAAACTGAAATCTCCCATGCCGTTTCCACCATAGGCAGCGATGGGCTTCCCCATAGAACTTGCCAACCTGAATTCCTACAGGCTAGATGTGAGAGGCACATTCTGCTGCTTCCTCCCTTAGGGTTAAACTAGCTTCTGAAAGCTCAACCTCCGGGGAGTCTGTTTGGCAGAGATATAGAACACACTTTTCCAAGCCTGTTGGAAGGCCTTTGCAGTGTCCTTTCGCGTCTAATTTCCCAAACCAAACTGCTTGCAGCTCTAACTCCCTTCTAACTACCACTTCTTCGGTTCAGTGAGATATGCTGGATTCTAAACGGAGAAGCTTCTCTGACGCTTTTTCACAGAGATTTTGAAACTGAAATCTCCCATGCCGTTTCAACCATAGGCAGCAATGGGCTTCCCCATAGAACTTGCCAACCTGAATTCCTACAGGCTAGATGTGAGAGGCACATTCTGCTGCTTCCACCCTAAGAGTTAAACTTGCTTCTGAAAGCTCAACCTCCGGGGAGTCTGTTTGGCAGAGATACAGAACACACTTTTCCAAGCCTGTTGGAAGGCCTTTGCAGTGTCATTTCGCGTCTAATTTCCCAAACCAAACTGCTTGCAGCTCTAACTCCCTTCTAACTACCAGTTCTTCGGTTCTGTGAGATATGCTGGATTCTAAACGGGGAAGCTTCTCTGACGCTTTTTCACAGAGATTTTGAAACTGAAATTTCCAAACCAGTTTCCAAGGAAGGCGCCAATGGGCTTCCCAATAGAACTTGCCAACCTGAATTCCTACAGGCTAGATGTGAGAGGCACATTCTGCTGCTTCCTCCCTTAGAGTTAAACTAGCTTCTGAAAGCTCAACCTCCGGGGAGTCTGTTTGGCAGAGATATAGAACACACTTTTCCAAGCCTGTTGGAAGGCCTTTGCAGTGTCATTTCGCGTCTAATTTCCCAAACCAAACTGCTTGCAGCTCTAACTCCCTTCTAACTACCACTTCTTCGGTTCAGTGAGATATGCTGGATTCTAAATGGAGAAGCTTCTCTGACGCTTTTTCACAGAGACTTTGTAACTGAAATCTCCCATGCCGTTTCCACCATAGGCAGCAATGGGCTTCCCCATAGAACTTGCCAACCTGAATTCCTACAGGCTAGATGTGAGAGGCACATTCTGCTGCTTCGTCCCTTAGAGTTAAACTTGCTTCTGAAAGCTCAACCTCCGGGGAGTCTGTTTGGCAGAGATATAGAACACACTTTTCCAAGCCTGTTGGAAGGCATTTGCAGTTTCATTTCGCGTCTAATTTCCCAAACCAAACTGCTTGCAGGTCTAAAACGCTTCTAACTACCACTTCTTCGGTTCAGTGAGACATGCTGGATTCTAAACGGAGAAGCTTCCCTGACGCTTTTTCACAGAGATTTTGAAACTGAAATCTCCCATGCCGTTTCCACCATAGGCAGCAATGGGCTTCCCCATAGAACTTGCCAACCTGAATTCCTACAGGCTCGATGTGAGAGGCACATTCTGCTGCTTCCTCCATTAGAGTTAAACTAGCTTCTGAAACCTGAACCTCCGGGGAGTTTGTTTGGCAGAGATATAGAACACACTTTTCCAAGCCTGTTGGAAGGCATTTGCAGTTTCATTTCGCGTCTAATTTCCCAAACCAAACTGCTTGCAGCTCTAACTGCCTTCTAACTACCACTTCTTCGGTTCAGTGAGATATGCTGGATTCTAAACGGAGAAGCTTCTCTGACGCTTTTTCACAGAGATTTTGAAACTGAAATCTCCCATGCCGTTTCCACCATAGGCAGCAATGGGCTTCCCCATAGAACTTGCCAACCTGAATTCCTACAGGCTAGATGTGAGAGGCACATTCTGCTGCTTCCTCCCTTAGAGTTAAACTAGCTTCTGAAAGCTCAACCTCCAGGGAGTCTGTTTGGCAGAGATATAGAACACACTTTTCCAAGCCTGTTGGAAGGCATTTGCAGTTTCATTTCGCGTCTAATTTCCCAAACCAAACTGCTTGCAGCTCTAACTGCCTTCTACTTACCACTTCTTTGGTTCAGTGAGATATGCGGGATTCTAAACGGAGAAGCTTCTCTGACGCTTTTTCACAGAGATTTTGAAACTGAAATCTCCCATGCCGTTTCCACCATAGGCAGCAATGGGCTTCCCCATAGAACTTGCCAACCTGAATTCCTACAGGCTAGATGTCAGACGCACATTCTGCTGCTTCCTCCCTAAGAGTTAAGCGTGCTTCTGAAAGCTCAAACTCTGGGGAGTCTGTTTGGCAGAGATATAGAACACACTTTTCCAAGCCTGTTGGAAGGCCTTTGCAGTTTCATTTCGCGTCTAATTTCCCAAAACAAACTGCTTGCAGCTCTAACTCCCTTCTAACTACCACTTCTTCGGTTCAGTGAGATATGCTGGATTCTAAACGGAGAAGCTTCTCTGACGCTTTTTCACAGAGATTTTGAAACTGAAATCTCCCATGCCGTTTCCACCATAGGCAGCAATGGGCTTCCCCATAGAACTTGCCATCCTGAATTCCTACAGGCTAGATGTGAGAGGCACATTCTGCTGCTTCCTCCCTAAGGGTTAAGCTTGCTTCTGAAAGCTCAACCTCCAGGGAGTCTGTTTGGCAGAGATATAGAACACACTATTCCAAGCCTGTTGGAAGGCCTTTGCAGTGTCATTTCACATCTAATTTCCCAAACCAAACTGCTTGCAGCTCTAACTCCCTTCTAACTACCACTTCTTCGGTTCAGTGAGATATGCTGGATTCTAAACGGAGAAGCTTCTCTGACACTTTTTCACAGAGATTTTGAAACTGAAATCTCCCATGCCGTTTCCACCATAGGCAGCGACGGGCTTCCCCATAGAACTTGCCAACCTGAATTCCTACAGGCTAGATGTGAGAGGCACATTCTGCTGCTTCCTCCCTTAGGGTTAAACTAGCTTCTGAAAGCTCAACCTCCGGGGAGTCTGTTTGGCAGAGATATAGAACACACTTTTCCAAGCCTGTTGGAAGGCCTTTGCAGTGTCCTTTCGCGTCTAATTTCCCAAACCAAACTGCTTGCAGCTCTAACTCCCTTCTAACTACCACTTCTTCGGTTCTGTGAGATATGCTGGATTCTAAACGGGGAAGCTTCTCTGACGCTTTTTCACAGAGATTTTGAAACTGAAATTTCCAAACCAGTTTCCAAGGAAGTCGCCAATGGGCTTCCCAATAGAACTTGCCAACCTGAATTCCTACAGGCTAGATGTGAGAGGCACATTCTGCTGCTTCCTCCCTTAGAGTTAAACTAGCTTCTGAAAGCTCAACCTCCGGGGACTCTGTTTGGCAGAGATATAGAACACACTTTTCCAAGCCTGTTGGAAGGCCTTTGCAGTGTCATTTCGCGTCTAATTTCCCAAACCAAACTGCTTGCAGCTCTAACTCCCTTCTAACTACCACTTCTTCGGTTCAGTGAGATATGCGGGATTCGAAACGGAGAAGCTTCTCTGACGCTTTTTCACAGAGACTTTGTAACTGAAATCTCCCATGCCGTTTCCACCATAGGCAGCAATGGGCTTCCCCATAGAACTTGCCAACCTGAATTTCTACAGGCTAGATGTGAGAGGCACATTCTGCTGCTTCCTCCCTTAGAGTTAAACTTGCTTCTGAAAGCTCAACCTCCGGGGAGTCTGTTTGGCAGAGATATAGAACACATTTTTCCAAGCCTGTTTGAAGGCATTTGCAGTTTCATTTCGCGTCTAATTTCCCAAACCAAAGTGCTTGCAGCTCTAACTCCCTTCTAACTACCACTTCTTCGGTTCAGTGAGATATGCTGGATTCTAAACGGAGAAGCTTCTCTGACGCTTTTTCACAGAGATTTTGAAACTGAAATCTCCCATGCCGTTTCCACCATAGGCAGCAGTGGGCTTCCCCATAGAACTTGGCAACCTGAATTCCTACAGGCTAGATGTGAGAGGCACATTCTGCTGCTTCCTCCCTTAGAGTTAAACTAGCTTCTGAAAGCTCAACCTCCAGGGAGTCTGTTTGGCAGAGATATAGAACACTCTTTTCCAAGCCTGTTGGAAGGCCTTTGCAGTTTCATTTCGCGTCTAATTTCCCAAACCAAACTGATTGCAGCTCTAACTGCCTTCTAACTACCACTTCTTCGGTTCAGTGAGATATGCTGGATTCTAAACGGAGAAGCTTCTCTGACGCTTTTTCACAGAGATTTTGAAACTGAAATCTCCCATGCCGTTTCCACCATAGGCAGCAATGGGCTTCCCCATAGAACTTGGCAACCTGAATTCCTACAGGCTAGATGTGAGAGGCACATTCTGCTGCTTCCTCCCTAAGAGTTAAGCGTGCTTCTGAAAGCTCAAACTCTGGGGAGTCTGTTTGGCAGAGATATAGAACACACTTTTCCAAGCCTGTTGGAAGGCCTTTGCAGTTTCATTTCGCGTCTAATTTCCCAAAACAAACTGCTTGCAGCTCTAACTCCCTTCTAACTACCACTTCTTCGGTTCAGTGAGATATGCTGGATTCTAAACGGAGAAGCTTCTCTGACGCTTTTTCACAGAGATTTTGAAACTGAAATCTCCCATGCCGTTTCCACCATAGGCAGCAATGGGCTTCACCATAGAACTTGCCAACCTGAATTCCTACAGGCTAGATGTGAGAGGCTCATTCTGCTGCTTCCTCCCTAAGAGTTAAGCTTGCTTCTGAAAGCTCAACCTCCGGGGAGTCTGTTTGGCAGAGATATAGAACACACTTTTCCAAGCCTGTTGGAAGGCCTTTGCAGTGTCATTTCGCACCTAATTTCCCAAACCAAACTGCTTGCAGCTCTAACTCCCTTCTAACTACCACTTCTTCGGTTCAGTGAGATATGCTGGATTCTAAACGGAGAAGCTTCTCTGACGCTTTTTCACAGAGATTTTGAAACTGAAATCTCCCATGCCGTTTCCACCATAGGCAGCAATGGGCTTCGACATAGAACTTGCCAACCTGAATTCCTACAGGCTAGAAGTGAGAGGCACATTCTGCTGCTTCCTCCCTTAGAGTTAAACTTGCTTCTGAAAGCTCAACCTCCGGAGAGTCTGTTTGGCAGAGATATAGAACACACTTTTCCAAGAGTGTTGGAAGGCCTTTGCAGTTTCATTTCGCGTCTAATTTCCCAAACCAAACTGCTTGCAGCTCTAACTCCCTTCTAACTACCACTTCTTCGGTTCAGTGAGATATGCTGGATTCTAAACGGAGAAGCTTCTCTGACGCTTTTTCACAGAGATTTTGAAACTGAAATCTCCCATGCCGTTTCCACCATAGGCAGCAATGGGCTTCACCATAGAACTTGCCAACCTGAATTCCTACAGGCTAGATGTGAGAGGCTCATTCTGCTGCTTCCTCCCTAAGAGTTAAGCTTGCTTCTGAAAGCTCAACCTCCGGGGAGTCTGTTTGGCAGAGATATAGAACACACTTTTCCAAGCCTGTTGGAAGGCCTTTGCAGTGTCATTTCGCATCTAATTTCCCAAACAAAACTGCTTGCAGCTCTAACTCCCTTCTAACTACCACTTCTTCGGTTCAGTGAGATATGCTGGATTCTAAACGGAGAAGCTTCTCTGACGCTTTTTCACAGAGATTTTGAAACTGAAATCTCCCATGCCGTTTCCACCATAGGCAGCAATGGGCTTCCCCATAGAACTTGCCAACCTGAATTCCTACAGGCTAGATGTGAGAGGCACATTCTGCTGCTTCCTCCCTTAGAGTTAAACTAGCTTCTGAAAGCTCAACCTCCGGGGAGTCTGTTTGGCAGAGATACAGAACACACTTTTCCAAGCCTGTTGGAAGGCCTTTGCAGTGTCATTTCGCGTCTAATTTCCCAAACCAAACTGCTTGCAGCTCTAACTCCCTTCTAACTACCACTTCTTCGGTTCGGGGAGATATGCAGGATTCTAAACGGAGAAGCTTCTTTGACGCTTTTTCACAGAGATTTTGAAACTGAAATCTCCCATGCCGTTTCCGCCATAGGCAGCAATGGGCTTCCCCATAGAACTTGCCAACCTGAATTCCTACAGGCTAGATGTGAGAGGCACATTCTGCTGCTTCCTCCCTTAGGGTTAAACTAGCTTCTGAAAGCTCAACCTCCGGGGAGTCTGTTTGGCAGAGATATAGAACACACTTTTCCAAGCCTGTTTGAAGGCATTTGCAGTTTCATTTCGTGTCTAATTTCCCAAACCAAACTGCTTGCAGCTCTAAAACCCTTCTAACTACCACTTCTTCGGTTCAGTGAGATATGCTGGATTCTGAACGGAGAAGCTTCTCTGACGCTTTTTCACAGAGATTTTGAAACTGAAATCTCCCATGCCGTTTCCACCATAGGCAGCAATGGGCTTCCCCATAGAACTTGCCAACCTGAATTCCTACAGGCTAGATGTGAGAGGCACATTCTGCTGCTTCCTCCCTTAGAGTTAAACTAGCTTCTGAAAGCTCAACCTCCGGGGAGTCTGTTTGGCAGAGATATAGAACACACTTTTCCAAGCCTGTTGGAAGGCCTTTGCAGTGTCCTTTCGCGTCTAATTTCCCAAACCAAACTGCTTGCAGCTCTAACTCCCTTCTAACTACCACTTCTTCGGTTCGGTGAGATATGCTGGATTCTAAACGGAGAAGCTTCTCTGACGCTTTTTCACAGAGATTTTGAAACTGAAATCTCCCATGCCGTTTCCACCATAGGCAGCAATGGGCTTCCCCATAGAACTTGCCAACCTGAATTCCTACAGGCTAGATGTGAGAGGCACATTCTGCTGCTTCCACCCTAAGAGTTAAACTTGCTTCTGAAAGCTCAACCTCCGGGGAGTCTGTTTGGCAGAGATATAGAACACACTTTTCCAAGCCTGTTGGAAGGCATTTGCAGTGTCATTTCGCGTCTAATTTCCCAAACCAAACTGCTTGCAGCTCTAACTCCCTTCTAACTACCACTTCTTCGGTTCAGTGAGATATGCTGGATTCTAAACGGGGAAGCTTCTCTGACGCTTTTTCACAGAGATTTTGAAACTGAAATTTCCAAACCAGTTTCCAAGGAAGGCGCCAATGGGCTTCCCAATAGAACTTGCCAACCTGAATTCCTACAGGCTAGATGTGAGAGGCACATTCTGCTGCTTCCTCCCTTAGAGTTAAACTAGCTTCTGAAAGCTCAACCTCCGGGGAGTCTGTTTGGCAGAGATATAGAACACACTTTT
The DNA here is from genome assembly GCF_027409185.1 of Cynocephalus volans. NCBI lineage: Eukaryota > Metazoa > Chordata > Mammalia > Dermoptera > Cynocephalidae > Cynocephalus > Cynocephalus volans. Next base: position 1,044,262 of record NW_026902471.1, on the reverse strand, counting down.
CCAAGCCTGTTGGAAGGCATTTGCAGTTTCATTTCGTGTCTAATTTCCCAAACCAAACTGCTTGCAGCTCTAAAACCCTTCTAACTACCACTTCTTCGGTTCAGTGAGATATGCTGGATTCTGAACGGAGAAGCTTCTCTGACGCTTTTTCACAGAGATTTTGAAACTGAAATCTCCCATGCCGTTTCCACCATAGGCAGCAATGGGCTTCCCCATAGAACTTGCCAACCTGAATTCCTACAGGCTAGATGTGAGAGGCACATTCTGCTGCTTCCTCCCTTAGAGTTAAACTAGCTTCTGAAAGCTCAACCTCCGGGGAGTCTGTTTGGCAGAGATATAGAACACACTTTTCCAAGCCTGTTGGAAGGCCTTTGCAGTGTCCTTTCGCGTCTAATTTCCCAAACCAAACTGCTTGCAGCTCTAACTCCCTTCTAACTACCACTTCTTCGGTTCGGTGAGATATGCTGGATTCTAAACGGAGAAGCTTCTCTGACGCTTTTTCACAGAGATTTTGAAACTGAAATCTCCCATGCCGTTTCCACCATAGGCAGCAATGGGCTTCCCCATAGAACTTGCCAACCTGAATTCCTACAGGCTAGATGTGAGAGGCACATTCTGCTGCTTCCACCCTAAGAGTTAAACTTGCTTCTGAAAGCTCAACCTCCGGGGAGTCTGTTTGGCAGAGATATAGAACACACTTTTCCAAGCCTGTTGGAAGGCATTTGCAGTGTCATTTCGCGTCTAATTTCCCAAACCAAACTGCTTGCAGCTCTAACTCCCTTCTAACTACCACTTCTTCGGTTCAGTGAGATATGCTGGATTCTAAACGGGGAAGCTTCTCTGACGCTTTTTCACAGAGATTTTGAAACTGAAATTTCCAAACCAGTTTCCAAGGAAGGCGCCAATGGGCTTCCCAATAGAACTTGCCAACCTGAATTCCTACAGGCTAGATGTGAGAGGCACATTCTGCTGCTTCCTCCCTTAGAGTTAAACTAGCTTCTGAAAGCTCAACCTCCGGGGAGTCTGTTTGGCAGAGATATAGAACACACTTTTCCAAGCCTGTTGGAAGGCCTTTGCAGTGTCATTTCGCGTCTAATTTCCCAAACCAAACTGCTTGCAGCTCTAACTCCCTTCTAACTACCACTTCTTCGGTTCAGTGAGATATGCGGGATTCTAAACGGAGAAGCTTCTCTGACGCTTTTTCACAGAGACTTTGTAACTGAAATCTCCCATGCCGTTTCCACCATAGGCAGCAATGGGCTTCCCCATAGAACTTGCCAACGTGAATTCCTACAGGCTAGATGTGAGAGGCACATTCTGCTGCTTCCTCCCTTAGAGTTAAACTTGCTTCTGAAAGCTCAACCTCCGGGGAGTCTGTTTGGCAGAGATATAGAACACACTTTTCCAAGCCTGTTGGAAGGCATTTGCAGTTTCATTTCGTGTCTAATTTCCCAAACCAAACTGCTTGCAGCTCTAAAACCCTTCTAACTACCACTTCTTCGGTTCAGTGAGATATGCTGGATTCTAAACGGAGAAGCTTCTCTGACGCTTTTTCACAGAGATTTTGAAACTGAAATCTCCCATGCCGTTTCCACCATAGGCAGCAATGGGCTTCCCCATAGAACTTGACAACCTGAATTCCTACAGGCTAGATGTGAGAGGCACATTCTGCTGCTTCCTCCCTTAGAGTTAAACTAGCTTCTGAAAGCTCAACCTCCGGGGAGTTTGTTTGGCAGAGATATAGAACACACTTTTCCCAGCCTGTTGGAAGGCATTTGCAGTTTCATTTCGCGTCTAATTTCCCAAACCAAACTGCTTGCAGCTCTAACTGCCTTCTAACTACCACTTCTTCGGTTCAGTGAGATATGCTGGATTCTAAACGGAGAAGCTTCTCTGACGCTTTTTCACAGAGATTTTGAAACTGAAATCTCCCATGCCGTTTCCACCATAGGCAGCAATGGGCTTCCCCATAGAACTTGCCAACCTGAATTCCTACAGGCTAGTTGTGAGAGGCACATTCTGCTGCTTCCTCCCTTAGAGTTAAACTAGCTTCTGAAAGCTCAACCTCCAGGGAGTCTGTTTGGCAGAGATATAGAAAACACTTTTCCAAGCCTGTTGGAAGGCATTTGCAGTTTCATTTCGCGTCTAATTTCCCAAACCAAACTGATTGCAGCTCTAACTGCCTTCTAACTACCACTTCTTCGGTTCAGTGAGATATGCTGGATTCTAAACAGAGAAGCTTCTCTGACGCTTTTTCACAGAGATTTTGAAACTGAAATCTCCCATGCCGTTTCCACCATAGGCAGCAATGGGCTTCCCCATAGAACTTGGCAACCTGAATTCCTACAGGCTAGATGTGAGAGGCACATTCTGCTGCTTCCTCCCTAAGAGTTAAGCGTGCTTCTGAAAGCTCAAACTCTGGGGAGTCTGTTTGGCAGAGATATAGAACACACTTTTCCAAGCCTGTTGGAAGGCCTTTGCAGTTTCATTTCGCGTCTAATTTCCCAAACCAAACTGCTTGCAGCTCTAACTCCCTTCTAACTACCACTTCTTCGGTTCAGTGAGATATGCTGGATTCTAAACGGAGAAGCTTCTCTGACGCTTTTTCACAGAGATTTTGAAACTGAAATCTCCCATGCCGTTTCCACCATAGGCAGCAATGGGCTTCCCCATAGAACTTGCCAACCTGAATTCCTACAGGCTAGATGTGAGAGGCTCATTCTGCTGCTTCCTCCCTAAGAGTTAAGCTTGCTTCTGAAAGCTCAACCTCCGGGGAGTCTGTTTGGCAGAGATATAGAACACACTTTTCCAAGCCTGTTGGAAGGCCTTTGCAGTGTCATTTCGCATCTAATTTCCCAAACAAAACTGCTTGCAGCTCTAACTCCCTTCTAACTACCACTTCTTCGGTTCAGTGAGATATGCTGGATTCTAAACGGAGAAGCTTCTCTGACGCTTTTTCACAGAGATTTTGAAACTGAAATCTCCCATGCCGTTTCCACCATAGGCAGCAATGGGCTTCCCCATAGAACTTGCCAACCTGAATTCCTACAGGCTAGATGTGAGAGGCACATTCTGCTGCTTCCTCCCTTAGAGTTAAACTAGCTTCTGAAAGCTCAACCTCCGGGGAGTCTGTTTGGCAGAGATACAGAACACACTTTTCCAAGCCTGTTGGAAGGCCTTTGCAGTGTCATTTCGCGTCTAATTTCCCAAACCAAACTGCTTGCAGCTCTAACTCCCTTCTAACTACCACTTCTTCGGTTCGGGGAGATATGCAGGATTCTAAACGGAGAAGCTTCTTTGACGCTTTTTCACAGAGATTTTGAAACTGAAATCTCCCATGCCGTTTCCGCCATAGGCAGCAATGGGCTTCCCCATAGAACTTGCCAACCTGAATTCCTACAGGCTAGATGTGAGAGGCACATTCTGCTGCTTCCTCCCTTAGGGTTAAACTAGCTTCTGAAAGCTCAACCTCCGGGGAGTCTGTTTGGCAGAGATATAGAACACACTTTTCCAAGCCTGTTCGAAGGCATTTGCAGTTTCATTTCGTGTCTAATTTCCCAAACCAAACTGCTTGCAGCTCTAAAACCCTTCTAACTACCACTTCTTCGGTTCAGTGAGATATGCTGGATTCTAAACGGAGAAGCTTCTCTGACGCTTTTTCACAGAGATTTTGAAACTGAAATCTCCCATGCCGTTTCCACCATAGGCAGCAATGGGCTTCCCCATAGAACTTGCCAACCTGAATTTCTACAGGCTAGATGTGAGAGGCACATTCTGCTGCTTCCTCCCTTAGAGTTAAACTTGCTTCTGAAAGCTCAACCTCCGGTGAGTCTGTTTGGCAGAGATATAGAACACATTTTTCCAAGCCTGTTCGAAGGCATTTGCAGTTTCATTTCACGTCTAATTTCCCAAACCAAACTGCTTGCAGCTCTAACTGCCTTCTAACTACCACTTCTTCGGTTCAGTGAGATATGCTGGATTCTAAACAGAGAAGCTTCTCTGACGCTTTTTCACAGAGATTTTGAAACTGAAATCTCCCATGCCGTTTCCACCATAGGCAGCAATGGGCTTCCCCATAGAACTTGGCAACCTGAATTCCTACAGGCTAGATGTGAGAGGCACATTCTGCTGCTTCCTCCCTTAGAGTTAAACTAGCTTCTGAAAGCTCAACCTCCAGGGAGTCTGTTTGGCAGAGATATAGAACACTCTTTTCCAAGCCTGTTGGAAGGCATTTGCAGTTTCATTTCGCGTCTAATTTCCCAAACCAAACTGATTGCAGCTCTAACTGCCTTCTAACTACCACTTCTTCGGTTCAGTGAGATATGCTGGATTCTAAACGGAGAAGCTTCTCTGACGCTTTTTCACAGAGATTTTGAAACTGAAATCTCCCATGCCGTTTCCACCATAGGCAGCAATGGGCTTCCCCATAGAACTTGGCAACCTGAATTCCTACAGGCTAGATGTGAGAGGCACATTCTTCTGCCTCCTCCCTAAGAGTTAAGCGTGCTTCTGAAAGCTCAAACTCTGGGGAGTCTGTTTGGCAGAGATATAGAACACACTTTTCCAAGCCTGTTGGAAGGCCTTTGCAGTTTCATTTCGCGTCTAATTTCCCAAACCAAACTGCTTGCAGCTCTAACTCCCTTCTAACTACCACTTCTTCGGTTCAGTGAGATATGCTGGATTCTAAACGGAGAAGCTTCTCTGACGCTTTTTCACAGAGATTTTGAAACTGAAATCTCCCATGCCGTTTCCACCATAGGCAGCAATGGGCTTCACCATAGAACTTGCCAACCTGAATTCCTACAGGCTAGATGTGAGAGGCTCATTCTGCTGCTTCCTCCCTAAGAGTTAAGCTTGCTTCTGAAAGCTCAACCTCCGGGGAGTCTGTTTGGCAGAGATATAGAACACACTTTTCCAAGCCTGTTGGAAGGCCTTTGCAGTGTCATTTCGCACCTAATTTCCCAAACCAAACTGCTTGCAGCTCTAACTCCCTTCTAACTACCACTTCTTCGGTTCAGTGAGATATGCTGGATTCTAAACGGAGAAGCTTCTCTGACGCTTTTTCACAGAGATTTTGAAACTGAAATCTCCCATGCCGTTTCCACCATAGGCAGCAATGGGCTTCGAAATAGAACTTGCCAACCTGAATTCCTACAGGCTAGAAGTGAGAGGCACATTCTGCTGCTTCCTCCCTTAGAGTTAAACTTGCTTATGAAAGCTCAACCTCCGGAGAGTCTGTTTGGCAGAGATATAGAACACACTTTTCCAAGAGTGTTGGAAGGCATTTGCAGTTTCATTTCGCGTCTAATTTCCCAAACCAAACTGCTTGCAGCTCTAACTCCCTTCTAACTACCACTTCTTCGGTTCAGTGAGATATGCTGGATTCTGAACGGAGAAGCTTCTCTGACGCTTTTTCACAGAGATTTTGAAACTGAAATCTCCCATGCCGTTTCCACCATAGGCAGCAATGGGCTTCCCCATAGAACTTGCCAACCTGAATTCCTACAGGCTAGATGTGAGAGGCACATTCTGCTGCTTCCTCCCTTAGAGTTAAACTAGCTTCTGAAAGCTCAACCTCCGGGGAGTCTGTTTGGCAGAGATATAGAACACACTTTTCCAAGCCTGTTGGAAGGCCTTTGCAGTGTCCTTTCGCGTCTAATTTCCCAAACCAAACTGCTTGCAGCTCTAACTCCCTTCTAACTACCACTTCTTCGGTTCGGTGAGATATGCTTGATTCTAAACGGAGAAGCTTCTCTGACGCTTTTTCACAGAGATTTTGAAACTGAAATCTCCCATGCCGTTTCAACCATAGGCAGCAATGGGCTTCCCCATAGAACTTGCCAACCTGAATTCCTACAGGCTAGATGTGAGAGGCACATTCTGCTGCTTCCACCCTAAGAGTTAAACTTGCTTCTGAAAGCTCAACCTCCGGGGAGTCTGTTTGGCAGAGATATAGAACACACTTTTCCAAGCCTGTTGGAAGGCATTTGCAGTGTCATTTCGCGTCTAATTTCCCAAACCAAACTGCTTGCAGCTCTAACTCCCTTCTAACTACCACTTCTTCGGTTCAGTGAGATATGCTGGATTCTAAACGGGGAAGCTTCTCTGACGCTTTTTCACAGAGATTTTGAAACTGAAATTTCCAAACCAGTTTCCAAGGAAGTCGCCAATGGGCTTCCCAATAGAAATTGCCAACCTGAATTCCTACAGGCTAGATGTGAGAGGCACATTCTGCTGCTTCCTCCCTTAGAGTTAAACTAGCTTCTGAAAGCTCAACCTCCGGGGAGTCTGTTTGGCAGAGATATAGAACACACTTTTCCAAGCCTGTTGGAAGGCCTTTGCAGTGTCATTTCGCGTCTAATTTCCCAAACCAAACTGCTTGCAGCTCTAACTCCCTTCTAACTACCACTTCTTCGGTTCAGTGAGATATGCGGGATTCTAAACGGAGAAGCTTCTCTGACGCTTTTTCACAGAGACTTTGTAACTGAAATCTCCCATGCCGTTTCCACCATAGGCAGCAATGGGCTTCCCCATAGAACTTGCCAACGTGAATTCCTACAGGCTAGATGTGAGAGGCACATTCTGCTGCTTCCTCCCTTAGAGTTAAACTTGCTTCTGAAAGCTCAACCTCCGGGGAGTCTGTTTGGCAGAGATATAGAACACACTTTTCCAAGCCTGTTGGAAGGCATTTGCAGTTTCATTTCGTGTCTAATTTCCCAAACCAAACTGCTTGCAGCTCTAAAACCCTTCTAACTACCACTTCTTCGGTTCAGTGAGATATGCTGGATTCTAAACGGAGAAGCTTCTCTGACGCTTTTTCACAGAGATTTTGAAACTGAAATCTCCCATGCCGTTTCCACCATAGGCAGCAATGGGCTTCGACATAGAACTTGCCAACCTGAATTCCTACAGGCTAGAAGTGAGAGGCACATTCTGCTGCTTCCTCCCTTAGAGTTAAACTTGCTTCTGAAAGCTCAACCTCCGGAGAGTCTGTTTGGCAGAGATATAGAACACACTTTTCCAAGAGTGTTGGAAGGCCTTTGCAGTTTCATTTCGCGTCTAATTTCCCAAACCAAACTGCTTGCAGCTCTAACTCCCTTCTAACTACCACTTCTTCGGTTCAGTGAGATATGCTGGATTCTAAACGGAGAAGCTTCTCTGACGCTTTTTCACAGAGATTTTGAAACTGAAATCTCCCATGCCGTTTCCACCATAGGCAGCAATGGGCTTCACCATAGAACTTGCCAACCTGAATTCCTACAGGCTAGATGTGAGAGGCTCATTCTGCTGCTTCCTCCCTAAGAGTTAAGCTTGCTTCTGAAAGCTCAACCTCCGGGGAGTCTGTTTGGCAGAGATATAGAACACACTTTTCCAAGCCTGTTGGAAGGCCTTTGCAGTGTCATTTCGCATCTAATTTCCCAAACAAAACTGCTTGCAGCTCTAACTCCCTTCTAACTACCACTTCTTCGGTTCAGTGAGATATGCTGGATTCTAAACGGAGAAGCTTCTCTGACGCTTTTTCACAGAGATTTTGAAACTGAAATCTCCCATGCCGTTTCCACCATAGGCAGCAATGGGCTTCCCCATAGAACTTGCCAACCTGAATTCCTACAGGCTAGATGTGAGAGGCACATTCTGCTGCTTCCTCCCTTAGAGTTAAACTAGCTTCTGAAAGCTCAACCTCCGGGGAGTCTGTTTGGCAGAGATACAGAACACACTTTTCCAAGCCTGTTGGTAGGCCTTTGCAGTGTCATTTCGCGTCTAATTTCCCAAACCAAACTGCTTGCAGCTCTAACTCCCTTCTAACTACCACTTCTTCGGTTCGGGGAGATATGCAGGATTCTAAACGGAGAAGCTTCTTTGACGCTTTTTCACAGAGATTTTGAAACTGAAATCTCCCATGCCGTTTCCGCCATAGGCAGCAATGGGCTTCCCCATAGAACTTGCCAACCTGAATTCCTACAGGCTAGATGTGAGAGGCACATTCTGCTGCTTCCTCCCTTAGGGTTAAACTAGCTTCTGAAAGCTCAACCTCCGGGGAGTCTGTTTGGCAGAGATATAGAACACACTTTTCCAAGCCTGTTTGAAGGCATTTGCAGTTTCATTTCGTGTCTAATTTCCCAAACCAAACTGCTTGCAGCTCTAAAACCCTTCTAACTACCACTTCTTCGGTTCAGTGAGATATGCTGGATTCTGAACGGAGAAGCTTCTCTGACGCTTTTTCACAGAGATTTTGAAACTGAAATCTCCCATGCCGTTTCCACCATAGGCAGCAATGGGCTTCCCCATAGAACTTGCCAACCTGAATTCCTACAGGCTAGATGTGAGAGGCACATTCTGCTGCTTCCTCCCTTAGAGTTAAACTAGCTTCTGAAAGCTCAACCTCCGGGGAGTCTGTTTGGCAGAGATATAGAACACACTTTTCCAAGCCTGTTGGAAGGCCTTTGCAGTGTCCTTTCGCGTCTAATTTCCCAAACCAAACTGCTTGCAGCTCTAACTCCCTTCTAACTACCACTTCTTCGGTTCGGTGAGATATGCTGGATTCTAAACGGAGAAGCTTCTCTGACGCTTTTTCACAGAGATTTTGAAACTGAAATCTCCCATGCCGTTTCCACCATAGGCAGCAATGGGCTTCCCCATAGAACTTGCCAACCTGAATTCCTACAGGCTAGATGTGAGAGGCACATTCTGCTGCTTCCACCCTAAGAGTTAAACTTGCTTCTGAAAGCTCAACCTCCGGGGAGTCTGTTTGGCAGAGATATAGAACACACTTTTCCAAGCCTGTTGGAAGGCATTTGCAGTGTCATTTCGCGTCTAATTTCCCAAACCAAACTGCTTGCAGCTCTAACTCCCTTCTAACTACCACTTCTTCGGTTCAGTGAGATATGCTGGATTCTAAACGGGGAAGCTTCTCTGACGCTTTTTCACAGAGATTTTGAAACTGAAATTTCCAAACCAGTTTCCAAGGAAGGCGCCAATGGGCTTCCCAATAGAACTTGCCAACCTGAATTCCTACAGGCTAGATGTGAGAGGCACATTCTGCTGCTTCCTCCCTTAGAGTTAAACTAGCTTCTGAAAGCTCAACCTCCGGGGAGTCTGTTTGGCAGAGATATAGAACACACTTTTCCAAGCCTGTTGGAAGGCCTTTGCAGTGTCATTTCGCGTCTAATTTCCCAAACCAAACTGCTTGCAGCTCTAACTCCCTTCTAACTACCACTTCTTCGGTTCAGTGAGATATGCGGGATTCTAAACGGAGAAGCTTCTCTGACGCTTTTTCACAGAGACTTTGTAACTGAAATCTCCCATGCCGTTTCCACCATAGGCAGCAATGGGCTTCCCCATAGAACTTGCCAACCTGAATTCCTACAGGCTAGTTGTGAGAGGCACATTCTGCTGCTTCCTCCCTTAGAGTTAAACTAGCTTCTGAAAGCTCAACCTCCAGGGAGTCTGTTTGGCAGAGATATAGAAAACACTTTTCCAAGCCTGTTGGAAGGCATTTGCAGTTTCATTTCGCGTCTAATTTCCCAAACCAAACTGATTGCAGCTCTAACTGCCTTCTAACTACCACTTCTTCGGTTCAGTGAGATATGCTGGATTCTAAACAGAGAAGCTTCTCTGACGCTTTTTCACAGAGATTTTGAAACTGAAATCTCCCATGCCGTTTCCACCATAGGCAGCAATGGGCTTCCCCATAGAACTTGGCAACCTGAATTCCTACAGGCTAGATGTGAGAGGCACATTCTGCTGCTTCCTCCCTAAGAGTTAAGCGTGCTTCTGAAAGCTCAAACTCTGGGGAGTCTGTTTGGCAGAGATATAGAACACACTTTTCCAAGCCTGTTGGAAGGCCTTTGCAGTTTCATTTCGCGTCTAATTTCCCAAACCAAACTGCTTGCAGCTCTAACTCCCTTCTAACTACCACTTCTTCGGTTCAGTGAGATATGCTGGATTCTAAACGGAGAAGCTTCTCTGACGCTTTTTCACAGAGATTTTGAAACTGAAATCTCCCATGCCGTTTCCACCATAGGCAGCAATGGGCTTCACCATAGAACTTGCCAACCTGAATTCCTACAGGCTAGATGTGAGAGGCTCATTCTGCTGCTTCCTCCCTAAGAGTTAAGCTTGCTTCTGAAAGCTCAACCTCCGGGGAGTCTGTTTGGCAGAGATATAGAACACACTTTTCCAAGCCTGTTGGAAGGCCTTTGCAGTGTCATTTCGCATCTAATTTCCCAAACAAAACTGCTTGCAGCTCTAACTCCCTTCTAACTACCACTTCTTCGGTTCAGTGAGATATGCTGGATTCTAAACGGAGAAGCTTCTCTGACGCTTTTTCACAGAGATTTTGAAACTGAAATCTCCCATGCCGTTTCCACCATAGGCAGCAATGGGCTTCCCCATAGAACTTGCCAACCTGAATTCCTACAGGCTAGATGTGAGAGGCACATTCTGCTGCTTCCTCCCTTAGAGTTAAACTAGCTTCTGAAAGCTCAACCTCCGGGGAGTCTGTTTGGCAGAGATACAGAACACACTTTTCCAAGCCTGTTGGAAGGCCTTTGCAGTGTCATTTCGCGTCTAATTTCCCAAACCAAACTGCTTGCAGCTCTAACTCCCTTCTAACTACCACTTCTTCGGTTCGGGGAGATATGCAGGATTCTAAACGGAGAAGCTTCTTTGACGCTTTTTCACAGAGATTTTGAAACTGAAATCTCCCATGCCGTTTCCGCCATAGGCAGCAATGGGCTTCCCCATAGAACTTGCCAACCTGAATTCCTACAGGCTAGATGTGAGAGGCACATTCTGCTGCTTCCTCCCTTAGGGTTAAACTAGCTTCTGAAAGCTCAACCTCCGGGGAGTCTGTTTGGCAGAGATATAGAACACACTTTTCCAAGCCTGTTTGAAGGCATTTGCAGTTTCATTTCGTGTCTAATTTCCCAAACCAAACTGCTTGCAGCTCTAAAACCCTTCTAACTACCACTTCTTCGGTTCAGTGAGATATGCTGGATTCTAAACGGAGAAGCTTCTCTGACGCTTTTTCACAGAGATTTTGAAACTGAAATCTCCCATGCCGTTTCCACCATAGGCAGCAATGGGCTTCCCCATAGAACTTGCCAACCTGAATTTCTACAGGCTAGATGTGAGAGGCACATTCTGCTGCTTCCTCCCTTAGAGTTAAACTTGCTTCTGAAAGCTCAACCTCCGGTGAGTCTGTTTGGCAGAGATATAGAACACATTTTTCCAAGCCTGTTCGAAGGCATTTGCAGTTTCATTTCGCGTCTAATTTCCCAAACCAAACTGCTTGCAGCTCTAACTCCCTTCTAACTACCACTTCTTCGGTTCAGTGAGATATGCTGGATTCTAAACGGAGAAGCTTCTCTGACGCTTTTTCACAGAGATTTTGAAACTGAAATCTCCCATGCCGTTTCCACCATAGGCAGCAATGGGCTTCCCCATAGAACTTGCCAACCTGAATTCCTACAGGCTAGATGTGAGAGGCACATTCTGCTGCTTCCTCCCTTAGAGTTAAACTAGCTTCTGAAAGCTCAACCTCCGGGGAGTTTGTTTGGCAGAGATATAGAACACACTTTTCCAAGCCTGTTGGAAGGCATTTGCAGTTTCATTTCACGTCTAATTTCTCAAACCAAACTGCTTGCAGCTCTAACTGCCTTCTAACTACCACTTCTTCGGTTCAGTGAGATATGCTGGATTCTAAACAGAGAAGCTTCTCTGACGCTTTTTCACAGAGATTTTGAAACTGAAATCTCCCATGCCGTTTCCACCATAGGCAGCAATGGGCTTCCCCATAGAACTTGGCAACCTGAATTCCTACAGGCTAGATGTGAGAGGCACATTCTGCTGCTTCCTCCCTTAGAGTTAAACTAGCTTCTGAAAGCTCAACCTCCAGGGAGTCTGTTTGGCAGAGATATAGAACACTCTTTTCCAAGCCTGTTGGAAGGCATTTGCAGTTTCATTTCGCGTCTAATTTCCCAAACCAAACTGATTGCAGCTCTAATTGCCTTCTAACTACCACTTCTTCGGTTCAGTGAGATATGCTGGATTCTAAACGGAGAAGCTTCTCTGACGCTTTTTCACAGAGATTTTGAAACTGAAATCTCCCATGCCGTTTCCACCATAGGCAGCAATGGGCTTCCCCATAGAACTTGGCAACCTGAATTCCTACAGGCTAGATGTGAGAGGCACATTCTTCTGCTTCCTCCCTAAGAGTTAAGCGTGCTTCTGAAAGCTCAAACTCTGGGGAGTCTGTTTGGCAGAGATATAGAACACACTTTTCCAAGCCTGTTGGAAGGCCTTTGCAGTTTCATTTCGCGTCTAATTTCCCAAACCAAACTGCTTGCAGCTCTAACTCCCTTCTAACTACCACTTCTTCGGTTCAGTGAGATATGCTGGATTCTAAACGGAGAAGCTTCTCTGACGCTTTTTCACAGAGATTTTGAAACTGAAATCTCCCATGCCGTTTCCACCATAGGCAGCAATGGGCTTCACCATAGAACTTGCCAACCTGAATTCCTACAGGCTAGATGTGAGAGGCTCATTCTGCTGCTTCCTCCCTAAGAGTTAAGCTTGCTTCTGAAAGCTCAACCTCCGGGGAGTCTGTTTGGCAGAGATATAGAACACACTTTTCCAAGCCTGTTGGAAGGCCTTTGCAGTGTCATTTCGCACCTAATTTCCCAAACCAAACTGCTTGCAGCTCTAACTCCCTTCTAACTACCACTTCTTCGGTTCAGTGAGATATGCTGGATTCTAAACGGAGAAGCTTCTCTGACGCTTTTTCACAGAGATTTTGAAACTGAAATCTCCCATGCCGTTTCCACCATAGGCAGCAATGGGCTTCGAAATAGAACTTGCCAACCTGAATTCCTACAGGCTAGAAGTGAGAGGCACATTCTGCTGCTTCCTCCCTTAGAGTTAAACTTGCTTATGAAAGCTCAACCTCCGGAGAGTCTGTTTGGCAGAGATATAGAACACACTTTTCCAAGAGTGTTGGAAGGCATTTGCAGTTTCATTTCGCGTCTAATTTCCCAAACCAAACTGCTTGCAGCTCTAACTCCCTTCTAACTACCACTTCTTCGGTTCAGTGAGATATGCTGGATTCTGAACGGAGAAGCTTCTCTGACGCTTTTTCACAGAGATTTTGAAACTGAAATCTCCCATGCCGTTTCCACCATAGGCAGCAATGGGCTTCCCCATAGAACTTGCCAACCTGAATTCCTACAGGCTAGATGTGAGAGGCACATTCTGCTGCTTCCTCCCTTAGAGTTAAACTAGCTTCTGAAAGCTCAACCTCCGGGGAGTCTGTTTGGCAGAGATATAGAACACACTTTTCCAAGCCTGTTGGAAGGCCTTTGCAGTGTCCTTTCGCGTCTAATTTCCCAAACCAAACTGCTTGCAGCTCTAACTCCCTTCTAACTACCACTTCTTCGGTTCGGTGAGATATGCTTGATTCTAAACGGAGAAGCTTCTCTGACGCTTTTTCACAGAGATTTTGAAACTGAAATCTCCCATGCCGTTTCAACCATAGGCAGCAATGGGCTTCCCCATAGAACTTGCCAACCTGAATTCCTACAGGCTAGATGTGAGAGGCACATTCTGCTGCTTCCACCCTAAGAGTTAAACTTGCTTCTGAAAGCTCAACCTCCGGGGAGTCTGTTTGGCAGAGATATAGAACACACTTTTCCAAGCCTGTTGGAAGGCATTTGCAGTGTCATTTCGCGTCTAATTTCCCAAACCAAACTGCTTGCAGCTCTAACTCCCTTCTAACTACCACTTCTTCGGTTCAGTGAGATATGCTGGATTCTAAACGGGGAAGCTTCTCTGACGCTTTTTCACAGAGATTTTGAAACTGAAATTTCCAAACCAGTTTCCAAGGAAGTCGCCAATGGGCTTCCCAATAGAAATTGCCAACCTGAATTCCTACAGGCTAGATGTGAGAGGCACATTCTGCTGCTTCCTCCCTTAGAGTTAAACTAGCTTCTGAAAGCTCAACCTCCGGGGAGTCTGTTTGGCAGAGATATAGAACACACTTTTCCAAGCCTGTTGGAAGGCCTTTGCAGTGTCATTTCGCGTCTAATTTCCCAAACCAAACTGCTTGCAGCTCTAACTCCCTTCTAACTACCACTTCTTCGGTTCAGTGAGATATGCGGGATTCTAAACGGAGAAGCTTCTCTGACGCTTTTTCACAGAGATTTTGAAACTGAAATCTCCCATGCCGTTTCCACCATAGGCAGCAATGGGCTTCCCCATAGAACTTGCCAACCTGAATTCCTACAGGCTAGATGTGAGAGGCACATTCTGCTGCTTCCTCCCTTAGAGTTAAACTAGCTTCTGAAAGCTCAACCTCCGGGGAGTTTGTTTGGCAGAGATATAGAACACACTTTTCCAAGCCTGTTGGAAGGCATTTGCAGTTTCATTTCACGTCTAATTTCTCAAACCAAACTGCTTGCAGCTCTAACTGCCTTCTAACTACCACTTCTTCGGTTCAGTGAGATATGCTGGATTCTAAACAGAGAAGCTTCTCTGACGCTTTTTCACAGAGATTTTGAAACTGAAATCTCCCATGCCGTTTCCACCATAGGCAGCAATGGGCTTCCCCATAGAACTTGGCAACCTGAATTCCTACAGGCTAGATGTGAGAGGCACATTCTGCTGCTTCCTCCCTTAGAGTTAAACTAGCTTCTGAAAGCTCAACCTCCAGGGAGTCTGTTTGGCAGAGATATAGAACACTCTTTTCCAAGCCTGTTGGAAGGCATTTGCAGTTTCATTTCGCGTCTAATTTCCCAAACCAAACTGATTGCAGCTCTAATTGCCTTCTAACTACCACTTCTTCGGTTCAGTGAGATATGCTGGATTCTAAACGGAGAAGCTTCTCTGACGCTTTTTCACAGAGATTTTGAAACTGAAATCTCCCATGCCGTTTCCACCATAGGCAGCAATGGGCTTCCCCATAGAACTTGGCAACCTGAATTCCTACAGGCTAGATGTGAGAGGCACATTCTTCTGCTTCCTCCCTAAGAGTTAAGCGTGCTTCTGAAAGCTCAAACTCTGGGGAGTCTGTTTGGCAGAGATATAGAACACACTTTTCCAAGCCTGTTGGAAGGCCTTTGCAGTTTCATTTCGCGTCTAATTTCCCAAACCAAACTGCTTGCAGCTCTAACTCCCTTCTAACTACCACTTCTTCGGTTCAGTGAGATATGCTGGATTCTAAACGGAGAAGCTTCTCTGACGCTTTTTCACAGAGATTTTGAAACTGAAATCTCCCATGCCGTTTCCACCATAGGCAGCAATGGGCTTCACCATAGAACTTGCCAACCTGAATTCCTACAGGCTAGATGTGAGAGGCTCATTCTGCTGCTTCCTCCCTAAGAGTTAAGCTTGCTTCTGAAAGCTCAACCTCCGGGGAGTCTGTTTGGCAGAGATATAGAACACACTTTTCCAAGCCTGTTGGAAGGCCTTTGCAGTGTCATTTCGCACCTAATTTCCCAAACCAAACTGCTTGCAGCTCTAACTCCCTTCTAACTACCACTTCTTCGGTTCAGTGAGATATGCTGGATTCTAAACGGAGAAGCTTCTCTGACGCTTTTTCACAGAGATTTTGAAACTGAAATCTCCCATGCCGTTTCCACCATAGGCAGCAATGGGCTTCGAAATAGAACTTGCCAACCTGAATTCCTACAGGCTAGAAGTGAGAGGCACATTCTGCTGCTTCCTCCCTTAGAGTTAAACTTGCTTATGAAAGCTCAACCTCCGGAGAGTCTGTTTGGCAGAGATATAGAACACACTTTTCCAAGAGTGTTGGAAGGCATTTGCAGTTTCATTTCGCGTCTAATTTCCCAAACCAAACTGCTTGCAGCTCTAACTCCCTTCTAACTACCACTTCTTCGGTTCAGTGAGATATGCTGGATTCTGAACGGAGAAGCTTCTCTGACGCTTTTTCACAGAGATTTTGAAACTGAAATCTCCCATGCCGTTTCCACCATAGGCAGCAATGGGCTTCCCCATAGAACTTGCCAACCTGAATTCCTACAGGCTAGATGTGAGAGGCACATTCTGCTGCTTCCTCCCTTAGAGTTAAACTAGCTTCTGAAAGCTCAACCTCCGGGGAGTCTGTTTGGCAGAGATATAGAACACACTTTTCCAAGCCTGTTGGAAGGCCTTTGCAGTGTCCTTTCGCGTCTAATTTCCCAAACCAAACTGCTTGCAGCTCTAACTCCCTTCTAACTACCACTTCTTCGGTTCGGTGAGATATGCTTGATTCTAAACGGAGAAGCTTCTCTGACGCTTTTTCACAGAGATTTTGAAACTGAAATCTCCCATGCCGTTTCAACCATAGGCAGCAATGGGCTTCCCCATAGAACTTGCCAACCTGAATTCCTACAGGCTAGATGTGAGAGGCACATTCTGCTGCTTCCACCCTAAGAGTTAAACTTGCTTCTGAAAGCTCAACCTCCGGGGAGTCTGTTTGGCAGAGATATAGAACACACTTTTCCAAGCCTGTTGGAAGGCATTTGCAGTGTCATTTCGCGTCTAATTTCCCAAACCAAACTGCTTGCAGCTCTAACTCCCTTCTAACTACCACTTCTTCGGTTCAGTGAGATATGCTGGATTCTAAACGGGGAAGCTTCTCTGACGCTTTTTCACAGAGATTTTGAAACTGAAATTTCCAAACCAGTTTCCAAGGAAGTCGCCAATGGGCTTCCCAATAGAAATTGCCAACCTGAATTCCTACAGGCTAGATGTGAGAGGCACATTCTGCTGCTTCCTCCCTTAGAGTTAAACTAGCTTCTGAAAGCTCAACCTCCGGGGAGTCTGTTTGGCAGAGATATAGAACACACTTTTCCAAGCCTGTTGGAAGGCCTTTGCAGTGTCATTTCGCGTCTAATTTCCCAAACCAAACTGCTTGCAGCTCTAACTCCCTTCTAACTACCACTTCTTCGGTTCAGTGAGATATGCGGGATTCTAAACGGAGAAGCTTCTCTGACGCTTTTTCACAGAGACTTTGTAACTGAAATCTCCCATGCCGTTTCCACCATAGGCAGCAATGGGCTTCCCCATAGAACTTGCCAACGTGAATTCCTACAGGCTAGATATGAGAGGCACATTCTGCTGCTTCCTCCCTTAGAGTTAAACTTGCTTCTGAAAGCTCAACCTCCGGGGAGTCTGTTTGGCAGAGATATAGAACACACTTTTCCAAGCCTGTTGGAAGGCATTTGCAGTTTCATTTCGTGTCTAATTTCCCAAACCAAACTGCTTGCAGCTCTAAAACCCTTCTAACTACCACTTCTTCGGTTCAGTGAGATATGCTGGATTCTAAACGGAGAAGCTTCTCTGACGCTTTTTCACAGAGATTTTGAAACTGAAATCTCCCATGCCGTTTCCACCATAGGCAGCAATGGGCTTCCCCATAGAACTTGCCAACCTGAATTCCTACAGGCTAGATGTGAGAGGCACATTCTGCTGCTTCCTCCCTTAGAGTTAAACTAGCTTCTGAAAGCTCAACCTCCGGGGAGTTTGTTTGGCAGAGATATAGAACACACTTTTCCCAGCCTGTTGGAAGGCATTTGCAGTTTCATTTCGCGTCTAATTTCCCAAACCAAACTGCTTGCAGCTCTAACTGCCTTCTAACTACCACTTCTTCGGTTCAGTGAGATATGCTGGATTCTAAACGGAGAAGCTTCTCTGACGCTTTTTCACAGAGATTTTGAAACTGAAATCTCCCATGCCGTTTCCACCATAGGCAGCAATGGGCTTCCCCATAGAACTTGCCAACCTGAATTCCTACAGGCTAGTTGTGAGAGGCACATTCTGCTTCTTCCTCCCTTAGAGTTAAACTAGCTTCTGAAAGCTCAACCTCCAGGGAGTCTGTTTGGCAGAGATATAGAACACACTTTTCCAAGCCTGTTGGAAGGCATTTGCAGTTTCATTTCGCGTCTAATTTCCCAAACCAAACTGATTGCAGTTCTAACTGCCTTCTAACTACCACTTCTTCGGTTCAGTGAGATATGCTGGATTCTAAACGGAGAAGCTTCTCTGACGCTTTTTCACAGAGATTTTGAAACTGAAATCTCCCATGCCGTTTCCACCATAGGCAGCAATGGGCTTCCCCATAGAACTTGGCAACCTGAATTCCTACAGGCTAGATGTGAGAGGCACATTCTGCTGCTTCCTCCCTAAGAGTTAAGCGTGCTTCTGAAAGCTCAAACTCTGGGGAGTCTGTTTGGCAGAGATATAGAACACACTTTTCCAAGCCTGTTGGAAGGCCTTTGCAGTTTCATTTCACGTCTAATTTCCCAAACCAAACTGCTTGCAGCTCTAACTCCCTTCTAACTACCACTTCTTCGGTTCAGTGAGATATGCTGGATTCTAAACGGAGAAGCTTCTCTGACGCTTTTTCACAGAGATTTTGAAACTGAAATCTCCCATGCCGTTTCCACCATAGGCAGCAATGGGCTTCCCCATAGAACTTGCCAACCTGAATTCCTACAGGCTAGATGTGAGAGACTCATTCTGCTGCTTCCTCCCTAAGAGTTAAGCTTGCTTCTGAAAGCTCAACCTCCGGGGAGTCTGTTTGGCAGAGATATAGAACACACTTTTCCAAGCCTGTTGGAAGGCCTTTGCAGTGTCATTTCGCACCTAAATTCCCAAACCAAACTGCTTGCAGCTCTAACTCCCTTCTAACTACCACTTCTTCGGTTCAGTGAGATATGCTGGATTCTAAACGGAGAAGCTTCTCTGACGCTTTTTCACAGAGATTTTGAAACTGAAATCTCCCATGCCGTTTCCACCATAGGCAGCAATGGGCTTCCCCATAGAACTTGCCAACCTGAATTCCTACAGGCTAGAAGTGAGAGGCACATTCTGCTGCTTCCTCCCTTAGAGTTAAACTTGCTTCTGAAAGCTCAACCTCCGGAGAGTCTGTTTGGCAGAGATATAGAACACACTTTTCCAAGAGTGTTGGAAGGCATTTGCAGTTTCATTTCGCGTCTAATTTCCCAAACCAAACTGCTTGCAGCTCTAACTCCCTTCTAACTACCACTTCTTCGGTTCAGTGAGATATGCTGGATTCTGAACGGAGAAGCTTCTCTGACGCTTTTTCACAGAGATTTTGAAACTGAAATCTCCCATGCCGTTTCCACCATAGGCAGCAATGGGCTTCCCCATAGAACTTGCCAACCTGAATTTCTACAGGCTAGATGTGAGAGGCACATTCTGCTGCTTCCTCCCTTAGAGTTAAACTTGCTTCTGAAAGCTCAACCTCCGGTGAGTCTGTTTGGCAGAGATATAGAACACATTTTTCCAAGCCTGTTTGAAGGCATTTGCAGTTTCATTTCGCGTCTAATTTCCCAAACCAAACTGCTTGCAGCTCTAACTCCCTTCTAACTACCACTTCTTCGGTTCAGTGAGATATGCTGGATTCTAAACGGAGAAGCTTGTCTGACGCTTTTTCACAGAGATTTTGAAACTGAAATCTCCCATGCCGTTTCCACCATAGGCAGCAATGGGCTTCCCCATAGAACTTGCCAACCTGAATTCCTACAGGCTAGATGTGAGAGGCACATTCTGCTGCTTCCTCCCTTAGAGTTAAACTAGCTTCTGAAAGCTCAACCTCCGGGGAGTTTGTTTGGCAGAGATATAGAACACACTTTTCCAAGCCTGTTGGAAGGCATTTGCAGTTTCATTTCTCGTCTAATTTCTCAAACCAAACTGCTTGCAGCTCTAACTGCCTTCTAACTACCACTTCTTCGGTTCAGTGAGATATGCTGGATTCTAAACAGAGAAGCTTCTCTGACGCTTTTTCACAGAGATTTTGAAACTGAAATCTCCCATGCCGTTTCCACCATAGGCAGCAATGGGCTTCCCCATAGAACTTGGCAACCTGAATTCCTACAGGCTAGATGTGAGAGGCACATTCTGCTGCTTCCTCCCTTAGAGTTAAACTAGCTTCTGAAAGCTCAACCTCCAGGGAGTCTGTTTGGCAGAGATATAGAACACTCTTTTCCAAGCCTGTTGGAAGGCATTTGCAGTTTCATTTCGCGTCTAATTTCCCAAACCAAACTGATTGCAGCTCTAACTGCCTTCTAACTACCACTTCTTCGGTTCAGTGAGATATGCTGGATTCTAAACGGAGAAGCTTCTCTGACGCTTTTTCACAGAGATTTTGAAACTGAAATCTCCCATGCCGTTTCCACCATAGGCAGCAATGGGCTTCCCCATAGAACTTGGCAACCTGAATTCCTACAGGCTAGATGTGAGAGGCACATTCTTCTGCTTCCTCCCTAAGAGTTAAGCGTGCTTCTGAAAGCTCAAACTCTGGGGAGTCTGTTTGGCAGAGATATAGAACACACTTTTCCAAGCCTGTTGGAAGGCCTTTGCAGTTTCATTTCGCGTCTAATTTCCCAAACCAAACTGCTTGCAGCTCTAACTCCCTTCTAACTACCACTTCTTCGGTTCAGTGAGATATGCTGGATTCTAAACGGAGAAGCTTCTCTGACGCTTTTTCACAGAGATTTTGAAACTGAAATCTCCCATGCCGTTTCCACCATAGGCAGCAATGGGCTTCACCATAGAACTTGCCAACCTGAATTCCTACAGGCTAGATGTGAGAGGCTCATTCTGCTGCTTCCTCCCTAAGAGTTAAGCTTGCTTCTGAAAGCTCAACCTCCGGGGAGTCTGTTTGGCAGAGATATAGAACACACTTTTCCAAGCCTGTTGGAAGGCCTTTGCAGTGTCATTTCGCACCTAATTTCCCAAACCAAACTGCTTGCAGCTCTAACTCCCTTCTAACTACCACTTCTTCGGTTCAGTGAGATATGCTGGATTCTAAACGGAGAAGCTTCTCTGACGCTTTTTCACAGAGATTTTGAAACTGAAATCTCCCATGCCGTTTCCACCATAGGCAGCAATGGGCTTCGAAATAGAACTTGCCAACCTGAATTCCTACAGGCTAGAAGTGAGAGGCACATTCTGCTGCTTCCTCCCTTAGAGTTAAACTTGCTTCTGAAAGCTCAACCTCCGGAGAGTCTGTTTGGCAGAGATATAGAACACACTTTTCCAAGAGTGTTGGAAGGCATTTGCAGTTTCATTTCGCGTCTAATTTCCCAAACCAAACTGCTTGCAGCTCTAACTCCCTTCTAACTACCACTTCTTCGGTTCAGTGAGATATGCTGGATTCTGAACGGAGAAGCTTCTCTGACGCTTTTTCACAGAGATTTTGAAACTGAAATCTCCCATGCCGTTTCCACCATAGGCAGCAATGGGCTTCCCCATAGAACTTGCCAACCTGAATTCCTACAGGCTAGATGTGAGAGGCACATTCTGCTGCTTCCTCCCTTAGAGTTAAACTAGCTTCTGAAAGCTCAACCTCCGGGGAGTCTGTTTGGCAGAGATATAGAACACACTTTTCCAAGCCTGTTGGAAGGCCTTTGCAGTGTCCTTTCGCGTCTAATTTCCCAAACCAA
Source organism: Cynocephalus volans (assembly GCF_027409185.1). Classification (NCBI taxonomy): domain Eukaryota; kingdom Metazoa; phylum Chordata; class Mammalia; order Dermoptera; family Cynocephalidae; genus Cynocephalus; species Cynocephalus volans. The sequence continues at coordinate 1,022,795 of NW_026902471.1, read as the reverse complement.
ACTGCTTGCAGCTCTAACTCCCTTCTAACTACCACTTCTTCGGTTCGGTGAGATATGCTGGATTCTAAACGGAGAAGCTTCTCTGACGCTTTTTCACAGAGATTTTGAAACTGAAATCTCCCATGCCGTTTCAACCATAGGCAGCAATGGGCTTCCCCATAGAACTTGCCAACCTGAATTCCTACAGGCTAGATGTGAGAGGCACATTCTGCTGCTTCCACCCTAAGAGTTAAACTTGCTTCTGAAAGCTCAACCTCCGGGGAGTCTGTTTGGCAGAGATATAGAACACACTTTTCCAAGCCTGTTGGAAGGCATTTGCAGTGTCATTTCGCGTCTAATTTCCCAAACCAAACTGCTTGCAGCTCTAACTGCCTTCTAACTACCACTTCTTCGGTTCAGTGAGATATGCTGGATTCTAAACGGGGAAGCTTCTCTGACGCTTTTTCACAGAGATTTTGAAACTGAAATTTCCAAACCAGTTTCCAAGGAAGGCGCCAATGGGCTTCCCAATAGAAATTGCCAACCTGAATTCCTACAGGCTAGATGTGAGAGGCACATTCTGCTGCTTCCTCCCTTAGAGTTAAACTAGCTTCTGAAAGCTCAACCTCCGGGGAGTCTGTTTGGCAGAGATATAGAACACACTTTTCCAAGCCTGTTGGAAGGCCTTTGCAGTGTCATTTCGCGTCTAATTTCCCAAACCAAACTGCTTGCAGCTCTAACTCCCTTCTAACTACCACTTCTTCGGTTCAGTGAGATATGCGGGATTCTAAACGGAGAAGCTTCTCTGACGCTTTTTCACAGAGACTTTGTAACTGAAATCTCCCATGCCGTTTCCACCATAGGCAGCAATGGGCTTCCCCATAGAACTTGCCAACGTGAATTCCTACAGGCTAGATGTGAGAGGCACATTCTGCTGCTTCCTCCCTTAGAGTTAAACTAGCTTCTGAAAGCTCAACCTCCGGGGAGTTTGTTTGGCAGAGATATAGAACACACTTTTCCCAGCCTGTTGGAAGGCATTTGCAGTTTCATTTCGCGTCTAATTTCCCAAACCAAACTGCTTGCAGCTCTAACTGCCTTCTAACTACCACTTCTTCGGTTCAGTGAGATATGCTGGATTCTAAACGGAGAAGCTTCTCTGACGCTTTTTCACAGAGATTTTGAAACTGAAATCTCCCATGCCGTTTCCACCATAGGCAGCAATGGGCTTCCCCATAGAACTTGCCAACCTGAATTCCTACAGGCTAGTTGTGAGAGGCACATTCTGCTTCTTCCTCCCTTAGAGTTAAACTAGCTTCTGAAAGCTCAACCTCCAGGGAGTCTGTTTGGCAGAGATATAGAACACACTTTTCCAAGCCTGTTGGAAGGCATTTGCAGTTTCATTTCGCGTCTAATTTCCCAAACCAAACTGATTGCAGTTCTAACTGCCTTCTAACTACCACTTCTTCGGTTCAGTGAGATATGCTGGATTCTAAACGGAGAAGCTTCTCTGACGCTTTTTCACAGAGATTTTGAAACTGAAATCTCCCATGCCGTTTCCACCATAGGCAGCAATGGGCTTCCCCATAGAACTTGGCAACCTGAATTCCTACAGGCTAGATGTGAGAGGCACATTCTGCTGCTTCCTCCCTAAGAGTTAAGCGTGCTTCTGAAAGCTCAAACTCTGGGGAGTCTGTTTGGCAGAGATATAGAACACACTTTTCCAAGCCTGTTGGAAGGCCTTTGCAGTTTCATTTCACGTCTAATTTCCCAAACCAAACTGCTTGCAGCTCTAACTCCCTTCTAACTACCACTTCTTCGGTTCAGTGAGATATGCTGGATTCTAAACGGAGAAGCTTCTCTGACGCTTTTTCACAGAGATTTTGAAACTGAAATCTCCCATGCCGTTTCCACCATAGGCAGCAATGGGCTTCCCCATAGAACTTGCCAACCTGAATTCCTACAGGCTAGATGTGAGAGACTCATTCTGCTGCTTCCTCCCTAAGAGTTAAGCTTGCTTCTGAAAGCTCAACCTCCGGGGAGTCTGTTTGGCAGAGATATAGAACACACTTTTCCAAGCCTGTTGGAAGGCCTTTGCAGTGTCATTTCGCACCTAAATTCCCAAACCAAACTGCTTGCAGCTCTAACTCCCTTCTAACTACCACTTCTTCGGTTCAGTGAGATATGCTGGATTCTAAACGGAGAAGCTTCTCTGACGCTTTTTCACAGAGATTTTGAAACTGAAATCTCCCATGCCGTTTCCACCATAGGCAGCAATGGGCTTCCCCATAGAACTTGCCAACCTGAATTCCTACAGGCTAGAAGTGAGAGGCACATTCTGCTGCTTCCTCCCTTAGAGTTAAACTTGCTTCTGAAAGCTCAACCTCCGGAGAGTCTGTTTGGCAGAGATATAGAACACACTTTTCCAAGAGTGTTGGAAGGCATTTGCAGTTTCATTTCGCGTCTAATTTCCCAAACCAAACTGCTTGCAGCTCTAACTCCCTTCTAACTACCACTTCTTCGGTTCAGTGAGATATGCTGGATTCTGAACGGAGAAGCTTCTCTGACGCTTTTTCACAGATTTTTTGAAACTGAAATCTCCCATGCCGTTTCCACCATAGGCAGCAATGGGCTTCCCCATAGAACTTGCCAACCTGAATTTCTACAGGCTAGATGTGAGAGGCACATTCTGCTGCTTCCTCCCTTAGAGTTAAACTTGCTTCTGAAAGCTCAACCTCCGGTGAGTCTGTTTGGCAGAGATATAGAACACATTTTTCCAAGCCTGTTTGAAGGCATTTGCAGTTTCATTTCGCGTCTAATTTCCCAAACCAAACTGCTTGCAGCTCTAACTCCCTTCTAACTACCACTTCTTCGGTTCAGTGAGATATGCTGGATTCTAAACGGAGAAGCTTGTCTGACGCTTTTTCACAGAGATTTTGAAACTGAAATCTCCCATGCCGTTTCCACCATAGGCAGCAATGGGCTTCCCCATAGAACTTGCCAACCTGAATTCCTACAGGCTAGATGTGAGAGGCACATTCTGCTGCTTCCTCCCTTAGAGTTAAACTAGCTTCTGAAAGCTCAACCTCCGGGGAGTTTGTTTGGCAGAGATATAGAACACACTTTTCCAAGCCTGTTGGAAGGCATTTGCAGTTTCATTTCTCGTCTAATTTCTCAAACCAAACTGCTTGCAGCTCTAACTGCCTTCTAACTACCACTTCTTCGGTTCAGTGAGATATGCTGGATTCTAAACAGAGAAGCTTCTCTGACGCTTTTTCACAGAGATTTTGAAACTGAAATCTCCCATGCCGTTTCCACCATAGGCAGCAATGGGCTTCCCCATAGAACTTGGCAACCTGAATTCCTACAGGCTAGATGTGAGAGGCACATTCTGCTGCTTCCTCCCTTAGAGTTAAACTAGCTTCTGAAAGCTCAACCTCCAGGGAGTCTGTTTGGCAGAGATATAGAACACTCTTTTCCAAGCCTGTTGGAAGGCATTTGCAGTTTCATTTCGCGTCTAATTTCCCAAACCAAACTGATTGCAGCTCTAACTGCCTTCTAACTACCACTTCTTCGGTTCAGTGAGATATGCTGGATTCTAAACGGAGAAGCTTCTCTGACGCTTTTTCACAGAGATTTTGAAACTGAAATCTCCCATGCCGTTTCCACCATAGGCAGCAATGGGCTTCGAAATAGAACTTGCCAACCTGAATTCCTACAGGCTAGAAGTGAGAGGCACATTCTGCTGCTTCCTCCCTTAGAGTTAAACTTGCTTCTGAAAGCTCAACCTCCGGAGAGTCTGTTTGGCAGAGATATAGAACACACTTTTCCAAGAGTGTTGGAAGGCATTTGCAGTTTCATTTCGCGTCTAATTTCCCAAACCAAACTGCTTGCAGCTCTAACTCCCTTCTAACTACCACTTCTTCGGTTCAGTGAGATATGCTGGATTCTGAACGGAGAAGCTTCTCTGACGCTTTTTCACAGAGATTTTGAAACTGAAATCTCCCATGCCGTTTCCACCATAGGCAGCAATGGGCTTCCCCATAGAACTTGCCAACCTGAATTCCTACAGGCTAGATGTGAGAGGCACATTCTGCTGCTTCCTCCCTTAGAGTTAAACTAGCTTCTGAAAGCTCAACCTCCGGGGAGTCTGTTTGGCAGAGATATAGAACACACTTTTCCAAGCCTGTTGGAAGGCCTTTGCAGTGTCCTTTCGCGTCTAATTTCCCAAACCAAACTGCTTGCAGCTCTAACTCCCTTCTAACTACCACTTCTTCGGTTCGGTGAGATATGCTGGATTCTAAACGGAGAAGCTTCTCTGACGCTTTTTCACAGAGATTTTGAAACTGAAATCTCCCATGCCGTTTCAACCATAGGCAGCAATGGGCTTCCCCATAGAACTTGCCAACCTGAATTCCTACAGGCTAGATGTGAGAGGCACATTCTGCTGCTTCCACCCTAAGAGTTAAACTTGCTTCTGAAAGCTCAACCTCCGGGGAGTCTGTTTGGCAGAGATATAGAACACACTTTTCCAAGCCTGTTGGAAGGCATTTGCAGTGTCATTTCGCGTCTAATTTCCCAAACCAAACTGCTTGCAGCTCTAACTGCCTTCTAACTACCACTTCTTCGGTTCAGTGAGATATGCTGGATTCTAAACGGGGAAGCTTCTCTGACGCTTTTTCACAGAGATTTTGAAACTGAAATTTCCAAACCAGTTTCCAAGGAAGGCGCCAATGGGCTTCCCAATAGAAATTGCCAACCTGAATTCCTACAGGCTAGATGTGAGAGGCACATTCTGCTGCTTCCTCCCTTAGAGTTAAACTAGCTTCTGAAAGCTCAACCTCCGGGGAGTCTGTTTGGCAGAGATATAGAACACACTTTTCCAAGCCTGTTGGAAGGCCTTTGCAGTGTCATTTCGCGTCTAATTTCCCAAACCAAACTGCTTGCAGCTCTAACTCCCTTCTAACTACCACTTCTTCGGTTCAGTGAGATATGCGGGATTCTAAACGGAGAAGCTTCTCTGACGCTTTTTCACAGAGACTTTGTAACTGAAATCTCCCATGCCGTTTCCACCATAGGCAGCAATGGGCTTCCCCATAGAACTTGCCAACGTGAATTCCTACAGGCTAGATGTGAGAGGCACATTCTGCTGCTTCCTCCCTTAGAGTTAAACTTGCTTCTGAAAGCTCAACCTCCGGGGAGTCTGTTTGGCAGAGATATAGAACACACTTTTCCAAGCCTGTTGGAAGGCATTTGCAGTTTCATTTCGTGTCTAATTTCCCAAACCAAACTGCTTGCAGCTCTAAAACCCTTCTAACTACCACTTCTTCGGTTCAGTGAGATATGCTGGATTCTAAACGGAGAAGCTTGTCTGACGCTTTTTCACAGAGATTTTGAAACTGAAATCTCCCATGCCGTTTCCACCATAGGCAGCAATGGGCTTCCCCATAGAACTTGCCAACCTGAATTCCTACAGGCTAGATGTGAGAGGCACATTCTGCTGCTTCCTCCCTTAGAGTTAAACTAGCTTCTGAAAGCTCAACCTCCGGGGAGTTTGTTTGGCAGAGATATAGAACACACTTTTCCCAGCCTGTTGGAAGGCATTTGCAGTTTCATTTCGCGTCTAATTTCCCAAACCAAACTGCTTGCAGCTCTAACTGCCTTCTAACTACCACTTCTTCGGTTCAGTGAGATATGCTGGATTCTAAACGGAGAAGCTTCTCTGACGCTTTTTCACAGAGATTTTGAAACTGAAATCTCCCATGCCGTTTCCACCATAGGCAGCAATGGGCTTCCCCATAGAACTTGCCAACCTGAATTCCTACAGGCTAGTTGTGAGAGGCACATTCTGCTTCTTCCTCCCTTAGAGTTAAACTAGCTTCTGAAAGCTCAACCTCCAGGGAGTCTGTTTGGCAGAGATATAGAACACACTTTTCCAAGCCTGTTGGAAGGCATTTGCAGTTTCATTTCGCGTCTAATTTCCCAAACCAAACTGATTGCAGTTCTAACTGCCTTCTAACTACCACTTCTTCGGTTCAGTGAGATATGCTGGATTCTAAACGGAGAAGCTTCTCTGACGCTTTTTCACAGAGATTTTGAAACTGAAATCTCCCATGCCGTTTCCACCATAGGCAGCAATGGGCTTCCCCATAGAACTTGGCAACCTGAATTCCTACAGGCTAGATGTGAGAGGCACATTCTGCTGCTTCCTCCCTAAGAGTTAAGCGTGCTTCTGAAAGCTCAAACTCTGGGGAGTCTGTTTGGCAGAGATATAGAACACACTTTTCCAAGCCTGTTGGAAGGCCTTTGCAGTTTCATTTCACGTCTAATTTCCCAAACCAAACTGCTTGCAGCTCTAACTCCCTTCTAACTACCACTTCTTCGGTTCAGTGAGATATGCTGGATTCTAAACGGAGAAGCTTCTCTGACGCTTTTTCACAGAGATTTTGAAACTGAAATCTCCCATGCCGTTTCCACCATAGGCAGCAATGGGCTTCCCCATAGAACTTGCCAACCTGAATTCCTACAGGCTAGATGTGAGAGACTCATTCTGCTGCTTCCTCCCTAAGAGTTAAGCTTGCTTCTGAAAGCTCAACCTCCGGGGAGTCTGTTTGGCAGAGATATAGAACACACTTTTCCAAGCCTGTTGGAAGGCCTTTGCAGTGTCATTTCGCACCTAAATTCCCAAACCAAACTGCTTGCAGCTCTAACTCCCTTCTAACTACCACTTCTTCGGTTCAGTGAGATATGCTGGATTCTAAACGGAGAAGCTTCTCTGACGCTTTTTCACAGAGATTTTGAAACTGAAATCTCCCATGCCGTTTCCACCATAGGCAGCAATGGGCTTCCCCATAGAACTTGCCAACCTGAATTCCTACAGGCTAGAAGTGAGAGGCACATTCTGCTGCTTCCTCCCTTAGAGTTAAACTTGCTTCTGAAAGCTCAACCTCCGGAGAGTCTGTTTGGCAGAGATATAGAACACACTTTTCCAAGAGTGTTGGAAGGCATTTGCAGTTTCATTTCGCGTCTAATTTCCCAAACCAAACTGCTTGCAGCTCTAACTCCCTTCTAACTACCACTTCTTCGGTTCAGTGAGATATGCTGGATTCTGAACGGAGAAGCTTCTCTGACGCTTTTTCACAGAGATTTTGAAACTGAAATCTCCCATGCCGTTTCCACCATAGGCAGCAATGGGCTTCCCCATAGAACTTGCCAACCTGAATTCCTACAGGCTAGATGTGAGAGGCACATTCTGCTGCTTCCTCCCTTAGAGTTAAACTAGCTTCTGAAAGCTCAACCTCCGGGGAGTCTGTTTGGCAGTGATACAGAACACACTTTTCCAAGCCTGTTGGAAGGCCTTTGCAGTGTCATTTCGCGTCTAATTTCCCAAACCAAACTGCTTGCAGCTCTAACTCCCTTCTAACTACCACTTCTTCGGTTCGGTGAGATATGCAGGATTCTAAACGGAGAAGCTTCTTTGACGCTTTTTCACAGAGATTTTGAAACTGAAATCTCCCATGCCGTTTCCGCCATAGGCAGCAATGGGCTTCCCCATAGAACTTGCCAACCTGAATTCCTACAGGCTAGATGTGAGAGGCACATTCTGCTGCTTCCTCCCTTAGGGTTAAACTAGCTTCTGAAAGCTCAACCTCCGGGGAGTCTGTTTGGCAGAGATATAGAACACACTTTTCCAAGCCTGTTGGAAGGCATTTGCAGTTTCATTTCGCGTCTAATTTCCCAAACCAAACTGCTTGCAGCTCTAACTCCCTTCTAACTACCACTTCTTAGGTTCAGTGAGATATGCTGGATTCTAAATGGAGAAGCTTCTCTGACGCTTTTTCACAGAGATTTTGAAACTGAAATTTCCAAACCCGTTTCCAACGAAGGCGCCAATGGGCTTCCCCATAGAACTTGCCAACCTGAATTCCTACAGGCTAGATGTGAGAGGCACATTCTGCTGCTTCCTCCCTTAGAGTTAAACTAGCTTCTGAAAGGTCAACCTCCGGGGAGTTTGTTTGGCAGAGATATAGAACACACTTTTCCAAGCCTGTTGGAAGGCATTTGCAGTTTCATTTCGCGTCTAATTTCCCAAACCAAACTCCTTGCATCTCTAACTGCCTTCTAACTACCACTTCTTCGGTTCAGTGAGATATGCTGGATTCTAAACGGAGAAGCTTCTCTGACGCTTTTTCACAGAGATTTTGAAACTGAAATCTCCCATGCCGTTTCCACCATAGGCAGCAATGGGCTTCCCCATAGAACTTGCCAACCTGAATTCCTACAGGCTAGATGTGAGAGGCACATTCTGCTGCTTCCTCCCTAAGAGTTAAGCTTGCTTCTGAAAGCTCAACCTCCGGGGAGTCTGTTTGGCAGAGATATAGAACACGCTTTTCCAAGCCTGTTGGAAGGCATTTGCAGTGTCATTTCGCACCTAATTTCCCAAACCAAACTGCTTGCAGCTCTAACTCCCTTCTAACTACCACTTCTTCGGTTCAGTGAGATATGCTGGATTCTAAACGGAGAAGCTTCTCTGACGCTTTTTCACAGAGATTTTGAAACTGAAATCTCCCATGCCGTTTCCACCATAGGCAGCAATGGGCTTCGAAATAGAACTTGCCAACCTGAATTCCTACAGGCTAGAAGTGAGAGGCACATTCTGCTGCTTCCTCCCTTAGAGTTAAACTTGCTTCTGAAAGCTCAACCTCCGGAGAGTCTGTTTGGCAGAGATATAGAACACACTTTTCCAAGAGTGTTGGAAGGCATTTGCAGTTTCATTTCGCGTCTAATTTCCCAAACCAAACTGCTTGCAGCTCTAACTCCCTTCTAACTACCACTTCTTCGGTTCAGTGAGATATGCTGGATTCTGAACGGAGAAGCTTCTCTGACGCTTTTTCACAGAGATTTTGAAACTGAAATCTCCCATGCCGTTTCCACCATAGGCAGCAATGGGCTTCCCCATAGAACTTGCCAACCTGAATTCCTACAGGCTAGATGTGAGAGGCACATTCTGCTGCTTCCTCCCTTAGAGTTAAACTAGCTTCTGAAAGCTCAACCTCCGGGGAGTCTGTTTGGCAGAGATATAGAACACACTTTTCCAAGCCTGTTGGAAGGCCTTTGCAGTGTCCTTTCGCGTCTAATTTCCCAAACCAAACTGCTTGCAGCTCTAACTCCCTTCTAACTACCACTTCTTCGGTTCGGTGAGATATGCTGGATTCTAAACGGAGAAGCTTCTCTGACGCTTTTTCACAGAGATTTTGAAACTGAAATCTCCCATGCCGTTTCAACCATAGGCAGCAATGGGCTTCCCCATACAACTTGCCAACCTGAATTCCTACAGGCTAGATGTGAGAGGCACATTCTGCTGCTTCCACCCTAAGAGTTAAACTTGCTTCTGAAAGCTCAACCTCCGGGGAGTCTGTTTGGCAGAGATATAGAACACACTTTTCCAAGCCTGTTGGAAGGCATTTGCAGTGTCATTTCGCGTCTAATTTCCCAAACCAAACTGCTTGCAGCTCTAACTGCCTTCTAACTACCACTTCTTCGGTTCAGTGAGATATGCTGGATTCTAAACGGGGAAGCTTCTCTGACGCTTTTTCACAGAGATTTTGAAACTGAAATTTCCAAACCAGTTTCCAAGGAAGGCGCCAATGGGCTTCCCAATAGAAATTGCCAACCTGAATTCCTACAGGCTAGATGTGAGAGGCACATTCTGCTGCTTCCTCCCTTAGAGTTAAACTAGCTTCTGAAAGCTCAACCTCCGGGGAGTCTGTTTGGCAGAGATATAGAACACACTTTTCCAAGCCTGTTGGAAGGCCTTTGCAGTGTCATTTCGCGTCTAATTTCCCAAACCAAACTGCTTGCAGCTCTAACTCCCTTCTAACTACCACTTCTTCGGTTCAGTGAGATATGCGGGATTCTAAACGGAGAAGCTTCTCTGACGCTTTTTCACAGAGACTTTGTAACTGAAATCTCCCATGCCGTTTCCACCATAGGCAGCAATGGGCTTCCCCATAGAACTTGCCAACGTGAATTCCTACAGGCTAGATGTGAGAGGCACATTCTGCTGCTTCCTCCCTTAGAGTTAAACTTGCTTCTGAAAGCTCAACCTCCGGGGAGTCTGTTTGGCAGAGATATAGAACACACTTTTCCAAGCCTGTTGGAAGGCATTTGCAGTTTCATTTCGTGTCTAATTTCCCAAACCAAACTGCTTGCAGCTCTAAAACCCTTCTAACTACCACTTCTTCGGTTCAGTGAGATATGCTGGATTCTAAACGGAGAAGCTTGTCTGACGCTTTTTCACAGAGATTTTGAAACTGAAATCTCCCATGCCGTTTCCACCATAGGCAGCAATGGGCTTCCCCATAGAACTTGCCAACCTGAATTCCTACAGGCTAGATGTGAGAGGCACATTCTGCTGCTTCCTCCCTTAGAGTTAAACTAGCTTCTGAAAGCTCAACCTCCGGGGAGTTTGTTTGGCAGAGATATAGAACACACTTTTCCCAGCCTGTTGGAAGGCATTTGCAGTTTCATTTCGCGTCTAATTTCCCAAACCAAACTGCTTGCAGCTCTAACTGCCTTCTAACTACCACTTCTTCGGTTCAGTGAGATATGCTGGATTCTAAACGGAGAAGCTTCTCTGACGCTTTTTCACAGAGATTTTGAAACTGAAATCTCCCATGCCGTTTCCACCATAGGCAGCAATGGGCTTCCCCATAGAACTTGCCAACCTGAATTCCTACAGGCTAGTTGTGAGAGGCACATTCTGCTTCTTCCTCCCTTAGAGTTAAACTAGCTTCTGAAAGCTCAACCTCCAGGGAGTCTGTTTGGCAGAGATATAGAACACACTTTTCCAAGCCTGTTGGAAGGCATTTGCAGTTTCATTTCGCGTCTAATTTCCCAAACCAAACTGATTGCAGTTCTAACTGCCTTCTAACTACCACTTCTTCGGTTCAGTGAGATATGCTGGATTCTAAACGGAGAAGCTTCTCTGACGCTTTTTCACAGAGATTTTGAAACTGAAATCTCCCATGCCGTTTCCACCATAGGCAGCAATGGGCTTCCCCATAGAACTTGGCAACCTGAATTCCTACAGGCTAGATGTGAGAGGCACATTCTGCTGCTTCCTCCCTAAGAGTTAAGCGTGCTTCTGAAAGCTCAAACTCTGGGGAGTCTGTTTGGCAGAGATATAGAACACACTTTTCCAAGCCTGTTGGAAGGCCTTTGCAGTTTCATTTCACGTCTAATTTCCCAAACCAAACTGCTTGCAGCTCTAACTCCCTTCTAACTACCACTTCTTCGGTTCAGTGAGATATGCTGGATTCTAAACGGAGAAGCTTCTCTGACGCTTTTTCACAGAGATTTTGAAACTGAAATCTCCCATGCCGTTTCCACCATAGGCAGCAATGGGCTTCCCCATAGAACTTGCCAACCTGAATTCCTACAGGCTAGATGTGAGAGACTCATTCTGCTGCTTCCTCCCTAAGAGTTAAGCTTGCTTCTGAAAGCTCAACCTCCGGGGAGTCTGTTTGGCAGAGATATAGAACACACTTTTCCAAGCCTGTTGGAAGGCCTTTGCAGTGTCATTTCGCACCTAAATTCCCAAACCAAACTGCTTGCAGCTCTAACTCCCTTCTAACTACCACTTCTTCGGTTCAGTGAGATATGCTGGATTCTAAACGGAGAAGCTTCTCTGACGCTTTTTCACAGAGATTTTGAAACTGAAATCTCCCATGCCGTTTCCACCATAGGCAGCAATGGGCTTCCCCATAGAACTTGCCAACCTGAATTCCTACAGGCTAGAAGTGAGAGGCACATTCTGCTGCTTCCTCCCTTAGAGTTAAACTTGCTTCTGAAAGCTCAACCTCCGGAGAGTCTGTTTGGCAGAGATATAGAACACACTTTTCCAAGAGTGTTGGAAGGCATTTGCAGTTTCATTTCGCGTCTAATTTCCCAAACCAAACTGCTTGCAGCTCTAACTCCCTTCTAACTACCACTTCTTCGGTTCAGTGAGATATGCTGGATTCTGAACGGAGAAGCTTCTCTGACGCTTTTTCACAGAGATTTTGAAACTGAAATCTCCCATGCCGTTTCCACCATAGGCAGCAATGGGCTTCCCCATAGAACTTGCCAACCTGAATTCCTACAGGCTAGATGTGAGAGGCACATTCTGCTGCTTCCTCCCTTAGAGTTAAACTAGCTTCTGAAAGCTCAACCTCCGGGGAGTCTGTTTGGCAGAGATACAGAACACACTTTTCCAAGCCTGTTGGAAGGCCTTTGCAGTGTCATTTCGCGTCTAATTTCCCAAACCAAACTGCTTGCAGCTCTAACTCCCTTCTAACTACCACTTCTTCGGTTCGGTGAGATATGCAGGATTCTAAACGGAGAAGCTTCTTTGACGCTTTTTCACAGAGATTTTGAAACTGAAATCTCCCATGCCGTTTCCGCCATAGGCAGCAATGGGCTTCCCCATAGAACTTGCCAACCTGAATTCCTACAGGCTAGATGTGAGAGGCACATTCTGCTGCTTCCTCCCTTAGGGTTAAACTAGCTTCTGAAAGCTCAACCTCCGGGGAGTCTGTTTGGCAGAGATATAGAACACACTTTTCCAAGCCTGTTGGAAGGCATTTGCAGTTTCATTTCGCGTCTAATTTCCCAAACCAAACTGCTTGCAGCTCTAACTCCCTTCTAACTACCACTTCTTAGGTTCAGTGAGATATGCTGGATTCTAAATGGAGAAGCTTCTCTGACGCTTTTTCACAGAGATTTTGAAACTGAAATTTCCAAACCCGTTTCCAACGAAGGCGCCAATGGGCTTCCCCATAGAACTTGCCAACCTGAATTCCTACAGGCTAGATGTGAGAGGCACATTCTGCTGCTTCCTCCCTTAGAGTTAAACTAGCTTCTGAAAGGTCAACCTCCGGGGAGTTTGTTTGGCAGAGATATAGAACACACTTTTCCAAGCCTGTTGGAAGGCATTTGCAGTTTCATTTCGCGTCTAATTTCCCAAACCAAACTCCTTGCATCTCTAACTGCCTTCTAACTACCACTTCTTCGGTTCAGTGAGATATGCTGGATTCTAAACGGAGAAGCTTCTCTGACGCTTTTTCACAGAGATTTTGAAACTGAAATCTCCCATGCCGTTTCCACCATAGGCAGCAATGGGCTTCCCCATAGAACTTGCCAACCTGAATTCCTACAGGCTAGATGTGAGAGGCACATTCTGCTGCTTCCTCCCTAAGAGTTAAGCTTGATTCTGAAAGCTCAACCTCCGGGGAGTCTGTTTGGCAGAGATATAGAACACACTTTTCCAAGCCTGTTGGAAGGCCTTTGCAGTGTCATTTCGCATCTAATTTCCCAAACAAAACTGCTTGCAGCTCTAACTCCCTTCTAACTACCACTTCTTCGGTTCAGTGAGATATGCTGGATTCTAAACGGAGAAGCTTCTCTGACGCTTTTTCACAGAGATTTTGAAACTGAAATCTCCCATGCCGTTTCCACCATAGGCAGCAATGGGCTTCCCCAGAGAACTTGCGAACCTGAATTCCTACAGGCTAGATGTGAGAGGCACATTCTGCTCCTTCCTCCCTAACAGTTAAGCTTGCTTCTGAAAGCTCAAACTCCGGGGACTCTGTTTGGCACAGATATAGAACACACTTTTCCAAGCCTGTTGGAAGGCCTTTGCAGTGTCATTTCGCATCTAATTTCCCAAACCAAACTGCTTGCAGCTCTAACTCCCTTCTAACTACCACTTCTTCGGTTCAGTGAGATATGCTGGATTCTAAACGGAGAAGCTTCTCTGACGCTTTTTCACAGAGATTTTGAAACTGAAATTTCCAAACCCGTTTCCAACGAAGGCGCCAATGGGCTTCCCCATAGAACTTGCCAACCTGAATTCCTACAGGCTAGATGTGAGAGGCTCATTCTGCTGCTTCCTCCCTTAGAGTTAAACTAGCTTCTGAAAGCTCAACCTCCGGGGAGTTTGTTTGGCAGAGATATAGAACACACTTTTCCAAGCCTGTTGGAAGGCATTTGCAGTTTCATTTCGCGTCTAATTTCCCAAACCAAACTGCTTGCAGCTCTAACTGCCTTCTAACTACCACTTCTTCGGTTCAGTGAGATATGCTGGATTCTAAACGGAGAAGCTTCTCTGACGCTTTTTCACAGAGATTTTGAAACTGAAATCTCCCATGCTGTTTCCACCATAGCCAGCAATGGGCTTCCCCATAGAACTTGCCAACCTGAATTCCTACAGGCTAGATGTGAGAGGCACATTCTGCTGCTTCCTCCCTTAGAGTTAAACTAGCTTCTGAAAGCTCAACCTCCAGGGAGTCTGTTTGGCAGAGATATAGAACACACTTTTCCAAGCCTGTTGGAAGGCCTTTGCAGTGTCATTTCGCATCTAATTTCCCAAACCAAACTGCTTGCAGCTCTAACTCCCTTCTAACTACCACTTCTTCGGTTCAGTGAGATATGCTGGATTCTAAACGGAGAAGCTTCTCTGACGCTTTTTCACAGAGATTTTGAAACTGAAATTTCCAAACCCGTTTCCAACGAAGGCGCCAATGGGCTTCCCCATAGAACTTGCCAACCTGAATTCCTACAGGCTAGATGTGAGAGGCACATTCTGCTGCTTCCTCCCTAAGAGTTAAGCTTGCTTCTGAAAGCTCAACCTCCGGGGACTCTGTTTGGCACAGATATAGAACACACTTTTCCAAGCCTGTTGGAAGGCCTTTGCAGTGTCATTTCGCATCTAATTTCCCAAACCAAACTGCTTGCAGCTCTAACTCCCTTCTAACTACCACTTCTTCGGTTCAGTGAGATATGCTGGATTCTAAACGGAGAAGCTTCTCGGACGCTTTTTCACAGAGATTTTGAAACTGAAATTTCCAAACCCGTTTCCAACGAAGGCGCCAATGGGCTTCCCCATAGAACTTGCCAACCTGAATTCCTACAGGCTAGATGTGAGAGGCACATTCTCCTGCTTCCTCCCTTAGAGTTAAACTTGCTTCTGAAAGCTCAACCTCCGGAGAGTCTGTTTGGCAGAGTTATACAAAACACTTTTCCAAGCCTGTTGGAAGGCATTTGCAGTTTCATTTCGCGTCTAATTTCCCAAACCAAACTGCTTGCAGCTCTAACTCCCTTCTAACTACCACTTCTTCGGTTCAGTGAGATATGCTGGATTCTAAACGGAGAAGCTTCTCTGACGCTTTTTCACAGAGATTTTGAAACTGAAATCTCCCATGCCGTTTCCACCATAGGCAGCAATGGGCTTCCCCATAGAACTTGCCAACCTGAATTCCTACAGGCTAGATGTGAGAGGCACATTCTGCTGCTTCCTCCCTTAGAGTTAAACTTGCTTCTGAAAGCTCAACCTCCGGGGAGTTTGTTTGGCAGAGATATAGAACACACTTTTCCAAGCCTGTTGGAAGGCATTTGCAGTTTCATTTCGCGTCTAATTTCCCAAACCAAACTGCTTGCAGCTCTAACTCCCTTCTAACTACCACTTCTTCGGTTCAGTGAGATATGCTGGATTCTAAACGGAGAAGCTTCTCTGACGCTTTTTCACAGAGATTTTGAAACTGAAATTTCCAAACACGTTTCCAACGAAGGCGCCAATGGGCTTCCCCATAGAACTTGCCAACCTGAATTCCTACAGGCTAGATGTGAGAGGCACATTCTGCTTCTTCCTCCCTTAGAGTTAAACTTGCTTCTGAAAGCTCAACCTCCGGGGAGTTTGTTTGGCAGAGATATAGAACACACTTTTCCAAGCCTGTTGGAAGGCATTTGCAGTTTCATTTCGCTTCTAATTTCCCAAACCAAACTGCTTGCAGCTCTAACTCCCTTCTAACTACCACTTCTTCGGTTCAGTGAGATATGCTGGATTCTAAACGGAGAAGCTTCTCTGACGCTTTTTCACAGAGATTTTGAAACTGAAATCTCCCATGCCGTTTCCACCATAGGCAGCAATGGGCTTCCCCATAGAACTTGCCAACCTGAATTCCTACAGGCTAGATGTGAGAGGCACATTCTGCTGCTTCCTCCCTTAGAGTTAAACTAGCTTCTGAAAGCTCAACCTCCGGGGAGTTTGTTTGGCAGAGATATAGAACACACTTTTCCAAGCCTGTTGGAAGGCATTTGCAGTTTCATTTCGCGTCTAATTTCCCAAACCAAACTGCTTGCAGCTCTAACTCCCTTCTAACTACCACTTCTTCGGTTCAGTGAGATATGCTGGATTCTAAACGGAGAAGCTTCTCTGACGCTTTTTTACAGAGATTTTGAAACTGAAATCTCCCATGCCGTTTCCACCATAGGCAGCAATGGGCTTCCCCATAGAACTTGCCAACCTGAATTCCTACAGGCTAGATGTGAGAGGCACATTCTGCTGCTTCCTCCCTAAGAGTTAAGCTTGCTTCTGAAAGCTCAACCTCCGGGGAGTCTGTTTGGCAGAGATATAGAACACACTTTTCCAAGCCTGTTGGAAGGCATTTGCAGTTTCATTTCGCGTCTAATTTCCCAAACCAAACTGCTTGCAGCTCTAACTGCCTTCTAACTACCACTTCTTCGGTTCAGTGAGATATGCTGGATTCTAAACGGAGAAGCTTCTCTGACGCTTTTTCACAGAGATTTTGAAACTGAAATCTCCCATGCCGTTTCCACCATAGGCAGCAATGGGCTTCCCCATAGAACTTGCCAACCTGAATTCCTACAGGCTAGATGTGAGAGGCACATTCTGCTGCTTCCTCCCTAACAGTTAAGCTTGCTTCTGAAAGCTCAAACTCCGGGGACTCTGTTTGGCACAGATATAGAACACACTTTTCCAAGCCTGTTGGAAGGCCTTTGCAGTGTCATTTCGCATCTAATTTCCCAAACCAAACTGCTTGCAGCTCTAACTCCCTTCTAACTACCACTTCTTCGGTTCAGTGAGATATGCTGGATTCTAAACGGAGAAGCTCCTCTGACGCTTTTTCACAGAGATTTTGAAACTGAAATTTCCAAACACGTTTCCAACGAAGGCGCCAATGGGCTTCCCCATAGAACTTGCCAACCTGAATTCCTACAGGCTAGATGTGAGAGGCACATTCTGCTTCTTCCTCCCTTAGAGTTAAACTTGCTTCTGAAAGCTCAACCTCCGGGGAGTTTGTTTGGCAGAGATATAGAACACACTTTTCCAAGACTGTTGGAAGGCATTTGCAGTTTCATTTCGCTTCTAATTTCCCAAACCAAACTGCTTGCAGCTCTAACTCCCTTCTAACTACCACTTCTTCGGTTCAGTGAGATATGCTGGATTCTAAACGGAGAAGCTTCTCTGACGCTTTTTCACAGAGATTTTGAAACTGAAATCTCCCATGCCGTTTCCACCATAGGCAGCAATGGGCTTCCCCATAGAACTTGCCAACCTGAATTCCTACAGGCTAGATGTGAGAGGCACATTCTGCTGCTTCCTCCCTTAGAGTTAAACTAGCTTCTGAAAGCTCAACCTCCGGGGAGTTTGTTTGGCAGAGATATAGAACACACTTTTCCAAGCCTGTTGGAAGGCATTTGCAGTTTCATTTCGCGTCTAATTTCCCAAACCAAACTGCTTGCAGCTCTAACTCCCTTCTAACTACCACTTCTTCGGTTCAGTGAGATATGCTGGATTCTAAACGGAGAAGCTTCTCTGACGCTTTTTCACAGAGATTTTGAAACTGAAATCTCCCATGCCGTTTCCACCATAGGCAGCAATGGGCTTCCCCATAGAACTTGCCAACCTGAATTCCTACAGGCTAGATGTGAGAGACTCATTCTGCTGCTTCCTCCCTAAGAGTTAAGCTTGCTTCTGAAAGCTCAACCTCCGGGGAGTCTGTTTGGCAGAGATATAGAACACACTTTTCCAAGCCTGTTGGAAGGCCTTTGCAGTGTCATTTCGCACCTAAATTCCCAAACCAAACTGCTTGCAGCTCTAACTCCCTTCTAACTACCACTTCTTCGGTTCAGTGAGATATGCTGGATTCTAAACGGAGAAGCTTCTCTGACGCTTTTTCACAGAGATTTTGAAACTGAAATCTCCCATGCCGTTTCCACCATAGGCAGCAATGGGCTTCCCCATAGAACTTGCCAACCTGAATTCCTACAGGCTAGAAGTGAGAGGCACATTCTGCTGCTTCCTCCCTTAGAGTTAAACTTGCTTCTGAAAGCTCAACCTCCGGAGAGTCTGTTTGGCAGAGATATAGAACACACTTTTCCAAGAGTGTTGGAAGGCATTTGCAGTTTCATTTCGCGTCTAATTTCCCAAACCAAACTGCTTGCAGCTCTAACTCCCTTCTAACTACCACTTCTTCGGTTCAGTGAGATATGCTGGATTCTGAACGGAGAAGCTTCTCTGACGCTTTTTCACAGAGATTTTGAAACTGAAATCTCCCATGCCGTTTCCACCATAGGCAGCAATGGGCTTCCCCATAGAACTTGCCAACCTGAATTCCTACAGGCTAGATGTGAGAGGCACATTCTGCTGCTTCCTCCCTTAGAGTTAAACTAGCTTCTGAAAGCTCAACCTCCGGGGAGTCTGTTTGGCAGAGATACAGAACACACTTTTCCAAGCCTGTGGGAAGGCCTTTGCAGTGTCATTTCGCGTCTAATTTCCCAAACCAAACTGCTTGCAGCTCTAACTCCCTTCTAACTACCACTTCTTCGGTTCGGTGAGATATGCAGGATTCTAAACGGAGAAGCTTCTTTGACGCTTTTTCACAGAGATTTTGAAACTGAAATCTCCCATGCCGTTTCCGCCATAGGCAGCAATGGGCTTCCCCATAGAACTTGCCAACCTGAATTCCTACAGGCTAGATGTGAGAGGCACATTCTGCTGCTTCCTCCCTTAGGGTTAAACTAGCTTCTGAAAGCTCAACCTCCGGGGAGTCTGTTTGGCAGAGATATAGAACACACTTTTCCAAGCCTGTTGGAAGGCATTTGCAGTTTCATTTCGCGTCTAATTTCCCAAACCAAACTGCTTGCAGCTCTAACTCCCTTCTAACTACCACTTCTTAGGTTCAGTGAGATATGCTGGATTCTAAATGGAGAAGCTTCTCTGACGCTTTTTCACAGAGATTTTGAAATTGAAATTTCCAAACCCGTTTCCAACGAAGGCGCCAATGGGCTTCCCCATAGAACTTGCCAACCTGAATTCCTACAGGCTAGATGTGAGAGGCACATTCTGCTGCTTCCTCCCTTAGAGTTAAACTAGCTTCTGAAAGGTCAACCTCCGGGGAGTTTGTTTGGCAGAGATATAGAACACACTTTTCCAAGCCTGTTGGAAGGCATTTGCAGTTTCATTTCGCGTCTAATTTCCCAAACCAAACTCCTTGCATCTCTAACTGCCTTCTAACTACCACTTCTTCGGTTCAGTGAGATATGCTGGATTCTAAACGGAGAAGCTTCTCTGACGCTTTTTCACAGAGATTTTGAAACTGAAATCTCCCATGCCGTTTCCACCATAGGCAGCAATGGGCTTCCCCATAGAACTTGCCAACCTGAATTCCTACAGGCTAGATGTGAGAGGCACATTCTGCTGCTTCCTCCCTAAGAGTTAAGCTTGCTTCTGAAAGCTCAACCTCCGGGGAGTCTGTTTGGCAGAGATATAGAACACACTTTTCCAAGCCTGTTGGAAGGCCTTTGCAGTGTCATTTCGCATCTAATTTCCCAAACAAAACTGCTTGCAGCTCTAACTCCCTTCTAACTACCACTTCTTCGGTTCAGTGAGATATGCTGGATTCTAAACGGAGAAGCTTCTCTGACGCTTTTTCACAGAGATTTTGAAACTGAAATTTCCAAACCCGTTTCCAACGAAGGCGCCAATGGGCTTCCCCATAGAACTTGCCAACCTGAATTCCTACAGGCTAGATGTGAGAGGCTCATTCTGCTGCTTCCTCCCTTAGAGTTAAACTAGCTTCTGAAAGCTCAACCTCCGGGGAGTTTGTTTGGCAGAGATATAGAACACACTTTTCCAAGCCTGTTGGAAGGCATTTGCAGTTTCATTTCGCGTCTAATTTCCCAAACCAAACTGCTTGCAGCTCTAACTGCCTTCTAACTACCACTTCTTCGGTTCAGTGAGATATGCTGGATTCTAAACGGAGAAGCTTCTCTGACGCTTTTTCACAGAGATTTTGAAACTGAAATCTCCCATGCTGTTTCCACCATAGCCAGCAATGGGCTTCCCCATAGAACTTGCCAACCTGAATTCCTACAGGCTAGATGTGAGAGGCACATTCTGCTGCTTCCTCCCTTAGAGTTAAACTAGCTTCTGAAAGCTCAACCTCCAGGGAGTCTGTTTGGCAGAGATATAGAACACACTTTTCCAAGCCTGTTGGAAGGCCTTTGCAGTGTCATTTCGCATCTAATTTCCCAAACCAAACTGCTTGCAGCTCTAACTCCCTTCTAACTACCACTTCTTCGGTTCAGTGAGATATGCTGGATTCTAAACGGAGAAGCTTCTCTGACGCTTTTTCACAGAGATTTTGAAACTGAAATTTCCAACCCGTTTCCAACGAAGGCGCCAATGGGCTTCCCCATAGAACTTGCCAACCTGAATTCCTACAGGCTAGATGTGAGAGGCACATTCTGCTGCTTCCTCCCTAAGAGTTAAGCTTGCTTCTGAAAGCTCAACCTCCGGGGACTCTGTTTGGCACAGATATAGAACACACTTTTCCAAGCCTGTTGGAAGGCCTTTGCAGTGTCATTTCGCATCTAATTTCCCAAACAAAACTGCTTGCAGCTCTAACTCCCTTCTAACTACCACTTCTTCGGTTCAGTGAGATATGCTGGATTCTAAACGGAGAAGCTTCTCTGACGCTTTTTCACAGAGATTTTGAAACTGAAATCTCCCATGCCGTTTCCACCATAGGCAGCAATGGGCTTCCCCATAGAACTTGCCAACCTGAATTCCTACAGGCTAGATGTGAGAGGCACATTCTGCTGCTTCCTCCCTTAGAGTTAAACTTGCTTCTGAAAGCTCAACCTCCGGGGAGTTTGTTTGGCAGAGATATAGAACACACTTTTCCAAGCCTGTTGGAAGGCATTTGCAGTTTCATTTCGCGTCTAATTTCCCAAACCAAACTGCTTGCAGCTCTAACTCCCTTCTAACTACCACTTCTTCGGTTCAGTGAGATATGCTGGATTCTAAACGGAGAAGCTTCTCTGACGCTTTTTCACAGAGATTTTGAAACTGAAATTTCCAAACACGTTTCCAACGAAGGCGCCAATGGGCTTCCCCATAGAACTTGCCAACCTGAATTCCTACAGGCTAGATGTGAGAGGCACATTCTGCTTCTTCCTCCCTTAGAGTTAAACTTGCTTCTGAAAGCTCAACCTCCGGGGAGTTTGTTTGGCAGAGATATAGAACACACTTTTCCAAGCCTGTTGGAAGGCATTTGCAGTTTCATTTCGCGTCTAATTTCCCAAACCAAACTGCTTGCAGCTCTAACTCCCTTCTAACTACCACTTCTTCGGTTCAGTGAGATATGCTGGATTCTAAACGGAGAAGCTTCTCTGACGCTTTTTCACAGAGATTTTGAAACTGAAATCTCCCATGCCGTTTCCACCATAGGCAGCAATGGGCTTCCCCATAGAACTTGCCAACCTGAATTCCTACAGGCTAGATGTGAGAGGCACATTCTCCTGCTTCCTCCCTTAGAGTTAAACTAGCTTCTGAAAGCTCAACCTCCGGGGAGTTTGTTTGGCAGAGATATAGAACACACTTTTCCAAGCCTGTTGGAAGGCATTTGCAGTTTCATTTCGCGTCTAATTTCCCAAACCAAACTGCTTGCAGCTCTAACTCCCTTCTAACTACCACTTCTTCGGTTCAGTGAGATATGCTGGATTCTAAACGGAGAAGCTTCTCTGACGCTTTTTTACAGAGATTTTGAAACTGAAATCTCCCATGCCGTTTCCACCATAGGCAGCAATGGGCTTCCCCATAGAACTTGCCAACCTGAATTCCTACAGGCTAGATGTGAGAGGCACATTCTGCTGCTTCCTCCCTAAGAGTTAAGCTTGCTTCTGAAAGCTCAACCTCCGGGGAGTCTGTTTGGCAGAGATATAGAACACACTTTTCCAAGCCTGTTGGAAGGCATTTGCAGTTTCATTTCGCGTCTAATTTCCCAAACCAAACTGCTTGCAGCTCTAACTGCCTTCTAACTACCACTTCTTCGGTTCAGTGAGATATGCTGGATTCTAAACGGAGAAGCTTCTCTGACGCTTTTTCACAGAGATTTTGAAACTGAAATCTCCCATGCCGTTTCCACCATAGGCAGCAATGGGCTTCCCCATAGAACTTGCCAACCTGAATTCCTACAGGCTAGATGTGAGAGGCACATTCTGCTGCTTCCTCCCTAACAGTTAAGCTTGCTTCTGAAAGCTCAAACTCCGGGGACTCTGTTTGGCACAGATATAGAACACACTTTTCCAAGCCTGTTGGAAGGCCTTTGCAGTGTCATTTCGCATCTAATTTCCCAAACCAAACTGCTTGCAGCTCTAACTCCCTTCTAACTACCACTTCTTCGGTTCAGTGAGATATGCTGGATTCTAAACGGAGAAGCTTCTCGGACGCTTTTTCACAGAGATTTTGAAACTGAAATTTCCAAACCCGTTTCCAACGAAGGCGCCAATGGGCTTCCCCATAGAACTTGCCAACCTGAATTCCTACAGGCTAGATGTGAGAGGCACATTCTCCTGCTTCCTCCCTTAGAGTTAAACTTGCTTCTGAAAGCTCAACCTCCGGAGAGTCTGTTTGGCAGAGTTATACAAAACACTTTTCCAAGCCTGTTGGAAGGCATTTGCAGTTTCATTTCGCGTCTAATTTCCCAAACCAAACTGCTTGCAGCTCTAACTCCCTTCTAACTACCACTTCTTCGGTTCAGTGAGATATGCTGGATTCTAAACGGAGAAGATTCTCTGACGCTTTTTCACAGAGATTTTGAAACTGAAATCTCCCATGCCGTTTCCACCATAGGCAGCAATGGGCTTCCCCATAGAACTTGCCAACCTGAATTCCTACAGGCTAGATGTGAGAGGCACATTCTGCTGCTTCCTCCCTTAGAGTTAAACTTGCTTCTGAAAGCTCAACCTCCGGGGAGTTTGTTTGGCAGAGATATAGAACACACTTTTCCAAGCCTGTTGGAAGGCATTTGCAGTTTCATTTCGCGTCTAATTTCCCAAACCAAACTGCTTGCAGCTCTAACTCCCTTCTAACTACCACTTCTTCGGTTCAGTGAGATATGCTGGATTCTAAACGGAGAAGCTTCTCTGACGCTTTTTCACAGAGATTTTGAAACTGAAATTTCCAAACACGTTTCCAACGAAGGCGCCAATGGGCTTCCCCATAGAACTTGCCAACCTGAATTCCTACAGGCTAGATGTGAGAGGCACATTCTGCTTCTTCCTCCCTTAGAGTTAAACTTGCTTCTGAAAGCTCAACCTCCGGGGAGTTTGTTTGGCAGAGATATAGAACACACTTTTCCAAGCCTGTTGGAAGGCATTTGCAGTTTCATTTCGCTTCTAATTTCCCAAACCAAACTGCTTGCAGCTCTAACTCCCTTCTAACTACCACTTCTTCGGTTCAGTGAGATATGCTGGATTCTAAACGGAGAAGCTTCTCTGACGCTTTTTCACAGAGATTTTGAAACTGAAATCTCCCATGCCGTTTCCACCATAGGCAGCAATGGGCTTCCCCATAGAACTTGCCAACCTGAATTCCTACAGGCTAGATGTGAGAGGCACATTCTGCTGCTTCCTCCCTTAGAGTTAAACTAGCTTCTGAAAGCTCAACCTCCGGGGAGTTTGTTTGGCAGAGATATAGAACACACTTTTCCAAGCCTGTTGGAAGGCATTTGCAGTTTCATTTCGCGTCTAATTTCCCAAACCAAACTGCTTGCAGCTCTAACTCCCTTCTAACTACCACTTCTTCGGTTCAGTGAGATATGCTGGATTCTAAACGGAGAAGCTTCTCTGACGCTTTTTTACAGAGATTTTGAAACTGAAATCTCCCATGCCGTTTCCACCATAGGCAGCAATGGGCTTCCCCATAGAACTTGCCAACCTGAATTCCTACAGGCTAGATGTGAGAGGCACATTCTGCTGCTTCCTCCCTAAGAGTTAAGCTTGCTTCTGAAAGCTCAACCTCCGGGGAGTCTGTTTGGCAGAGATATAGAACACACTTTTCCAAGCCTGTTGGAAGGCATTTGCAGTTTCATTTCGCGTCTAATTTCCCAAACCAAACTGCTTGCAGCTCTAACTGCCTTCTAACTACCACTTCTTCGGTTCAGTGAGATATGCTGGATTCTAAACGGAGAAGCTTCTCTGACGCTTTTTCACAGAGATTTTGAAACTGAAATCTCCCATGCCGTTTCCACCATAGGCAGCAATGGGCTTCCCCATAGAACTTGCCAACCTGAATTCCTACAGGCTAGATGTGAGAGGCACATTCTGCTGCTTCCTCCCTAACAGTTAAGCTTGCTTCTGAAAGCTCAAACTCCGGGGACTCTGTTTGGCACAGATATAGAACACACTTTTCCAAGCCTGTTGGAAGGCCTTTGCAGTGTCATTTCGCATCTAATTTCCCAAACCAAACTGCTTGCAGCTCTAACTCCCTTCTAACTACCACTTCTTCGGTTCAGTGAGATATGCTGGATTCTAAACGGAGAAGCTTCTCTGACGCTTTTTCACAGAGATTTTGAAACTGAAATTTCCAAACCCGTTTCCAACGAAGGCGCCAATGGGCTTCCCCATAGAACTTGCCAACCTGAATTCCTACAGGCTAGATGTGAGAGGCACATTCTCCTGCTTCCTCCCTTAGAGTTAAACTTGCTTCTGAAAGCTCAACCTCCAGAGAGTCTGTTTGGCAGAGTTATACAAAACACTTTTCCAAGCCTGTTGGAAGGCATTTGCAGTTTCATTTCGCGTCTAATTTCCCAAACCAAACTGCTTGCAGCTCTAACTCCCTTCTAACTACCACTTCTTCGGTTCAGTGAGATATGCTGGATTCTAAACGGAGAAGCTTCTCTGACGCTTTTTCACAGAGATTTTGAAACTGAAATCTCCCATGCCGTTTCCACCATAGGCAGCAATGGGCTTCCCCATAGAACTTGCCAACCTGAATTCCTACAGGCTAGATGTGAGAGGCACATTCTGCTGCTTCCTCCCTTAGAGTTAAACTTGCTTCTGAAAGCTCAACCTCCGGGGAGTTTGTTTGGCAGAGATATAGAACACACTTTTCCAAGCCTGTTGGAAGGCATTTGCAGTTTCATTTCGCGTCTAATTTCCCAAACCAAACTGCTTGCAGCTCTAACTGCCTTCTAACTACCACTTCTTCGGTTCAGTGAGATATGCTGGATTCTAAACGGAGAAGCTTCTCTGACGCTTTTTCACAGAGATTTTGAAACTGAAATCTCCCATGCCGTTTCCACCATAGGCAGCAATGGGCTTCCCCATAGAACTTGGCAACCTGAATTCCTACAGGCTAGATGTGAGAGGCACATTCTGCTGCTTCCTCCCTAAGAGTTAAGCGTGCTTCTGAAAGCTCAAACTCTGGGGAGTCTGTTTGGCAGAGATATAGAACACACTTTTCCAAGCCTGTTGGAAGGCCTTTGCAGTTTCATTTCGCGTCTAATTTCCCAAACCAAACTGCTTGCAGCTCTAACTCCCTTCTAACTACCACTTCTTCGGTTCAGTGAGATATGCTGGATTCTAAACGGAGAAGCTTCTCTGACGCTTTTTCACAGAGATTTTGAAACTGAAATCTCCCATGCCGTTTCCACCATAGGCAGCAATGGGCTTCCCCATAGAACTTGCCAACCTGAATTCCTACAGGCTAGATGTGAGAGGCTCATTCTGCTGCTTCCTCCCTAAGAGTTAAGCTTGCTTCTGAAAGCTCAACCTCCGGGGAGTCTGTTTGGCAGAGATATAGAACACACTTTTCCAAGCCTGTTGGAAGGCCTTTGCAGTGTCATTTCGCACCTAAATTCCCAAACCAAACTGCTTGCAGCTCTAACTCCCTTCTAACTACCACTTCTTCGGTTCAGTGAGATATGCTGGATTCTAAACGGAGAAGCTTCTCTGACGCTTTTTCACAGAGATTTTGAAACTGAAATCTCCCATGCCGTTTCCACCATAGGCAGCAATGGGCTTCCCCATAGAACTTGCCAACCTGAATTCCTACAGGCTAGAAGTGAGAGGCACATTCTGCTGCTTCCTCCCTTAGAGTTAAACTTGCTTCTGAAAGCTCAACCTCCGGAGAGTCTGTTTGGCAGAGATATAGGACACACTTTTCCAAGAGTGTTGGAAGGCATTTGCAGTTTCATTTCGCGTCTAATTTCCCTAACCAAACTGCTTGCAGCTCTAACTCCCTTCTAACTACCACTTCTTCGGTTCAGTGAGATATGCTGGATTCTGAACGGAGAAGCTTCTCTGACGCTTTTTCACAGAGATTTTGAAACTGAAATCTCCCATGCCGTTTCCACCATAGGCAGCAATGGGCTTCCCCATAGAACTTGCCAACCTGAATTCCTACAGGCTAGATGTGAGAGGCACATTCTGCTGCTTCCTCCCTTAGAGTTAAACTAGCTTCTGAAAGCTCAACCTCCGGGGAGTCTGTTTGGCAGAGATACAGAACACACTTTTCCAAGCCTGTTGGAAGGCCTTTGCAGTGTCATTTCGCGTCTAATTTCCCAAACCAAACTGCTTGCAGCTCTAACTCCCTTCTAACTACCACTTCTTCGGTTCGGTGAGATATGCAGGATTCTAAACGGAGAAGCTTCTTTGACGCTTTTTCACAGAGATTTTGAAACTGAAATCTCCCATGCCGTTTCCGCCATAGGCAGCAATGGGCTTCCCCATAGAACTTGCCAACCTGAATTCCTACAGGCTAGATGTGAGAGGCACATTCTGCTGCTTCCTCCCTTAGGGTTAAACTAGCTTCTGAAAGCTCAACCTCCGGGGAGTCTGTTTGGCAGAGATATAGAACACACTTTTCCAAGCCTGTTGGAAGGCCTTTGCAGTGTCCTTTCGCGTCTAATTTCCCAAACCAAACTGCTTGCAGCTCTAACTCCCTTCTAACTACCACTTCTTCGGTTCAGTGAGATATGCTGGATTCTAAACGGAGAAGCTTCTCTGACGCTTTTTCACAGAGATTTTGAAACTGAAATTTCCAAACCCGTTTCCAACGAAGGCGCCAATGGGCTTCCCCATAGAACTTGCCAACCTGAATTCCTACAGGCTAGATGTGAGAGGCACATTCTGCTGCTTCCTCCCTAAGAGTTAAGCTTGCTTCTGAAAGCTCAACCTCCGGGGACTCTGTTTGGCACAGATATAGAACACACTTTTCCAAGCCTGTTGGAAGGCCTTTGCAGTGTCATTTCGCGTCTAATTTCCCAAACCAAACTGCTTGCAGCTCTAACTCCCTTCTAACTACCACTTCTTCGGTTCAGTGAGATATGCTGGATTCTAAACGGAGAAGCTTCTCTGACGCTTTTTCACAGAGATTTTGAAACTGAAATTTCCAAACACGTTTCCAACGAAGGCGCCAATGGGCTTCCCCATAGAACTTGCCAACCTGAATTCCTACAGGCTAGATGTGAGAGGCACATTCTGCTGCTTCCTCCCTTAGAGTTAAACTTGCTTCTGAAAGCTCAACCTCCGGGGAGTTTGTTTGGCAGAGATATAGAACACACTTTTCCAAGCCTGTTGGAAGGCATTTGCAGTTTCATTTCGCGTCTAATTTCCCAAACCAAACTGCTTGCAGCTCTAACTCCCTTCTAACTACCACTTCTTCGGTTCAGTGAGATATGCTGGATTCTAAACGGAGAAGCTTCTCTGACGCTTTTTCACAGAGATTTTGAAACTGAAATTTCCAAACACGTTTCCAACGAAGGCGCCAATGGGCTTCCCCATAGAACTTGCCAACCTGAATTCCTACAGGCTAGATGTGAGAGGCACATTCTGCGTCTTCCTCCCTTAGAGTTAAACTTGCTTCTGAAAGCTCAACCTCCGGGGAGTTTGTTTGGCAGAGATATAGAACACACTTTTCCAAGCCTGTTGGAAGGCATTTGCAGTTTCATTTCGCGTCTAATTTCCCAAACCAAACTGCTTGCAGCTCTAACTCCCTTCTAACTACCACTTCTTCGGTTCAGTGAGATATGCTGGATTCTAAACGGAGAAGCTTCTCTGACGCTTTTTCACAGAGATTTTGAAACTGAAATCTCCCATGCCGTTTCCACCATAGGCAGCAATGGGCTTCCCCATAGAACTTGCCAACCTGAATTCCTACAGGCTAGATGTGAGAGGCACATTCTCCTGCTTCCTCCCTTAGAGTTAAACTAGCTTCTGAAAGCTCAACCTCCGGGGAGTTTGTTTGGCAGAGATATAGAACACACTTTTCCAAGCCTGTTGGAAGGCATTTGCAGTTTCATTTCGCGTCTAATTTCCCAAACCAAACTGCTTGCAGCTCTAACTCCCTTCTAACTACCACTTCTTCGGTTCAGTGAGATATGCTGGATTCTAAACGGAGAAGCTTCTCTGACGCTTTTTTACAGAGATTTTGAAACTGAAATCTCCCATGCCGTTTCCACCATAGGCAGCAATGGGCTTCCCCATAGAACTTGCCAACCTGAATTCCTACAGGCTAGATGTGAGAGGCACATTCTGCTGCTTCCTCCCTAAGAGTTAAGCTTGCTTCTGAAAGCTCAACCTCCGGGGAGTCTGTTTGGCAGAGATATAGAACACACTTTTCCAAGCCTGTTGGAAGGCATTTGCAGTTTCATTTCGCGTCTAATTTCCCAAACCAAACTGCTTGCAGCTCTAACTGCCTTCTAACTACCACTTCTTCGGTTCAGTGAGATATGCTGGATTCTAAACGGAGAAGCTTCTCTGACGCTTTTTCACAGAGATTTTGAAACTGAAATCTCCCATGCCGTTTCCACCATAGGCAGCAATGGGCTTCCCCATAGAACTTGCCAACCTGAATTCCTACAGGCTAGATGTGAGAGGCACATTCTGCTGCTTCCTCCCTAACAGTTAAGCTTGCTTCTGAAAGCTCAAACTCCGGGGACTCTGTTTGGCACAGATATAGAACACACTTTTCCAAGCCTGTTGGAAGGCCTTTGCAGTGTCATTTCGCATCTAATTTCCCAAACCAAACTGCTTGCAGCTCTAACTCCCTTCTAACTACCACTTCTTCGGTTCAGTGAGATATGCTGGATTCTAAACGGAGAAGCTTCTCGGACGCTTTTTCACAGAGATTTTGAAACTGAAATTTCCAAACCCGTTTCCAACGAAGGCGCCAATGGGCTTCCCCATAGAACTTGCCAACCTGAATTCCTACAGGCTAGATGTGAGAGGCACATTCTCCTGCTTCCTCCCTTAGAGTTAAACTTGCTTCTGAAAGCTCAACCTCCGGAGAGTCTGTTTGGCAGAGTTATACAAAACACTTTTCCAAGCCTGTTGGAAGGCATTTGCAGTTTCATTTCGCGTCTAATTTCCCAAACCAAACTGCTTGCAGCTCTAACTCCCTTCTAACTACCACTTCTTCGGTTCAGTGAGATATGCTGGATTCTAAACGGAGAAGCTTCTCTGACGCTTTTTCACAGAGATTTTGAAACTGAAATCTCCCATGCCGTTTCCACCATAGGCAGCAATGGGCTTCCCCATAGAACTTGCCAACCTGAATTCCTACAGGCTAGATGTGAGAGGCACATTCTGCTGCTTCCTCCCTTAGAGTTAAACTTGCTTCTGAAAACTCAACCTCCGGGGAGTTTGTTTGGCAGAGATATAGAACACACTTTTCCAAGCCTGTTGGAAGGCATTTGCAGTTTCATTTCGCGTCTAATTTCCCAAACCAAACTGCTTGCAGCTCTAACTCCCTTCTAACTACCACTTCTTCGGTTCAGTGAGATATGCTGGATTCTAAACGGAGAAGCTTCTCTGACGCTTTTTCACAGAGATTTTGAAACTGAAATTTCCAAACACGTTTCCAACGAAGGCGCCAATGGGCTTCCCCATAGAACTTGCCAACCTGAATTCCTACAGGCTAGATGTGAGAGGCACATTCTGCTTCTTCCTCCCTTAGAGTTAAACTTGCTTCTGAAAGCTCAACCTCCGGGGAGTTTGTTTGGCAGAGATATAGAACACACTTTTCCAAGCCTGTTGGAAGGCATTTGCAGTTTCATTTCGCTTCTAATTTCCCAAACCAAACTGCTTGCAGCTCTAACTCCCTTCTAACTACCACTTCTTCGGTTCAGTGAGATATGCTGGATTCTAAACGGAGAAGCTTCTCTGATGCTTTTTCACAGAGATTTTGAAACTGAAATCTCCCATGCCGTTTCCACCATAGGCAGCAATGGGCTTCCCCATAGAACTTGCCAACCTGAATTCCTACAGGCTAGATGTGAGAGGCACATTCTCCTGCTTCCTCCCTTAGAGTTAAACTAGCTTCTGAAAGCTCAACCTCCGGGGAGTTTGTTTGGCAGAGATATAGAACACACTTTTCCAAGCCTGTTGGAAGGCATTTGCAGTTTCATTTCGCGTCTAATTTCCCAAACCAAACTGCTTGCAGCTCTAACTCCCTTCTAACTACCACTTCTTCGGTTCAGTGAGATATGCTGGATTCTAAACGGAGAAGCTTCTCTGACGCTTTTTTACAGAGATTTTGAAACTGAAATCTCCCATGCCGTTTCCACCATAGGCAGCAATGGGCTTCCCCATAGAACTTGCCAACCTGAATTCCTACAGGCTAGATGTGAGAGGCACATTCTGCTGCTTCCTCCCTAAGAGTTAAGCTTGCTTCTGAAAGCTCAACCTCCGGGGAGTCTGTTTGGCAGAGATATAGAACACACTTTTCCAAGCCTGTTGGAAGGCATTTGCAGTTTCATTTCGCGTCTAATTTCCCAAACCAAACTGCTTGCAGCTCTAACTGCCTTCTAACTACCACTTCTTCGGTTCAGTGAAATATGCTGGATTCTAAACGGAGAAGCTTCTCTGACGCTTTTTCACAGAGATTTTGAAACTGAAATCTCCCATGCCGTTTCCACCATAGGCAGCAATGGGCTTCCCCATAGAACTTGCCAACCTGAATTCCTACAGGCTAGATGTGAGAGGCACATTCTGCTGCTTCCTCCCTAACAGTTAAGCTTGCTTCTGAAAGCTCAAACTCCGGGGACTCTGTTTGGCACAGATATAGAACACACTTTTCCAAGCCTGTTGGAAGGCCTTTGCAGTGTCATTTCGCATCTAATTTCCCAAACCAAACTGCTTGCAGCTCTAACTCCCTTCTAACTACCACTTCTTCGGTTCAGTGAGATATGCTGGATTCTAAACGGAGAAGCTTCTCGGACGCTTTTTCACAGAGATTTTGAAACTGAAATTTCCAAACCCGTTTCCAACGAAGGCGCCAATGGGCTTCCCCATAGAACTTGCCAACCTGAATTCCTACAGGCTAGATGTGAGAGGCACATTCTCCTGCTTCCTCCCTTAGAGTTAAACTTGCTTCTGAAAGCTCAACCTCCGGAGAGTCTGTTTGGCAGAGTTATACAAAACACTTTTCCAAGCCTGTTGGAAGGCATTTGCAGTTTCATTTCGCGTCTAATTTCCCAAACCAAACTGCTTGCAGCTCTAACTCCCTTCTAACTACCACTTCTTCGGTTCAGTGAGATATGCTGGATTCTAAACGGAGAAGCTTCTCTGACGCTTTTTCACAGAGATTTTGAAACTGAAATCTCCCATGCCGTTTCCACCATAGGCAGCAATGGGCTTCCCCATAGAACTTGCCAACCTGAATTCCTACAGGCTAGATGTGAGAGGCACATTCTGCTGCTTCCTCCCTTAGAGTTAAACTTGCTTCTGAAAGCTCAACCTCCGGGGAGTTTGTTTGGCAGAGATATAGAACACACTTTTCCAAGCCTGTTGGAAGGCATTTGCAGTTTCATTTCGCGTCTAATTTCCCAAACCAAACTGCTTGCAGCTCTAACTCCCTTCTAACTACCACTTCTTCGGTTCAGTGAGATATGCTGGATTCTAAACGGAGAAGCTTCTCTGACGCTTTTTCACAGAGATTTTGAAACTGAAATTTCCAAACACGTTTCCAACGAAGGCGCCAATGGGCTTCCCCATAGAACTTGCCAACCTGAATTCCTACAGGCTAGATGTGAGAGGCACATTCTGCTTCTTCCTCCCTTAGAGTTAAACTTGCTTCTGAAAGCTCAACCTCCGGGGAGTTTGTTTGGCAGAGATATAGAACACACTTTTCCAAGCCTGTTGGAAGGCATTTGCAGTTTCATTTCGCTTCTAATTTCCCAAACCAAACTGCTTGCAGCTCTAACTCCCTTCTAACTACCACTTCTTCGGTTCAGTGAGATATGCTGGATTCTAAACGGAGAAGCTTCTCTGATGCTTTTTCACAGAGATTTTGAAACTGAAATCTCCCATGCCGTTTCCACCATAGGCAGCAATGGGCTTCCCCATAGAACTTGCCAACCTGAATTCCTACAGGCTAGATGTGAGAGGCACATTCTGCTGCTTCCTCCCTTAGAGTTAAACTAGCTTCTGAAAGCTCAACCTCCGGGGAGTTTGTTTGGCAGAGATATAGAACACACTTTTCCAAGAGTGTTGGAAGGCATTTGCAGTTTCATTTCGCGTCTAATTTCCCAAACCAAACTGCTTGCAGCTCTAACTCCCTTCTAACTACCACTTCTTCGGTTCAGTGAGATATGCTGGATTCTAAACGGAGAAGCTTCTCTGACGCTTTTTTACAGAGATTTTGAAACTGAAATCTCCCATGCCGTTTCCACCATAGGCAGCAATGGGCTTCCCCATAGAACTTGCCAACCTGAATTCCTACAGGCTAGATGTGAGAGGCACATTCTGCTGCTTCCTCCCTAAGAGTTAAGCTTGCTTCTGAAAGCTCAACCTCCGGGGAGTCTGTTTGGCAGAGATATAGAACACACTTTTCCAAGCCTGTTGGAAGGCATTTGCAGTTTCATTTCGCGTCTAATTTCCCAAACCAAACTGCTTGCAGCTCTAACTGCCTTCTAACTACCACTTCTTCGGTTCAGTGAGATATGCTGGATTCTAAACGGAGAAGCTTCTCTGACGCTTTTTCACAGAGATTTTGAAACTGAAATCTCCCATGCCGTTTCCACCATAGGCAGCAATGGGCTTCCCCATAGAACTTGCCAACCTGAATTCCTACAGGCTAGATGTGAGAGGCACATTCTGCTGCTTCCTCCCTAACAGTTAAGCTTGCTTCTGAAAGCTCAAACTCCGGGGACTCTGTTTGGCACAGATATAGAACACACTTTTCCAAGCCTGTTGGAAGGCCTTTGCAGTGTCATTTCGCATCTAATTTCCCAAACCAAACTGCTTGCAGCTCTAACTCCCTTCTAACTACCACTTCTTCGGTTCAGTGAGATATGCTGGATTCTAAACGGAGAAGCTTCTCTGACGCTTTTTCACAGAGATTTTGAAACTGAAATTTCCAAACCCGTTTCCAACGAAGGCGCCAATGGGCTTCCCCATAGAACTTGCCAACCTGAATTCCTACAGGCTAGATGTGAGAGGCACATTCTCCTGCTTCCTCCCTTAGAGTTAAACTTGCTTCTGAAAGCTCAACCTCCGGAGAGTCTGTTTGGCAGAGTTATACAAAACACTTTTCCAAGCCTGTTGGAAGGCATTTGCAGTTTCATTTCGCGTCTAATTTCCCAAACCAAACTGCTTGCAGGTCTAACTCCCTTCTAACTACCACTTCTTCGGTTCAGTGAGATATGCTGGATTCTAAACGGAGAAGCTTCTCTGACGCTTTTTCACAGAGATTTTGAAACTGAAATCTCCCATGCCGTTTCCACCATAGGCAGCAATGGGCTTCCCCATAGAACTTGCCAACCTGAATTCCTACAGGCTAGATGTGAGAGGCACATTCTGCTGCTTCCTCCCTTAGAGTTAAACTTGCTTCTGAAAGCTCAACCTCCGGGGAGTTTGTTTGGCAGAGATATAGAACACACTTTTCCAAGCCTGTTGGAAGGCATTTGCAGTTTCATTTCGCGTCTAATTTCCCAAACCAAACTGCTTGCAGCTCTAACTGCCTTCTAACTACCACTTCTTCGGTTCAGTGAGATATGCTGGATTCTAAACGGAGAAGCTTCTCTGACGCTTTTTCACAGAGATTTTGAAACTGAAATCTCCCATGCCGTTTCCACCATAGGCAGCAATGGGCTTCCCCATAGAACTTGGCAACCTGAATTCCTACAGGCTAGATGTGAGAGGCACATTCTGCTGCTTCCTCCCTAAGAGTTAAGCGTGCTTCTGAAAGCTCAAACTCTGGGGAGTCTGTTTGGCAGAGATATAGAACACACTTTTCCAAGCCTGTTGGAAGGCCTTTGCAGTTTCATTTCGCGTCTAATTTCCCAAACCAAACTGCTTGCAGCTCTAACTCCCTTCTAACTACCACTTCTTCGGTTCAGTGAGATATGCTGGATTCTAAACAGAGAAGCTTCTCTGACGCTTTTTCACAGAGATTTTGAAACTGAAATCTCCCATGCCGTTTCCACCATAGGCAGCAATGGGCTTCCCCATAGAACTTGCCAACCTGAATTCCTACAGGCTAGATGTGAGAGGCTCATTCTGCTGCTTCCTCCCTAAGAGTTAAGCTTGCTTCTGAAAGCTCAACCTCCGGGGAGTCTGTTTGGCAGAGATATAGAACACACTTTTCCAAGCCTGTTGGAAGGCCTTTGCAGTGTCATTTCGCACCTAAATTCCCAAACCAAACTGCTTGCAGCTCTAACTCCCTTCTAACTACCACTTCTTCGGTTCAGTGAGATATGCTGGATTCTAAACGGAGAAGCTTCTCTGACGCTTTTTCACAGAGATTTTGAAACTGAAATCTCCCATGCCGTTTCCACCATAGGCAGCAATGGGCTTCCCCATAGAACTTGCCAACCTGAATTCCTACAGGCTAGAAGTGAGAGGCACATTCTGCTGCTTCCTCCCTTAGAGTTAAACTTGCTTCTGAAAGCTCAACCTCCGGAGAGTCTGTTTGGCAGAGATATAGAACACACTTTTCCAAGAGTGTTGGAAGGCATTTGCAGTTTCATTTCGCGTCTAATTTCCCAAACCAAACTGCTTGCAGGTCTAACTCCCTTCTAACTACCACTTCTTCGGTTCAGTGAGATATGCTGGATTCTGAACGGAGAAGCTTCTCTGACGCTTTTTCACAGAGATTTTGAAACTGAAATCTCCCATGCCGTTTCCACCATAGGCAGCAATGGGCTTCCCCATAGAACTTGCCAACCTGAATTCCTACAGGCTAGATGTGAGAGGCACATTCTGCTGCTTCCTCCCTTAGAGTTAAACTAGCTTCTGAAAGCTCAACCTCCGGGGAGTCTGTTTGGCAGAGATACAGAACACACTTTTCCAAGCCTGTTGGAAGGCCTTTGCAGTGTCATTTCGCGTCTAATTTCCCAAACCAAACTGCTTGCAGCTCTAACTCCCTTCTAACTACCACTTCTTCGGTTCGGTGAGATATGCAGGATTCTAAACGGAGAAGCTTCTTTGACGCTTTTTCACAGAGATTTTGAAACTGAAATCTCCCATGCCGTTTCCGCCATAGGCAGCAATGGGCTTCCCCATAGAACTTGCCAACCTGAATTCCTACAGGCTAGATGTGAGAGGCACATTCTGCTGCTTCCTCCCTTAGGGTTAAACTAGCTTCTGAAAGCTCAACCTCCGGGGAGTCTGTTTGGCAGAGATATAGAACACACTTTTCCAAGCCTGTTGGAAGGCCTTTGCAGTGTCCTTTCGCGTCTAATTTCCCAAACCAAACTGCTTGCAGCTCTAACTCCCTTCTAACTACCACTTCTTCGGTTCAGTGAGATATGCTGGATTCTAAACGGAGAAGCTTCTCTGACGCTTTTTCACAGAGATTTTGAAACTGAAATCTCCCATGCCGTTTCCATCATAGGCAGCAATGGGCTTCCCCATAGAACTTGCCAATCTGAATTCCTACAGGCTAGATGTGAGAGGCACATTCTGCTGCTTCCTCCCTTAGAGTTAAACTAGCTTCTGAAAGCTCAACCTCCGGGGAGTCTGTTTGGCAGAGATATAGAACACACTTTTCCAAGCCTGTTGGAAGGCCTTTGCAGTGTCATTTCGCATCTAATTTCCCAAACCAAACTGCTTGCAGCTCTAACTCCCTTCTAACTACCACTTCTTCGGTTCAGTGAGATATGCTGGATTCTAAACGGAGAAGCTTCTCTGACGCTTTTTCACAGAGATTTTGATACTGAAATTTCCAAACCCGTTTCCAACGAAGGCGCCAATGGGCTTCCCCATAGAACTTGCCAACCTGAATTCCTACAGGCTAGATGTGAGAGGCACATTCTGCTGCTTCCTCCCTAAGAGTTAAGCTTGCTTCTGAAAGCTCAACCTCCGGGGACTCTGTTTGGCACAGATATAGAACACACTTTTCCAAGCCTGTTGGAAGGCCTTTGCAGTGTCATTTCGCATCTAATTTCCCAAACCAAACTGCTTGCAGCTCTAACTCCCTTCTAACTACCACTTCTTCGGTTCAGTGAGATATGCTGGATTCTAAACGGAGAAGCTTCTCTGACGCTTTTTCACAGAGATTTTGAAACTGAAATCTCCCATGCCGTTTCCACCATAGGCAACAATGGGCTTCCCCATAGAACTTGCCAACCTGAATTCCTACAGGCTAGATGTGAGAGGCACATTCTGCTGCTTCCTCCCTTAGAGTTAAACTTGCTTCTGAAAGCTCAACCTCCGGGGAGTTTGTTTGGCAGAAATATAGAACACACTTTTCCAAGCCTGTTGGAAGGCATTTGCAGTTTCATTTCGCGTCTAATTTCCCAAACCAAACTGCTTGCAGCTCTAACTCCCTTCTAACTACCACTTCTTCGGTTCAGTGAGATATGCTGGATTCTAAACGGAGAAGCTTCTCTGACGCTTTTTCACAGAGATTTTGAAACTGAAATTTCCAAACACGTTTCCAACGAAGGCGCCAATGGGCTTCCCCATAGAACTTGCCAACCTGAATTCCTACAGGCTAGATGTGAGAGGCACATTCTGCTTCTTCCTCCCTTAGAGTTAAACTTGCTTCTGAAAGCTCAACCTCCGGGGAGTTTGTTTGGCAGAGATATAGAACACACTTTTCCAAGCCTGTTGGAAGGCATTTGCAGTTTCATTTCGCGTCTAACTTCCCAAACCAAACTGCTTGCAGCTCTAACTCCCTTCTAACTACCACTTCTTCGGTTCAGTGAGATATGCTGGATTCTAAACGGAGAAGCTTCTCTGACGCTTTTTCACAGAGATTTTGAAACTGAAATCTCCCATGCCGTTTCCACCATAGGCAGCAATGGGCTTCCCCATAGAACTTGCCAACCTGAATTCCTACAGGCTAGATGTGAGAGGCACATTCTCCTGCTTCCTCCCTTAGAGTTAAACTAGCTTCTGAAAGCTCAACCTCCGGGGAGTTTGTTTGGCAGAGATATAGAACACACTTTTCCAAGCCTGTTGGAAGGCATTTGCAGTTTCATTTCGCGTCTAATTTCCCAAACCAAACTGCTTGCAGCTCTAACTCCCTTCTAACTACCACTTCTTCGGTTCAGTGAGATATGCTGGATTCTAAACGGAGAAGCTTCTCTGACGCTTTTTTACAGAGATTTTGAAACTGAAATCTCCCATGCCGTTTCCACCATAGGCAGCAATGGGCTTCCCCATAGAACTTGCCAACCTGAATTCCTACAGGCTAGATGTGAGAGGCACATTCTGCTGCTTCCTCCCTAAGAGTTAAGCTTGCTTCTGAAAGCTCAACCTCCGGGGAGTCTGTTTGGCAGAGATATAGAACACACTTTTCCAAGCCTGTTGGAAGGCATTTGCAGTTTCATTTCGCGTCTAATTTCCCAAACCAAACTGCTTGCAGCTCTAACTGCCTTCTAACTACCACTTCTTCGGTTCAGTGAGATATGCTGGATTCTAAACGGAGAAGCTTCTCTGACGCTTTTTCACAGAGATTTTGAAACTGAAATCTCCCATGCCGTTTCCACCATAGGCAGCAATGGGCTTCCCCATAGAACTTGCCAACCTGAATTCCTACAGGCTAGATGTGAGAGGCACATTCTGCTGCTTCCTCCCTAACAGTTAAGCTTGCTTCTGAAAGCTCAAACTCCGGGGAGTCTGTTTGGCACAGATATAGAACACACTTTTCCAAGCCTGTTGGAAGGCCTTTGCAGTGTCATTTCGCATCTAATTTCCCAAACCAAACTGCTTGCAGCTCTAACTCCCTTCTAACTACCACTTCTTCGGTTCAGTGAGATATGCTGGATTCTAAACGGAGAAGCTTCTCGGACGCTTTTTCACAGAGATTTTGAAACTGAAATTTCCAAACCCGTTTCCAACGAAGGCGCCAATGGGCTTCCCCATAGAACTTGCCAACCTGAATTCCTACAGGCTAGATGTGAGAGGCACATTCTCCTGCTTCCTCCCTTAGAGTTAAACTTGCTTCTGAAAGCTCAACCTCCGGAGAGTCTGTTTGGCAGAGTTATACAAAACACTTTTCCAAGCCTGTTGGAAGGCATTTGCAGTTTCATTTCGCGTCTAATTTCCCAAACCAAACTGCTTGCAGCTCTAACTCCCTTCTAACTACCACTTCTTCGGTTCAGTGAGATATGCTGGATTCTAAACGGAGAAGCTTCTCTGACGCTTTTTCACAGAGATTTTGAAACTGAAATCTCCCATGCCGTTTCCACCATAGGCAGCAATGGGCTTCCCCATAGAACTTGCCAACCTGAATTCCTACAGGCTAGATGTGAGAGGCACATTCTGCTGCTTCCTCCCTTAGAGTTAAACTTGCTTCTGAAAGCTCAACCTCCGGGGAGTTTGTTTGGCAGAGATATAGAACACACTTTTCCAAGCCTGTTGGAAGGCATTTGCAGTTTCATTTCGCGTCTAATTTCCCAAACCAAACTGCTTGCAGCTCTAACTCCCTTCTAACTACCACTTCTTCGGTTCAGTGAGATATGCTGGATTCTGAACGGAGAAGCTTCTCTGACGCTTTTTCACAGAGATTTTGAAACTGAAATCTCCCATGCCGTTTCCACCATAGGCAGCAATGGGCTTCCCCATAGAACTTGCCAACCTGAATTCCTACAGGCTAGATGTGAGAGGCACATTCTGCTGCTTCCTCCCTAAGAGTTAAGCTTGCTTCTGAAAGCTCAACCTCCGGGGAGTCTGTTTGGCAGAGATACAGAACACACTTTTCCAAGCCTGTTGGAAGGCCTTTGCAGTGTCATTTCGCGTCTAATTTCCCAAACCAAACTGCTTGCAGCTCTAACTCCCTTCTAACTACCACTTCTTCGGTTCGGTGAGATATGCAGGATTCTAAACGGAGAAGCTTCTTTGACGCTTTTTCACAGAGATTTTGAAACTGAAATCTCCCATGCCGTTTCCGCCATAGGCAGCAATGGGCTTCCCCATAGAACTTGCCAACCTGAATTCCTACAGGCTAGATGTGAGAGGCACATTCTGCTGCTTCCTCGCTTAGGGTTAAACTAGCTTCTGAAAGCTCAACCTCCGGGGAGTCTGTTTGGCAGAGATATAGAACACACTTTTCCAAGCCTGTTGGAAGGCCTTTGCAGTGTCCTTTCGCGTCTAATTTCCCAAACCAAACTGCTTGCAGCTCTAACTCCCTTCTAACTACCACTTCTTCGGTTCAGTGAGATATGCTGGATTCTAAACGGAGAAGCTTCTCTGACGCTTTTTCACAGAGATTTTGAAACTGAAATCTCCCATGCCGTTTCCATCATAGGCAGCAATGGGCTTCCCCATAGAACTTGCCAATCTGAATTCCTACAGGCTAGATGTGAGAGGCACATTCTGCTGCTTCCTCCCTTAGAGTTAAACTTGCTTCTGAAAGCTCAACCTCCGGGGAGTTTGTTTGACAGAGATATAGAACACACTTTTCCAAGCCTGTTGGAAGGCATTTGCAGTTTCATTTCGCGTCTAATTTCCCAAACCAAACTGCTTGCAGCTCTAACTCCCTTCTAACTACCACTTCTTAGGTTCAGTGAGATATGCTGGATTCTAAATGGAGAAGCTTCTCTGACGCTTTTTCACAGAGATTTTGAAACTGAAATTTCCAAACCCGTTTCCAACGAAGGCGCCAATGGGCTTCCCCATAGAACTTGCCAACCTGAATTCCTACAGGCTAGATGTGAGAGGCACATTCTGCTGCTTCCTCCCTTAGAGTTAAACTAGCTTCTGAAAGGTCAACCTCCGGGGAGTTTGTTTGGCAGAGATATAGAACACACTTTTCCAAGCCTGTTGGAAGGCATTTGCAGTTTCATTTCGCGTCTAATTTCCCAAACCAAACTCCTTGCATCTCTAACTGCCTTCTAACTACCACTTCTTCGGTTCAGTGAGATATGCTGGATTCTAAACGGAGAAGATTCTCTGACGCTTTTTCACAGAGATTTTGAAACTGAAATCTCCCATGCCGTTTCCACCATAGGCAGCAATGGGCTTCCCCATAGAACTTGCAAACCTGAATTCCTACAGGCTAGATGTGAGAGGCACATTCTGCTGCTTCCTCCCTAAGAGTTAAGCTTGCTTCTGAAAGCTCAACCTCCGGGGAGTCTGTTTGGCAGAGATATAGAACACACTTTTCCAAGCCTGTTGGAAGGCCTTTGCAGTGTCATTTCGCATCTAATTTCCCAAACAAAACTGCTTGCAGCTCTAACTCCCTTCTAACTACCACTTCTTCGGTTCAGTGAGATATGCTGGATTCTAAACGGAGAAGCTTCTCTGACGCTTTTTCACAGAGATTTTGAAACTGAAATCTCCCATGCCGTTTCCACCATAGGCAGCAATGGGCTTCCCCATAGAACTTGCGAACCTGAATTCCTACAGGCTAGATGTGAGAGGCACATTCTGCTCCTTCCTCCCTAACAGTTAAGCTTGCTTCTGAAAGCTCAAACTCCGGGGACTCTGTTTGGCACAGATATAGAACACACTTTTCCAAGCCTGTTGGAAGGCCTTTGCAGTGTCATTTCGCATCTAATTTCCCAAACCAAACTGCTTGCAGCTCTAACTCCCTTCTAACTACCACTTCTTCGGTTCAGTGAGATATGCTGGATTCTAAACGGAGAAGCTTCTCTGACGCTTTTTCACAGAGATTTTGAAACTGAAATCTCCCATGCTGTTTCCACCATAGCCAGCAATGGGCTTCCCCATAGAACTTGCCAACCTGAATTCCTACAGGCTAGATGTGAGAGGCACATTCTGCTGCTTCCTCCCTTAGAGTTAAACTAGCTTCTGAAAGCTCAACCTCCAGGGAGTCTGTTTGGCAGAGATATAGAACACACTTTTCCAAGCCTGTTGGAAGGCCTTTGCAGTGTCATTTCGCATCTAATTTCCCAAACCAAACTGCTTGCAGCTCTAACTCCCTTCTAACTACCACTTCTTCGGTTCAGTGAGATATGCTGGATTCTAAACGGAGAAGCTTCTCTGACGCTTTTTCACAGAGATTTTGAAACTGAAATTTCCAAACCCGTTTCCAACGAAGGCGCCAATGGGCTTCCCCATAGAACTTGCCAACCTGAATTCCTACAGGCTAGATGTGAGAGGCACATTCTGCTGCTTCCTCCCTAAGAGTTAAGCTTGCTTCTGAAAGCTCAACCTCCGGGGACTCTGTTTGGCACAGATATAGAACACACTTTTCCAAGCCTGTTGGAAGGCCTTTGCAGTGTCATTTCGCATCTAATTTCCCAAACCAAACTGCTTGCAGCTCTAACTCCCTTCTAACTACCACTTCTTCGGTTCAGTGAGATATGCTGGATTCTAAACGGAGAAGCTTCTCTGACGCTTTTTCACAGAGATTTTGAAACTGAAATCTCCCATGCCGTTTCCACCATAGGCAGCAATGGGTTTCCCCATAGAACTTGCCAACCTGAAATCCTACAGGCTAGATGTGAGAGGCACATTCTGCTGCTTCCTCCCTTAGAGTTAAACTAGCTTCTGAAAGCTCAACCTCCGGGGAGTTTGTTTGGCAGAGATATAGAACACACTTTTCCAAGCCTGTTGGAAGGCATTTGCAGTTTCATTTCGCGTCTAATTTCCCAAACCAAACTGCTTGCAGCTCTAACTCCCTTCTAACTACCACTTCTTCGGTTCAGTGAGATATGCTGGATTCTAAACCGAGAAGCTTCTCTGACGCTTTTTTACAGAGATTTTGAAACTGAAATCTCCCATGCCGTTTCCACCATAGGCAGCAATGGGCTTCCCCATAGAACTTGCCAACCTGAATTCCTACAGGCTAGATGTGAGAGGCACATTCTGCTTCTTCCTCCCTTAGAGTTAAACTTGCTTCTGAAAGCTCAACCTCCGGGGAGTTTGTTTGGCAGAGATATAGAACACACTTTTCCAAGCCTGTTGGAAGGCATTTGCAGTTTCATTTCGCGTCTAATTTCCCAAACCAAACTGCTTGCAGCTCTAACTCCCTTCTAACTACCACTTCTTCGGTTCAGTGAGATATGCTGGATTCTAAACGGAGAAGCTTCTCTGACGCTTTTTCACAGAGATTTTGAAACTGAAATCTCCCATGCCGTTTCCACCATAGGCAGCAATGGGCTTCCCCATAGAACTTGCCAACCTGAATTCCTACAGGCTAGATGTGAGAGGCACATTCTACTGCTTCCTCCCTTAGAGTTAAACTAGCTTCTGAAAGCTCAACCTCCGGGGAGTTTGTTTGGCAGAGATATAGAACACACTTTTCCAAGCCTGTTGGAAGGCATTTGCAGTTTCATTTCGCATCTAATTTCCCAAACCAAACTGCTTGCAGCTCTAACTCCCTTCTAACTACCACTTCTTCGGTTCAGTGAGATATGCTGGATTCTAAACGGAGAAGCTTCTCTGACGCTTTTTCACAGAGATTTTGAAACTGAAATTTCCAAACCCGTTTCCAACGAAGGCGCCAATGGGCTTCCCCATAGAACTTGCCAACCTGAATTCCTACAGGCTAGATGTGAGAGGCACATTCTCCTGCTTCCTCCCTAAGAGTTAAACTTGCTTCTGAAAGCTCAACCTCCGGAGAGTCTGTTTGGCAGAGTTATACAAAACACTTTTCCAAGCCTGTTGGAAGGCATTTGCAGTTTCATTTCGCGTCTAATTTCCCAAACCAAACTGCTTGCAGCTCTAACTCCCTTCTAACTACCACTTCTTCGGTTCAGTGAGATATGCTGGATTCTAAACGGAGAAGCTTCTCTGACGCTTTTTCACAGAGATTTTGAAACTGAAATCTCCCATGCCGTTTCCACCATAGGCAGCAATGGGCTTCCCCATAGAACTTGCCAACCTGAATTCCTACAGGCTAGATGTGAGAGGCACATTCTGCTGCTTCCTCCCTTAGAGTTAAACTTGCTTCTGAAAGCTCAACCTCCGGGGAGTTTGTTTGGCAGAGATATAGAACACACTTTTCCAAGCCTGTTGGAAGGCATTTGCAGTTTCATTTCGCGTCTAATTTCCCAAACCAAACTGCTTGCAGCTCTAACTCCCTTCTAACTACCACTTCTTCGGTTCAGTGAGATATGCTGGATTCTAA
The DNA here is from genome assembly GCF_027409185.1 of Cynocephalus volans. Lineage (NCBI taxonomy): Eukaryota > Metazoa > Chordata > Mammalia > Dermoptera > Cynocephalidae > Cynocephalus > Cynocephalus volans. The sequence goes on along the minus strand of NW_026902471.1, from coordinate 979,204 downwards.
ACGGAGAAGCTTCTCTGACGCTTTTTTACAGAGATTTTGAAACTGAAATCTCCCATGCCGTTTCCACCATAGGCAGCAATGGGCTTCCCCATAGAACTTGCCAACCTGAATTCCTACAGGCTAGATGTGAGAGGCACATTCTGCTGCTTCCTCCCTAAGAGTTAAGCTTGCTTCTGAAAGCTCAACCTCCGGGGAGTCTGTTTGGCAGAGATATAGAACACACTTTTCCAAGCCTGTTGGAAGGCATTTGCAGTTTCATTTCGCGTCTAATTTCCCAAACCAAACTGCTTGCAGCTCTAACTGCCTTCTAACTACCACTTCTTCGGTTCAGTGAGATATGCTGGATTCTAAACGGAGAAGCTTCTCTGACGCTTTTTCACAGAGATTTTGAAACTGAAATCTCCCATGCCGTTTCCACCATAGGCAGCAATGGGCTTCCCCATAGAACTTGCCAACCTGAATTCCTACAGGCTAGATGTGAGAGGCACATTCTGCTGCTTCCTCCCTAACAGTTAAGCTTGCTTCTGAAAGCTCAAACTCCGGGGACTCTGTTTGGCACAGATATAGAACACACTTTTCCAAGCCTGTTGGAAGGCCTTTGCAGTGTCATTTCGCATCTAATTTCCCAAACCAAACTGCTTGCAGCTCTAACTCCCTTCTAACTACCACTTCTTCGGTTCAGTGAGATATGCTGGATTCTAAACGGAGAAGCTTCTCTGACGCTTTTTCACAGAGATTTTGAAACTGAAATTTCCAAACCCGTTTCCAACGAAGGCGCCAATGGGCTTCCCCATAGAACTTGCCAACCTGAATTCCTACAGGCTAGATGTGAGAGGCACATTCTCCTGCTTCCTCCCTTAGAGTTAAACTTGCTTCTGAAAGCTCAACCTCCGGAGAGTCTGTTTGGCAGAGTTATACAAAACACTTTTCCAAGCCTGTTGGAAGGCATTTGCAGTTTCATTTCGCGTCTAATTTCCCAAACCAAACTGCTTGCAGCTCTAACTCCCTTCTAACTACCACTTCTTCGGTTCAGTGAGATATGCTGGATTCTAAACGGAGAAGCTTCTCTGACGCTTTTTCACAGAGATTTTGAAACTGAAATCTCCCATGCCGTTTCCACCATAGGCAGCAATGGGCTTCCCCATAGAACTTGCCAACCTGAATTCCTACAGGCTAGAAGTGAGAGGCACATTCTGCTGCTTCCTCCCTTAGAGTTAAACTTGCTTCTGAAAGCTCAACCTCCGGAGAGTCTGTTTGGCAGAGATATAGAACACACTTTTCCAAGAGTGTTGGAAGGCATTTGCAGTTTCATTTCGCGTCTAATTTCCCAAACCAAACTGCTTGCAGCTCTAACTCCCTTCTAACTACCACTTCTTCGGATCAGTGAGATATGCTGGATTCTGAACGGAGAAGCTTCTCTGACGCTTTTTCACAGAGATTTTGAAACTGAAATCTCCCATGCCGTTTCCACCATAGGCAGCAATGGGCTTCCCCATAGAACTTGCCAACCTGAATTCCTACAGGCTAGATGTGAGAGGCACATTCTGCTGCTTCCTCCCTTAGAGTTAAACTAGCTTCTGAAAGCTCAACCTCCGGGGAGTCTGTTTGGCAGAGATACAGAACACACTTTTCCAAGCCTGTTGGAAGGCCTTTGCAGTGTCATTTCGCGTCTAATTTCCCAAACCAAACTGCTTGCAGCTCTAACTCCCTTCTAACTACCACTTCTTCGGTTCGGTGAGATATGCTGGATTCTAAACGGAGAAGCTTCTCTGACGCTTTTTCACAGAGATTTTGAAACTGAAATCTCCCATGCCGTTTCCATCATAGGCAGCAATGGGCTTCCCCATAGAACTTGCCAATCTGAATTCCTACAGGCTAGATGTGAGAGGCACATTCTGCTGCTTCCTCCCTTAGAGTTAAACTTGCTTCTGAAAGCTCAACCTCCGGGGAGTTTGTTTGACAGAGATATAGAACACACTTTTCCAAGCCTGTTGGAAGGCATTTGCAGTTTCATTTCGCGTCTAATTTCCCAAACCAAACTGCTTGCAGCTCTAACTCCCTTCTAACTACCACTTCTTAGGTTCAGTGAGATATGCTGGATTCTAAATGGAGAAGCTTCTCTGACGCTTTTTCACAGAGATTTTGAAACTGAAATTTCCAAACCCGTTTCCAACGAAGGCGCCAATGGGCTTCCCCATAGAACTTGCCAACCTGAATTCCTACAGGCTAGATGTGAGAGGCACATTCTGCTGCTTCCTCCCTTAGAGTTAAACTAGCTTCTGAAAGGTCAACCTCCGGGGAGTTTGTTTGGCAGAGATATAGAACACACTTTTCCAAGCCTGTTGGAAGGCATTTGCAGTTTCATTTCGCGTCTAATTTCCCAAACCAAACTCCTTGCATCTCTAACTGCCTTCTAGCTACCACTTCTTCGGTTCAGTGAGATATGCTGGATTCTAAACGGAGAAGATTCTCTGACGCTTTTTCACAGAGATTTTGAAACTGAAATCTCCCATGCCGTTTCCACCATAGGCAGCAATGGGCTTCCCCATAGAACTTGCCAACCTGAATTCCTACAGGCTAGATGTGAGAGGCACATTCTGCTGCTTCCTCCCTAAGAGTTAAGCTTGCTTCTGAAAGCTCAACCTCCGGGGAGTCTGTTTGGCAGAGATATAGAACACACTTTTCCAAGCCTGTTGGAAGGCCTTTGCAGTGTCATTTCGCATCTAATTTCCCAAACAAAACTGCTTGCAGCTCTAACTCCCTTCTAACTACCACTTCTTCGGTTCAGTGAGATATGCTGGATTCTAAACGGAGAAGCTTCTCTGACGCTTTTTCACAGAGATTTTGAAACTGAAATCTCCCATGCCGTTTCCACCATAGGCAGCAATGGGCTTCCCCATAGAACTTGCGAACCTGAATTCCTACAGGCTAGATGTGAGAGGCACATTCTGCTCCTTCCTCCCTTACAGTTAAGCTTGCTTCTGAAAGCTCAAACTCCGGGGACTCTGTTTGGCACAGATATAGAACACACTTTTCCAAGCCTGTTGGAAGGCCTTTGCAGTGTCATTTCGCATCTAATTTCCCAAACCAAACTGCTTGCAGCTCTAACTCCCTTCTAACTACCACTTCTTCGGTTCAGTGAGATATGCTGGATTCTAAACGGAGAAGCTTCTCTGACGCTTTTTCACAGAGATTTTGAAACTGAAATTTCCAAACCCGTTTCCAACGAAGGCGCCAATGGGCTTCCCCATAGAACTTGCCAACCTGAATTCCTACAGGCTAGATGTGAGAGGCACATTCTGCTGCTTCCTCCCTTAGAGTTAAACTAGCTTCTGAAAGCTCAACCTCCAGGGAGTCTGTTTGGCAGAGATATAGAACACACTTTTCCAAGCCTGTTGGAAGGCCTTTGCAGTGTCATTTCGCATCTAATTTCCCAAACCAAACTGCTTGCAGCTCTAACTCCCTTCTAACTACCACTTCTTCGGTTCAGTGAGATATGCTGGATTCTAAACGGAGAAGCTTCTCTGACGCTTTTTCACAGAGATTTTGAAACTGAAATTTCCAAACCCGTTTCCAACGAAGGCGCCAATGGGCTTCCCCATAGAACTTGCCAACCTGAATTCCTACAGGCTAGATGTGAGAGGCACATTCTGCTGCTTCCTCCCTAAGAGTTAAGCTTGCTTCTGAAAGCTCAACCTCCGGGGACTCTGTTTGGCACAGATATAGAACACACTTTTCCAAGCCTGTTGGAAGGCCTTTGCAGTGTCATTTCGCATCTAATTTCCCAAACCAAACTGCTTGCAGCTCTAACTCCCTTCTAACTACCACTTCTTCGGTTCAGTGAGATATGCTGGATTCTAAACGGAGAAGCTTCTCTGACGCTTTTTCACAGAGATTTTGAAACTGAAATCTCCCATGCCGTTTCCACCATAGGCAGCAATGGGCTTCCCCATAGAACTTGCCAACCTGAATTCCTACAGGCTAGATGTGAGAGGCACATTCTGCTGCTTCCTCCCTTAGAGTTAAACTTGCTTCTGAAAGCTCAACCTCCGGGGAGTTTGTTTGGCAGAGATATAGAACACACTTTTCCAAGCCTGTTGGAAGGCATTTGCAGTTTCATTTCGCGTCTAATTTCCCAAACCAAACTGCTTGCAGCTCTAACTCCCTTCTAACTACCACTTCTTCGGTTCAGTGAGATATGCTGGATTCTAAACGGAGAAGCTTCTCTGACGCTTTTTCACCGAGATTTTGAAACTGAAATTTCCAATCACGTTTCCAACGAAGGCGCCAATGGGCTTCCCCATAGAACTTGCCAACCTGAATTCCTACAGGCTAGATGTGAGAGGCACATTCTGCTTCTTCCTCCCTTAGAGTTAAACTTGCTTCTGAAAGCTCAACCTCCGGGGAGTTTGTTTGGCAGAGATATAGAACACACTTTTCCAAGCCTGTTGGAAGGCATTTGCAGTTTCATTTCGCGTCTAATTTCCCAAACCAAACTGCTTGCAGCTCTAACTCCCTTCTAACTACCACTTCTTCGGTTCAGTGAGATATGCTGGATTCTAAACGGAGAAGCTTCTCTGACGCTTTTTCACAGAGATTTTGAAACTGAAATCTCCCATGCCGTTTCCACCATAGGCAGCAATGGGCTTCCCCATAGAACTTGCCAACCTGAATTCCTACAGGCTAGATGTGAGAGGCACATTCTGCTGCTTCCTCCCTTAGAGTTAAACTAGCTTCTGAAAGCTCAACCTCCGGGGAGTTTGTTTGGCAGAGATATAGAACACACTTTTCCAAGCCTGTTGGAAGGCATTTGCAGTTTCATTTCGCATCTAATTTCCCAAACCAAACTGCTTGCAGCTCTAACTCCCTTCTAACTACCACTTCTTCGGTTCAGTGAGATATGCTGGATTCTAAACGGAGAAGCTACTCTGACGCTTTTTCACAGAGATTTTGAAACTGAAATTTCCAAACCCGTTTCCAACGAAGGCGCCAATGGGCTTCCCCATAGAACTTGCCAACCTGAATTCCTACAGGCTAGATGTGAGAGGCACATTCTCCTGCTTCCTCCCTTAGAGTTAAACTTGCTTCTGAAAGCTCAACCTCCGGAGAGTCTGTTTGGCAGAGTTATACAAAACACTTTTCCAAGCCTGTTGGAAGGCATTTGCAGTTTCATTTCGCGTCTAATTTCCCAAACCAAACTGCTTGCAGCTCTAACTCCCTTCTAACTACCACTTCTTCGGTTCAGTGAGATATGCTGGATTCTAAACGGAGAAGCTTCTCTGACGCTTTTTCACAGAGATTTTGAAACTGAAATCTCCCATGCCGTTTCCACCATAGGCAGCAATGGGCTTCCCCATAGAACTTGCCAACCTGAATTCCTACAGGCTAGATGTGAGAGGCACATTCTGCTGCTTCCTCCCTTAGAGTTAAACTTGCTTCTGAAAGCTCAACCTCCGGGGAGTTTGTTTGGCAGAGATATAGAACACACTTTTCCAAGCCTGTTGGAAGGCATTTGCAGTTTCATTTCGCGTCTAATTTCCCAAACCAAACTGCTTGCAGCTCTAACTCCCTTCTAACTACCACTTCTTCGGTTCAGTGAGATATGCTGGATTCTAAACGGAGAAGCTTCTCTGACGCTTTTTCACAGAGATTTTGAAACTGAAATTTCCAAACACGTTTCCAACGAAGGCGCCAATGGGCTTCCCCATAGAACTTGCCAACCTGAATTCCTACAGGCTAGATGTGAGAGGCACATTCTGCTTCTTCCTCCCTTAGAGTTAAACTTGCTTCTGAAAGCTCAACCTCCGGGGAGTTTGTTTGGCAGAGATATAGAACACACTTTTCCAAGCCTGTTGGAAGGCATTTGCAGTTTCATTTCGCGTCTAATTTCCCAAACCAAACTGCTTGCAGCTCTAACTCCCTTCTAACTACCACTTCTTCGGTTCAGTGAGATATGCTGGATTCTAAACGGAGAAGCTTCTCTGACGCTTTTTCACAGAGATTTTGAAACTGAAATCTCCCATGCCGTTTCCACCATAGGCAGCAATGGGCTTCCCCATAGAACTTGCCAACCTGAATTCCTACAGGCTAGATATGAGAGGCACATTCTGCTGCTTCCTCCCTTAGAGTTAAACTAGCTTCTGAAAGCTCAACCTCCGGGGAGTTTGTTTGGCTGAGATATAGAACACACTTTTCCAAGCCTGTTGGAAGGCATTTGCAGTTTCATTTCGCGTCTAATTTCCCAAACCAAACTGCTTGCAGCTCTAACTCCCTTCTAACTACCACTTCTTCGGTTCAGTGAGATATGCTGGATTCTAAACGGAGAAGCTTCTCTGACGCTTTTTTACAGAGATTTTGAAACTGAAATCTCCCATGCCGTTTCCACCATAGGCAGCAATGGGCTTCCCCATAGAACTTGCCAACCTGAATTCCTACAGGCTAGATGTGAGAGGCACATTCTCCTGCTTCCTCCCTTAGAGTTAAACTTGCTTCTGAAAGCTCAACCTCCGGGGAGTTTGTTTGGCAGAGATATAGAACACACTTTTCCAAGCCTGTTGGAAGGCATTTGCAGTTTCATTTCGCGTCTAATTTCCCAAACCAAACTGCTTGCAGCTCTAACTCCCTTCTAACTACCACTTCTTCGGTTCAGTGAGATATGCTGGATTCTAAACGGAGAAGCTTCTCTGACGCTTTTTCACAGAGATTTTGAAACTGAAATTTCCAATCACGTTTCCAACGAAGGCGCCAATGGGCTTCCCCATAGAACTTGCCAACCTGAATTCCTACAGGCTAGATGTGAGAGGCACATTCTGCTTCTTCCTCCCTTAGAGTTAAACTTGCTTCTGAAAGCTCAACCTCCGGGGAGTTTGTTTGGCAGAGATATAGAACACACTTTTCCAAGCCTGTTGGAAGGCATTTGCAGTTTCATTTCGCATCTAATTTCCCAAACCAAACTGCTTGCAGCTCTAACTCCCTTCTAACTACCAGTTCTTCGGTTCAGTGAGATATGCTGGATTCTAAACGGAGAAGCTTCTCTGACGCTTTTTCACAGAGATTTTGAAACTGAAATCTCCCATGCCGTTTCCACCATAGGCAGCAATGGGCTTCCCCATAGAACTTGCCAACCTGAATTCCTACAGGCTAGATGTGAGAGGCACATTCTGCTGCTTCCTCCCTTAGAGTTAAACTAGCTTCTGAAAGCTCAACCTCCGGGGAGTTTGTTTGGCAGAGATATAGAACACACTTTTCCAAGCCTGTTGGAAGGCATTTGCAGTTTCATTTCGCATCTAATTTCCCAAACCAAACTGCTTGCAGCTCTAACTCCCTTCTAACTACCACTTCTTCGGTTCAGTGAGATATGCTGGATTCTAAACGGAGAAGCTTCTCTGACGCTTTTTCACAGAGATTTTGAAACTGAAATTTCCAAACCCGTTTCCAACGAAGGCGCCAATGGGCTTCCCCATAGAACTTGCCAACCTGAATTCCTACAGGCTAGATGTGAGAGGCACATTCTCCTGCTTCCTCCCTTAGAGTTAAACTTGCTTCTGAAAGCTCAACCTCCGGAGAGTCTGTTTGGCAGAGTTATACAAAACACTTTTCCAAGCCTGTTGGAAGGCATTTGCAGTTTCATTTCGCGTCTAATTTCCCAAACCAAACTGCTTGCAGCTCTAACTCCCTTCTAACTACCACTTCTTCGGTTCAGTGAGATATGCTGGATTCTAAACGGAGAAGCTTCTCTGACGCTTTTTCACAGAGATTTTGAAACTGAAATCTCCCATGCCGTTTCCACCATAGGCAGCAATGGGCTTCCCCATAGAACTTGCCAACCTGAATTCCTACAGGCTAGATGTGAGAGGCACATTCTGCTGCTTCCTCCCTTAGAGTTAAACTTGCTTCTGAAAGCTCAACCTCCGGGGAGTTTGTTTGGCAGAGATATAGAACACACTTTTCCAAGCCTGTTGGAAGGCATTTGCAGTTTCATTTCGCGTCTAATTTCCCAAACCAAACTGCTTGCAGCTCTAACTCCCTTCTAACTACCACTTCTTCGGTTCAGTGAGATATGCTGGATTCTAAACGGAGAAGCTTCTCTGACGCTTTTTCACAGAGATTTTGAAACTGAAATCTCCCATGCCGTTTCCACCATAGGCAGCAATGGGCTTCCCCATAGAACTTGCCAACCTGAATTCCTACAGGCTAGATATGAGAGGCACATTCTGCTGCTTCCTCCCTTAGAGTTAAACTAGCTTCTGAAAGCTCAACCTCCGGGGAGTTTGTTTGGCTTAGATATAGAACACACTTTTCCAAGCCTGTTGGAAGGCATTTGCAGTTTCATTTCGCGTCTAATTTCCCAAACCAAACTGCTTGCAGCTCTAACTCCCTTCTAACTACCACTTCTTCGGTTCAGTGAGATATGCTGGATTCTAAACGGAGAAGCTTCTCTGACGCTTTTTTACAGAGATTTTGAAACTGAAATCTCCCATGCCGTTTCCACCATAGGCAGCAATGGGCTTCCCCATAGAACTTGCCAACCTGAATTCCTACACGCTAGATGTGAGAGGCACATTCTGCTGCTTCCTCCCTAAGAGTTAGGCTTGCTTCTGAAAGCTCAACCTCCGGGGAGTCTGTTTGGCAGAGATATAGAACACACTTTTCCAAGCCTGTTGGAAGGCATTTGCAGTTTCATTTCGCGTCTAATTTCCCAAACCAAACTGCTTGCAGCTCTAACTGCCTTCTAACTACCACTTCTTCGGTTCAGTGAGATATGCTGGATTCTAAACGGAGAAGCTTCTCTGACGCTTTTTCACAGAGATTTTGAAACTGAAATCTCCCATGCCGTTTCCACCATAGGCAGCAATGGGCTTCCCCATAGAACTTGCCAAGCTGAATTCCTACAGGCTAGATGTGAGAGGCACATTCTCCTGCTTCCTCCCTTAGAGTTAAACTAGCTTCTGAAAGCTCAACCTCCGGGGAGTCTGTTTGGCAGAGATATAGAACACACTTTTCCAAGCCTGTTGGAAGGCATTTGCATTTTCATTTCGCGTCTAATTTCCCAAACCAAACTGCTTGCAGCTCTAACTGCCTTCTAACTACCACTTCTTCGGTTCAGTGAGATATGCTGGATTCTAAACGGAGAAGCTTCTCTGACGCTTTTTCACAGAGATTTTGAAACTGAAATCTCCCATGCCGTTTCCACCATAGGCAGCAATGGGCTTCCCCATAGAACTTGCCAACCTGAATTCCTACAGGCTAGATGTGAGAGGCACATTCTGCTGCTTCCTCCCTAACAGTTAAGCTTGCTTCTGAAAGCTCAAACTCCGGGGACTCTGTTTGGCACAGATATAGAACACACTTTTCCAAGCCTGTTGGAAGGCCTTTGCAGTGTCATTTCGCATCTAATTTCCCAAACCAAACTGCTTGCAGCTCTAACTCCCTTCTAACTACCACTTCTTCGGTTCAGTGAGATATGCTGGATTCTAAACGGAGAAGCTTCTCTGACGCTTTTTCACAGAGATTTTGAAACTGAAATCTCCCATGCCGTTTCCACCATAGGCAGCAATGGGCTTCCCCATAGAACTTGCCAACCTGAATTCCTACAGGCTAGATGTGAGAGGCACATTCTCCTGCTTCCTCCCTTAGAGTTAAACTTGCTTCTGAAAGCTCAACCTCCGGAGAGTCTGTTTGGCAGAGTTATACAAAACACTTTTCCAAGCCTGTTGGAAGGCATTTGCAGTTTCATTTCGCGTCTAATTTCCCAAACCAAACTGCTTGCAGCTCTAACTCCCTTCTAACTACCACTTCTTCGGTTCAGTGAGATATGCTGGATTCTAAAAGGAGAAGCTTCTCTGACGCTTTTTCACAGAGATTTTGAAACTGAAATCTCCCATGCCGTTTCCACCATAGGCAGCAATGGGCTTCCCCATAGAACTTGCTAACCTGAATTCCTACAGGCTAGATGTGAGAGGCACATTCTGCTGCTTCCTCCCTTAGAGTTAAACTTGCTTCTGAAAGCTCAACCTCCGGGGAGTTTGTTTGGCAGAGATATAGAACACACTTTTCCAAGCCTGTTGGAAGGCATTTGCAGTTTCATTTCGCGTCTAATTTCCCAAACCAAACTGCTTGCAGCTCTAACTCCCTTCTAACTACCACTTCTTCGGTTCAGTGAGATATGCTGGATTCTAAACGGAGAAGCTTCTCTGACGCTTTTTCACAGAGATTTTGAAACTGAAATCTCCCATGCCGTTTCCACCATAGGCAGCAATGGGCTTCCCCATAGAACTTGCCAACCTGAATTCCTACAGGCTAGATATGAGAGGCACATTCTGCTGCTTCCTCCCTTAGAGTTAAACTAGCTTCTGAAAGCTCAACCTCCGGGGAGTTTGTTTGGCTTAGATATAGAACACACTTTTCCAAGCCTGTTGGAAGGCATTTGCAGTTTCATTTCGCGTCTAATTTCCCAAACCAAACTGCTTGCAGCTCTAACTCCCTTCTAACTACCACTTCTTCGGTTCAGTGAGATATGCTGGATTCTAAACGGAGAAGCTTCTCTGACGCTTTTTTACAGAGATTTTGAAACTGAAATCTCCCATGCCGTTTCCACCATAGGCAGCAATGGGCTTCCCCATAGAACTTGCCAACCTGAATTCCTACAGGCTAGATGTGAGAGGCACATTCTGCTGCTTCCTCCCTAAGAGTTAAGCTTGCTTCTGAAAGCTCAACCTCCGGGGAGTCTGTTTGGCAGAGATATAGAACACACTTTTCCAAGCCTGTTGGAAGGCATTTGCAGTTTCATTTCGCTTCTAATTTCCCAAACCAAACTGCTTGCAGCTCTAACTGCCTTCTAACTACCACTTCTTCGGTTCAGTGAGATATGCTGGATTCTAAACGGAGAAGCTTCTCTGACGCTTTTTCACAGAGATTTTGAAACTGAAATCTCCCATGCCGTTTCCACCATAGGCAGCAATGGGCTTCCCCATAGAACTTGCCAACCTGAATTCCTACAGGCTAGATGTGAGAGGCACATTCTCCTGCTTCCTCCCTTAGAGTTAAACTTGCTTCTGAAAGCTCAACCTCCGGGGAGTTTGTTTGGCAGAGATATAGAACACACTTTTCCAAGCCTGTTGGAAGGCATGTGCAGTTTCATTTCGCGTCTAATTTCCCAAACCAAACTGCTTGCAGCTCTAACTCCCTTCTAACTACCACTTCTTCGGTTCAGTGAGATATGCTGGATTCTAAACGGAGAAGCTTCTCTGACGCTTTTTCACAGAGATTTTGAAACTGAAATTTCCAATCACGTTTCCAACGAAGGCGCCAATGGGCTTCCCCATAGAACTTGCCAACCTGAATTCCTACAGGCTAGATGTGAGAGGCACATTCTGCTTCTTCCTCCCTTAGAGTTAAACTTGCTTCTGAAAGCTCAACCTCCGGGGAGTTTGTTTGGCAGAGATATAGAACACACTTTTCCAAGCCTGTTGGAAGGCATTTGCAGTTTCATTTCGCGTCTAATTTCCCAAACCAAACTGCTTGCAGCTCTAACTCCCTTCTAACTACCACTTCTTCGGTTCAGTGAGATATGCTGGATTCTAAACGGAGAAGCTTCTCTGACGCTTTTTCACAGAGATTTTGAAACTGAAATCTCCCATGCCGTTTCCACCATAGGCAGCAATGGGCTTCCCCATAGAACTTGCCAACCTGAATTCCTACAGGCTAGATGTGAGAGGCACATTCTGCTGCTTCCTCACTTAGAGTTAAACTAGCTTCTGAAAGCTCAACCTCCGGGGAGTTTGTTTGGCAGAGATATAGAACACACTTTTCCAAGCCTGTTGGAAGGCATTTGCAGTTTCATTTCGCATCTAATTTCCCAAACCAAACTGCTTGCAGCTCTAACTCCCTTCTAACTACCACTTCTTCGGTTCAGTGAGATATGCTGGATTCTAAACGGAGAAGCTTCTCTGACGCTTTTTCACAGAGATTTTGAAACTGAAATTTCCAAACCCGTTTCCAACGAAGGCGCCAATGGGCTTCCCCATAGAACTTGCCAACCTGAATTCCTACAGGCTAGATGTGAGAGGCACATTCTCCTGCTTCCTCCCTTAGAGTTAAACTTGCTTCTGAAAGCTCAACCTCCGGAGAGTCTGTTTGGCAGAGTTATACAAAACACTTTTCCAAGCCTGTTGGAAGGCATTTGCAGTTTCATTTCGCGTCTAATTTCCCAAACCAAACTGCTTGCAGCTCTAACTCCCTTCTAACTACCACTTCTTCGGTTCAGTGAGATATGCTGGATTCTAAACGGAGAAGCTTCTCTGACGCTTTTTCACAGAGATTTTGAAACTGAAATCTCCCATGCCGTTTCCACCATAGGCAGCAATGGGCTTCCCCATAGAACTTGCCAACCTGAATTCCTACAGGCTAGATGTGAGAGGCACATTCTGCTGCTTCCTCCCTTAGAGTTAAACTTGCTTCTGAAAGCTCAACCTCCGGGGAGTTTGTTTGGCAGAGATATAGAACACACTTTTCCAAGCCTGTTGGAAGGCATTTGCAGTTTCATTTCGCGTCTAATTTCCCAAACCAAACTGCTTGCAGCTCTAACTCCCTTCTAACTACCACTTCTTCGGTTCAGTGAGATATGCTGGATTCTAAACGGAGAAGCTTCTCTGACGCTTTTTCACAGAGATTTTGAAACTGAAATTTCCAAACACGTTTCCAACGAAGGCGCCAATGGGCTTCCCCATAGAACTTGCCAACCTGAATTCCTACAGGCTAGATGTGAGAGGCACATTCTGCTTCTTCCTCCCTTAGAGTTAAACTTGCTTCTGAAAGCTCAACCTCCGGGGAGTTTGTTTGGCAGAGATATAGAACACACTTTTCCAAGCCTGTTGGAAGGCATTTGCAGTTTCATTTCGCGTCTAATTTCCCAAACCAAACTGCTTGCAGCTCTAACTCCCTTCTAACTACCACTTCTTCGGTTCAGTGAGATATGCTGGATTCTAAACGGAGAAGCTTCTCTGACGCTTTTTCACAGAGATTTTGAAACTGAAATCTCCCATGCCGTTTCCACCATAGGCAGCAATGGGCTTCCCCATAGAACTTGCCAACCTGAATTCCTACAGGCTAGATATGAGAGGCACATTCTGCTGCTTCCTCCCTTAGAGTTAAACTAGCTTCTGAAAGCTCAACCTCCGGGGAGTTTGTTTGGCTTAGATATAGAACACACTTTTCCAAGCCTGTTGGAAGGCATTTGCAGTTTCATTTCGCGTCTAATTTCCCAAACCAAACTGCTTGCAGCTCTAACTCCCTTCTAACTACCACTTCTTCGGTTCAGTGAGATATGCTGGATTCTAAACGGAGAAGCTTCTCTGACGCTTTTTTACAGAGATTTTGAAACTGAAATCTCCCATGCCGTTTCCACCATAGGCAGCAATGGGCTTCCCCATAGAACTTGCCAACCTGAATTCCTACAGGCTAGATGTGAGAGGCACATTCTGCTGCTTCCTCCCTAAGAGTTAAGCTTGCTTCTGAAAGCTCAACCTCCGGGGAGTCTGTTTGGCAGAGATATAGAACACACTTTTCCAAGCCTGTTGGAAGGCATTTGCAGTTTCATTTCGCGTCTAATTTCCCAAACCAAACTGCTTGCAGCTCTAACTGCCTTCTAACTACCACTTCTTCGGTTCAGTGAGATATGCTGGATTCTAAACGGAGAAGCTTCTCTGACGCTTTTTCACAGAGATTTTGAAACTGAAATCTCCCATGCCGTTTCCACCATAGGCAGCAATGGGCTTCCCCATAGAACTTGCCAACCTGAATTCCTACAGGCTAGATGTGAGAGGCACATTCTCCTGCTTCCTCCCTTAGAGTTAAACTTGCTTCTGAAAGCTCAACCTCCGGGGAGTTTGTTTGGCAGAGATATAGAACACACTTTTCCAAGCCTGTTGGAAGGCATTTGCAGTTTCATTTCGCGTCTAATTTCCCAAACCAAACTGCTTGCAGCTCTAACTCCCTTCTAACTACCACTTCTTCGGTTCAGTGAGATATGCTGGATTCTAAACGGAGAAGCTTCTCTGACGCTTTTTCACAGAGATTTTGAAACTGAAATTTCCAAACACGTTTCCAACGAAGGCGCCAATGGGCTTCCCCATAGAACTTGCCAACCTGAATTCCTACAGGCTAGATGTGAGAGGCACATTCTGCTTCTTCCTCCCTTAGAGTTAAACTTGCTTCTGAAAGCTCAACCTCCGGGGAGTTTGTTTGGCAGAGATATAGAACACACTTTTCCAAGCCTGTTGGAAGGCATTTGCAGTTTCATTTCGCGTCTAATTTCCCAAACCAAACTGCTTGCAGCTCTAACTCCCTTCTAACTACCACTTCTTCGGTTCAGTGAGATATGCTGGATTCTAAACGGAGAAGCTTCTCTGACGCTTTTTCACAGAGATTTTGAAACTGAAATCTCCCATGCCGTTTCCACCATAGGCAGCAATGGGCTTCCCCATAGAACTTGCCAACCTGAATTCCTACAGGCTAGATGTGAGAGGCACATTCTCCTGCTTCCTCCCTTAGAGTTAAACTTGCTTCTGAAAGCTCAACCTCCGGAGAGTCTGTTTGGCAGAGTTATACAAAACACTTTTCCAAGCCTGTTGGAAGGCATTTGCAGTTTCATTTCGCGTCTAATTTCCCAAACCAAACTGCTTGCAGCTCTAACTCCCTTCTAACTACCACTTCTTCGGTTCAGTGAGATATGCTGGATTCTAAACGGAGAAGCTTCTCTGACGCTTTTTCACAGAGATTTTGAAACTGAAATCTCCCATGCCGTTTCCACCATAGGCAGCAATGGGCTTCCCCATAGAACTTGCCAACCTGAATTCCTACAGGCTAGAAGTGAGAGGCACATTCTGCTGCTTCCTCCCTTAGAGTTAAACTTGCTTCTGAAAGCTCAACCTCCGGAGAGTCTGTTTGGCAGAGATATAGAACACACTTTTCCAAGAGTGTTGGAAGGCATTTGCAGTTTCATTTCGCGTCTAATTTCCCAAACCAAACTGCTTGCAGCTCTAACTGCCTTCTAACTACCACTTCTTCGGTTCAGTGAGATATGCTGGATTCTAAACGGAGAAGCTTCTCTGACGCTTTTTCACAGAGATTTTGAAACTGAAATCTCCCATGCCGTTTCCACCATAGGCAGCAATGGGCTTCCCCATAGAACTTGCCAACCTGAATTCCTACAGGCTAGATGTGAGAGGCACATTCTGCTGCTTCCTCCCTAACAGTTAAGCTTGCTTCTGAAAGCTCAAACTCCGGGGACTCTGTTTGGCACAGATATAGAACACACTTTTCCAAGCCTGTTGGAAGGCCTTTGCAGTGTCATTTCGCATCTAATTTCCCAAACCAAACTGCTTGCAGCTCTAACTCCCTTCTAACTACCACTTCTTCGGTTCAGTGAGATATGCTGGATTCTAAACGGAGAAGCTTCTCTGACGCTTTTTCACAGAGATTTTGAAACTGAAATTTCCAAACCCGTTTCCAACGAAGGCGCCAATGGGCTTCCCCATAGAACTTGCCAACCTGAATTCCTACAGGCTAGATGTGAGAGGCACATTCTCCTGCTTCCTCCCTTAGAGTTAAACTTGCTTCTGAAAGCTCAACCTCCGGAGAGTCTGTTTGGCAGAGTTATACAAAACACTTTTCCAAGCCTGTTGGAAGGCATTTGCAGTTTCATTTCGCGTCTAATTTCCCAAACCAAACTGCTTGCAGCTCTAACTCCCTTCTAACTACCACTTCTTCGGTTCAGTGAGATATGCTGGATTCTAAACGGAGAAGCTTCTCTGACGCTTTTTCACAGAGATTTTGAAACTGAAATCTCCCATGCCGTTTCCACCATAGGCAGCAATGGGCTTCCCCATAGAACTTGCCAACCTGAATTCCTACAGGCTAGATGTGAGAGGCACATTCTGCTGCTTCCTCCCTTAGAGTTAAACTTGCTTCTGAAAGCTCAACCTCCGGGGAGTTTGTTTGGCAGAGATATAGAACACACTTTTCCAAGCCTGTTGGAAGGCATTTGCAGTTTCATTTCGCGTCTAATTTCCCAAACCAAACTGCTTGCAGCTCTAACTCCCTTCTAACTACCACTTCTTCGGTTCAGTGAGATATGCTGGATTCTAAACGGAGAAGCTTCTCTGACGCTTTTTCACAGAGATTTTGAAACTGAAATCTCCCATGCCGTTTCCACCATAGGCAGCAATGGGCTTCCCCATAGAACTTGGCAACCTGAATTCCTACAGGCTAGATGTGAGAGGCACATTCTGCTGCTTCCTCCCTAAGAGTTAAGCGTGCTTCTGAAAGCTCAAACTCTGGGGAGTCTGTTTGGCAGAGATATAGAACACACTTTTCCAAGCCTGTTGGAAGGCCTTTGCAGTTTCATTTCGCGTCTAATTTCCCAACCCAAACTGCTTGCAGCTCTAACTCCCTTCTAACTACCACTTCTTCGGTTCAGTGAGATATGCTGGATTCTAAACGGAGAAGCTTCTCTGACGCTTTTTCACAGAGATTTTGAAACTGAAATCTCCCATGCCGTTTCCACCATAGGCAGCAATGGGCTTCCCCATAGAACTTGCCAACCTGAATTCCTACAGGCTAGATGTGAGAGGCTCATTCTGCTGCTTCCTCCCTAAGAGTTAAGTTTGCTTCTGAAAGCTCAACCTCCGGGGAGTCTGTTTGGCAGAGATATAGAACACACTTTTCCAAGCCTGTTGGAAGGCCTTTGCAGTGTCATTTCGCACCTAAATTCCCAAACCAAACTGCTTGCAGCTCTAACTCCCTTCTTACTACCACTTCTTCGGTTCAGTGAGATATGCTGGATTCTAAACGGAGAAGCTTCTCTGACGCTTTTTCACAGAGATTTTGAAACTGAAATCTCCCATGCCGTTTCCACCATAGGCAGCAATGGGCTTCCCCATAGAACTTGCCAACCTGAATTCCTACAGGCTAGAAGTGAGAGGCACATTCTGCTGCTTCCTCCCTTAGAGTTAAACTTGCTTCTGAAAGCTCAACCTCCGGAGAGTCTGTTTGGCAGAGATATAGAACACACTTTTCCAAGAGTGTTGGAAGGCATTTGCAGTTTCATTTCGCGTCTAATTTCCCAAACCAAACTGCTTGCAGCTCTAACTCCCTTCTAACTACCACTTCTTCGGTTCAGTGAGATATGCTGGATTCTGAACGGAGAAGCTTCTCTGACGCTTTTTCACAGAGATTTTGAAACTGAAATCTCCCATGCCGTTTCCACCATAGGCAGCAATGGGCTTCCCCATAGAACTTGCCAACCTGAATTCCTACAGGCTAGATGTGAGAGGCACATTCTGCTGCTTCCTCCCTTAGAGTTAAACTAGCTTCTGAAAGCTCAACCTCCGGGGAGTCTGTTTGGCAGAGATACAGAACACACTTTTCCAAGCCTGTTGGAAGGCCTTTGCAGTGTCATTTCGCGTCTAATTTCCCAAACCAAACTGCTTGCAGCTCTAACTCCCTTCTAACTACCACTTCTTCGGTTCGGTGAGATATGCAGGATTCTAAACGGAGAAGCTTCTTTGACGCTTTTTCACAGAGATTTTGAAACTGAAATCTCCCATGCCGTTTCCGCCATAGGCAGCAATGGGCTTCCCCATAGAACTTGCCAACCTGAATTCCTACAGGCTAGATGTGAGAGGCACATTCTGCTGCTTCCTCCCTTAGGGTTAAACTAGCTTCTGAAAGCTCAACCTCCGGGGAGTCTGTTTGGCAGAGATATAGAACACACTTTTCCAAGCCTGTTGGAAGGCCTTCGCAGTGTCCTTTCGCGTCTAATTTCCCAAACCAAACTGCTTGCAGCTCTAACTCCCTTCTAACTACCACTTCTTCGGTTCAGTGAGATATGCTGGATTCTAAACGGAGAAGCTTCTCTGACGCTTTTTCACAGAGATTTTGAAACTGAAATCTCCCATGCCGTTTCCATCATAGGCAGCAATGGGCTTCCCCATAGAACTTGCCAATCTGAATTCCTACAGGCTAGATGTGAGAGGCACATTCTGCTGCTTCCTCCCTTAGAGTTAAACTTGCTTCTGAAAGCTCAACCTCCGGGGAGTTTGTTTGACAGAGATATAGAACACACTTTTCCAAGCCTGTTGGAGGGCATTTGCAGTTTCATTTCGCGTCTAATTTCCCAAACCGAACTGCTTGCAGCTCTAACTCCCTTCTAACTACCACTTCTTAGGTTCAGTGAGATATGCTGGATTCTAAATGGAGAAGCTTCTCTGACGCTTTTTCACAGAGATTTTGAAACTGAAATTTCCAAACCCGTTTCCAACGAAGGCGCCAATGGGCTTCCCCATAGAACTTGCCAACCTGAATTCCTACAGGCTAGATGTGAGAGGCACATTCTGCTGCTTCCTCCCTTAGAGTTAAACTAGCTTCTGAAAGGTCAACCTCCGGGGAGTTTGTTTGGCAGAGATATAGAACACACTTTTCCAAGCCTGTTGGAAGGCATTTGCAGTTTCATTTCGCGTCTAATTTCCCAAACCAAACTCCTTGCATCTCTAACTGCCTTCTAACTACCACTTCTTCGGTTCAGTGAGATATGCTGGATTCTAAACGGAGAAGCTTCTCTGACGCTTTTTCACAGAGATTTTGAAACTGAAATCTCCCATGCCGTTTCCACCATAGGCAGCAATGGGCTTCCCCATAGAACTTGCCAACCTGAATTCCTACAGGCTAGATGTGAGAGGCACATTCTGCTGCTTCCTCCCTAAGAGTTAAGCTTGCTTCTGAAAGCTCAACCTCCGGGGAGTCTGTTTGGCAGAGATATAGAACACACTTTTCCAAGCCTGTTGGAAGGCCTTTGCAGTGTCATTTCGCATCTAATTTCCCAAACAAAACTGCTTGCAGCTCTAACTCCCTTCTAACTACCACTTCTTCGGTTCAGTGAGATATGCTGGATTCTAAACGGAGAAGCTTCTCTGACGCTTTTTCACAGAGATTTTGAAACTGAAATCTCCCATGCCGTTTCCACCATAGGCAGCAATGGGCTTCCCCATAGAACTCGCGAACCTGAATTCCTACAGGCTAGATGTGAGAGGCACATTCTGCTCCTTCCTCCCTAACAGTTAAGCTTGCTTCTGAAAGCTCAAACTCCGGGGACTCTGTTTGGCACAGATATAGAACACACTTTTCCAAGCCTGTTGGAAGGCCTTTGCAGTGTCATTTCGCATCTAATTTCCCAAACCAAACTGCTTGCAGCTCTAACTCCCTTCTAACTACCACTTCTTCGGTTCAGTGAGATATGCTGGATTCTAAACGGAGAAGCTTCTCTGACGCTTTTTCACAGAGATTTTGAAACTGAAATTTCCAAACCCGTTTCCAACGAAGGCGCCAATGGGCTTCCCCATAGAACTTGCCAACCTGAATTCCTACAGGCTAGATGTGAGAGGCACATTCTGCTGCTTCCTCCCTTAGAGTTAAACTAGCTTCTGAAAGCTCAACCTCCGGGGAGTTTGTTTGGCAGAGATATAGAACACACTTTTCCAAGCCTGTTGGAAGGCATTTGCAGTTTCATTTCGCGTCTAATTTCCCAAACCAAACTGCTTGCAGCTCTAACTGCCTTCTAACTACCACTTCTTCGGTTCAGTGAGATATGCTGGATTCTAAACGGAGAAGCTTCTCTGACGCTTTTTCACAGAGATTTTGAAACTGAAATCTCCCATGCTGTTTCCACCATAGCCAGCAATGGGCTTCCCCATAGAACTTGCCAACCTGAATTCCTACAGGCTAGATGTGAGAGGCACATTCTGCTGCTTCCTCCCTTAGAGTTAAACTAGCTTCTGAAAGCTCAACCTCCAGGGAGTCTGTTTGGCAGAGATATAGAACACACTTTTCCAAGCCTGTTGGAAGGCCTTTGCAGTGTCATTTCGCATCTAATTTCCCAAACCAAACTGCTTGCAGCTCTAACTCCCTTCTAACTACCACTTCTTCGGTTCAGTGAGATATGCTGGATTCTAAACGGAGAAGCTTCTCTGACGCTTTTTCACAGAGATTTTGAAACTGAAATTTCCAAACCCGTTTCCAACGAAGGCGCCAATGGGCTTCCCCATAGAACTTGCCAACCTGAATTCCTACAGGCTAGATGTGAGAGGCACATTCTGCTGCTTCCTCCCTAAGAGTTAAGCTTGCTTCTGAAAGCTCAACCTCCGGGGACTCTGTTTGGCACAGATATAGAACACACTTTTCCAAGCCTGTTGGAAGGCCTTTGCAGTGTCATTTCGCATCTAATTTCCCAAACCAAACTGCTTGCAGCTCTAACTCCCTTCTAACTACCACTTCTTCGGTTCAGTGAGATATGCTGGATTCTAAACGGAGAAGCTTCTCTGACGCTTTTTCACAGAGATTTTGAAACTGAAATCTCCCATGCCGTTTCCACCATAGGCAGCAATGGGCTTCCCCATAGAACTTGCCAACCTGAATTCCTACAGGCTAGATGTGAGAGGCACATTCTGCTCCTTCCTCCCTTAGAGTTAAACTTGCTTCTGAAAGCTCAACCTCCGGGGAGTTTGTTTGGCAGAGATATAGAACACACTTTTCCAAGCCTGTTGGAAGGCATTTGCAGTTTCATTTCGCGTCTAATTTCCCAAACCAAACTGCTTGCAGCTCTAACTCCCTTCTAACTACCACTTCTTCGGTTCAGTGAGATATGCTGGATTCTAAACGGAGAAGCTTCTCTGACGCTTTTTCACAGAGATTTTGAAACTGAAATCTCCCATGCCGTTTCCACCATAGGCAGCAATGGGCTTCCCCATAGAACTTGCCAACCTGAATTCCTACAGGCTAGATGTGAGAGGCACATTCTGCTTCTTCCTCCCTTAGAGTTAAACTTGCTTCTGAAAGCTCAACCTCCGGGGAGTTTGTTTGGCAGAGATATAGAACACACTTTTCCAAGCCTGTTGGAAGGCATTTGCAGTTTCATTTCGCGTCTAATTTCCCAAACCAAACTGCTTGCAGCTCTAACTCCCTTCTAACTACGACTTCTTCGGTTCAGTGAGATATGCTGGATTCTAAACGGAGAAGCTTCTCTGACGCTTTTTCACAGAGATTTTGAAACTGAAATCTCCCATGCCGTTTCCACCATAGGCAGCAATGGGCTTCCCCATAGAACTTGCCAACCTGAATTCCTACAGGCTAGATGTGAGAGGCACATTCTGCTGCTTCCTCCCTTAGAGTTAAACTAGCTTCTGAAAGCTCAACCTCCGGGGAGTTTGTTTGGCAGAGATATAGAACACACTTTTCCAAGCCTGTTGGAAGGCATTTGCAGTTTCATTTCGCGTCTAATTTCCCAAACCAAACTGCTTGCAGCTCTAACTCCCTTCTAACTACCACTTCTTCGGTTCAGTGAGATATGCTGGATTCTAAACGGAGAAGCTTCTCTGACGCTTTTTCAGAGAGATTTTGAAACTGAAATTTCCAAACCCGTTTCCAACGAAGGCGCCAATGGGCTTCCCCATAGAACTTGCCAACCTGAATTCCTACAGGCTAGATGTGAGAGGCACATTCTCCTGCTTCCTCCCTTAGAGTTAAACTTGCTTCTGAAAGCTCAACCTCCGGAGAGTCTGTTTGGCAGAGTTATACAAAACACTTTTCCAAGCCTCTTGGAAGGCATTTGCAGTTTCATTTCGCGTCTAATTTCCCAAACCAAACTGCTTGCAGCTCTAACTCCCTTCTAACTACCACTTCTTCGGTTCAGTGAGATATGCTGGATTCTAAACGGAGAAGCTTCTCTGACGCTTTTTCACAGAGATTTTGAAACTGAAATCTCCCATGCCGTTTCCGCCTTAGGCAGCAATGGGCTTCCCCATAGAACTTGCCAACCTGAATTCCTACAGGCTAGATGTGAGAGGCACATTCTGCTGCTTCCTCCCTTAGAGTTAAACTTGCTTCTGAAAGCTCAACCTCCGGGGAGTTTGTTTGGCAGAGATATAGAACACACTTTTCCAAGCCTGTTGGAAGGCATTTGCAGTTTCATTTCGCGTCTAATTTCCCAAACCAAACTGCTTGCAGCTCTAACTCCCTTCTAACTACCACTTCTTCGGTTCAGTGAGATATGCTGGATTCTAAACGGAGAAGCTTCTCTGACGCTTTTTCACAGAGATTTTGAAACTGAAATTTCCAAACACGTTTCCAACGAAGGCGCCAATGGGCTTCCCCATAGAACTTGCCAACCTGAATTCCTACAGGCTAGATGTGAGAGGCACATTCTGCTTCTTCCTCCCTTAGAGTTAAACTTGCTTCTGAAAGCTCAACCTCCGGGGAGTTTGTTTGGCAGAGATATAGAACACACTTTTCCAAGCCTGTTGGAAGGCATTTGCAGTTTCATTTCGCGTCTAATTTCCCAAACCAAACTGCTTGCAGCTCTAACTCCCTTCTAACTACCACTTCTTCGGTTCAGTGAGATATGCTGGATTCTAAACGGAGAAGCTTCTCTGACGCTTTTTCACAGAGATTTTGAAACTGAAATCTCCCATGCCGTTTCCACCATAGGCAGCAATGGGCTTCCCCATAGAACTTGCCAACCTGAATTCCTACAGGCTAGATGTGAGAGGCACATTCTGCTGCTTCCTCCCTTAGAGTTAAACTAGCTTCTGAAAGCTCAACCTCCGGGGAGTTTGTTTGGCAGAGATATAGAACACACTTTTCCAAGCCTGTTGGAAGGCATTTGCAGTTTCATTTCGCGTCTAATTTCCCAAACCAATCTGCTTGCAGCTCTAACTCCCTTCTAACTACCACTTCTTCGGTTCAGTGAGATATGCTGGATTCTAAACGGAGAAGCTTCTCTGACGCTTTTTTACAGAGATTTTGAAACTGAAATCTCCCATGCCGTTTCCACCATAGGCAGCAATGGGCTTCCCCATAGAACTTGCCAACCTGAATTCCTACAGGCTAGATGTGAGAGGCACATTCTGCTGCTTCCTCCCTAAGAGGTAAGCTTGCTTCTGAAAGCTCAACCTCCGGGGAGTGTGTTTGGCAGAGATATAGAACACACTTTTCCAAGCCTGTTGGAAGGCATTTGCAGTTTCATTTCGCGTCTAATTTCCCAAACCAAACTGCTTGCAGCTCTAACTGCCTTCTAACTACCACTTCTTCGGTTCAGTGAGATATGCTGGATTCTAAACGGAGAAGCTTCTCTGACGCTTTTTCACAGAGATTTTGAAACTGAAATTTCCAAACCCGTTTCCAACGAAGGCGCCAATGGGCTTCCCCATAGAACTTGCCAACCTGAATTCCTACAGGCTAGATGTGAGAGGCACATTCTGCTGCTTCCTCCCTAAGAGTTAAGCTTGCTTCTGAAAGCTCAACAGCCGGGGACTCTGTTTGGCACAGATATAGAACACACTTTTCCAAGCCTGTTGGAAGGCCTTTGCAGTGTCATTTCGCATCTAATTTCCCAAACCAAACTGCTTGCAGCTCTAACTCCCTTCTAACTACCACTTCTTCGGTTCAGTGAGATATGCTGGATTCTAAACGGAGAAGCTTCTCTGACGCTTTTTCACAGAGATTTTAAAACTGAAATCTCCTATGCCGTTTCCACCATAGGCAGCAATGGGCTTCCCCATAGAACTTGCCAACATGAATTCCTACAGGCTAGATGTGAGAGGCACATTCTGCTGCTTCCTCCCTTAGAGTTAAACTTGCTTCTGAAAGCTCAACCTCCGGGGAGTTTGTTTGGCAGAGATATAGAACACAATTTTCCAAGCCTGTTGGAAGGCATTTGCAGTTTCATTTCGCGTCTAATTTCCCAAACCAAACTGCTTGCAGCTCTAACTCCCTTCTAACTACCACTTCTTCGGTTCAGTGAGATATGCTGGATTCTAAACGGAGAAGCTTCTCTGACGCTTTTTCACAGAGATTTTGAAACTGAAATTGCCAAACCCGTTTCCAACGAAGGCGCCAATGGGCTTCCCCATAGAACTTGGCAACCTGAATTCCTACAGGCTAGATGTGAGAGGCACATTCTGCTGCTTCCTCCCTTAGAGTTAAACTAGCTTCTGAAAGCTCAACCTCCGGGGAGTTTGTTTGGCAGAGATATAGAACACACTTTTCCAAGCCTGTTGGAAGGCATTTGCAGTTTCATTTCGCGTCTAATTTCCCAAACCAAACTGCTTGCAGCTCTAACTGCCTTCTAACTACCACTTCTTCGGTTCAGTGAGATATGCTGGATTCTAAACGGAGAAGCTTCTCTGACGCTTTTTCACAGAGATTTTGAAACTGAAATCTCCCATGCTGTTTCCACCATAGCCAGCAATGGGCTTCCCCATAGAACTTGCCAACCTGAATTCCTACAGACTAGATGTGTGAGGCACATTCTGCTGCTTCCTCCCTTAGAGTTAAACTAGCTTCTGAAAGCTCAACCTCCAGGGAGTCTGTTTGGCAGAGATATAGAACACACTTTTCCAAGCCTGTTGGAAGGCCTTTGCAGTGTCATTTCGCATCTAATTTCCCAAACCAAACTGCTTGCAGCTCTAACTCCCTTCTAACTACCACTTCTTCGGTTCAGTGAGATATGCTGGATTCTAAACGGAGAAGCTTCTCTGACGCTTTTTCACAGAGATTTTGAAACTGAAATTTCCAAACCCGTTTCCAACGAAGGCGCCAATGGGCTTACCCATAGAACTTGCCAACCTGAATTCCTACAGGCTAGATGTGAGAGGCACATTCTGCTGCTTCCTCCCTAAGAGTTAAGCTTGCTTCTGAAAGCTCAAACTCCGGGGACTCTGTTTGGCACAGATATAGAACACACTTTTCCAAGCCTGTTGGAAGGCCTTTGCAGTGTCATTTCGCACCTAATTTCCCAAACCAAACTGCTTGCAGCTCTAACTCCCTTCTAACTACCACTTCTTCGGTTCAGTGAGATATGCTGGATTCTAAACGGAGAAGCTTCTCTGACGCTTTTTCACTGAGATTTTGAAACTGAAATTTCCAAACCCGTTTCCAATGAAGGCGCCAATGGGCTTCCCCATAGAACTTGCCAACCTGAATTCCTACAAGCTAGATGTGAGAGGCACATTCTCCTGCTTCCTCCCTTAGAGTTAAACTTGCTTCTGAAAGCTCAACCTCCGGAGAGTCTGTTTGGCAGAGTTATACAAAACACTTTTCCAAGCCTGTTGGAAGGCATTTGCAGTTTCATTTCGCGTCTAATTTCCCAAACCAAACTGCTTGCAGCTCTAACTCCCTTCTAACTACCACTTCTTCGGTTCAGTGAGATATGCTGGATTCTAAACGGAGAAGCTTCTCTGACGCTTTTTCACAGAGATTTTGAAACTGAAATCTCCCATGCCGTTTCCACCATAGGCAGCAATGGGCTTCCCCATAGAACTTGCCAACCTGAATTCCTACAGGCTAGATGTGAGAGGCACATTCTGCTGCTTCCTCCCTTAGAGTTAAACTAGCTTCTGAAAGCTCAACCTCCGGGGAGTTTGTTTGGCAGAGATATAGAACACACTTTTCCAAGCCTGTTGGAAGGCATTTGCAGTTTCATTTCGCGTCTAATTTCCCAAACCAAACTGCTTGCAGCTCTAACTCCCTTCTAACTACCACTTCTTCGGTTCAGTGAGATATGCTGGATTCTAAACGGAGAAGCTTCTCTGACGCTTTTTTACAGAGATTTTGAAACTGAAATCTCCCATGCCGTTTCCACCATAGGCAGCAATGGGCTTCCCCATAGAACTTGCCAACCTGAATTCCTACAGGCTAGATGTGAGAGGCACATTCTGCTGCTTCCTCCCTAAGAGTTAAGCTTGCTTCTGAAAGCTCAACCTCCGGGGAGTCTGTTTGGCAGAGATATAGAACACACTTTTCCAAGCCTGTTGGAAGGCATTTGCAGTTTCATTTCGCGTCTAATTTCCCAAACCAAACTGCTTGCAGCTCTAACTGCCTTCTAACTACCACTTCTTCGGTTCAGTGAGATATGCTGGATTCTAAACGGAGAAGCTTCTCTGACGCTTTTTCACAGAGATTTTGAAACTGAAATCTCCCATGCCGTTTCCACCATAGGCAGCAATGGGCTTCCCCATAGAACTTGCCAACCTGAATTCCTACAGGCTAGATGTGAGAGGCACATTCTGCTGCTTCCTCCCTAAGAGTTAAGCTTGCTTCTGAAAGCTCAAACTCCGGGGAGTCTGTTTGGCAGAGATATAGAACACACTTTTCCAAGCCTGTTGGAAGGCCTTTGCAGTGTCATTTCGCATCTAATTTCCCAAACCAAACTGCTTGCAGCTCTAACTCCCTTCTAACTACCACTTCTTCGGTTCAGTGAGATATGCTGGATTCTAAACGGAGAAGCTTCTCTGACGCTTTTTCACAGAGATTTTGAAACTGAAATTTCCAAACCCGTTTCCAACGAAGGCGCCAATGGGCTTCCCCATAGAACTTGCCAACCTGAATTCCTACAGGCTAGATGTGAGAGGCACATTCTGCTGCTTCCTCCCTAAGAGTTAAGCTTGCTTCTGAAAGCTCAACCTCCGGGGACTCTGTTTGGCACAGATATAGAACACACTTTTCCAAGCCTGTTGGAAGGCCTTTGCAGTGTCATTTCGCATCTAATTTCCCAAACCAAACTGCTTGCAGCTCTAACTCCCTTCTAACTACCACTTCTTCGGTTCAGTGAGATATGCTGGATTCTAAACGGAGAAGCTTCTCTGACGCTTTTTCACAGAGATTTTGAAACTGAAATCTCCCATGCCGTTTCCACCATAGGCAGCAATGGGCTTCCCCATAGAACTTGCCAACCTGAATTCCTACAGGCTAGATGTGAGAGGCACATTCTGCTGCTTCCTCCCTTAGAGTTAAACTTGCTTCTGAAAGCTCAACCTCCGGGGAGTTTGTTTGGCAGAGATATAGAACACACTTTTCCAAGCCTGTTGGAAGGCATTTGCAGTTTCATTTCGCGTCTAATTTCCCAAACCAAACTGCTTGCAGCTCTAACTCCCTTCTAACTACCACTTCTTCGGTTCAGTGAGATATGCTGGATTCTAAACGGAGAAGCTTCTCTGACGCTTTTTCACAGAGATTTTGAAACTGAAATCTCCCATGCCGTTTCCACCATAGGCAGCAATGGGCTTCCCCATAGAACTTGCCAACCTGAATTCCTACAGGCTAGATGTGAGAGGCACATTCTGCTTCTTCCTCCCTTAGAGTTAAACTTGCTTCTGAAAGCTCAACCTCCGGGGAGTTTGTTTGGCAGAGATATAGAACACACTTTTCCAAGCCTGTTGGAAGGCATTTGCAGTTTCATTTCGCGTCTAATTTCCCAAACCAAACTGCTTGCAGCTCTAACTCCCTTCTAACTACCACTTCTTCGGTTCAGTGAGATATGCTGGATTCTAAACGGAGAAGCTTCTCTGACGCTTTTTCACAGAGATTTTGAAACTGAAATCTCCCATGCCGTTTCCACCATAGGCAGCAATGGGCTTCCCCATAGAACTTGCCAACCTGAATTCCTACAGGCTAGATGTGAGAGGCACATTCTGCTGCTTCCTCCCTTAGAGTTAAACTAGCTTCTGAAAGCTCAACCTCCGGGGAGTTTGTTTGGCAGAGATATAGAACACACTTTTCCAAGCCTGTTGGAAGGCATTTGCAGTTTCATTTCGCGTCTAATTTCCCAAACCAAACTGCTTGCAGCTCTAACTCCCTTCTAACTACCACTTCTTCGGTTCAGTGAGATATGCTGGATTCTAAACGGAGAAGCTTCTCTGACGCTTTTTTACAGAGATTTTGAAACTGAAATCTCCCATGCCGTTTCCACCATAGGCAGCAATGGGCTTCCCCATAGAACTTGCCAACCTGAATTCCTACAGGCTAGATGTGAGAGGCACATTCTGCTGCTTCCTCCCTAAGAGTTAAGCTTGCTTCTGAAAGCTCAACCTCCGGGGAGTCTGTTTGGCAGAGATATAGAACACACTTTTCCAAGCCTGTTGGAAGGCATTTTCAGTTTCATTTCGCGTCTAATTTCCCAAACCAAACTGCTTGCAGCTCTAACTGCCTTCTAACTACCACTTCTTCGGTTCAGTGAGATATGCTGGATTCTAAACGGAGAAGCTTCTCTGACGCTTTTTCACAGAGATTTTGAAACTGAAATCTCCCATGCCGTTTCCACCATAGGCAGCAATGGGCTTCCCCATAGAACTTGCCAACCTGAATTCCTACAGGCTAGATGTGAGAGGCACATTCTGCTGCTTCCTCCCTAACAGTTAAGCTTGCTTCTGAAAGCTCAAACTCCGGGGACTCTGTTTGGCACAGATATAGAACACACTTTTCCAAGCCTGTTGGAAGGCCTTTGCAGTGTCATTTCGCACCTAATTTCCCAAACCAAACTGCTTGCAGCTCTAACTCCCTTCTAACTACCACTTCTTCGGTTCAGTGAGATATGCTGGATTCTAAACGGAGAAGCTTCTCTGACGCTTTTTCACAGAGATTTTGAAACTGAAATTTCCAAACCCGTTTCCAACGAAGGCGCCAATGGGCTTCCCCATAGAACTTGCCAACCTGAATTCCTACAAGCTAGATGTGAGAGGCACATTCTCCTGCTTCCTCCCTTAGAGTTAAACTTGCTTCTGAAAGCTCAACCTCCGGAGAGTCTGTTTGGCAGAGTTATACAAAACACTTTTCCAAGCCTGTTGGAAGGCATTTGCAGTTTCATTTCGCGTCTAATTTCCCAAACCAAACTGCTTGCAGCTCTAACTCCCTTCTAACTACCACTTCTTCGGTTCAGTGAGATATGCTGGATTCTAAACGGAGAAGCTTCTCTGACGCTTTTTCACAGAGATTTTGAAACTGAAATCTCCCATGCCGTTTCCACCATAGGCAGCAATGGGCTTCCCCATAGAACTTGCCAACCTGAATTCCTACAGGCTAGATGTGAGAGGCACATTCTGCTGCTTCCTCCCTTAGAGTTAAACTAGCTTCTGAAAGCTCAACCTCCGGGGAGTTTGTTTGGCAGAGATATAGAACACACTTTTCCAAGCCTGTTGGAAGGCATTTGCAGTTTCATTTCGCGTCTAATTTCCCAAACCAAACTGCTTGCAGCTCTAACTCCCTTCTAACTACCACTTCTTCGGTTCAGTGAGATATGCTGGATTCTAAACGGAGAAGCTTCTCTGACGCTTTTTTACAGAGATTTTGAAACTGAAATCTCCCATGCCGTTTCCACCATAGGCAGCAATGGGCTTCCCCATAGAACTTGCCAACCTGAATTCCTACAGGCTAGATGTGAGAGGCACATTCTGCTGCTTCCTCCCTAAGAGTTAAGCTTGCTTCTGAAAGCTCAACCTCCGGGGAGTCTGTTTGGCAGAGATATAGAACACACTTTTCCAAGCCTGTTGGAAGGCATTTGCAGTTTCATTTCGCGTCTAATTTCCCAAACCAAACTGCTTGCAGCTCTAACTGCCTTCTAACTACCACTTCTTCGGTTCAGTGAGATATGCTGGATTCTAAACGGAGAAGCTTCTCTGACGCTTTTTCACAGAGATTTTGAAACTGAAATCTCCCATGCCGTTTCCACCATAGGCAGCAATGGGCTTCCCCATAGAACTTGCCAACCTGAATTCCTACAGGCTAGATGTGAGAGGCACATTCTGCTGCTTCCTCCCTAACAGTTAAGCTTGCTTCTGAAAGCTCAAACTCCGGGGACTCTGTTTGGCACAGATATAGAACACACTTTTCCAAGCCTGTTGGAAGGCCTTTGCAGTGTCATTTCGCGTCTAATTTCCCAAACCAAACTGCTTGCAGCTCTAACTCCCTTCTAACTACCACTTCTTCGGTTCAGTGAGATATGCTGGATTCTAAACGGAGAAGCTTCTCTGACGCTTTTTCACAGAGATTTTGAAACTGAAATTTCCAAACCCGTTTCCAACGAAGGCGCCAATGGGCTTCCCCATAGAACTTGCCAACCTGAATTCCTACAGGCTAGATGTGAGAGGCACATTCTCCTGCTTCCTCCCTTAGAGTTAAACTTGCTTCTGAAAGCTCAACCTCCGGAGAGTCTGTTTGGCAGAGTTATACAAAACACTTTTCCAAGCCTGTTGGAAGGCATTTGCAGTTTCATTTCGCGTCTAATTTCCCAAACCAAACTGCTTGCAGCTCTAACTCCCTTCTAACTACCACTTCTTCGGTTCAGTGAGATATGCTGGATTCTAAACGGAGAAGCTTCTCTGACGCTTTTTCACAGAGATTTTGAAACTGAAATCTCCCATGCCGTTTCCACCATAGGCAGCAATGGGCTTCCCCATAGAACTTGCCAACCTGAATTCCTACAGGCTAGATGTGAGAGGCACATTCTGCTGCTTCCTCCCTTAGAGTTAAACTTGCTTCTGAAAGCTCAACCTCCGGGGAGTTTGTTTGGCAGAGATATAGAACACACTTTTCCAAGCCTGTTGGAAGGCATTTGCAGTTTCATTTCGCGTCTAATTTCCCAAACCAAACTGCTTGCAGCTCTAACTGCCTTCTAACTACCACTTCTTCGGTTCAGTGAGATATGCTGGATTCTAAACGGAGAAGCTTCTCTGACGCTTTTTCACAGAGATTTTGAAACTGAAATCTCCCATGCCGTTTCCACCATAGGCAGCAATGGGCTTCCCCATAGAACTTGGCAACCTGAATTCCTACAGGCTAGATGTGAGAGGCACATTCTGCTGCTTCCTCCCTAAGAGTTAAGCGTGCTTCTGAAAGCTCAAACTCTAGGGAGTCTGTTTGGCAGAGATATAGAACACACTTTTCCAAGCCTGTTGGAAGGCCTTTGCAGTTTCATTTCGCGTCTAATTTCCCAAACCAAACTGCTTGCAGCTCTAACTCCCTTCTAACTACCACTTCTTCGGTTCAGTGAGATATGCTGGATTCTAAACGGAGAAGTTTCTCTGACGCTTTTTCACAGAGATTTTGAAACTGAAATCTCCCATGCCGTTTCCACCATAGGCAGCAATGGGCTTCCCCATAGAACTTGCCAACCTGAATTCCTACAGGCTAGATGTGCGAGGCTCATTCTGCTGCTTCCTCCCTAAGAGTTAAGCTTGCTTCTGAAAGCTCAACCTCCGGGGAGTCTGTTTGGCAGAGATATAGAACACACTTTTCCAAGCCTGTTGGAAGGCCTTTGCAGTGTCATTTCGCACCTAAATTCCCAAACCAAACTGCTTGCAGCTCTAACTCCCTTCTAACTACCACTTCTTCGGTTCAGTGAGATATGCTGGATTCTAAACGGAGAAGCTTCTCTGACGCTTTTTCACAGAGATTTTGAAACTGAAATCTCCCATGCCGTTTCCACCATAGGCAGCAATGGGCTTCCCCATAGAACTTGCCAACCTGAATTCCTACAGGCTAGAAGTGAGAGGCACATTCTGCTGCTTCCTCCCTTAGAGTTAAACTTGCTTCTGAAAGCTCAACCTCCGGAGAGTCTGTTTGGCAGAGATATAGAACACACTTTTCCAAGAGTGTTGGAAGGCATTTGCAGTTTCATTTCGCGTCTAATTTCCCAAACCAAACTGCTTGCAGCTCTCACTCCCTTCTAACTACCACTTCTTCGGTTCAGTGAGATATGCTGGATTCTGAACGGAGAAGCTTCTCTGACGCTTTTTCACAGAGATTTTGAAACTGAAATCTCCCATGCCGTTTCCACCATAGGCAGCAATGGGCTTCCCCATAGAACTTGCCAACCTGAATTCCTACAGGCTAGATGTGAGAGGCACATTCTGCTGCTTCCTCCCTTAGAGTTAAACTAGCTTCTGAAACCTCAACCTCCGGGGAGTCTGTTTGGCAGAGATACAGAACACACTTTTCCAAGCCTGTTGGGAGGCCTTTGCAGTGTCATTTCGCGTCTAATTTCCCAAACCAAACTGCTTGCAGCTCTAACTCCCTTCTAACTACCACTTCTTCGGTTCGGTGAGATATGCAGGATTCTAAACGGAGAAGCTTCTTTGACGCTTTTTCACAGAGATTTTGAAACTGAAATCTCCCATGCCGTTTCCGCCATAGGCAGCAATGGGCTTCCCCATAGAACTTGCCAACCTGAATTCCGACAGGCTAGATGTGAGAGGCACATTCTGCTGCTTCCTCCCTTAGGGTTAAACTAGCTTCTGAAAGCTCAACCTCCGGGGAGTCTGTTTGGCAGAGATATAGAACACACTTTTCCAAGCCTGTTGGAAGGCCTTTGCAGTGTCCTTTCGCGTCTAATTTCCCAAACCAAACTGCTTGCAGCTCTAACTCCCTTCTAACTACCACTTCTTCGGTTCAGTGAGATATGCTGGATTCTAAACGGAGAAGCTTCTCTGACGCTTTTTCACAGAGATTTTGAAACTGAAATCTCCCATGCCGTTTCCATCATAGGCAGCAATGGGCTTCCCCATAGAACTTGCCAATCTGAATTCCTACAGGCTAGATGTGAGAGGCACATTCTGCTGCTTCCTCCCTTAGAGTTAAACTTGCTTCTGAAAGCTCAACCTCCGGGGAGTTTGTTTGACAGAGATATAGAACACACTTTTCCAAGCCTGTTGGAAGGCATTTGCAGTTTCATTTCGCGTCTAATTTCCCAAACCAAACTGCTTGCAGCTCTAACTCCCTTCTAACTACCACTTCTTAGGTTCAGTGAGATATGCTGGATTCTAAATGGAGAAGCTTCTCTGACGCTTTTTCACAGAGATTTTGAAACTGAAATTTCCAAACCCGTTTCCAACGAAGGCGCCAATGGGCTTCCCCATAGAACTTGCCAACCTGAATTCCTACAGGCTAGATGTGAGAGGCACATTCTGCTGCTTCCTCCCTTAGAGTTAAACTAGCTTCTGAAAGGTCAACCTCCGGGGAGTTTGTTTGGCAGAGATATAGAACACACTTTTCCAAGCCTGTTGGAAGGCATTTGCAGTTTCATTTCGCGTCTAATTTCCCAAACCAAACTGCTTGCAGCTCTAACTGCCTTCTAACTACCACTTCTTCGGTTCAGTGAGATATGCTGGATTCTAAACGGAGAAGCTTCTCTGACGCTTTTTCACAGAGATTTTGAAACTGAAATCTCCCATGCCGTTTCCACCATAGGCAGCAATGGGCTTCCCCATAGAACTTGCCAACCTGAATTCCTACAGGCTAGATGTGAGAGGCACATTCTGCTGCTTCCTCCCTAACAGTTAAGCTTGCTTCTGAAAGCTCAAACTCCGGGGACTCTGTTTGGCACAGATATAGAACACACTTTTCCAAGCCTGTTGGAAGGCCTTTGCAGTGTCATTTCGCGTCTAATTTCCCAAACCAAACTGTTTGCAGCTCTAACTCCCTTCTAACTACCACTTCTTCGGTTCAGTGAGATATGCTGGATTCTAAACGGAGAAGCTTCTCTGACGCTTTTTCACAGAGATTTTGAAACTGAAATTTCCAAACCCGTTTCCAACGAAGGCGCCAATGGGCTTCCCCATAGAACTTGCCAACCTGAATTCCTACAGGCTAGATGTGAGAGGCACATTCTCCTGCTTCCTCCCTTAGAGTTAAACTTGCTTCTGAAAGCTCAACCTCCGGAGAGTCTGTTTGGCAGAGTTATACAAAACACTTTTCCAAGCCTGTTGGAAGGCATTTGCAGTTTCATTTCGCGTCTAATTTCCCAAACCAAACTGCTTGCAGCTCTAACTCCCTTCTAACTACCACTTCTTCGGTTCAGTGAGATATGCTGGATTCTAAACGGAGAAGCTTCTCTGACGCTTTTTCACAGAGATTTTGAAACTGAAATCTCCCATGCCGTTTCCACCATAGGCAGCAATGGGCTTCCCCATAGAACTTGCCAACCTGAATTCCTACAGGCTAGATGTGAGAGGCACATTCTGCTGCTTCCTCCCTTAGAGTTAAACTTGCTTCTGAAAGCTCAACCTCCGGGGAGTTTGTTTGGCAGAGATATAGAACACACTTTTCCAAGCCTGTTGGAAGGCATTTGCAGTTTCATTTCGCGTCTAATTTCCCAAACCAAACTGCTTGCAGCTCTAACTGCCTTCTAACTACCACTTCTTCGGTTCAGTGAGATATGCTGGATTCTAAACGGAGAAGCTTCTCTGACGCTTTTTCACAGAGATTTTGAAACTGAAATCTCCCATGCCGTTTCCACCATAGGCAGCAATGGGCTTCCCCATAGAACTTGGCAACCTGAATTCCTACAGGCTAGATGTGAGAGGCACATTCTGCTGCTTCCTCCCTAAGAGTTAAGCGTGCTTCTGAAAGCTCAAACTCTGGGGAGTCTGTTTGGCAGAGATATAGAACACACTTTTCCAAGCCTGTTGGAAGGCCTTTGCAGTTTCATTTCGCGTCTAATTTCCCAAACCAAACTGCTTGCAGCTCTAACTCCCTTCTAACTACCACTTCTTCGGTTCAGTGAGATATGCTGGATTCTAAACGGAGAAGTTTCTCTGACGCTTTTTCACAGAGATTTTGAAACTGAAATCTCCCATGCCGTTTCCACCATAGGCAGCAATGGGCTTCCCCATAGAACTTGCCAACCTGAATTCCTACAGGCTAGATGTGCGAGGCTCATTCTGCTGCTTCCTCCCTAAGAGTTAAGCTTGCTTCTGAAAGCTCAACCTCCGGGGAGTCTGTTTGGCAGAGATATAGAACACACTTTTCCAAGCCTGTTGGAAGGCCTTTGCAGTGTCATTTCGCACCTAAATTCCCAAACCAAACTGCTTGCAGCTCTAACTCCCTTCTAACTACCACTTCTTCGGTTCAGTGAGATATGCTGGATTCTAAACGGAGAAGCTTCTCTGACGCTTTTTCACAGAGATTTTGAAACTGAAATCTCCCATGCCGTTTCCACCATAGGCAGCAATGGGCTTCCCCATAGAACTTGCCAACCTGAATTCCTACAGGCTTGAAGTGAGAGGCACATTCTGCTGCTTCCTCCCTTAGAGTTAAACTTGCTTCTGAAAGCTCAACCTCCGGAGAGTCTGTTTGGCAGAGATATAGAACACACTTTTCCAAGAGTGTTGGAAGGCATTTGCAGTTTCATTTCGCGTCTAATTTCCCAAACCAAACTGCTTGCAGCTCTAACTCCCTTCTAACTACCACTTCTTCGGTTCAGTGAGATATGCTGGATTCTGAACGGAGAAGCTTCTCTGACGCTTTTTCACAGAGATTTTGAAACTGAAATCTCCCATGCCGTTTCCACCATAGGCAGCAATGGGCTTCCCCATAGAACTTGCCAACCTGAATTCCTACAGGCTAGATGTGAGAGGCACATTCTGCTGCTTCCTCCCTTAGAGTTAAACTAGCTTCTGAAAGCTCAACCTCCGGGGAGTCTGTTTGGCAGAGATACAGAACACACTTTTCCAAGCCTGTTGGAAGGCCTTTGCAGTGTCATTTCGCGTCTAATTTCCCAAACCAAACTGCTTGCAGCTCTAACTCCCTTCTAACTACCACTTCTTCGGTTCGGTGAGATATGCAGGATTCTAAACGGAGAAGCTTCTTTGACGCTTTTTCACAGAGATTTTGAAACTGAAATCTCCCATGCCGTTTCCGCCATAGGCAGCAATGGGCTTCCCCATAGAACTTGCCAACCTGAATTCCGACAGGCTAGATGTGAGAGGCACATTCTGCTGCTTCCTCCCTTAGGGTTAAACTAGCTTCTGAAAGCTCAACCTCCGGGGAGTCTGTTTGGCAGAGATATAGAACACACTTTTCCAAGACTGTTGGAAGGCCTTTGCAGTGTCCTTTCGCGTCTAATTTCCCAAACCAAACTGCTTGCAGCTCTAACTCCCTTCTAACTACCACTTCTTCGGTTCAGTGAGATATGCTGGATTCTAAACGGAGAAGCTTCTCTGACGCTTTTTCACAGAGATTTTGAAACTGAAATCTCCCATGCCGTTTCCATCATAGGCAGCAATGGGCTTCCCCATAGAACTTGCCAATCTGAATTCCTACAGGCTAGATGTGAGAGGCACATTCTGCTGCTTCCTCCCTTAGAGTTAAACTTGCTTCTGAAAGCTCAACCTCCGGGGAGTTTGTTTGACAGAGATATAGAACACACTTTTCCAAGCCTGTTGGAAGGCATTTGCAGTTTCATTTCGCGTCTAATTTCCCAAACCAAACTGCTTGCAGCTCTAACTCCCTTCTAACTACCACTTCTTAGGTTCAGTGAGATATGCTGGATTCTAAATGGAGAAGCTTCTCTGACGCTTTTTCACAGAGATTTTGAAACTGAAATTTCCAAACCCGTTTCCAACGAAGGCGCCAATGGGCTTCCCCATAGAACTTGCCAACCTGAATTCCTACAGGCTAGATGTGAGAGGCACATTCTGCTGCTTCCTCCCTTAGAGTTAAACTTGCTTCTGAAAGCTCAACCTCCGGGGAGTTTGTTTGGCAGAGATATAGAACACACTTTTCCAAGCCTGTTGGAAGGCATTTGCAGTTTCATTTCGCGTCTAATTTCCCAAACCAAACTGCTTGCAGCTCTAACTGCCTTCTAACTACCACTTCTTCGGTTCAGTGAGATATGCTGGATTCTAAACGGAGAAGCTTCTCTGACGCTTTTTCACAGAGATTTTGAAACTGAAATCTCCCATGCCGTTTCCACCATAGGCAGCAATGGGCTTCCCCATAGAACTTGGCAACCTGAATTCCTACAGGCTAGATGTGAGAGGCACATTCTGCTGCTTCCTCCCTAAGAGTTAAGCGTGCTTCTGAAAGCTCAAACTCTAGGGAGTCTGTTTGGCAGAGATATAGAACACACTTTTCCAAGCCTGTTGGAAGGCCTTTGCAGTTTCATTTCGCGTCTAATTTCCCAAACCAAACTGCTTGCAGCTCTAACTCCCTTCTAACTACCACTTCTTCGGTTCAGTGAGATATGCTGGATTCTAAACGGAGAAGTTTCTCTGACGCTTTTTCACAGAGATTTTGAAACTGAAATCTCCCATGCCGTTTCCACCATAGGCAGCAATGGGCTTCCCCATAGAACTTGCCAACCTGAATTCCTACAGGCTAGATGTGCGAGGCTCATTCTGCTGCTTCCTCCCTAAGAGTTAAGCTTGCTTCTGAAAGCTCAACCTCCGGGGAGTCTGTTTGGCAGAGATATAGAACACACTTTTCCAAGCCTGTTGGAAGGCCTTTGCAGTGTCATTTCGCACCTAAATTCCCAAACCAAACTGCTTGCAGCTCTAACTCCCTTCTAACTACCACTTCTTCGGTTCAGTGAGATATGCTGGATTCTAAACGGAGAAGCTTCTCTGACGCTTTTTCACAGAGATTTTGAAACTGAAATCTCCCATGCCGTTTCCACCATAGGCAGCAATGGGCTTCCCCATAGAACTTGCCAACCTGAATTCCTACAGGCTAGAAGTGAGAGGCACATTCTGCTGCTTCCTCCCTTAGAGTTAAACTTGCTTCTGAAAGCTCAACCTCCGGAGAGTCTGTTTGGCAGAGATATAGAACACACTTTTCCAAGAGTGTTGGAAGGCATTTGCAGTTTCATTTCGCGTCTAATTTCCCAAACCAAACTGCTTGCAGCTCTCACTCCCTTCTAACTACCACTTCTTCGGTTCAGTGAGATATGCTGGATTCTGAACGGAGAAGCTTCTCTGACGCTTTTTCACAGAGATTTTGAAACTGAAATCTCCCATGCCGTTTCCACCATAGGCAGCAATGGGCTTCCCCATAGAACTTGCCAACCTGAATTCCTACAGGCTAGATGTGAGAGGCACATTCTGCTGCTTCCTCCCTTAGAGTTAAACTAGCTTCTGAAACCTCAACCTCCGGGGAGTCTGTTTGGCAGAGATACAGAACACACTTTTCCAAGCCTGTTGGAAGGCCTTTGCAGTGTCATTTCGCGTCTAATTTCCCAAACCAAACTGCTTGCAGCTCTAACTCCCTTCTAACTACCACTTCTTCGGTTCGGTGAGATATGCAGGATTCTAAACGGAGAAGCTTCTTTGACGCTTTTTCACAGAGATTTTGAAACTGAAATCTCCCATGCCGTTTCCGCCATAGGCAGCAATGGGCTTCCCCATAGAACTTGCCAACCTGAATTCCGACAGGCTAGATGTGAGAGGCACATTCTGCTGCTTCCTCCCTTAGGGTTAAACTAGCTTCTGAAAGCTCAACCTCCGGGGAGTCTGTTTGGCAGAGATATAGAACACACTTTTCCAAGCCTGTTGGAAGGCCTTTGCAGTGTCCTTTCGCGTCTAATTTCCCAAACCAAACTGCTTGCAGCTCTAACTCCCTTCTAACTACCACTTCTTCGGTTCAGTGAGATATGCTGGATTCTAAACGGAGAAGCTTCTCTGACGCTTTTTCACAGAGATTTTGAAACTGAAATCTCCCATGCCGTTTCCATCATAGGCAGCAATGGGCTTCCCCATAGAACTTGCCAATCTGAATTCCTACAGGCTAGATGTGAGAGGCACATTCTGCTGCTTCCTCCCTTAGAGTTAAACTTGCTTCTGAAAGCTCAACCTCCGGGGAGTTTGTTTGACAGAGATATAGAACACACTTTTCCAAGCCTGTTGGAAGGCATTTGCAGTTTCATTTCGCGTCTAATTTCCCAAACCAAACTGCTTGCAGCTCTAACTCCCTTCTAACTACCACTTCTTAGGTTCAGTGAGATATGCTGGATTCTAAATGGAGAAGCTTCTCTGACGCTTTTTCACAGAGATTTTGAAACTGAAATTTCCAAACCCGTTTCCAACGAAGGCGCCAATGGGCTTCCCCATAGAACTTGCCAACCTGAATTCCTACAGGCTAGATGTGAGAGGCACATTCTGCTGCTTCCTCCCTTAGAGTTAAACTAGCTTCTGAAAGGTCAACCTCCGGGGAGTTTGTTTGGCAGAGATATAGAACACACTTTTCCAAGCCTGTTGGAAGGCATTTGCAGTTTCATTTCGCGTCTAATTTCCCAAACCAAACTGCTTGCAGCTCTAACTGCCTTCTAACTACCACTTCTTCGGTTCAGTGAGATATGCTGGATTCTAAACGGAGAAGCTTCTCTGACGCTTTTTCACAGAGATTTTGAAACTGAAATCTCCCATGCCGTTTCCACCATAGGCAGCAATGGGCTTCCCCATAGAACTTGCCAACCTGAATTCCTACAGGCTAGATGTGAGAGGCACATTCTGCTGCTTCCTCCCTAACAGTTAAGCTTGCTTCTGAAAGCTCAAACTCCGGGGACTCTGTTTGGCACAGATATAGAACACACTTTTCCAAGCCTGTTGGAAGGCCTTTGCAGTGTCATTTCGCGTCTAATTTCCCAAACCAAACTGTTTGCAGCTCTAACTCCCTTCTAACTACCACTTCTTCGGTTCAGTGAGATATGCTGGATTCTAAACGGAGAAGCTTCTCTGACGCTTTTTCACAGAGATTTTGAAACTGAAATTTCCAAACCCGTTTCCAACGAAGGCGCCAATGGGCTTCCCCATAGAACTTGCCAACCTGAATTCCTACAGGCTAGATGTGAGAGGCACATTCTCCTGCTTCCTCCCTTAGAGTTAAACTTGCTTCTGAAAGCTCAACCTCCGGAGAGTCTGTTTGGCAGAGTTATACAAAACACTTTTCCAAGCCTGTTGGAAGGCATTTGCAGTTTCATTTCGCGTCTAATTTCCCAAACCAAACTGCTTGCAGCTCTAACTCCCTTCTAACTACCACTTCTTCGGTTCAGTGAGATATGCTGGATTCTAAACGGAGAAGCTTCTCTGACGCTTTTTCACAGAGATTTTGAAACTGAAATCTCCCATGCCGTTTCCACCATAGGCAGCAATGGGCTTCCCCATAGAACTTGCCAACCTGAATTCCTACAGGCTAGATGTGAGAGGCACATTCTGCTGCTTCCTCCCTTAGAGTTAAACTTGCTTCTGAAAGCTCAACCTCCGGGGAGTTTGTTTGGCAGAGATATAGAACACACTTTTCCAAGCCTGTTGGAAGGCATTTGCAGTTTCATTTCGCGTCTAATTTCCCAAACCAAACTGCTTGCAGCTCTAACTGCCTTCTAACTACCACTTCTTCGGTTCAGTGAGATATGCTGGATTCTAAACGGAGAAGCTTCTCTGACGCTTTTTCACAGAGATTTTGAAACTGAAATCTCCCATGCCGTTTCCACCATAGGCAGCAATGGGCTTCCCCATAGAACTTGCCAACCTGAATTCCTACAGGCTAGATGTGAGAGGCACATTCTGCTGCTTCCTCCCTAAGAGTTAAGCGTGCTTCTGAAAGCTCAAACTCTGGGGAGTCTGTTTGGCAGAGATATAGAACACACTTTTCCAAGCCTGTTGGAAGGCCTTTGCAGTTTCATTTCGCGTCTAATTTCCCAAACCAAACTGCTTGCAGCTCTAACTCCCTTCTAACTACCACTTCTTCGGTTCAGTGAGATATGCTGGATTCTAAACGGAGAAGTTTCTCTGACGCTTTTTCACAGAGATTTTGAAACTGAAATCTCCCATGCCGTTTCCACCATAGGCAGCAATGGGCTTCCCCATAGAACTTGCCAACCTGAATTCCTACAGGCTAGATGTGCGAGGCTCATTCTGCTGCTTCCTCCCTAAGAGTTAAGCTTGCTTCTGAAAGCTCAACCTCCGGGGAGTCTGTTTGGCAGAGATATAGAACACACTTTTCCAAGCCTGTTGGAAGGCCTTTGCAGTGTCATTTCGCACCTAAATTCCCAAACCAAACTGCTTGCAGCTCTAACTCCCTTCTAACTACCACTTCTTCGGTTCAGTGAGATATGCTGGATTCTAAACGGAGAAGCTTCTCTGACGCTTTTTCACAGAGATTTTGAAACTGAAATCTCCCATGCCGTTTCCACCATAGGCAGCAATGGGCTTCCCCATAGAACTTGCCAACCTGAATTCCTACAGGCTAGAAGTGAGAGGCACATTCTGCTGCTTCCTCCCTTAGAGTTAAACTTGCTTCTGAAAGCTCAACCTCCGGAGAGTCTGTTTGGCAGAGATATAGAACACACTTTTCCAAGAGTGTTGGAAGGCATTTGCAGTTTCATTTCGCGTCTAATTTCCCAAACCAAACTGCTTGCAGCTCTAACTCCCTTCTAACTACCACTTCTTCGGTTCAGTGAGATATGCTGGATTCTGAACGGAGAAGCTTCTCTGACGCTTTTTCACAGAGATTTTGAAACTGAAATCTCCCATGCCGTTTCCACCATAGGCAGCAATGGGCTTCCCCATAGAACTTGCCAACCTGAATTCCTACAGGCTAGATGTGAGAGGCACATTCTGCTGCTTCCTCCCTTAGAGTTAAACTAGCTTCTGAAAGCTCAACCTCCGGGGAGTCTGTTTGGCAGAGATACAGAACACACTTTTCCAAGCCTGTTGGAAGGCCTTTGCAGTGTCATTTCGCGTCTAATTTCCCAAACCAAACTGCTTGCAGCTCTAACTCCCTTCTAACTACCACTTCTTCGGTTCGGTGAGATATGCAGGATTCTAAACGGAGAAGCTTCTTTGACGCTTTTTCACAGAGATTTTGAAACTGAAATCTCCCATGCCGTTTCCGCCATAGGCAGCAATGGGCTTCCCCATAGAACTTGCCAACCTGAATTCCGACAGGCTAGATGTGAGAGGCACATTCTGCTGCTTCCTCCCTTAGGGTTAAACTAGCTTCTGAAAGCTCAACCTCCGGGGAGTCTGTTTGGCAGAGATATAGAACACACTTTTCCAAGACTGTTGGAAGGCCTTTGCAGTGTCCTTTCGCGTCTAATTTCCCAAACCAAACTGCTTGCAGCTCTAACTCCCTTCTAACTACCACTTCTTCGGTTCAGTGAGATATGCTGGATTCTAAACGGAGAAGCTTCTCTGACGCTTTTTCACAGAGATTTTGAAACTGAAATCTCCCATGCCGTTTCCATCATAGGCAGCAATGGGCTTCCCCATAGAACTTGCCAATCTGAATTCCTACAGGCTAGATGTGAGAGGCACATTCTGCTGCTTCCTCCCTTAGAGTTAAACTTGCTTCTGAAAGCTCAACCTCCGGGGAGTTTGTTTGACAGAGATATAGAACACACTTTTCCAAGCCTGTTGGAAGGCATTTGCAGTTTCATTTCGCGTCTAATTTCCCAAACCAAACTGCTTGCAGCTCTAACTCCCTTCTAACTACCACTTCTTAGGTTCAGTGAGATATGCTGGATTCTAAATGGAGAAGCTTCTCTGACGCTTTTTCACAGAGATTTTGAAACTGAAATTTCCAAACCCGTTTCCAACGAAGGCGCCAATGGGCTTCCCCATAGAACTTGCCAACCTGAATTCCTACAGGCTAGATGTGAGAGGCACATTCTGCTGCTTCCTCCCTTAGAGTTAAACTAGCTTCTGAAAGGTCAACCTCCGGGGAGTTTGTTTGGCAGAGATATAGAACACACTTTTCCAAGCCTGTTGGAAGGCATTTGCAGTTTCATTTCGCGTCTAATTTCCCAAACCAAACTCCTTGCATCTCTAACTGCCTTCTAACTACCACTTCTTCGGTTCAGTGAGATATGCTGGATTCTAAACGGAGAAGCTTCTCTGACGCTTTTTCACAGAGATTTTGAAACTGAAATCTCCCATGCCGTTTCCACCATAGGCAGCAATGGGCTTCCCCATAGAACTTGCCAACCTGAATTCCTACAGGCTAGATGTGAGAGGCACATTCTGCTGCTTCCTCCCTAAGAGTTAAGCTTGCTTCTGAAAGCTCAACCTCCGGGGAGTCTGTTTGGCAGAGATATAGAACACACTTTTCCAAGCCTGTTGGAAGGCCTTTGCAGTGTCATTTCGCATCTAATTTCCCAAACAAAACTGCTTGCAGCTCTAACTCCCTTCTAACTACCACTTCTTCGGTTCAGTGAGATATGCTGGATTCTAAACGGAGAAGCTTCTCTGACGCTTTTTCACAGAGATTTTGAAACTGAAATCTCCCATGCCGTTTCCACCATAGGCAGCAATGGGCTTCCCCATAGAACTTGCGAACCTGAATTC
The DNA here is from genome assembly GCF_027409185.1 of Cynocephalus volans. Taxonomy (NCBI): domain Eukaryota; kingdom Metazoa; phylum Chordata; class Mammalia; order Dermoptera; family Cynocephalidae; genus Cynocephalus; species Cynocephalus volans. The sequence goes on along the minus strand of NW_026902471.1, from coordinate 936,269 downwards.
CTACAGGCTAGATGTGAGAGGCACATTCTGCTCCTTCCTCCCTAACAGTTAAGCTTGCTTCTGAAAGCTCAAACTCCGGGGACTCTGTTTGGCACAGATATAGAACACACTTTTCCAAGCCTGTTGGAAGGCCTTTGCAGTGTCATTTCGCATCTAATTTCCCAAACCAAACTGCTTGCAGCTCTAACTCCCTTCTAACTACCACTTCTTCGGTTCAGTGAGATATGCTGGATTCTAAACGGAGAAGCTTCTCTGACGCTTTTTCACAGAGATTTTGAAACTGAAATTTCCAAACCCGTTTCCAACGAAGGCGCCAATGGGCTTCCCCATAGAACTTGCCAACCTGAATTCCTACAGGCTAGATGTGAGAGGCACATTCTGCTGCTTCCTCCCTTAGAGTTAAACTAGCTTCTGAAAGCTCAACCTCCGGGGAGTTTGTTTGGCAGAGATATAGAACACACTTTTCCAAGCCTGTTGGAAGGCATTTGCAGTTTCATTTCGCGTCTAATTTCCCAAACCAAACTGCTTGCAGCTCTAACTGCCTTCTAACTACCACTTCTTCGGTTCAGTGAGATATGCTGGATTCTAAACGGAGAAGCTTCTCTGACGCTTTTTCACAGAGATTTTGAACCTGAAATCTCCCATGCTGTTTCCACCATAGCCAGCAATGGGCTTCCCCATAGAACTTGCCAACCTGAATTCCTACAGGCTAGATGTGAGAGGCACATTCTGCTGCTTCCTCCCTTAGAGTTAAACTAGCTTCTGAAAGCTCAACCTCCAGGGAGTCTGTTTGGCAGAGATATAGAACACACTTTTCCAATCCTGTTGGAAGGCCTTTGCAGTGTCATTTCGCATCTAATTTCCCAAACCAAACTGCTTGCAGCTCTAACTCCCTTCTAACTACCACTTCTTCGGTTCAGTGAGATATGCTGGATTCTAAACGGAGAAGCTTCTCTGACGCTTTTTCACAGAGATTTTGAAACTGAAATTTCCAAACCCGTTTCCAACGAAGGCGCCAATGGGCTTCCCCATAGAACTTGCCAACCTGAATTCCTACAGGCTAGATGTGAGAGGCACATTCTGCTGCTTCCTCCCTAAGAGTTAAGCTTGCTTCTGAAAGCTCAACCTCCGGGGACTCTGTTTGGCACAGATATAGAACACACTTTTCCAAGCCTGTTGGAAGGCCTTTGCAGTGTCATTTCGCATCTAATTTCCCAAACCAAACTGCTTGCAGCTCTAACTCCCTTCTAACTACCACTTCTTCGGTTCAGTGAGATATGCTGGATTCTGAACGGAGAAGCTTCTCTGACGCTTTTTCACAGAGATTTTGAAACTGAAATCTCCCATGCCGTTTCCACCATAGGCAGCAATGGGCTTCCCCATAGAACTTGCCAACCTGAATTCCTACAGGCTAGATGTGAGAGGCACATTCTGCTGCTTCCTCCCTTAGAGTTAAACTAGCTTCTGAAAGCTCAACCTCCGGGGAGTCTGTTTGGCAGAGATACAGAACACACTTTTCCAAGCCTGTTGGAAGGCCTTTGCAGTGTCATTTCGCGTCTAATTTCCCAAACCAAACTGCTTGCAGCTCTAACTCCCTTCTAACTACCACTTCTTCGGTTCGGTGAGATATGCAGGATTCTAAACGGAGAAGCTTCTTTGACGCTTTTTCACAGAGATTTTGAAACTGAAATCTCCCATGCCGTTTCCGCCATAGGCAGCAATGGGCTTCCCCATAGAACTTGCCAACCTGAATTCCGACAGGCTAGATGTGAGAGGCACATTCTGCTGCTTCCTCCCTTAGGGTTAAACTAGCTTCTGAAAGCTCAACCTCCGGGGAGTCTGTTTGGCAGAGATATAGAACACACTTTTCCAAGCCTGTTGGAAGGCCTTTGCAGTGTCCTTTCGCGTCTAATTTCCCAAACCAAACTGCTTGCAGCTCTAACTCCCTTCTAACTACCACTTCTTCGGTTCAGTGAGATATGCTGGATTCTAAACGGAGAAGCTTCTCTGACGCTTTTTCACAGAGATTTTGAAACTGAAATCTCCCATGCCGTTTCCATCATAGGCAGCAATGGGCTTCCCCATAGAACTTGCCAATCTGAATTCCTACAGGCTAGATGTGAGAGGCACATTCTGCTGCTTCCTCCCTTAGAGTTAAACTTGCTTCTGAAAGCTCAACCTCCGGGGAGTTTGTTTGACAGAGATATAGAACACACTTTTCCAAGCCTGTTGGAAGGCATTTGCAGTTTCATTTCGCGTCTAATTTCCCAAACCAAACTGCTTGCAGCTCTAACTCCCTTCTAACTACCACTTCTTAGGTTCAGTGAGATATGCTGGATTCTAAATGGAGAAGCTTCTCTGACGCTTTTTCACAGAGATTTTGAAACTGAAATTTCCAAACCCGTTTCCAACGAAGGCGCCAATGGGCTTCCCCATAGAACTTGCCAACCTGAATTCCTACAGGCTAGATGTGAGAGGCACATTCTGCTGCTTCCTCCCTTAGAGTTAAACTAGCTTCTGAAAGGTCAACCTCCGGGGAGTTTGTTTGGCAGAGATATAGAACACACTTTTCCAAGCCTGTTGGAAGGCATTTGCAGTTTCATTTCGCGTCTAATTTCCCAAACCAAACTCCTTGCATCTCTAACTGCCTTCTAACTACCACTTCTTCGGTTCAGTGAGATATGCTGGATTCTAAACGGAGAAGCTTCTCTGACGCTTTTTCACAGAGATTTTGAAACTGAAATCTCCCATGCCGTTTCCACCATAGGCAGCAATGGGCTTCCCCATAGAACTTGCCAACCTGAATTCCTACAGGCTAGATGTGAGAGGCACATTCTGCTGCTTCCTCCCTAAGAATTAAACTTGCTTCTGAAAGCTCAACCTCCGGGGAGTCTGTTTGGCAGAGATATAGAACACACTTTTCCAAGCCTGTTGGAAGGCATTTGCAGTGTCATTTCGCATCTAATTTCCCAAACCAAACTGCTTGCAGCTCTAACTCCCTTCTAACTACCACTTCTTCGGTTCAGTGAGATATGCTGGATTCTAAACGGAGAAGCTTCTCTGACGCTTTTTCACAGAGATTTTGAAACTGAAATCTCCCATGCCGTTTCCACCATAGGCAGCAATGGGCTTCCCCATAGAACTTGCGAACCTGAATTCCTACAGGCTAGATGTGAGAGGCACATTCTGCTGCTTCCTCCCTTAGAGTTAAACTAGCTTCTGAAAGCTCAACCTCCGGGGAGTTTGTTTGGCACAGATATAGAACACACTTTTCCAAGCCTGTTGGAAGGCCTTTGCAGTGTCATTTCGCATCTAATTTCCCAAACCAAACTGCTTGCAGCTCTAACTCCCTTCTAACTACCACTTCTTCGGTTCAGTGAGATATGCTGGATTCTAAACGGAGAAGCTTCTCTGACGCTTTTTCACAGAGATTTTGAAACTGAAATTTCCAAACCCGTTTCCAACGAAGGCGCCAATGGGCTTCCCCATAGAACTTGCCAACCTGAATTCCTACAGGCTAGATGTGAGAGGCACATTCTGCTGCTTCCTCCCTTAGAGTTAAACTAGCTTCTGAAAGCTCAACCTCCGGGGAGTTTGTTTGGCAGAGATATAGAACACACTTTTCCAAGCCTGTTGGAAGGCATTTGCAGTTTCATTTCGCGTCTAATTTCCCAAACCAAACTGCTTGCAGCTCTAACTGCCTTCTAACTACCACTTCTTCGGTTCAGTGAGATATGCTGGATTCTAAACGGAGAAGCTTCTCTGACGCTTTTTCACAGAGATTTTGAACCTGAAATCTCCCATGCTGTTTCCACCATAGCCAGCAATGGGCTTCCCCATAGAACTTGCCAACCTGAATTCCTACAGGCTAGATGTGAGAGGCACATTCTGCTGCTTCCTCCCTTAGAGTTAAACTAGCTTCTGAAAGCTCAACCTCCAGGGAGTCTGTTTGGCAGAGATATAGAACACACTTTTCCAATCCTGTTGGAAGGCCTTTGCAGTGTCATTTCGCATCTAATTTCCCAAACCAAACTGCTTGCAGCTCTAACTCCCTTCTAACTACCACTTCTTCGGTTCAGTGAGATATGCTGGATTCTAAACGGAGAAGCTTCTCTGACGCTTTTTCACAGAGATTTTGAAACTGAAATTTCCAAACCCGTTTCCAACGAAGGCGCCAATGGGCTTCCCCATAGAACTTGCCAACCTGAATTCCTACAGGCTAGATGTGAGAGGCACATTCTGCTGCTTCCTCCCTAAGAGTTAAGCTTGCTTCTGAAAGCTCAACCTCCGGGGACTCTGTTTGGCACAGATATAGAACACACTTTTCCAAGCCTGTTGGAAGGCCTTTGCAGTGTCATTTCGCATCTAATTTCCCAAACCAAACTGCTTGCAGCTCTAACTCCCTTCTAACTACCACTTCTTCGGTTCAGTGAGATATGCTGGATTCTAAACGGAGAAGCTTCTCTGACGCTTTTTCACAGAGATTTTGAAACTGAAATCTCCCATGCCGTTTCCACCATAGGCAGCAATGGGCTTCCCCATAGAACTTGCCAACCTGAATTCCTACAGGCTAGATGTGAGAGGCACATTCTGCTGCTTCCTCCCTTAGAGTTAAACTTGCTTCTGAAAGCTCAACCTCCGGGGAGTTTGTTTGGCAGAGATATAGAACACACTTTTCCAAGCCTGTTGGAAGGCATTTGCAGTTTCATTTCGCGTCTAATTTCCCAAACCAAACTGCTTGCAGCTCTAACTCCCTTCTAACTACCACTTCTTCGGTTCAGTGAGATATGCTGGATTCTAAACGGAGAAGCTTCTCTGACGCTTTTTCACAGAGATTTTGAAACTGAAATTTCCAATCACGTTTCCAACGAAGGCGCCAATGGGTTTCCCCATAGAACTTGCCAACCTGAATTCCTACAGGCTAGATGTGAGAGGCACATTCTGCTTCTTCCTCCCTTAGAGTTAAACTTGCTTCTGAAAGCTCAACCTCCGGGGAGTTTGTTTGGCAGAGATATAGAACACACTTTTCCAAGCCTGTTGGAAGGCATTTGCAGTTTCATTTCGCGTCTAATTTCCCAAACCAAACTGCTTGCAGCTCTAACTCCCTTCTAACTACCACTTCTTCGGTTCAGTGAGATATGCTGGATTCTAAACGGAGAAGCTTCTCTGACGCTTTTTCACAGAGATTTTGAAACTGAAATCTCCCATGCCGTTTCCACCATAGGCAGCAATGGGCTTCCCCATAGAACTTGCCAACCTGAATTCCTACAGGCTAGATGTGAGAGGCACATTCTGCTGCTTCCTCCCTTAGAGTTAAACTAGCTTCTGAAAGCTCAACCTCCGGGGAGTTTGTTTGGCAGAGATATAGAACACACTTTTCCAAGCCTGTTGGAAGGCATTTGCAGTTTCATTTCGCGTCTAATTTCCCAAACCAAACTGCTTGCAGCTCTAACTCCCTTCTAACTACCACTTCTTCGGTTCAGTGAGATATGCTGGATTCTAAACGGAGAAGCTTCTCTGACGCTTTTTCACAGAGATTTTGAAACTGAAATCTCCCATGCCGTTTCCACCATAGGCAGCAATGGGCTTCCCCATAGAACTTGCCAACCTGAATTCCTACAGGCTAGAAGTGAGAGGCACATTCTGCTGCTTCCTCCCTTAGAGTTAAACTTGCTTCTGAAAGCTCAACTTCCGGAGAGTCTGTTTGGCAGAGATATAGAACACACTTTTCCAAGAGTGTTGGAAGGCATTTGCAGTTTCATTTCGCGTCTAATTTCCCAAACCAAACTGCTTGCAGCTCTAACTCCCTTCTAACTACCACTTCTTCGGTTCAGTGAGATATGCTGGATTCTGAACGGAGAAGCTTCTCTGACGCTTTTTCACAGAGATTTTGAAACTGAAATCTCCCATGCCGTTTCCACCATAGGCAGCAATGGGCTTCCCCATAGAACTTGCCAACCTGAATTCCTACAGGCTAGATGTGAGAGGCACATTCTGCTGCTTCCTCCCTTAGAGTTAAACTAGCTTCTGAAAGCTCAACCTCCGGGGAGTCTGTTTGGCAGAGATACAGAACACACTTTTCCAAGCCTGTTGGAAGGCCTTTGCAGTGTCATTTCGCGTCTAATTTCCCAAACCAAACTGCTTGCAGCTCTAACTCCCTTCTAACTACCACTTCTTCGGTTCGGTGAGATATGCAGGATTCTAAACGGAGAAGCTTCTTTGACGCTTTTTCACAGAGATTTTGAAACTGAAATCTCCCATGCCGTTTCCGCCATAGGCAGCAATGGGCTTCCCCATAGAACTTGCCAACCTGAATTCCTACAGGCTAGATGTGAGAGGCACATTCTGCTGCTTCCTCCCTTAGAGTTAAACTAGCTTCTGAAAGGTCAACCTCCGGGGAGTTTGTTTGGCAGAGATATAGAACACACTTTTCCAAGCCTGTTGGAAGGCATTTGCAGTTTCATTTCGCGTCTAATTTCCCAAACCAAACTCCTTGCATCTCTAACTGCCTTCTAACTACCACTTCTTCGGTTCAGTGAGATATGCTGGATTCTAAACGGAGAAGCTTCTCTGACGCTTTTTCACAGAGATTTTGAAACTGAAATCTCCCATGCCGTTTCCACCATAGGCAGCAATGGGCTTCCCCATAGAACTTGCCAACCTGAATTCCTACAGGCTAGATGTGAGAGGCACATTCTGCTGCTTCCTCCCTAAGAGTTAAGCTTGCTTCTGAAAGCTCAACCTCCGGGGAGTCTGTTTGGCAGAGATATAGAACACACTTTTCCAAGCCTGTTGGAAGGCCTTTGCAGTGTCATTTCGCATCTAATTTCCCAAACAAAACTGCTTGCAGCTCTAACTCCCTTCTAACTACCACTTCTTCGGTTCAGTGAGATATGCTGGATTCTAAACGGAGAAGCTTCTCTGACGCTTTTTCACAGAGATTTTGAAACTGAAATCTCCCATGCCGTTTCCACCATAGGCAGCAATGGGCTTCCCCATAGAACTTGCGAACCTGAATTCCTACAGGCTAGATGTGAGAGGCACATTCTGCTGCTTCCTCCCTTAGAGTTAAACTAGCTTCTGAAAGCTCAACCTCCAGGGAGTCTGTTTGGCAGAGATATAGAACACACTTTTCCAAGCCTGTTGGAAGGCCTTTGCAGTGTCATTTCGCATCTAATTTCCCAAACCAAACTGCTTGCAGCTCTAACTCCCTTCTAACTACCACTTCTTCGGTTCAGTGAGATATGCTGGATTCTAAACGGAGAAGCTTCTCTGACGCTTTTTCACAGAGATTTTGAAACTGAAATTTCCAAACCCGTTTCCAACGAAGGCGCCAATGGGCTTCCCCATAGAACTTGCCAACCTGAATTCCTACAGGCTAGATGTGAGAGGCACATTCTGCTGCTTCCTCCCTAAGAGTTAAGCTTGCTTCTGAAAGCTCAACCTCCGGGGACTCTGTTTGGCACAGATATAGAACACACTTTTCCAAGCCTGTTGGAAGGCCTTTGCAGTGTCATTTCGCATCTAATTTCCCAAACCAAACTGCTTGCAGCTCTAACTCCCTTCTAACTACCACTTCTTCGGTTCAGTGAGATATGCTGGATTCTAAACGGAGAAGCTTCTCTGACGCTTTTTCACAGAGATTTTGAAACTGAAATCTCCCATGCCGTTTCCACCATAGGCAGCAATGGGCTTCCCCATAGAACTTGCCAACCTGAATTCCTACAGGCTAGATGTGAGAGGCACATTCTGCTGCTTCCTCCCTTAGAGTTAAACTTGCTTCTGAAAGCTCAACCTCCGGGGAGTTTGTTTGGCAGAGATATAGAACACACTTTTCCAAGCCTGTTGGAAGGCATTTGCAGTTTCATTTCGCGTCTAATTTCCCAAACCAAACTGCTTGCAGCTCTAACTCCCTTCTAACTACCACTTCTTCGGTTCAGTGAGATATGCTGGATTCTAAACGGAGAAGCTTCTCTGACGCTTTTTCACAGAGATTTTGAAACTGAAATTTCCAATCACGTTTCCAACGAAGGCGCCAATGGGCTTCCCCATAGAACTTGCCAACCTGAATTCCTACAGGCTAGATGTGAGAGGCACATTCTGCTTCTTCCTCCCTTAGAGTTAAACTTGCTTCTGAAAGCTCAACCTCCGGGGAGTTTGTTTGGCAGAGATATAGAACACACTTTTCCAAGCCTGTTGGAAGGCATTTGCAGTTTCATTTCGCGTCTAATTTCCCAAACCAAACTGCTTGCAGCTCTAACTCCCTTCTAACTACCACTTCTTCGGTTCAGTGAGATATGCTGGATTCTAAACGGAGAAGCTTCTCTGACGCTTTTTCACAGAGATTTTGAAACTGAAATCTCCCATGCCGTTTCCACCATAGGCAGCAATGGGCTTCCCCATAGAACTTGCCAACCTGAATTCCTACAGGCTAGATGTGAGAGGCACATTCTGCTGCTTCCTCCCTTAGAGTTAAACTAGCTTCTGAAAGCTCAACCTCCGGGGAGTTTGTTTGGCAGAGATATAGAACACACTTTTCCAAGCCTGTTGGAAGGCATTTGCAGTTTCATTTCGCGTCTAATTTCCCAAACCAAACTGCTTGCAGCTCTAACTCCCTTCTAACTACCACTTCTTCGGTTCAGTGAGATATGCTGGATTCTAAACGGAGAAGCTTCTCTGACGCTTTTTCACAGAGATTTTGAAACTGAAATTTCCAAACCCGTTTCCAACGAAGGCGCCAATGGGCTTCCCCATAGAACTTGCCAACCTGAATTCCTACAGGCTAGATGTGAGAGGCACATTCTCCTGCTTCCTCCCTTAGAGTTAAACTTGCTTCTGAAAGCTCAACCTCCGGAGAGTCTGTTTGGCAGAGTTATACAAAACACTTTTCCAAGCCTGTTGGAAGGCATTTGCAGTTTCATTTCGCGTCTAATTTCCCAAACCAAACTGCTTGCAGCTCTAACTCCCTTCTAACTACCACTTCTTCGGTTCAGTGAGATATGCTGGATTCTAAACGGAGAAGCTTCTCTGACGCTTTTTCACAGAGATTTTGAAACTGAAATCTCCCATGCCGTTTCCACCATAGACAGCAATGGGCTTCCCCATAGAACTTGCCAACCTGAATTCCTACAGGCTAGATGTGAGAGGCACATTCTGCTGCTTCCTCCCTTAGAGTTAAACTTGCTTCTGAAAGCTCAACCTCCGGGGAGTTTGTTTGGCAGAGATATAGAACACACTTTTCCAAGCCTGTTGGAAGGCATTTGCAGTTTCATTTCGCGTCTAATTTCCCAAACCAAACTGCTTGCAGCTCTAACTCCCTTCTAACTACCACTTCTTCGGTTCAGTGAGATATGCTGGATTCTAAACGGAGAAGCTTCTCTGACGCTTTTTCACAGAGATTTTGAAACTGAAATTTCCAAACACGTTTCCAACGAAGGCGCCAATGGGCTTCCCCATAGAACTTGCCAACCTGAATTCCTACAGGCTAGATGTGAGAGGCACATTCTGCTTCTTCCTCCCTTAGAGTTAAACTTGCTTCTGAAAGCTCAACCTCCGGGGAGTTTGTTTGGCAGAGATATAGAACACACTTTTCCAAGCCTGTTGGAAGGCATTTGCAGTTTCATTTCGCGTCTAATTTCCCAAACCAAACTGCTTGCAGCTCTAACTCCCTTCTAACTACCACTTCTTCGGTTCAGTGAGATATGCTGGATTCTAAACGGAGAAGCTTCTCTGACGCTTTTTCACAGAGATTTTGAAACTGAAATCTCCCATGCCGTTTCCACCATAGGCAGCAATGGGCTTCCCCATAGAACTTGCCAACCTGAATTCCTACAGGCTAGATGTGAGAGGCACATTCTGCTGCTTCCTCCCTTAGAGTTAAACTAGCTTCTGAAAGCTCAACCTCCGGGGAGTTTGTTTGGCAGAGATATAGAACACACTTTTCCAAGCCTGTTGGAAGGCATTTGCAGTTTCATTTCGCGTCTAATTTCCCAAACCAAACTGCTTGCAGCTCTAACTCCCTTCTAACTACCACTTCTTCGGTTCAGTGAGATATGCTGGATTCTAAACGGAGAAGCTTCTCTGACGCTTTTTTACAGAGATTTTGAAACTGAAATCTCCCATGCCGTTTCCACCATAGGCAGCAATGGGCTTCCCCATAGAACTTGCCAACCTGAATTCCTACAGGCTAGATGTGAGAGGCACATTCTGCTGCTTCCTCCCTAAGAGGTAAGCTTGCTTCTGAAAGCTCAACCTCCGGGGAGTCTGTTTGGCAGAGATATAGAACACACTTTTCCAAGCCTGTTGGAAGGCATTTGCAGTTTCATTTCGCGTCTAATTTCCCAAACCAAACTGCTTGCAGCTCTAACTGCCTTCTAACTACCACTTCTTCGGTTCAGTGAGATATGCTGGATTCTAAACGGAGAAGCTTCTCTGACGCTTTTTCACAGAGATTTTGAAACTGAAATCTCCCATGCCGTTTCCACCATAGGCAGCAATGGGCTTCCCCATAGAACTTGCCAACCTGAATTCCTACAGGCTAGATGTGAGAGGCACATTCTGCTGCTTCCTCCCTAACAGTTAAGCTTGCTTCTGAAAGCTCAAACTCCGGGGACTCTGTTTGGCAAAGATATAGAACACACTTTTCCAAGCCTGTTGGAAGGCCTTTGCAGTGTCATTTCGCATCTAATTTCCCAAACCAAACTGCTTGCAGCTCTAACTCCCTTCTAACTACCACTTCTTCGGTTCAGTGAGATATGCTGGAATCTAAACGGAGAAGCTTCTCTGACGCTTTTTCACAGAGATTTTGAAACTGAAATTTCCAAACCCGTTTCCAACGAAGGCGCCAATGGGCTTCCCCATAGAACTTGCCAACCTGAATTCCTACAGGCTAGATGTGAGAGGCACATTCTCCTGCTTCCTCCCTTAGAGTTAAACTTGCTTCTGAAAGCTCAACCTCCGGAGAGTCTGTTTGGCAGAGTTATACAAAACACTTTTCCAAGCCTGTTGGAAGGCATTTGCAGTTTCATTTCGCGTCTAATTTCCCAAACCAAACTGCTTGCAGCTCTAACTCCCTTCTAACTACCACTTCTTCGGTTCAGTGAGATATGCTGGATTCTAAACGGAGAAGCTTCTCTGACGCTTTTTCACAGAGATTTTGAAACTGAAATCTCCCATGCCGTTTCCACCATAGGCAGCAATGGGCTTCCCCATAGAACTTGCCAACCTGAATTCCTACAGGCTAGATGTGAGAGGCACATTCTGCTGCTTCCTCCCTTAGAGTTAAACTTGCTTCTGAAAGCTCAACCTCCGGGGAGTTTGTTTGGCAGAGATATAGAACACACTTTTCCAAGCCTGTTGGAAGGCATTTGCAGTTTCATTTCGCGTCTAATTTCCCAAACCAAACTGCTTGCAGCTCTAACTGCCTTCTAACTACCACTTCTTCGGTTCAGTGAGATATGCTGGATTCTAAACGGAGAAGCTTCTCTGACGCTTTTTCACAGAGTTTTTGAAACTGAAATCTCCGATGCCGTTTCCACCATAGGCAGCAATGGGCTTCCCCATAGAACTTGCCAACCTGAATTCCTACAGGCTAGATGTGAGAGGCACATTCTGCTGCTTCCTCCCTAAGAGTTAAGCTTGCTTCTGAAAGCTCAACCTCCGGGGAGTTTGTTTGGCAGAGATATAGAACACACTTTTCCAAGCCTGTTGGAAGGCATTTGCAGTTTCATTTCGCGTCTAATTTCCCAAACCAAACTGCTTGCAGCTCTAACTCCCTTCTAACTACCACTTCTTCGGTTCAGTGAGATATGCTGGATTCTAAACGGAGAAGCTTCTCTGACGCTTTTTCACAGAGATTTTGAAACTGAAATCTCCCATGCCGTTTCCACCATAGGCAGCAATGGGCTTCCCCATAGAACTTGCCAACCTGAATTCCTACAGGCTAGATGTGAGAGGCACATTCTGCTGCTTCCTCCCTTAGAGTTAAACTTGCTTCTGAAAGCTCAACCTCCGGGGAGTTTGTTTGGCAGGGATATAGAACACACTTTTCCAAGCCTGTTGGAAGGCATTTGCAGTTTCATTTCGCGTCTAATTTCCCAAACCAAACTGCTTGCAGCTCTAACTCCCTTCTAACTACCACTTCTTCGGTTCAGTGAGATATGCTGGATTCTAAACGGAGAAGCTTCTCTGACGCTTTTTCACAGAGATTTTGAAACTGAAATCTCCCATGCCGTTTCCACCATAGGCAGCAATGGGCTTCCCCATAGAACTTGCCAACCTGAATTCCTACAGGCTAGATGTGAGAGGCACATTCTGCTGCTTCCTCCCTTAGAGTTAAACTAGCTTCTGAAAGCTCAACCTCCGGGGAGTTTGTTTGGCAGAGATATAGAACACACTTTTCCAAGCCTGTTGGAAGGCATTTGCAGTTTCATTTCGCGTCTAATTTCCCAAACCAAACTGCTTGCAGCTCTAACTCCCTTCTAACTACCACTTCTTCGGTTCAGTGAGATATGCTGGATTCTAAACGGAGAAGCTTCTCTGACGCTTTTTTACAGAGATTTTGAAACTGAAATCTCCCATGCCGTTTCCACCATAGGCAGCAATGGGCTTCCCCATAGAACTTGCCAACCTGAATTCCTACAGGCTAGATGTGAGAGGCACATTCTGCTGCTTCCTCCCTAAGAGGTAAGCTTGCTTCTGAAAGCTCAACCTCCGGGGAGTCTGTTTGGCAGAGATATAGAACACACTTTTCCAAGCCTGTTGGAAGGCATTTGCAGTTTCATTTCGCGTCTAATTTCCCAAACCAAACTGCTTGCAGCTCTAACTGCCTTCTAACTACCACTTCTTCGGTTCAGTGAGATATGCTGGATTCTAAACGGAGAAGCTTCTCTGACGCTTTTTCACAGAGATTTTGAAACTGAAATCTCCCATGCCGTTTCCACCATAGGCAGCAATGGGCTTCCCCATAGAACTTGCCAACCTGAATTCCTACAGGCTAGATGTGAGAGGCACATTCTGCTGCTTCCTCCCTTAGAGTTAAACTTGCTTCTGAAAGCTCAACCTCCGGGGAGTTTGTTTGGCAGAGATATAGAACACACTTTTCCAAGCCTGTTGGAAGGCATTTGCAGTTTCATTTCGCGTCTAATTTCCCAAACCAAACTGCTTGCAGCTCTAACTGCCTTCTAACTACCACTTCTTCGGTTCAGTGAGATATGCTGGATTCTAAACGGAGAAGCTTCTCTGACGCTTTTTCACAGAGTTTTTGAAACTGAAATCTCCGATGCCGTTTCCACCATAGGCAGCAATGGGCTTCCCCATAGAACTTGCCAACCTGAATTCCTACAGGCTAGATGTGAGAGGCACATTCTGCTGCTTCCTCCCTAAGAGTTAAGCTTGCTTCTGAAAGCTCAACCTCCGGGGAGTTTGTTTGGCAGAGATATAGAACACACTTTTCCAAGCCTGTTGGAAGGCATTTGCAGTTTCATTTCGCGTCTAATTTCCCAAACCAAACTGCTTGCAGCTCTAACTCCCTTCTAACTACCACTTCTTAGGTTCAGTGAGATATGCTGGATTCTAAACGGAGAAGCTTCTCTGACGCTTTTTCACAGAGATTTTGAAACTGAAATCTCCCATGCCGTTTCCACCATAGGCAGCAATGGGCTTCCCCATAGAACTTGCCAACCTGAATTCCTACAGGCTAGATGTGAGAGGCACATTCTGCTGCTTCCTCCCTTAGAGTTAAACTTGCTTCTGAAAGCTCAACCTCCGGGGAGTTTGTTTGGCAGAGATATAGAACACAATTTTCCAAGCCTGTTGGAAGGCATTTGCAGTTTCATTTCGCGTCTAATTTCCCAAACCAAACTGCTTGCAGCTCTAACTCCCTTCTAACTACCACTTCTTCGGTTCAGTGAGATATGCTGGATTCTAAACGGAGAAGCTTCTCTGACGCTTTTTCACAGAGATTTTGAAACTGAAATCTCCCATGCCGTTTCCACTATAGGAAGCAATGGGCTTCCCCATAGAACTTGCCAACCTGAATTCCTACAGGCTAGATGTGAGAGGCACATTCTGCTGCTTCCTCCCTAAGAGTTAAGCTTGCTTCTGAAAGCTCAACCTCCGGGGAGTTTGTTTGGCAGAGATATAGAACACACTTTTCCAAGCCTGTTGGAAGGCATTTGCAGTTTCATTTCGCGTCTAATTTCCCAAACCAAACTGCTTGCAGCTCTAACTCCCTTCTAACTACCACTTCTTCGGTTCAGTGAGATATGCTGGATTCTAAACGGAGAAGCTTCTCTGACGCATTTTCACAGAGATTTTGAAACTGAAATTTCCAAACCCGTTTCCAACGAAGGCGCCAATGGGCTTCCCCATAGAACTTGCCAACCTGAATTCCTACAGGCTAGATGTGAGAGTCACATTCTGTTGCTTCCTCCCTTAGAGTTAAACTAGCTTCTGAAAGCTCAACCTCCGGGGAGTTTGTTTGGCAGAGATATAGAACACACATTTCCAAGCCTGTTGGAAGGCATTTGCAGTTTCATTTCGCGTCTAATTTCCCAAACCAAACTGCTTGCAGCTCTAACTGCCTTCTAACTACCACTTCTTCGGTTCAGTGAGATATGCTGGAATCTAAACGGAGAAGCTTCTCTGACGCTTTTTCACAGAGATTTTGAAACTGAAATCTCCCATGCTGTTTCCACCATAGCCAGCAATGGGCTTCCCCATAGAACTTGCCAACCTGAATTCCTACAGGCTAGATGTGAGACGCACATTCTGCTGCTTCCTCCCTTAGAGTTAACCTAGCTTCTGAAAGCTCAACCTCCAGGGAGTCTGTTTGGCAGAGATAGAGAACACACTTTTCCAAGCCTGTTGGAAGGCCTTTGCAGTGTCATTTCGCATCTAATTTCCCAAACCAAACTGCTTGCAGCTCTAACTCCCTTCTAACTACCACTTCTTCGGTTCAGTGAGATATGCTGGATTCTAAACGGAGAAGCTTCTCTGACGCTTTTTCACAGAGATTTTGAAACTGAAATTTCCAAACCCATTTCCAACGAAGGCGCCAATGGGCTTCCCCATAGAACTTGCCAACCTGAATTCCTACAGGCTAGATGTGAGAGGCACATTCTCCTGCTTCCTCCCTTAGAGTTAAACTTGCTTCTGAAAGCTCAACCTCCGGAGAGTCTGTTTGGCAGAGTTATACAAAACACTTTTCCAAGCCTGTTGGAAGGCATTTGCAGTTTCATTTCGCGTCTAATTTCCCAAACCAAACTGCTTGCAGCTCTAACTCCCTTCTAACTACCACTTCTTCGGTTCTGTGAGATATGCTGGATTCTAAACGGAGAAGCTTCTCTGACGCTTTTTCACAGAGATTTTGAAACTGAAATCTCCCATGCCGTTTCCACCATAGGCAGCAATGGGCTTCCCCATAGAACTTGCCAACCTGAATTCCTACAGGCTAGATGTGAGAGGCACATTCTGCTGCTTCCTCCCTTAGAGTTAAACTTGCTTCTGAAAGCTCAACCTCCGGGGAGTTTGTTTGGCAGAGATATAGAACACACTTTTCCAAGCCTGTTGGAAGGCATTTGCAGTTTCATTTCGCGTCTAATTTCCCAAACCAAACTGCTTGCAGCTCTAACTGCCTTCTAACTACCACTTCTTCGGTTCAGTGAGATATGCTGGATTCTAAACGGAGAAGCTTCTCTGACGCTTTTTCACAGAGTTTTTGAAACTGAAATCTCCGATGCCGTTTCCACCATAGGCAGCAATGGGCTTCCCCATAGAACTTGCCAACCTGAATTCCTACAGGCTAGATGTGAGAGGCACATTCTGCTGCTTCCTCCCTAAGAGTTAAGCTTGCTTCTGAAAGCTCAACCTCCGGGGAGTTTGTTTGGCAGAGATATAGAACACACTTTTCCAAGCCTGTTGGAAGGCATTTGCAGTTTCATTTCGCGTCTAATTTCCCAAACCAAACTGCTTGCAGCTCTAACTCCCTTCTAACTACCACTTCTTAGGTTCAGTGAGATATGCTGGATTCTAAACGGAGAAGCTTCTCTGACGCTTTTTCACAGAGATTTTGAAACTGAAATCTCCCATGCCGTTTCCACCATAGGCAGCAATGGGCTTCCCCATAGAACTTGCCAACCTGAATTCCTACAGGCTAGATGTGAGAGGCACATTCTGCTGCTTCCTCCCTTAGAGTTAAACTTGCTTCTGAAAGCTCAACCTCCGGGGAGTTTGTTTGGCAGAGATATAGAACACAATTTTCCAAGCCTGTTGGAAGGCATTTGCAGTTTCATTTCGCGTCTAATTTCCCAAACCAAACTGCTTGCAGCTCTAACTGCCTTCTAACTACCACTTCTTCGGTTCAGTGAGATATGCTGGATTCTAAACGGAGAAGCTTCTCTGAAGCTTTTTCACAGAGATTTTGAAACTGAAATCTCCCATGCCGTTTCCACTATAGGCAGCAATGGGCTTCCCCATAGAACTTGCCAACCTGAATTCCTACAGGCTAGATGTGAGAGGCACATTCTGCTGCTTCCTCCCTAAGAGTTAAGCTTGCTTCTGAAAGCTCAACCTCCGGGGAGTTTGTTTGGCAGAGATATAGAACACACTTTTCCAAGCCTGTTGGAAGGCATTTGCAGTTTCATTTCGCGTCTAATTTCCCAAACCAAACTGCTTGCAGCTCTAACTCCCTTCTAACTACCACTTCTTCGGTTCAGTGAGATATGCTGGATTCTAAACGGAGAAGCTTCTCTGACGCATTTTCACAGAGATTTTGAAACTGAAATTTCCAAACCCGTTTCCAACGAAGGCGCCAATGGGCTTCCCCATAGAACTTGCCAACCTGAATTCCTACAGGCTAGATGTGAGAGGCACATTCTGTTGCTTCCTCCCTTAGAGTTAAACTACCTTCTGAAAGCTCAACCTCCGGGGAGTTTGTTTGGCAGAGATATAGAACACACATTTCCAAGCCTGTTGGAAGGCATTTGCAGTTTCATTTCGCGTCTAATTTCCCAAACCAAACTGCTTGCAGCTCTAACTGCCTTCTAACTACCACTTCTTCGGTTCAGTGAGATATGCTGGAATCTAAACGGAGAAGCTTCTCTGACGCTTTTTCACAGAGATTTTGAAACTGAAATCTCCCATGCTGTTTCCACCATAGCCAGCAATGGGCTTCCCCATAGAACTTGCCAACCTGAATTCCTACAGGCTAGATGTGAGACGCACATTCTGCTGCTTCCTCCCTTAGAGTTAACCTAGCTTCTGAAAGCTCAACCTCCAGGGAGTCTGTTTGGCAGAGATAGAGAACACACTTTTCCAAGCCTGTTGGAAGGCCTTTGCAGTGTCATTTCGCATCTAATTTCCCAAACCAAACTGCTTGCAGCTCTAACTCCCTTCTAACTACCACTTCTTCGGTTCAGTGAGATATGCTGGATTCTAAACGGAGAAGCTTCTCTGACGCTTTTTCACAGAGATTTTGAAACTGAAATTTCCAAACCCGTTTCCAACGAAGGCGCCAATGGGCTTCCCCATAGAACTTGCCAACCTGAATTCCTACAGGCTAGATGTGAGAGGCACATTCTGCTGCTTCCTCCCTAAGAGTTAAGCTTGCTTCTGAAAGCTCAACCTCCGGGGACTCTGTTTGGCACAGATATAGAACACACTTTTCCAAGCCTGTTGGAAGGCCTTTGCAGTGTCATTTCGCATCTAATTTCCCAAACCAAACTGCTTGCAGCTCTAACTCCCTTCTAACTACCACTTCTTCGGTTCAGTGAGATATGCTGGATTCTAAACGGAGAAGTTTCTCTGACGCTTTTTCACAGAGATTTTAAAACTGAAATCTCCTATGCCGTTTCCACCATAGGCAGCAATGGGCTTCCCCATAGAACTTGCCAACATGAATTCCTACAGGCTAGATGTGAGAGGCACATTCTGCTGCTTCCTCCCTTAGAGTTAAACTTGCTTCTGAAAGCTCAACCTCCGGGGAGTTTGTTTGGCAGAGATATAGAACACACTTTTCCAAGCCTGTTGGAAGGCATTTGCAGTTTCATTTCGCGTCTAATTTCCCAAACCAAACTGCTTGCAGCTCTAACTCCCTTCTAACTACCACTTCTTCGGTTCAGTGAGATATGCTGGATTCTAAACGGAGAAGCTTCTCTGACGCTTTTTCACAGAGATTTTGAAACTGAAATTGCCAAACCCGTTTCCAACGAAGGCGCCAATGGGCTTCCCCATAGAACTTGCCAACCTGAATTCCTACAGGCTAGATGTGAGAGGCACATTCTGCTGCTTCCTCCCTTAGAGTTAAACTAGCTTCTGAAAGCTCAACCTCCGGGGAGTTTGTTTGGCAGAGATATAGAACACACTTTTCCAAGCCTGTTGGAAGGCATTTGCAGTTTCATTTCGCGTCTAATTTCCCAAACCAAACTGCTTGCAGCTCTAACTGCCTTCTAACTACCACTTCTTCGGTTCAGTGAGATATGCTGGATTCTAAACGGAGAAGCTTCTCTGACGCTTTTTCACAGAGATTTTGAAACTGAAATCTCCCATGCTGTTTCCACCATAGCCAGCAATGGGCTTCCCCATAGAACTTGCCAACCTGAATTCCTACAGGCTAGATGTGAGAGGCACATTCTGCTGCTTCCTCCCTTAGAGTTAAACTAGCTTCTGAAAGCTCAACCTCCAGGGAGTCTGTTTGGCAGAGATATAGAACACACTTTTCCAAGCCTGTTGGAAGGCCTTTGCAGTGTCATTTCGCATCTAATTTCCCAAACCAAACTGCTTGCAGCTCTAACTCCCTTCTAACTACCACTTCTTCGGTTCAGTGAGATATGCTGGATTCTAAACGGAGAAGCTTCTCTGACGCTTTTTCACAGAGATTTTGAAACTGAAATTTCCAAACCCGTTTCCAACGAAGGCGCCAATGGGCTTCCCCATAGAACTTGCCAACCTGAATTCCTACAGGCTAGATGTGAGAGGCACATTCTGCTGCTTCCTCCCTAAGAGTTAAGCTTGCTTCTGAAAGCTCAACCTCCGGGGACTCTGTTTGGCACAGATATAGAACACACTTTTCCAAGCCTGTTGGAAGGCCTTTGCAGTGTCATTTCGCATCTAATTTCCCAAACCAAACTGCTTGCAGCTCTAACTCCCTTCTAACTACCACTTCTTCGGTTCAGTGAGATATGCTGGATTCTAAACGGAGAAGCTTCTCTGACGCTTTTTCACAGAGATTTTGAAACTGAAATCTCCCATGCCGTTTCCACCATAGGCAGCAATGGGCTTCCCCATAGAACTTGCCAACCTGAATTCCTACAGGCTAGATGTGAGAGGCACATTCTGCTGCTTCCTCCCTTAGAGTTAAACTTGCTTCTGAAAGCTCAACCTCCGGGGAGTTTGTTTGGCAGAGATATAGAACACACTTTTCCAAGCCTGTTGGAAGGCATTTGCAGTTTCATTTCGCGTCTAATTTCCCAAACCAAACTGCTTGCAGCTCTAACTCCCTTCTAACTACCACTTCTTCGGTTCAGTGAGATATGCTGGATTCTAAACGGAGAAGCTTCTCTGACGCTTTTTCACAGAGATTTTGAAACTGAAATTTCCAATCACGTTTCCAACGAAGGCGCCAATGGGCTTCCCCATAGAACTTGCCAACCTGAATTCCTACAGGCTAGATGTGAGAGGCACATTCTGCTTCTTCCTCCCTTAGAGTTAAACTTGCTTCTGAAAGCTCAACCTCCGGGGAGTTTGTTTGGCAGAGATATAGAACACACTTTTCCAAGCCTGTTGGAAGGCATTTGCAGTTTCATTTCGCGTCTAATTTCCCAAACCAAACTGCTTGCAGCTCTAACTCCCTTCTAACTACCACTTCTTCGGTTCAGTGAGATATGCTGGATTCTAAACGGAGAAGCTTCTCTGACGCTTTTTCACAGAGATTTTGAAACTGAAATCTCCCATGCCGTTTCCACCATAGGCAGCAATGGGCTTCCCCATAGAACTTGCCAACCTGAATTCCTACAGGCTAGATGTGAGAGGCACATTCTGCTGCTTCCTCCCTAAGAGTTAAGCTTGCTTCTGAAAGCTCAACCTCCGGGGAGTCTGTTTGGCAGCGATATAGAACACACTTTTCCAAGCCTGTTGGAAGGCATTTGCAGTTTCATTTCGCGTCTAATTTCCCAAACCAAACTGCTTGCAGCTCTAACTGCCTTCTAACTACCACTTCTTCGGTTCAGTGAGATATGCTGGATTCTAAACGGAGAAGCTTCTCTGACGCTTTTTCACAGAGATTTTGAAACTGAAATCTCCCATGCCGTTTCCACCATAGGCAGCAATGGGCTTCCCCATAGAACTTGCCAACCTGAATTCCTACAGGCTAGATGTGAGAGGCACATTCTGCTGCTTCCTCCCTAACAGTTAAGCTTGCTTCTGAAAACTCAAACTCCGGGGACTCTGTTTGGCACAGATATAGAACACACTTTTCCAAGCCTGTTGGAAGGCCTTTGCAGTGTCATTTCGCACCTAATTTCCCAAACCAAACTGCTTGCAGCTCTAACTCCCTTCTAACTACCACTTCTTCGGTTCAGTGAGATATGCTGGATTCTAAACGGAGAAGCTTCTCTGACGCTTTTTCACAGAGATTTTGAAACTGAAATTTCCAAACCCGTTTCCAACGAAGGCGCCAATGGGCTTCCCCATAGAACTTGCCAACCTGAATTCCTACAAGCTAGATGTGAGAGGCACATTCTCCTGCTTCCTCCCTTAGAGTTAAACTTGCTTCTGAAAGCTCAACCTCCGGAGAGTCTGTTTGGCAGAGTTATACAAAACACTTTTCCAAGCCTGTTGGAAGGCATTTGCAGTTTCATTTCGCGTCTAATTTCCCAAACCAAACTGCTTGCAGCTCTAACTCCCTTCTAACTACCACTTCTTCGGTTCAGTGAGATATGCTGGATTCTAAACGGAGAAGCTTCTCTGACGCTTTTTCACAGAGATTTTGAAACTGAAATCTCCCATGCCGTTTCCACCATAGGCAGCAATGGGCTTCCCCATAGAACTTGCCAACCTGGATTCCTACAGGCTAGATGTGAGAGGCACATTCTGCTGCTTCCTCCCTTAGAGTTAAACTTGCTTCTGAAAGCTCAACCTCCGGGGAGTTTGTTTGGCAGAGATATAGAACACACTTTTCCAAGCCTGTTGGAAGGCATTTGCAGTTTCATTTCGCGTCTAATTTCCCAAACCAAACTGCTTGCAGCTCTAACTCCCTTCTAACTACCACTTCTTCGGTTCAGTGAGATATGCTGGATTCTAAACGGAGAAGCTTCTCTGACGCTTTTTCACAGAGATTTTGAAACTGAAATTTCCAAACACGTTTCCAAAGAAGGCGCCAATGGGCTTCCCCATAGAACTTGCCAACCTGAATTCCTACAGGCTAGATGTGAGAGGCACATATTGCTTCTTCCTCCCTTAGAGTTAAACTTGCTTCTGAAAGCTCAACCTCCGGGGAGTTTGTTTGGCAGAGATATAGAACACACTTTTCCAAGCCTGTTGGAAGGCATTTGCAGTTTCATTTCGCGTCTAATTTCCCAAACCAAACTGCTTGCAGCTCTAACTCCCTTCTAACTACCACTTCTTCGGTTCAGTGAGATATGCTGGATTCTAAACGGAGAAGCTTCTCTGACGCTTTTTCACAGAGATTTTGAAACTGAAATCTCCCATGCCGTTTCCACCATAGGCAGCAAAGGGCTTCCCCATAGAACTTGCCAACCTGAATTCCTACAGGCTAGATGTGAGAGGCACATTCTGCTGCTTCCTCCCTTAGAGTTAAACTAGCTTCTGAAAGCTCAACCTCCGGGGAGTTTGTTTGGCAGAGATATAGAACACACTTTTCCAAGCCTGTTGGAAGGCA
The DNA here is from genome assembly GCF_027409185.1 of Cynocephalus volans. Lineage (NCBI taxonomy): Eukaryota > Metazoa > Chordata > Mammalia > Dermoptera > Cynocephalidae > Cynocephalus > Cynocephalus volans. The sequence continues at coordinate 914,374 of NW_026902471.1, read as the reverse complement.
TTTGCAGTTTCATTTCGCGTCTAATTTCCCAAACCAAACTGCTTGCAGCTCTAACTCCCTTCTAACTACCACTTCTTCGGTTCAGTGAGATATGCTGGATTCTAAACGGAGAAGCTTCTCTGACGCTTTTTTACAGAGATTTTGAAACTGAAATCTCCCAGGCCGTTTCCACCATAGGCAGCAATGGGCTTCCCCATAGAACTTGCCAACCTGAATTCCTACAGGCTAGATGTGAGAGGCACATTCTGCTGCTTCCTCCCTAAGAGTTAAGCTTGCTTCTGAAAGCTCAACCTCCGGGGAGTCTGTTTGGCAGAGATATAGAACACACTTTTCCAAGCCTGTTGGAAGGCATTTGCAGTTTCATTTCGCGTCTAATTTCCCAAACCAAACTGCTTGCAGCTCTAACTGCCTTCTAACTACCACTTCTTCGGTTCAGTGAGATATGCTGGATTCTAAACGGAGAAGCTTCTCTGACGCTTTTTCACAGAGATTTTGAAACTGAAATCTCCCATGCCGTTTCCACCATAGGCAGCAATGGGCTTCCCCATAGAACTTGCCAACCTGAATTCCTACAGGCTAGATGTGAGAGGCACATTCTGCTGCTTCCTCCCTAACAGTTAAGCTTGGTTCTGAAAGCTCAAACTCCGGGGACTCTGTTTGGCACAGATATAGAACACACTTTTCCAAGCCTGTTGGAAGGCCTTTGCAGTGTCATTTCGCATCTAATTTCCCAAACCAAACTGCTTGCAGCTCTAACTCCCTTCTAACTACCACTTCTTCGGTTCAGTGAGATATGCTGGATTCTAAACGGAGAAGCTTCTCTGACGCTTTTTCACAGAGATTTTGAAACTGAAATTTCCAAACCCGTTTCCAACGAAGGCGCCAATGGGCTTCCCCATAGAACTTGCCAACCTGAATTCCTACAGGCTAGATGTGAGAGGCACATTCTGCTTCTTCCTCCCTTAGAGTTAAACTTGCTTCTGAAAGCTCAACCTCCGGAGAGTCTGTTTGGCAGAGTTATACAAAACACTTTTCCAAGCCTGTTGGAAGGCATTTGCAGTTTCATTTCGCGTCTAATTTCCCAAACCAAACTGCTTGCAGCTCTAACTCCCTTCTAACTACCACTTCTTCGGTTCAGTGAGATATGCTGGATTCTAAACGGAGAAGCTTCTCTGACGCTTTTTCACAGAGATTTTGAAACTGAAATCTCCCATGCCGTTTCCACCATAGGCAGCAATGGGCTTCCCCATAGAACTTGCCAACCTGAATTCCTACAGGCTAGATGTGAGAGGCACATTCTGCTGCTTCCTCCCTTAGAGTTAAACTTGCTTCTGAAAGCTCAACCTCCGGGGAGTTTGTTTGGCAGAGATATAGAACACACTTTTCCAAGCCTGTTGGAAGGCATTTGCAGTTTCATTTCGCGTCTAATTTCCCAAACCAAACTGCTTGCAGCTCTAACTGCCTTCTAACTACCACTTCTTCGGTTCAGTGAGATATGCTGGATTCTAAACGGAGAAGCTTCTCTGACGCTTTTTCACAGAGTTTTTGAAACTGAAATCTCCGATGCCGTTTCCACCATAGGCAGCAATGGGCTTCCCCATAGAACTTGCCAACCTGAATTCCTACAGGCTAGATGTGAGAGGCACATTCTGCTGCTTCCTCCCTAAGAGTTAAGCTTGCTTCTGAAAGCTCAACCTCCGGGGAGTTTGTTTGGCAGAGATATAGAACACACTTTTCCAAGCCTGTTGGAAGGCATTTGCAGTTTCATTTCGCGTCTAATTTCCCAAACCAAACTGCTTGCAGCTCTAACTCCCTTCTAACTACCACTTCTTCGGTTCAGTGAGATATGCTGGATTCTAAACGGAGAAGCTTCTCTGACGCTTTTTCACAGAGATTTTGAAACTGAAATTTCCAAACCCGTTTCCAACGAAGGCGCCAATGGGCTTCCCCATAGAACTTGCCAACCTGAATTCCTACAGGCTAGATGTGAGAGGCACATTCTGCTGCTTCCTCCCTTAGAGTTAAACTAGCTTCTGAAAGCTCAACCTCCGGGGAGTTTGTTTGGCAGAGATATAGAACACACTTTTCCAAGCCTGTTGGAAGGCATTTGCAGTTTCATTTCGCGTCTAATTTCCCAAACCAAACTGCTTGCAGCTCTAACTGCCTTCTAACTACCACTTCTTCGGTTCAGTGAGATATGCTGGATTCTAAACGGAGAAGCTTCTCTGACGCTTTTTCACAGAGATTTTGAAACTGAAATCTCCCATGCCGTTTCCACCATAGGCAGCAATGGGCTTCCCCATAGAACTTGCCAACCTGAATTCCTACAGGCTAGATGTGAGAGGCACATTCTGCTGCTTCCTCCCTAAGAGTTAAGCTTGCTTCTGAAAGCTCAACCTCCGGGGAGTTTGTTTGGCAGAGATATAGAACACACTTTTCCAAGCCTGTTGGAAGGCATTTGCAGTTTCATTTCGCGTCTAATTTCCCAAACCAAACTGCTTGCAGCTCTAACTCCCTTCTAACTACCACTTCTTCGGTTCAGTGAGATATGCTGGATTCTAAACGGAGAAGCTTCTCTGACGCTTTTTCACAGAGATTTTGAAACTGAAATTTCCAAACCCGTTTCCAACGAAGGCGCCAATGGGCTTCCCCATAGAACTTGCCAACCTGAATTCCTACAGGCTAGATGTGAGAGGCACATTCTGCTGCTTCCTCCCTTAGAGTTAAACTAGCTTCTGAAAGCTCAACCTCCGGGGAGTTTGTTTGGCAGAGATATAGAACACACTTTTCCAAGCCTGTTGGAAGGCATTTGCAGTTTCATTTCGCGTCTAATTTCCCAAACCAAACTGCTTGCAGCTCTAACTGCCTTCTAACTACCACTTCTTCGGTTCAGTGAGATATGCTGGATTCTAAACGGAGAAGCTTCTCTGACGCTTTTTCACAGAGATTTTGAAACTGAAATCTCCCATGCTGTTTCCACCATAGCCAGCAATGGGCTTCCCCATAGAACTTGCCAACCTGAATTCCTACAGGCTAGATGTGAGACGCACATTCTGCTGCTTCCTCCCTTAGAGTTAACCTAGCTTCTGAAAGCTCAACCTCCAGGGAGTCTGTTTGGCAGAGATAGAGAACACACTTTTCCAAGCCTGTTGGAAGGCCTTTGGAGTGTCATTTCGCATCTAATTTCCCAAACCAAACTGCTTGCAGCTCTAACTCCCTTCTAACTACCACTTCTTCGGTTCAGTGAGATATGCTGGATTCTAAACGGAGAAGCTTCTCTGACGCTTTTTCACAGAGATTTTGAAACTGAAATTTCCAAACCCGTTTCCAACGAAGGCGCCAATGGGCTTCCCCATAGAACTTGCCAACCTGAATTCCTACAGGCTAGATGTGAGAGGCACATTCTGCTGCTTCCTCCCTAAGAGTTAAGCTTGCTTCTGAAAGCTCAACCTCCGGGGACTCTGTTTGGCACAGATATAGAACACACTTTTCCAAGCCTGTTGGAAGGCCTTTGCAGTGTCATTTCGCATCTAATTTCCCAAACCAAACTGCTTGCAGCTCTAACTCCCTTCTAACTACCACTTCTTCGGTTCAGTGAGATATGCTGGATTCTAAACGGAGAAGCTTCTCTGACGCTTTTTCACAGAGATTTTAAAACTGAAATCTCCCATGCCGTTTCCACCATAGGCAGCAATGGGCTTCCCCATAGAACTTGCCAACATGAATTCCTACAGGCTAGATGTGAGAGGCACATTCTGCTGCTTCCTCCCTTAGAGTTAAACTTGCTTCTGAAAGCTCAACCTCCGGGGAGTTTGTTTGGCAGAGATATAGAACACACTTTTCCAAGCCTGTTGGAAGGCATTTGCAGTTTCATTTCACGTCTAATTTCCCAAACCAAACTGCTTGCAGCTCTAACTCCCTTCTAACTACCACTTCTTCGGTTCAGTGAGATATGCTGGATTCTAAACGGAGAAGCTTCTCTGACGCTTTTTCACAGAGATTTTGAAACTGAAATTTCCAAACCCGTTTCCAACGAAGGCGCCAATGGGCTTCCCCATAGAACTTGCCAACCTGAATTCCTACAGGCTAGATGTGAGAGGCACATTCTGCTTCTTCCTCCCTTAGAGTTAAACTTGCTTCTGAAAGCTCAACCTCCGGGGAGTTTGTTTGGCAGAGATATAGAACACACTTTTCCAAGCCTGTTGGAAGGCATTTGCAGTTTCATTTCGCGTCTAATTTCCCAAACCAAACTGCTTGCAGCTCTAACTGCCTTCTAACTACCACTTCTTCGGTTCAGTGAGATATGCTGGATTCTAAACGGAGAAGCTTCTCTGACGCTTTTTCACAGAGATTTTGAAACTGAAATCTCCCATGCCGTTTCCACCATAGGCAGCAATGGGCTTCCCCATAGAACTTGCCAACCTGAATTCCTACAGGCTAGATGTGAGAGGCACATTCTGCTGCTTCCTCCCTAAGAGTTAAGCTTGCTTCTGAAAGCTCAACCTCCGGGGAGTTTGTTTGGCAGAGATATAGAACACACTTTTCCAAGCCTGTTGGAAGGCATTTGCAGTTTCATTTCGCGTCTAATTTCCCAAACCAAACTGCTTGCAGCTCTAACTCCCTTCTAACTACCACTTCTTCGGTTCAGTGAGATATGCTGGATTCTAAACGGAGAAGCTTCTCTGACGCTTTTTCACAGAGATTTTGAAACTGAAATTTCCAAACCCGTTTCCAACGAAGGCGCCAATGGGCTTCCCCATAGAACTTGCCAACCTGAATTCCTACAGGCTAGATGTGAGAGGCACATTCTGCTGCTTCCTCCCTTAGAGTTAAACTAGATTCTGAAAGCTCAACCTCCGGGGAGTTTGTTTGGCAGAGATATAGAACACACTTTTCCAAGCCTGTTGGAAGGCATTTGCAGTTTCATTTCGCGTCTAATTTCCCAAACCAAACTGCTTGCAGCTCTAACTGCCTTCTAACTACCACTTCTTCGGTTCAGTGAGATATGCTGGATTCTAAACGGAGAAGCTTCTCTGACGCTTTTTCACAGAGATTTTGAAACTGAAATCTCCCATGCTGTTTCCACCATAGCCAGCAATGGGCTTCCCCATAGAACTTGCCAACCTGAATTCCTACAGGCTAGATGTGAGACGCACATTCTGCTGCTTCCTCCCTTAGAGTTAACCTAGCTTCTGAAAGCTCAACCTCCAGGGAGTCTGTTTGGCAGAGATAGAGAACACACTTTTCCAAGCCTGTTGGAAGGCCTTTGCAGTGTCATTTCGCATCTAATTTCCCAAACCAAACTGCTTGCAGCTCTAACTCCCTTCTAACTACCACTTCTTCGGTTCAGTGAGATATGCTGGATTCTAAACGGAGAAGCTTCTCTGACGCTTTTTCACAGAGATTTTGAAACTGAAATTTCCAAACCCGTTTCCAACGAAGGCGCCAATGGGCTTCCCCATAGAACTTGCCAACCTGAATTCCTACAGGCTAGATGTGAGAGGCACATTCTGCTGCTTCCTCCCTAAGAGTTAAGCTTGCTTCTGAAAGCTCAACCTCCGGGGACTCTGTTTGGCACAGATATAGAACACACTTTTCCAAGCCTGTTGGAAGGCCTTTGCAGTGTCATTTCGCATCTAATTTCCCAAACCAAACTGCTTGCAGCTCTAACTCCCTTCTAACTACCACTTCTTCGGTTCAGTGAGATATGCTGGATTCTAAACGGAGAAGCTTCTCTGACGCTTTTTCACAGAGATTTTAAAACTGAAATCTCCCATGCCGTTTCCACCATAGGCAGCAATGGGCTTCCCCATAGAACTTGCCAACATGAATTCCTACAGGCTAGATGTGAGAGGCACATTCTGCTGCTTCCTCCCTTAGAGTTAAACTTGCTTCTGAAAGCTCAACCTCCGGGGAGTTTGTTTGGCAGAGATATAGAACACACTTTTCCAAGCCTGTTGGAAGGCATTTGCAGTTTCATTTCACGTCTAATTTCCCAAACCAAACTGCTTGCAGCTCTAACTCCCTTCTAACTACCACTTCTTCGGTTCAGTGAGATATGCTGGATTCTAAACGGAGAAGCTTCTCTGACGCTTTTTCACAGAGATTTTGAAACTGAAATTTCCAAACCCGTTTCCAACGAAGGCGCCAATGGGCTTCCCCATAGAACTTGCCAACCTGAATTCCTACAGGCTAGATGTGAGAGGCACATTCTGCTTCTTCCTCCCTTAGAGTTAAACTTGCTTCTGAAAGCTCAACCTCCGGGGAGTTTGTTTGGCAGAGATATAGAACACACTTTTCCAAGCCTGTTGGAAGGCATTTGCAGTTTCATTTCGCGTCTAATTTCCCAAACCAAACTGCTTGCAGCTCTAACTGCCTTCTAACTACCACTTCTTCGGTTCAGTGAGATATGCTGGATTCTAAACGGAGAAGCTTCTCTGACGCTTTTTCACAGAGATTTTGAAACTGAAATCTCCCATGCTGTTTCCACCATAGCCAGCAATGGGCTTCCCCATAGAACTTGCCAACCTGAATTCCTACAGGCTAGATGTGAGACGCACATTCTGCTGCTTCCTCCCTTAGAGTTAACCTAGCTTCTGAAAGCTCAACCTCCAGGGAGTCTGTTTGGCAGAGATAGAGAACACACTTTTCCAAGCCTGTTGGAAGGCCTTTGCAGTGTCATTTCGCATCTAATTTCCCAAACCAAACTGCTTGCAGCTCTAACTCCCTTCTAACTACCACTTCTTCGGTTCAGTGAGATATGCTGGATTCTAAACGGAGAAGCTTCTCTGACGCTTTTTCACAGAGATTTTGAAACTGAAATTTCCAAACCCGTTTCCAACGAAGGCGCCAATGGGCTTCCCCATAGAACTTGCCAACCTGAATTCCTACAGGCTAGATGTGAGAGGCACATTCTGCTGCTTCCTCCCTAAGAGTTAAGCTTGCTTCTGAAAGCTCAACCTCCGGGGACTCTGTTTGGCACAGATATAGAACACACTTTTCCAAGCCTGTTGGAAGGCCTTTGCAGTGTCATTTCGCATCTAATTTCCCAAACCAAACTGCTTGCAGCTCTAACTCCCTTCTAACTACCACTTCTTCGGTTCAGTGAGATATGCTGGATTCTAAACGGAGAAGCTTCTCTGACGCTTTTTCACAGAGATTTTAAAACTGAAATCTCCCATGCCGTTTCCACCATAGGCAGCAATGGGCTTCCCCATAGAACTTGCCAACATGAATTCCTACAGGCTAGATGTGAGAGGCACATTCTGCTGCTTCCTCCCTTAGAGTTAAACTTGCTTCTGAAAGCTCAACCTCCGGGGAGTTTGTTTGGCAGAGATATAGAACACACTTTTCCAAGCCTGTTGGAAGGCATTTGCAGTTTCATTTCACGTCTAATTTCCCAAACCAAACTGCTTGCAGCTCTAACTCCCTTCTAACTACCACTTCTTCGGTTCAGTGAGATATGCTGGATTCTAAACGGAGAAGCTTCTCTGACGCTTTTTCACAGAGATTTTGAAACTGAAATTTCCAAACCCGTTTCCAACGAAGGCGCCAATGGGCTTCCCCATAGAACTTGCCAACCTGAATTCCTACAGGCTAGATGTGAGAGGCACATTCTGCTTCTTCCTCCCTTAGAGTTAAACTTGCTTCTGAAAGCTCAACCTCCGGGGAGTTTGTTTGGCAGAGATATAGAACACACTTTTCCAAGCCTGTTGGAAGGCATTTGCAGTTTCATTTCGCGTCTAATTTCCCAAACCAAACTGCTTGCAGCTCTAACTGCCTTCTAACTACCACTTCTTCGGTTCAGTGAGATATGCTGGATTCTAAACGGAGAAGCTTCTCTGACGCTTTTTCACAGAGATTTTGAAACTGAAATCTCCCATGCCGTTTCCACCATAGGCAGCAATGGGCTTCCCCATAGAACTTGCCAACCTGAATTCCTACAGGCTAGATGTGAGAGGCACATTCTGCTGCTTCCTCCCTAAGAGTTAAGCTTGCTTCTGAAAGCTCAACCTCCGGGGAGTTTGTTTGGCAGAGATATAGAACACACTTTTCCAAGCCTGTTGGAAGGCATTTGCAGTTTCATTTCGCGTCTAATTTCCCAAACCAAACTGCTTGCAGCTCTAACTCCCTTCTAACTACCACTTCTTCGGTTCAGTGAGATATGCTGGATTCTAAACGGAGAAGCTTCTCTGACGCTTTTTCACAGAGATTTTGAAACTGAAATTTCCAAACCCGTTTCCAACGAAGGCGCCAATGGGCTTCCCCATAGAACTTGCCAACCTGAATTCCTACAGGCTAGATGTGAGAGGCACATTCTGCTGCTTCCTCCCTTAGAGTTAAACTAGCTTCTGAAAGCTCAACCTCCGGGGAGTTTGTTTGGCAGAGATATAGAACACACTTTTCCAAGCCTGTTGGAAGGCATTTGCAGTTTCATTTCGCGTCTAATTTCCCAAACCAAACTGCTTGCAGCTCTAACTGCCTTCTAACTACCACTTCTTCGGTTCAGTGAGATATGCTGGATTCTAAACGGAGAAGCTTCTCTGACGCTTTTTCACAGAGATTTTGAAACTGAAATCTCCCATGCTGTTTCCACCATAGCCAGCAATGGGCTTCCCCATAGAACTTGCCAACCTGAATTCCTACAGGCTAGATGTGAGACGCACATTCTGCTGCTTCCTCCCTTAGAGTTAACCTAGCTTCTGAAAGCTCAACCTCCAGGGAGTCTGTTTGGCAGAGATAGAGAACACACTTTTCCAAGCCTGTTGGAAGGCCTTTGCAGTGTCATTTCGCATCTAATTTCCCAAACCAAACTGCTTGCAGCTCTAACTCCCTTCTAACTACCACTTCTTCGGTTCAGTGAGATATGCTGGATTCTAAACGGAGAAGCTTCTCTGACGCTTTTTCACAGAGATTTTGAAACTGAAATTTCCAAACCCGTTTCCAACGAAGGCGCCAATGGGCTTCCCCATAGAACTTGCCAACCTGAATTCCTACAGGCTAGATGTGAGAGGCACATTCTGCTGCTTCCTCCCTAAGAGTTAAGCTTGCTTCTGAAAGCTCAACCTCCGGGGACTCTGTTTGGCACAGATATAGAACACACTTTTCCAAGCCTGTTGGAAGGCCTTTGCAGTGTCATTTCGCATCTAATTTCCCAAACCAAACTGCTTGCAGCTCTAACTCCCTTCTAACTACCACTTCTTCGGTTCAGTGAGATATGCTGGATTCTAAACGGAGAAGCTTCTCTGACGCTTTTTCACAGAGATTTTAAAACTGAAATCTCCCATGCCGTTTCCACCATAGGCAGCAATGGGCTTCCCCATAGAACTTGCCAACATGAATTCCTACAGGCTAGATGTGAGAGGCACATTCTGCTGCTTCCTCCCTTAGAGTTAAACTTGCTTCTGAAAGCTCAACCTCCGGGGAGTTTGTTTGGCAGAGATATAGAACACACTTTTCCAAGCCTGTTGGAAGGCATTTGCAGTTTCATTTCACGTCTAATTTCCCAAACCAAACTGCTTGCAGCTCTAACTCCCTTCTAACTACCACTTCTTCGGTTCAGTGAGATATGCTGGATTCTAAACGGAGAAGCTTCTCTGACGCTTTTTCACAGAGATTTTGAAACTGAAATTTCCAAACCCGTTTCCAACGAAGGCGCCAATGGGCTTCCCCATAGAACTTGCCAACCTGAATTCCTACAGGCTAGATGTGAGAGGCACATTCTGCTTCTTCCTCCCTTAGAGTTAAACTTGCTTCTGAAAGCTCAACCTCCGGGGAGTTTGTTTGGCAGAGATATAGAACACACTTTTCCAAGCCTGTTGGAAGGCATTTGCAGTTTCATTTCGCGTCTAATTTCCCAAACCAAACTGCTTGCAGCTCTAACTGCCTTCTAACTACCACTTCTTCGGTTCAGTGAGATATGCTGGATTCTAAACGGAGAAGCTTCTCTGACGCTTTTTCACAGAGATTTTGAAACTGAAATCTCCCATGCCGTTTCCACCATAGGCAGCAATGGGCTTCCCCATAGAACTTGCCAACCTGAATTCCTACAGGCTAGATGTGAGAGGCACATTCTGCTGCTTCCTCCCTAAGAGTTAAGCTTGCTTCTGAAAGCTCAACCTCCGGGGAGTTTGTTTGGCAGAGATATAGAACACACTTTTCCAAGCCTGTTGGAAGGCATTTGCAGTTTCATTTCGCGTCTAATTTCCCAAACCAAACTGCTTGCAGCTCTAACTCCCTTCTAACTACCACTTCTTCGGTTCAGTGAGATATGCTGGATTCTAAACGGAGAAGCTTCTCTGACGCTTTTTCACAGAGATTTTGAAACTGAAATTTCCAAACCCGTTTCCAACGAAGGCGCCAATGGGCTTCCCCATAGAACTTGCCAACCTGAATTCCTACAGGCTAGATGTGAGAGGCACATTCTGCTGCTTCCTCCCTTAGAGTTAAACTAGATTCTGAAAGCTCAACCTCCGGGGAGTTTGTTTGGCAGAGATATAGAACACACTTTTCCAAGCCTGTTGGAAGGCATTTGCAGTTTCATTTCGCGTCTAATTTCCCAAACCAAACTGCTTGCAGCTCTAACTGCCTTCTAACTACCACTTCTTCGGTTCAGTGAGATATGCTGGATTCTAAACGGAGAAGCTTCTCTGACGCTTTTTCACAGAGATTTTGAAACTGAAATCTCCCATGCTGTTTCCACCATAGCCAGCAATGGGCTTCCCCATAGAACTTGCCAACCTGAATTCCTACAGGCTAGATGTGAGACGCACATTCTGCTGCTTCCTCCCTTAGAGTTAACCTAGCTTCTGAAAGCTCAACCTCCAGGGAGTCTGTTTGGCAGAGATAGAGAACACACTTTTCCAAGCCTGTTGGAAGGCCTTTGCAGTGTCATTTCGCATCTAATTTCCCAAACCAAACTGCTTGCAGCTCTAACTCCCTTCTAACTACCACTTCTTCGGTTCAGTGAGATATGCTGGATTCTAAACGGAGAAGCTTCTCTGACGCTTTTTCACAGAGATTTTGAAACTGAAATTTCCAAACCCGTTTCCAACGAAGGCGCCAATGGGCTTCCCCATAGAACTTGCCAACCTGAATTCCTACAGGCTAGATGTGAGAGGCACATTCTGCTGCTTCCTCCCTAAGAGTTAAGCTTGCTTCTGAAAGCTCAACCTCCGGGGACTCTGTTTGGCACAGATATAGAACACACTTTTCCAAGCCTGTTGGAAGGCCTTTGCAGTGTCATTTCGCATCTAATTTCCCAAACCAAACTGCTTGCAGCTCTAACTCCCTTCTAACTACCACTTCTTCGGTTCAGTGAGATATGCTGGATTCTAAACGGAGAAGCTTCTCTGACGCTTTTTCACAGAGATTTTAAAACTGAAATCTCCCATGCCGTTTCCACCATAGGCAGCAATGGGCTTCCCCATAGAACTTGCCAACATGAATTCCTACAGGCTAGATGTGAGAGGCACATTCTGCTGCTTCCTCCCTTAGAGTTAAACTTGCTTCTGAAAGCTCAACCTCCGGGGAGTTTGTTTGGCAGAGATATAGAACACACTTTTCCAAGCCTGTTGGAAGGCATTTGCAGTTTCATTTCACGTCTAATTTCCCAAACCAAACTGCTTGCAGCTCTAACTCCCTTCTAACTACCACTTCTTCGGTTCAGTGAGATATGCTGGATTCTAAACGGAGAAGCTTCTCTGACGCTTTTTCACAGAGATTTTGAAACTGAAATTTCCAAACCCGTTTCCAACGAAGGCGCCAATGGGCTTCCCCATAGAACTTGCCAACCTGAATTCCTACAGGCTAGATGTGAGAGGCACATTCTGCTTCTTCCTCCCTTAGAGTTAAACTTGCTTCTGAAAGCTCAACCTCCGGGGAGTTTGTTTGGCAGAGATATAGAACACACTTTTCCAAGCCTGTTGGAAGGCATTTGCAGTTTCATTTCGCGTCTAATTTCCCAAACCAAACTGCTTGCAGCTCTAACTGCCTTCTAACTACCACTTCTTCGGTTCAGTGAGATATGCTGGATTCTAAACGGAGAAGCTTCTCTGACGCTTTTTCACAGAGATTTTGAAACTGAAATCTCCCATGCTGTTTCCACCATAGCCAGCAATGGGCTTCCCCATAGAACTTGCCAACCTGAATTCCTACAGGCTAGATGTGAGACGCACATTCTGCTGCTTCCTCCCTTAGAGTTAACCTAGCTTCTGAAAGCTCAACCTCCAGGGAGTCTGTTTGGCAGAGATAGAGAACACACTTTTCCAAGCCTGTTGGAAGGCCTTTGCAGTGTCATTTCGCATCTAATTTCCCAAACCAAACTGCTTGCAGCTCTAACTCCCTTCTAACTACCACTTCTTCGGTTCAGTGAGATATGCTGGATTCTAAACGGAGAAGCTTCTCTGACGCTTTTTCACAGAGATTTTGAAACTGAAATTTCCAAACCCGTTTCCAACGAAGGCGCCAATGGGCTTCCCCATAGAACTTGCCAACCTGAATTCCTACAGGCTAGATGTGAGAGGCACATTCTGCTGCTTCCTCCCTAAGAGTTAAGCTTGCTTCTGAAAGCTCAACCTCCGGGGACTCTGTTTGGCACAGATATAGAACACACTTTTCCAAGCCTGTTGGAAGGCCTTTGCAGTGTCATTTCGCATCTAATTTCCCAAACCAAACTGCTTGCAGCTCTAACTCCCTTCTAACTACCACTTCTTCGGTTCAGTGAGATATGCTGGATTCTAAACGGAGAAGCTTCTCTGACGCTTTTTCACAGAGATTTTAAAACTGAAATCTCCCATGCCGTTTCCACCATAGGCAGCAATGGGCTTCCCCATAGAACTTGCCAACATGAATTCCTACAGGCTAGATGTGAGAGGCACATTCTGCTGCTTCCTCCCTTAGAGTTAAACTTGCTTCTGAAAGCTCAACCTCCGGGGAGTTTGTTTGGCAGAGATATAGAACACACTTTTCCAAGCCTGTTGGAAGGCATTTGCAGTTTCATTTCACGTCTAATTTCCCAAACCAAACTGCTTGCAGCTCTAACTCCCTTCTAACTACCACTTCTTCGGTTCAGTGAGATATGCTGGATTCTAAACGGAGAAGCTTCTCTGACGCTTTTTCACAGAGATTTTGAAACTGAAATTTCCAAACCCGTTTCCAACGAAGGCGCCAATGGGCTTCCCCATAGAACTTGCCAACCTGAATTCCTACAGGCTAGATGTGAGAGGCACATTCTGCTTCTTCCTCCCTTAGAGTTAAACTTGCTTCTGAAAGCTCAACCTCCGGGGAGTTTGTTTGGCAGAGATATAGAACACACTTTTCCAAGCCTGTTGGAAGGCATTTGCAGTTTCATTTCGCGTCTAATTTCCCAAACCAAACTGCTTGCAGCTCTAACTGCCTTCTAACTACCACTTCTTCGGTTCAGTGAGATATGCTGGATTCTAAACGGAGAAGCTTCTCTGACGCTTTTTCACAGAGATTTTGAAACTGAAATCTCCCATGCTGTTTCCACCATAGGCAGCAATGGGCTTCCCCATAGAACTTGCCAACCTGAATTCCTACAGGCTAGATGTGAGAGGCACATTCTGCTGCTTCCTCCCTAAGAGTTAAGCTTGCTTCTGAAAGCTCAACCTCCGGGGAGTTTGTTTGGCAGAGATATAGAACACACTTTTCCAAGCCTGTTGGAAGGCATTTGCAGTTTCATTTCGCGTCTAATTTCCCAAACCAAACTGCTTGCAGCTCTAACTCCCTTCTAACTACCACTTCTTCGGTTCAGTGAGATATGCTGGATTCTAAACGGAGAAGCTTCTCTGACGCTTTTTCACAGAGATTTTGAAACTGAAATTTCCAAACCCGTTTCCAACGAAGGCGCCAATGGGCTTCCCCATAGAACTTGCCAACCTGAATTCCTACAGGCTAGATGTGAGAGGCACATTCTGCTGCTTCCTCCCTAAGAGTTAAGCTTGCTTCTGAAAGCTCAACCTCCGGGGACTCTGTTTGGCACAGATATAGAACACACTTTTCCAAGCCTGTTGGAAGGCCTTTGCAGTGTCATTTCGCATCTAATTTCCCAAACCAAACTGCTTGCAGCTCTAACTCCCTTCTAACTACCACTTCTTCGGTTCAGTGAGATATGCTGGATTCTAAACGGAGAAGCTTCTCTGACGCTTTTTCACAGAGATTTTAAAACTGAAATCTCCCATGCCGTTTCCACCATAGGCAGCAATGGGCTTCCCCATAGAACTTGCCAACATGAATTCCTACAGGCTAGATGTGAGAGGCACATTCTGCTGCTTCCTCCCTTAGAGTTAAACTTGCTTCTGAAAGCTCAACCTCCGGGGAGTTTGTTTGGCAGAGATATAGAACACACTTTTCCAAGCCTGTTGGAAGGCATTTGCAGTTTCATTTCACCTCTAATTTCCCAAACCAAACTGCTTGCAGCTCTAACTCCCTTCTAACTACCACTTCTTCGGTTCAGTGAGATATGCTGGATTCTAAACGGAGAAGCTTCTCTGACGCTTTTTCACAGAGATTTTGAAACTGAAATTTCCAAACCCGTTTCCAACGAAGGCGCCAATGGGCTTCCCCATAGAACTTGCCAACCTGAATTCCTACAGGCTAGATGTGAGAGGCACATTCTGCTTCTTCCTCCCTTAGAGTTAAACTTGCTTCTGAAAGCTCAACCTCAGGGGAGTTTGTTTGGCAGAGATATAGAACACACTTTTCCAAGCCTGTTGGAAGGCATTTGCAGTTTCATTTCGCGTCTAATTTCCCAAACCAAACTGCTTGCAGCTCTAACTGCCTTCTAACTACCACTTCTTCGGTTCAGTGAGATATGCTGGATTCTAAACGGAGAAGCTTCTCTGACGCTTTTTCACAGAGATTTTGAAACTGAAATCTCCCATGCCGTTTCCACCATAGGCAGCAATGGGCTTCCCCATAGAACTTGCCAACCTGAATTCCTACAGGCTAGATGTGAGAGGCACATTCTGCTGCTTCCTCCCTAAGAGTTAAGCTTGCTTCTGAAAGCTCAACCTCCGGGGAGTTTGTTTGGCAGAGATATAGAACACACTTTTCCAAGCCTGTTGGAAGGCATTTGCAGTTTCATTTCGCGTCTAATTTCCCAAACCAAACTGCTTGCAGCTCTAACTCCCTTCTAACTACCACTTCTTCGGTTCAGTGAGATATGCTGGATTCTAAACGGAGAAGCTTCTCTGACGCTTTTTCACAGAGATTTTGAAACTGAAATTTCCAAACCCGTTTCCAACGAAGGCGCCAATGGGCTTCCCCATAGAACTTGCCAACCTGAATTCCTACAGGCTAGATGTGAGAGGCACATTCTGCTGCTTCCTCCCTTAGAGTTAAACTAGCTTCTGAAAGCTCAACCTCCGGGGAGTTTGTTTGGCAGAGATATAGAACACACTTTTCCAAGCCTGTTGGAAGGCATTTGCAGTTTCATTTCGCGTCTAATTTCCCAAACCAAACTGCTTGCAGCTCTAACTGCCTTCTAACTACCACTTCTTCGGTTCAGTGAGATATGCTGGATTCTAAACGGAGAAGCTTCTCTGACGCTTTTTCACAGAGATTTTGAAACTGAAATCTCCCATGCTGTTTCCACCATAGCCAGCAATGGGCTTCCCCATAGAACTTGCCAACCTGAATTCCTACAGGCTAGATGTGAGACGCACATTCTGCTGCTTCCTCCCTTAGAGTTAACCTAGCTTCTGAAAGCTCAACCTCCAGGGAGTCTGTTTGGCAGAGATAGAGAACACACTTTTCCAAGCCTGTTGGAAGGCCTTTGCAGTGTCATTTCGCATCTAATTTCCCAAACCAAACTGCTTGCAGCTCTAACTCCCTTCTAACTACCACTTCTTCGGTTCAGTGAGATATGCTGGATTCTAAACGGAGAAGCTTCTCTGACGCTTTTTCACAGAGATTTTGAAACTGAAATTTCCAAACCCGTTTCCAACGAAGGCGCCAATGGGCTTCCCCATAGAACTTGCCAACCTGAATTCCTACAGGCTAGATGTGAGAGGCACATTCTGCTGCTTCCTCCCTAAGAGTTAAGCTTGCTTCTGAAAGCTCAACCTCCGGGGACTCTGTTTGGCACAGATATAGAACACACTTTTCCAAGCCTGTTGGAAGGCCTTTGCAGTGTCATTTCGCATCTAATTTCCCAAACCAAACTGCTTGCAGCTCTAACTCCCTTCTAACTACCACTTCTTCGGTTCAGTGAGATATGCTGGATTCTAAACGGAGAAGCTTCTCTGACGCTTTTTCACAGAGATTTTAAAACTGAAATCTCCCATGCCGTTTCCACCATAGGCAGCAATGGGCTTCCCCATAGAACTTGCCAACATGAATTCCTACAGGCTAGATGTGAGAGGCACATTCTGCTGCTTCCTCCCTTAGAGTTAAACTTGCTTCTGAAAGCTCAACCTCCGGGGAGTTTGTTTGGCAGAGATATAGAACACACTTTTCCAAGCCTGTTGGAAGGCATTTGCAGTTTCATTTCGCGTCTAATTTCCCAAACCAAACTGCTTGCAGCTCTAACTCCCTTCTAACTACCACTTCTTCGGTTCAGTGAGATATGCTGGATTCTAAACGGAGAAGCTTCTCTGACGCTTTTTCACAGAGATTTTGAAACTGAAATTTCCAAACCCGTTTCCAACGAAGGCGCCAATGGGCTTCCCCATAGAACTTGCCAACCTGAATTCCTACAGGCTAGATGTGAGAGGCACATTCTGCTTCTTCCTCCCTTAGAGTTAAACTTGCTTCTGAAAGCTCAACCTCCGGGGAGTTTGTTTGGCAGAGATATAGAACACACTTTTCCAAGCCTGTTGGAAGGCATTTGCAGTTTCATTTCGCGTCTAATTTCCCAAACCAAACTGCTTGCAGCTCTAACTGCCTTCTAACTACCACTTCTTCGGTTCAGTGAGATATGCTGGATTCTAAACGGAGAAGCTTCTCTGACGCTTTTTCACAGAGATTTTGAAACTGAAATCTCCCATGCCGTTTCCACCATAGGCAGCAATGGGCTTCCCCATAGAACTTGCCAACCTGAATTCCTACAGGCTAGATGTGAGAGGCACATTCTGCTGCTTCCTCCCTAAGAGTTAAGCTTGCTTCTGAAAGCTCAACCTCCGGGGAGTTTGTTTGGCAGAGATATAGAACACACTTTTCCAAGCCTGTTGGAAGGCATTTGCAGTTTCATTTCGCGTCTAATTTCCCAAACCAAACTGCTTGCAGCTCTAACTCCCTTCTAACTACCACTTCTTCGGTTCAGTGAGATATGCTGGATTCTAAACGGAGAAGCTTCTCTGACGCTTTTTCACAGAGATTTTGAAACTGAAATTTCCAAACCCGTTTCCAACGAAGACGCCAATGGGCTTCCCCATAGAACTTGCCAACCTGAATTCCTACAGGCTAGATGTGAGAGGCACATTCTGCTGCTTCCTCCCTTAGAGTTAAACTAGCTTCTGAAAGCTCAACCTCCGGGGAGTTTGTTTGGCAGAGATATAGAACACACTTTTCCAAGCCTGTTGGAAGGCATTTGCAGTTTCATTTCGCGTCTAATTTCCCAAACCAAACTGCTTGCAGCTCTAACTGCCTTCTCACTACCACTTCTTCGGTTCAGTGAGATATGCTGGATTCTAAACGGAGAAGCTTCTCTGACGCTTTTTCACAGAGATTTTGAAACTGAAATCTCCCATGCTGTTTCCACCATAGCCAGCAATGGGCTTCCCCATAGAACTTGCCAACCTGAATTCCTACAGGCTAGATGTGAGACGCACATTCTGCTGCTTCCTCCCTTAGAGTTAACCTAGCTTCTGAAAGCTCAACCTCCAGGGAGTCTGTTTGGCAGAGATAGAGAACACACTTTTCCAAGCCTGTTGGAAGGCCTTTGCAGTGTCATTTCGCATCTAATTTCCCAAACCAAACTGCTTGCAGCTCTAACTCCCTTCTAACTACCACTTCTTCGGTTCAGTGAGATATGCTGGATTCTAAACGGAGAAGCTGCTCTGACGCTTTTTCACAGAGATTTTGAAACTGAAATTTCCAAACCCGTTTCCAACGAAGGCGCCAATGGGCTTCCCCATAGAACTTGCCAACCTGAATTCCTACAGGCTAGATGTGAGAGGCACATTCTGCTGCTTCCTCCCTAAGAGTTAAGCTTGCTTCTGAAAGCTCAACCTCCGGGGACTCTGTTTGGCACAGATATAGAACACACTTTTCCAAGCCTGTTGGAAGGCCTTTGCAGTGTCATTTCGCATCTAATTTCCCAAACCAAACTGCTTGCAGCTCTAACTCCCTTCTAACTACCACTTCTTCGGTTCAGTGAGATATGCTGGATTCTAAACGGAGAAGCTTCTCTGACGCTTTTTCACAGAGATTTTAAAACTGAAATCTCCCATGCCGTTTCCACCATAGGCAGCAATGGGCTTCCCCATAGAACTTGCCAACATGAATTCCTACAGGCTAGATGTGAGAGGCACATTCTGCTGCTTCCTCCCTTAGAGTTAAACTTGCTTCTGAAAGCTCAACCTCCGGGGAGTTTGTTTGGCAGAGATATAGAACACACTTTTCCAAGCCTGTTGGAAGGCATTTGCAGTTTCATTTCGCGTCTAATTTCCCAAACCAAACTGCTTGCAGCTCTAACTCCCTTCTAACTACCACTTCTTCGGTTCAGTGAGATATGCTGGATTCTAAACGGAGAAGCTTCTCTGACGCTTTTTCACAGAGATTTTGAAACTGAAATTTCCAAACCCGTTTCCAACGAAGGCGCCAATGGGCTTCCCCATAGAACTTGCCAACCTGAATTCCTACAGGCTAGATGTGAGAGGCACATTCTGCTTCTTCCTCCCTTAGAGTTAAACTTGCTTCTGAAAGCTCAACCTCCGGGGAGTTTGTTTGGCAGAGATATAGAACACACTTTTCCAAGCCTGTTGGAAGGCATTTGCAGTTTCATTTCGCGTCTAATTTCCCAAACCAAACTGCTTGCAGCTCTAACTCCCTTCTAACTACCACTTCTTCGGTTCAGTGAGATATGCTGGATTCTAAACAGAGAAGCTTCTCTGACGCTTTTTCACAGAGATTTTGAAACTGAAATCTCCCATGCCGTTTCCACCATAGGCAGCAATGGGCTTCCCCATAGAACTTGCCAACCTGAATTCCTACAGGCTAGATGTGAGAGGCACATTCTGCTGCTTCCTCCCTTAGAGTTAAACTAGCTTCTGAAAGCTCAACCTCCGGGGAGTTTGTTTGGCAGAGATATAGAACACACTTTTCCAAGCCTGTTGGAAGGCATTTGCAGTTTCATTTCGCGTCTAATTTCCCAAACCAAACTGCTTGCAGCTCTAACTCCCTTCAAACTACCACTTCTTCGGTTCAGTGAGATATGCTGGATTCTAAACGGAGAAGCTTCTCTGACGCTTTTTTACAGAGATTTTGAAACTGAAATCTCCCATGCCGTTTCCACCATAGGCAGCAATGGGCTTCCCCATAGAACTTGCCAACCTGAATTCCTACAGGCTAGATGTGAGAGGCACATTCTGCTGCTTCCTCCCTTAGAGTTAAACTTGCTTCTGAAAGCTCAACCTCCGGGGAGTTTTTTTGGCAGAGATATAGAACACACTTTTCCAAGCCTGTTGGAAGGCATTTGCAGTTTCATTTCGCGTCTAATTTCCCAAACCAAACTGCTTGCAGCTCTAACTCCCTTCTAAATACCACTTCTTCGGTTCAGTGAGATATGCTGGATTCTAAACGGAGAAGCTTCTCTGACGCTTTTTCACAGAGATTTTGAAACTGAAATTTCCAAACCCGTTTCCAACGAAGGCGCCAATGGGCTTCCCCATAGAACTTGCCAACCTGAATTCCTACAGGCTAGATGTGAGAGGCACATTCTGCTGCTTCCTCCCTTAGAGTTAAACTAGCTTCTGAAAGCTCAAACTCCGGGGAGTTTGTTTGGCAGAGATATAGAACACACTTTTCCAAGCCTGTTGGAAGGCATTTGCAGTTTCATTTCGCGTCTAATTTCCCAAACCAAACTGCTTGCAGCTCTAACTGCCTTCTAACTACCACTTCTTCGGTTCAGTGAGATATGCTGGATTCTAAACGGAGAAGCTTCTCTGACGCTTTTTCACAGAGATTTTGAAACTGAAATCTCCCATGCCGTTTCCACCATAGGCAGCAATGGGCTTCCCCATAGAACTTGCCAACCTGAATTCCTACAGGCTAGATGTGAGAGGCACATTCTGCTGCTTCCTCCCTAAGAGTTAAGCTTGCTTCTGAAAGCTCAACCTCCGGGAAGTTTGTTTGGCAGAGATATAGAACACACTTTTCCAAGCCTGTTGGAAGGCATTTGCAGTTTCATTTCGCGTCTAATTTCCCAAACCAAACTGCTTGCAGCTCTAACTCCCTTCTAACTACCACTTCTTCGGTTCAGTGAGATATGCTGGATTCTAAACGGAGAAGCTTCTCTGACGCTTTTTCACAGAGATTTTGAAACTGAAATTTCCAAACCCGTTTCCAACGAAGGCGCCAATGGGCTTCCCCATAGAACTTGCCAACCTGAATTCCTACAGGCTAGAAGTGAGAGGCACATTCTGCTGCTTCCTCCCTTAGAGGTAAACTAGCTTCTGAAAGCTCAACCTCCGGGGAGTTTGTTTGGCAGAGATATAGAACACACTTTTCCAAGCCTGTTGGAAGGCATTTGCAGTTTCATTTCGCGTCTAATTTCCCAAACCAAACTGCTTGCAGCTCTAACTGCCTTCTAACTACCACTTCTTCGGTTCAGTGAGATATGCTGGATTCTAAACGGAGAAGCTTCTCTGACGCTTTTTCACAGAGATTTTGAAACTGAAATCTCCCATGCTGTTTCCACCATAGCCAGCAATGGGCTTCCCCATAGAACTTGCCAACCTGAATTCCTACAGGCTTGATGTGAGAGGCACATTCTGCTGCTTCCTCCCTAAGAGTTAAGCTTGCTTCTGAAAGCTCAACCTCCGGGGACTCTGTTTGGCACAGATATAGAACACACTTTTCCAAGCCTGTTGGAAGGCCTTTGCAGTGTCATTTCGCATCTAATTTCCCAAACCAAACTGCTTGCAGCTCTAACTCCCTTCTAACTACCACTTCTTCGGTTCAGTGAGATATGCTGGATTCTAAACGGAGAAGCTTCTCTGACGCTTTTTCACAGAGATTTTGAAACTGAAATCTCCCATGCCGTTTCAACCATAGGCAGCAATGGGCTTCCCCATAGAACTTGCCAACCTGAATTCCTACAGGCTAGATGTGAGAGGCACATTCTGCTGCTTCCTCCCTTAGAGTTAAACTTGCTTCTGAAAGCTCAACCTCCGGGGAGTTTGTTTGGCAGAGATATAGAACACACTTTTCCAAGCCTGTTGGAAGGCATTTGCAGTTTCATTTCGCGTCTAATTTCCCAAACCAAACTGCTTGCAGCTCTAACTCCCTTCTAACTACCACTTCTTCGGTTCAGTGAGATATGCTGGATTCTAAACGGAGAAGCTTCTCTGACGCTTTTTCACAGAGATTTTGAAACTGAAATTTCCAAACCCGTTTCCAACGAAGGCGCCAATGGGCTTCCCCATAGAACTTGCCAACCTGAATTCCTACAGGCTAGATGTGAGAGGCACATTCTGCTGCTTCCTCCCTTAGAGTTAAACTAGCTTCTGAAAGCTCAACCTCCAGGGAGTCTGTTTGGCAGAGATATAGAACACACTTTTCCAAGCCTGTTGGAAGGCATTTGCAGTTTCATTTCGCGTCTAATTTCCCAAACCAAACTGCTTGCAGCTCTAACAGCCTTCTAACTACCACTTCTTCGGTTCAGTGAGATATGCTGGATTCTAAACGGAGAAGCTTCTCTGACGCTTTTTCACAGAGATTTTGAAACTGAAATTTCCAAACCCGTTTCCAACGAAGGCGCCAATGGGCTTCCCCATAGAACTTGCCAACCTGAATTCCTACAGGCTAGATGTGAGAGGCACATTCTGCTTCTTCCTCCCTTAGAGTTAAACTTGCTTCTGAAAGCTCAACCTCCGGGGAGTTTGTTTGGCAGAGATATAGAACACACTTTTCCAAGCCTGTTGGAAGGCATTTGCAGTTTCATTTAGCGTCTAATTTCCCAAACAAAACTGCTTGCAGCTCTAACTCCCTTCTAACTACCACTTCTTCGGTTCAGTGAGATATGCTGGATTCTAAACGGAGAAGCTTCTCTGACGCTTTTTCACAGAGATTTTGAAACTGAAATCTCCCATGCCGTTTCCACCATAGGCAGCAATGGGCTTCCCCATAGAACTTGCCAACCTGAATTCCAACAGGCTAGATGTGAGAGGCACATTCTGCTGCTTCCTCCCTTAGAGTTAAACTAGGTTCTGAAAGCTCAACCTCCGGGGAGTTTGTTTGGCAGAGATATAGAACACACTTTTCCAAGCCTGTTGGAAGGCATTTGCAGTTTCATTTCGCGTCTAATTTCCCAAACCAAACTGCTTGCAGCTCTAACTCACTTCTAACTACCACTTCTTCGGTTCAGTGAGATATGCTGGATTCTAAACGGAGAAGCTTCTCTGACGCTTTTTCACAGAGATTTTGAAACTGAAATCTCCCATGCCGTTTCCACCATAGGCAGCAATGGGCTTCCCCATAGAACTTGCCAACCTGAATTCCTACAGGCTAGATGTGAGAGGCACATTCTGCTGCTTCCTCCCTTAGAGTTAAACTTGCTTCTGAAAGCTCAACCTCCGGGGAGTTTGTTTGGCAGAGATATAGAACACACTTTTCCAAGCCTGTTGGAAGGCATTTGCAGTTTCATTTCGCGTCTAATTTCCCAAACCAAACTGCTTGCAGCTCTAACTCCCTTCTAACTACCACTTCTTCGGTTCAGTGAGATATGCTGGATTCTAAACGGAGAAGCTTCTCTGACGCTTTTTCACAGAGATTTTGAAACTGAAATTTCCAAACACGTTTCCAACGAAGGCGCCAATGGGCTTCCCCATAGAACTTGCCAACCTGAATTCCTACAGGCTAGATGTGAGAGGCACATATTGCTTCTTCCTCCCTTAGAGTTAAACTTGCTTCTGAAAGCTCAACCTCCGGGGAGTTTGTTTGGCAGAGATATAGAACACACTTTTCCAAGCCTGTTGGATGGCATTTGCAGTTTCATTTCGCGTCTAATTTCCCAAACCAAACTGCTTGCAGCTCTAACTCCCTTCTAACTACCACTTCTTCGGTTCAGTGAGATATGCTGGATTCTAAACGGAGAAGCTTCTCTGACGCTTTTTCACAGAGATTTTGAAACTGAAATCTCCCATGCCGTTTCCACCATAGGCAGCAATGGGCTTCCCCATAGAACTTGCCAACCTGAATTCCTACAGGCTAGATGTGAGAGGCACATTCTGCTGCTTCCTCCCTTAGAGTTAAACTAGCTTCTGAAAGCTCAACCTCCGGGGAGTTTGTTTGGCAGAGATATAGAACACACTTTTCCAAGCCTGTTGGAAGGCATTTGCAGTTTCATTTCGCGTCTAATTTCCCAAACCAAACTGCTTGCAGCTCTAACTCCCTTCTAACTACCACTTCTTCGGTTCAGTGAGATATGCTGGATTCTAAACGGAGAAGCTTCTCTGACGCTTTTTTACAGAGATTTTGAAACTGAAATCTCCCATGCCGTTTCCACCATAGGCAGCAATGGGCTTCCCCATAGAACTTGCCAACCTGAATTCCTACAGGCTAGATGTGAGAGGCACATTCTGCTGCTTCCTCCCTAAGAGTTAAGCTTGCTTCTGAAAGCTCAACCTCCGGGGAGTCTGTTTGGCAGAGATATAGAACACACTTTTCCAAGCCTGTTGGAAGGCATTTGCAGTTTCATTTCGCGTCTAATTTCCCAAACCAAACTGCTTGCAGCTCTAACTGCCTTCTAACTACCACTTCTTCGGTTCAGTGAGATATGCTGGATTCTAAACGGAGAAGCTTCTCTGACGCTTTTTCACAGAGATTTTGAAACTGAAATCTCCCATGCCGTTTCCACCATAGGCAGCAATGGGCTTCCCCATAGAACTTGCCAACCTGAATTCCTACAGGCTAGATGTGAGAGGCACATTCTGCTGCTTCCTCCCTAACAGTTAACCTTGCTTCTGAAAGCTCAAACTCCGGGGACTCTGTTTGGCACAGATATAGAACACACTTTTCCAAGCCTGTTGGAAGGCCTTTGCAGTGTCATTTCGCGTCTAATTTCCCAAACCAAACTGCTTGCAGCTCTAACTCCCTTCTAACTACCACTTCTTCGGTTCAGTGAGATATGCTGGATTCTAAACGGAGAAGCTTCTCTGACGCTTTTTCACAGAGATTTTGAAACTGAAATTTCCAAACCCGTTTCCAACGAAGGCGCCAATGGGCTTCCCCATAGAACTTGCCAACCTGAATTCCTACAGGCTAGATGTGAGAGGCACTTTCTCCTGCTTCCTCCCTTAGAGTTAAACTTGCTTCTGAAAGCTCAACCTCCGGAGAGTCTGTTTGGCAGAGTTATACAAAACACTTTTCCAAGCCTGTTGGAAGGCATTTGCAGTTTCATTTCGCGTCTAATTTCCCAAACCAAACTGCTTGCAGCTCTAACTCCCTTCTAACTACCACTTCTTCGGTTCAGTGAGATATGCTGGATTCTAAACGGAGAAGCTTCTCTGACGCTTTTTCACAGAGATTTTGAAACTGAAATCTCCCATGCCGTTTCCACCATAGGCAGCAATGGGCTTCCCCATAGAACTTGCCAACCTGAATTCCTACAGGCTAGATGTGAGAGGAACATTCTGCTGCTTCCTCCCTTAGAGTTAAACTTGCTTCTGAAAGCTCAACCTCCGGGGAGTTTGTTTGGCAGAGATATAGAACACACTTTTCCAAGCCTGTTGGAAGGCATTTGCAGTTTCATTTCGCGTCTAATTTCCCAAACCAAACTGCTTGCAGCCCTAACTGCCTTCTAACTACCACTTCTTCGGTTCAGTGAGATATGCTGGATTCTAAACGGAGAAGCTTCTCTGACGCTTTTTCACAGAGTTTTTGAAACTGAAATCTCCGATGCCGTTTCCACCATAGGCAGCAATGGGCTTCCCCATAGAACTTGCCAACCTGAATTCCTACAGGCTAGATGTGAGAGGCCCATTCTGCTGCTTCCTCCCTAAGAGTTAAGCGTGCTTCTGAAAGCTCAACCTCCGGGGAGTTTGTTTGGCAGAGATATAGAACACACTTTTCCAAGCCTGTTGGAAGGCATTTGCAGTTTCATTTCGCGTCTAATTTCCCAAACCAAACTGCTTGCAGCTCTAACTCCCTTCTAACTACCACTTCTTCGGTTCAGTGAGATATGCTGGATTCTAAACGGAGAAGCTTCTCTGACGCTTTTTCACAGAGATTTTGAAACTGAAATCTCCCATGCTGTTTCCACCATAGCCAGCAATGGGCTTCCCCATAGAACTTGCCAACCTGAATTCCTACAGGCTTGATGTGAGAGGCACATTCTGCTGCTTCCTCCCTAAGAGTTAAGCTTGCTTCTGAAAGCTCAACCTCCGGGGAGTCTGTTTGGCAGAGATATAGAACACACTTTTCCAAGCCTGTTGGAAGGCCTTTGCAGTGTCATTTCGCATCTAATTTCCCAAACCAAACTGCTTGCAGCTCTAACTCCCTTCTAACTACCACTTCTTCGGTTCAGTGAGATATGCTGGATTCTAAACGGAGAAGCTTCTCTGACGCTTTTTCACAGAGATTTTGAAACTGAAATCTCCCATGCCGTTTCCACCATAGGCAGCAATGGGCTTCCCCATAGAACTTGCCAACCTGAATTCCTACAGGCTAGATGTGAGAGGCACATTCTGCTGCTTCCTCCCTTAGAGTTAAACTTGCTTCTGAAAGCTCAACCTCCGGGGAGTTTGTTTGGCAGAGATATAGAACACACTTTTCCAAGCCTGTTGGAAGGCATTTGCAGTTTCATTTCGCGTCTAATTTCCCAAACCAAACTGCTTGCAGCTCTAACTCCCTTCTAACTACCACTTCTTCGGTTCAGTGAGATATGCTGGATTCTAAACGGAGAAGCTTCTCTGACGCTTTTTCACAGAGATTTTGAAACTGAAATTGCCAAACCCGTTTCCAACGAAGGCGCCAATGGGCTTCCCCATAGAACTTGCCAACCTGAATTCCTACAGGCTAGATGTGAGAGGCACATTCTGCTGCTTCCTCCCTCAGAGTTAAACTAGCTTCTGAAAGCTCAACCTCCAGGGAGTCTGTTTGGCAGAGATATAGAACACACTTTTCCAAGCCTGTTGGAAGGCATTTGCAGTTTCATTTCGCGTCTAATTTCCCAAACCAAACTGCTTGCAGCTCTAACTGCCTTCTAACTACCACTTCTTCGGTTCAGTGAGATATGCTGGATTCTAAACGGAGAAGCTTCTCTGACGCTTTTTCACAGAGATTTTGAAACTGAAATTTCCAAACCCGTTTCCAACGAAGGCGCCAATGGGCTTCCCCATAGAACTTGCCAACCTGAATTCCAACAGGCTAGATGTGAGAGGCACATTCTGCTGCTTCCTCCCTTAGAGTTAAACTAGGTTCTGAAAGCTCAACCTCCGGGGAGTTTGTTTGGCAGAGATATAGAACACACTTTTCCAAGCCTGTTGGAAGGCATTTGCAGTTTCATTTCGCGTCTAATTTCCCAAACCAAACTGCTTGCAGCTCTAACTCCCTTCTAACTACCACTTCTTCGGTTCAGTGAGATATGCTGGATTCTAAACGGAGAAGCTTCTCTGACGCTTTTTCACAGAGATTTTGAAACTGAAATCTCCCATGCCGTTTCCACCATAGGCAGCAATGGGCTTCCCCATAGAACTTGCCAACCTGAATTCCTACAGGCTAGATGTGAGAGGCACATTCTGCTGCTTCCTCCCTTAGAGTTAAACTTGCTTCTGAAAGCTCAACCTCCGGGGAGTTTGTTTGGCAGAGATATAGAAGACACTTTTCCAAGCCTGTTGGAAGGCATTTGCAGTTTCATTTCGCGTCTAATTTCCCAAACCAAACTGCTTGCAGCTCTAACTCCCTTCTAACTACCACTTCTTCGGTTCAGTGAGATATGCTGGATTCTAAACGGAGAAGCTTCTCTGACGCTTTTTCACAGAGATTTTGAAACTGAAATTTCCAAACACGTTTCCAACGAAGGCGCCAATGGGCTTCCCCATAGAACTTGCCAACCTGAATTCCTACAGGCTAGATGTGAGAGGCACATATTGCTTCTTCCTCCCTTAGAGTTAAACTTGCTTCTGAAAGCTCAACCTCCGGGGAGTTTGTTTGGCAGAGATATAGAACACACTTTTCCAAGCCTGTTGGAAGGCATTTGCAGTTTCATTTCGCGTCTAATTTCCCAAACCAAACTGCTTGCAGCTCTAACTGCCTTCTAACTACCACTTCTTCGGTTCAGTGAGATATGCTGGATTCTAAACGGAGAAGCTTCTCTGACGCTTTTTCACAGAGATTTTGAAACTGAAATCTCCCATGCCGTTTCCACCATAGGCAGCAATGGGCTTCCCCATAGAACTTGCCAACCTGAATTCCTACAGGCTAGATGTGAGAGGCACATTCTGCTGCTTCCTCCCTTAGAGTTAAACTTGCTTCTGAAAGCTCAACCTCCGGGGAGTTTTTTTGGCAGAGATATAGAACACACTTTTCCAAGCCTGTTGGAAGGCATTTGCAGTTTCATTTCGCGTCTAATTTCCCAAACCAAACTGCTTGCAGCTCTAACTCCCTTCTAACTACCACTTCTTCGGTTCAGTGAGATATGCTGGATTCTAAACGGAGAAGCTTCTCTGACGCTTTTTCACAGAGATTTTGAAACTGAAATTTCCAAACCCGTTTCCAACGAAGGCGCCAATGGGCTTCCCCATAGAACTTGCCAACCTGAATTCCTACAGGCTAGATGTGAGAGGCACATTCTGCTGCTTCCTCCCTTAGAGTTAAACTAGCTTCTGAAAGCTCAACCTCCGGGGAGTTTGTTTGGCAGAGATATAGAACACACTTTTCCAAGCCTGTTGGAAGGCATTTGCAGTTTCATTTCGCGTCTAATTTCCCAAACCAAACTGCTTGCAGCTCTAACTGCCTTCTAACTACCACTTCTTCGGTTCAGTGAGATATGCTGGATTCTAAACGGAGAAGCTTCTCTGACGCTTTTTCACAGAGATTTTGAAACTGAAATCTCCCATGCCGTTTCCACCATAGGCAGCAATGGGCTTCCCCATAGAACTTGCCAACCTGAATTCCTACAGGCTAGATGTGAGAGGCACATTCTGCTGCTTCCTCCCTAAGAGTTAAGCTTGCTTCTGAAAGCTCAACCTCCGGGAAGTTTGTTTGGCAGAGATATAGAACACACTTTTCCAAGCCTGTTGGAAGGCATTTGCAGTTTCATTTCGCGTCTAATTTCCCAAACCAAACTGCTTGCAGCTCTAACTCCCTTCTAACTACCACTTCTTCGGTTCAGTGAGATATGCTGGATTCTAAACGGAGAAGCTTCTCTGACGCTTTTTCACAGAGATTTTGAAACTGAAATTTCCAAACCCGTTTCCAACGAAGGCGCCAATGGGCTTCCCCATAGAACTTGCCAACCTGAATTCCTACAGGCTAGAAGTGAGAGGCACATTCTGCTGCTTCCTCCCTTAGAGGTAAACTAGCTTCTGAAAGCTCAACCTCCGGGGAGTTTGTTTGGCAGAGATATAGAACACACTTTTCCAAGCCTGTTGGAAGGCATTTGCAGTTTCATTTCGCGTCTAATTTCCCAAACCAAACTGCTTGCAGCTCTAACTGCCTTCTAACTACCACTTCTTCGGTTCAGTGAGATATGCTGGATTCTAAACGGAGAAGCTTCTCTGACGCTTTTTCACAGAGATTTTGAAACTGAAATCTCCCATGCTGTTTCCACCATAGCCAGCAATGGGCTTCCCCATAGAACTTGCCAACCTGAATTCCTACAGGCTTGATGTGAGAGGCACATTCTGCTGCTTCCTCCCTAAGAGTTAAGCTTGCTTCTGAAAGCTCAACCTCCGGGGACTCTGTTTGGCACAGATATAGAACACACTTTTCCAAGCCTGTTGGAAGGCCTTTGCAGTGTCATTTCGCATCTAATTTCCCAAACCAAACTGCTTGCAGCTCTAACTCCCTTCTAACTACCACTTCTTCGGTTCAGTGAGATATGCTGGATTCTAAACGGAGAAGCTTCTCTGACGCTTTTTCACAGAGATTTTGAAACTGAAATCTCCCATGCCGTTTCCACCATAGGCAGCAATGGGCTTCCCCATAGAACTTGCCAACCTGAATTCCTACAGGCTAGATGTGAGAGGCACATTCTGCTGCTTCCTCCCTTAGAGTTAAACTTGCTTCTGAAAGCTCAACCTCCGGGGAGTTTGTTTGGCAGAGATATAGAACACACTTTTCCAAGCCTGTTGGAAGGCATTTGCAGTTTCATTTCGCGTCTAATTTCCCAAACCAAACTGCTTGCAGCTCTAACTCCCTTCTAACTACCACTTCTTCGGTTCAGTGAGATATGCTGGATTCTAAACGGAGAAGCTTCTCTGACGCTTTTTCACAGAGATTTTGAAACTGAAATTTCCAAACCCGTTTCCAACGAAGGCGCCAATGGGCTTCCCCATAGAACTTGCCAACCTGAATTCCTACAGGCTAGATGTGAGAGGCACATTCTCCTGCTTCCTCCCTTAGAGTTAAACTTGCTTCTGAAAGCTCAACCTCCAGGGAGTCTGTTTGGCAGAGATATAGAACACACTTTTCCAAGCCTGTTGGAAGGCATTTGCAGTTTCATTTCGCGTCTAATTTCCCAAACCAAACTGCTTGCAGCTCTAACTGCCTTCTAACTACCACTTCTTCGGTTCAGTGAGATATGCTGGATTCTAAACGGAGAAGCTTCTCTGACGCTTTTTCACAGAGATTTTGAAACTGAAATTTCCAAACCCGTTTCCAACGAAGGCGCCAATGGGCTTCCCCATAGAACTTGCCAACCTGAATTCCTACAGGCTAGATGTGAGAGGCACATTCTGCTTCTTCCTCCCTTAGAGTTAAACTTGCTTCTGAAAGCTCAACCTCCGGGGAGTTTGTTTGGCAGAGATATAGAACACACTTTTCCAAGCCTGTTGGAAGGCATTTGCAGTTTCATTTAGCGTCTAATTTCCCAAACAAAACTGCTTGCAGCTCTAACTCCCTTCTAACTACCACTTCTTCGGTTCAGTGAGATATGCTGGATTCTAAACGGAGAAGCTTCTCTGACGCTTTTTCACAGAGATTTTGAAACTGAAATCTCCCATGCCATTTCCACCATAGGCAGCAATGGGCTTCCCCATAGAACTTGCCAACCTGAATTCCAACAGGCTAGATGTGAGAGGCACATTCTGCTGCTTCCTCCCTTAGAGTTAAACTAGCTTCTGAAAGCTCAACCTCCGGGGAGTTTGTTTGGCAGAGATATAGAACACACTTTTCCAAGCCTGTTGGAAGGCATTTGCAGTTTCATTTCGCGTCTAATTTCCCAAACCAAACTGCTTGCAGCTCTAACTCACTTCTAACTACCACTTCTTCGGTTCAGTGAGATATGCTGGATTCTAAACGGAGAAGCTTCTCTGACGCTTTTTCACAGAGATTTTGAAACTGAAATCTCCCATGCCGTTTCCACCATAGGCAGCAATGGGCTTCCCCATAGAACTTGCCAACCTGAATTCCTACAGGCTAGATGTGAGAGGCACATTCTGCTGCTTCCTCCCTTAGAGTTAAACTTGCTTCTGAAAGCTCAACCTCCGAGGAGTTTGTTTGGCAGAGATATAGAACACACTTTTCCAAGCCTGTTGGAAGGCATTTGCAGTTTCATTTCGCGTCTAATTTCCCAAACCAATCTGCTTGCAGCTCTAACTCCCTTCTAACTACCACTTCTTCGGTTCAGTGAGATATGCTGGATTCTAAACGGAGAAGCTTCTCTGACGCTTTTTCACAGAGATTTTGAAACTGAAATTTCCAAACACGTTTCCAACGAAGGCGCCAATGGGCTTCCCCATAGAACTTGCCAACCTGAATTCCTACAGGCTAGATGTGAGAGGCACATATTGCTTCTTCCTCCCTTAGAGTTAAACTTGCTTCTGAAAGCTCAACCTCCGGGGAGTTTGTTTGGCAGAGATATAGAACACACTTTTCCAAGCCTGTTGGAAGGCATTTGCAGTTTCATTTCGCGTCTAATTTCCCAAACCAAACTGCTTGCAGCTCTAACTCCCTTCTAACTACCACTTCTTCGGTTCAGTGAGATATGCTGGATTCTAAACGGAGAAGCTTCTCTGACGCTTTTTCACAGAGATTTTGAAACTGAAATCTCCCATGCCGTTTCCACCATAGGCAGCAATGGGCTTCCCCATAGAACTTGCCAACCTGAATTCCTACAGGCTAGATGTGAGAGGCACATTCTGCTGCTTCCTCCCTTAGAGTTAAACTAGCTTCTGAAAGCTCAACCTCCGGGGAGTTTGTTTGGCAGAGATATAGAACACACTTTTCCAAGCCTGTTGGAAGGCATTTGCAGTTTCATTTCGCGTCTAATTTCCCAAACCAAACTGCTTGCAGCTCTAACTCCCTTCTAACTACCACTTCTTCGGTTCAGTGAGATATGCTGGATTCTAAACGGAGAAGCTTCTCTGACGCTTTTTTACAGAGATTTTGAAACTGAAATCTCCCATGCCGTTTCCACCATAGGCAGCAATGGGCTTCCCCATAGAACTTGCCAACCTGAATTCCTACAGGCTAGATGTGAGAGGCACATTCTGCTGCTTCCTCCCTAAGAGTTAAGCTTGCTTCTGAAAGCTCAACCTCCGGGGAGTCTGTTTGGCAGAGATATAGAACACACTTTTCCAAGCCTGTTGGAAGGCATTTGCAGTTTCATTTCGCGTCTAATTTCCCAAACCAAACTGCTTGCAGCTCTAACTGCCTTCTAACTACCACTTCTTCGGTTCAGTGAGATATGCTGGATTCTAAACGGAGAAGCTTCTCTGACGCTTTTTCACAGAGATTTTGAAACTGAAATCTCCCATGCCGTTTCCACCATAGGCAGCAATGGGCTTCCCCATAGAACTTGCCAACCTGAATTCCTACAGGCTAGATGTGAGAGGCACATTCTGCTGCTTCCTCCCTAACAGTTAAGCTTGCTTCTGAAAGCTCAAACTCCGGGGACTCTGTTTGGCACAGATATAGAACACACTTTTCCAAGCCTGTTGGAAGGCCTTTGCAGTGTCATTTCGCGTCTAATTTCCCAAACCAAACTGCTTGCAGCTCTAACTCCCTTCTAACTACCACTTCTTCGGTTCAGTGAGATATGCTGGATTCTAAACGGAGAAGCTTCTCTGACGCTTTTTCACAGAGATTTTGAAACTGAAATTTCCAAACCCGTTTCCAACGAAGGCGCCAATGGGCTTCCCCATAGAACTTGCCAACCTGAATTCCTACAGGCTAGATGTGAGAGGCACATTCTCCTGCTTCCTCCCTTAGAGTTAAACTTGCTTCTGAAAGCTCAACCTCCGGAGAGTCTGTTTGGCAGAGTTATACAAAACACTTTTCCAAGCCTGTTGGAAGGCATTTGCAGTTTCATTTCGCGTCTAATTTCCCAAACCAAACTGCTTGCAGCTCTAACTCCCTTCTAACTACCACTTCTTCGGTTCAGTGAGATATGCTGGATTCTAAACGGAGAAGCTTCTCTGACGCTTTTTCACAGAGATTTTGAAACTGAAATCTCCCATGCCGTTTCCACCATAGGCAGCAATGGGCTTCCCCATAGAACTTGCCAACCTGAATTCCTACAGGCTAGATGTGAGAGGCACATTCTGCTGCTTCCTCCCTTAGAGTTAAACTTGCTTCTGAAAGCTCAACCTCCGGGGAGTTTGTTTGGCAGAGATATAGAACACACTTTTCCAAGCCTGTTGGAAGGCATTTGCAGTTTCATTTCGCGTCTAATTTCCCAAACCAAACTGCTTGCAGCTCTAACTGCCTTCTAACTACCACTTCTTCGGTTCAGTGAGATATGCTGGATTCTAAACGGAGAAGCTTCTCTGACGCTTTTTCACAGAGTTTTTGAAACTGAAATCTCCGATGCCGTTTCCACCATAGGCAGCAATGGGCTTCCCCATAGAACTTGCCAACCTGAATTCCTACAGGCTAGATGTGAGAGGCACATTCTGCTGCTTCCTCCCTAAGAGTTAAGCGTGCTTCTGAAAGCTCAACCTCCGGGGAGTTTGTTTGGCAGAGATATAGAACACACTTTTCCAAGCCTGTTGGAAGGCATTTGCAGTTTCATTTCGCGTCTAATTTCCCAAACCAAACTGCTTGCAGCTCTAACTCCCTTCTAACTACCACTTCTTCGGTTCAGTGAGATATGCTGGATTCTAAACGGAGAAGCTTCTCTGACGCTTTTTCACAGAGATTTTGAAACTGAAATCTCCCATGCTGTTTCCACCATAGCCAGCAATGGGCTTCCCCATAGAACTTGCCAACCTGAATTCCTACTGGCTTGATGTGAGAGGCACATTCTGCTGCTTCCTCCCTAAGAGTTAAGCTTGCTTCTGAAAGCTCAACCTCCGGGGAGTCTGTTTGGCAGAGATATAGAACACACTTTTCCAAGCCTGTTGGAAGGCCTTTGCAGTGTCATTTCGCATCTAATTTCCCAAACCAAACTGCTTGCAGCTCTAACTCCCTTCTAACTACCACTTCTTCGGTTCAGTGAGATATGCTGGATTCTAAACGGAGAAGCTTCTCTGACGCTTTTTCACAGAGATTTTGAAACTGAAATCTCCCATGCCGTTTCCACCATAGGCAGCAATGGGCTTCCCCATAGAACTTGCCAACCTGAATTCCTACAGGCTAGATGTGAGAGGCACATTCTGCTGCTTCCTCCCTTAGAGTTAAACTTGCTTCTGAAAGCTCAACCTCCGGGGAGTTTGTTTGGCAGAGATATAGAACACACTTTTCCAAGCCTGTTGGAAGGCATTTGCAGTTTCATTTCGCGTCTAATTTCCCAAACCAAACTGCTTGCAGCTCTAACTCCCTTCTAACTACCACTTCTTCGGTTCAGTGAGATATGCTGGATTCTAAACGGAGAAGCTTCTCTGACGCTTTTTCACAGAGATTTTGAAACTGAAATTTCCAAACCCGTTTCCAACGAAGGCGCCAATGGGCTTCCCCATAGAACTTGCCAACCTGAATTCCTACAGGCTAGATGTGAGAGGCACATTCTGCTGCTTCCTCCCTCAGAGTTAAACTAGCTTCTGAAAGCTCAACCTCCAGGGAGTCTGTTTGGCAGAGATATAGAACACACTTTTCCAAGCCTGTTGGAAGGCATTTGCAGTTTCATTTCGCGTCTAATTTCCCAAACCAAACTGCTTGCAGCTCTAACTGCCTTCTAACTACCACTTCTTCGGTTCAGTGAGATATGCTGGATTCTAAACGGAGAAGCTTCTCTGACGCTTTTTCACAGAGATTTTGAAACTGAAATTTCCAAACCCGTTTCCAACGAAGGCGCCAATGGGCTTCCCCATAGAACTTGCCAACCTGAATTCCTACAGGCTAGATGTGAGAGGCACATTCTGCTTCTTCCTCCCTTAGAGTTAAACTTGCTTCTGAAAGCTCAACCTCCGGGGAGTTTGTTTGGCAGAGATATAGAACACACTTTTCCAAGCCTGTTGGAAGGCATTTGCAGTTTCATTTAGCGTCTAATTTCCCAAACCAAACTGCTTGCAGCTCTAACTCCCTTCTAACTACCACTTCTTCGGTTCAGTGAGATATGCTGGATTCTAAACGGAGAAGCTTCTCTGACGCTTTTTCACAGAGATTTTGAAACTGAAATCTCCCATGCCGTTTCCACCATAGGCAGCAATGGGCTTCCCCATAGAACTTGCCAACCTGAATTCCAACAGGCTAGATGTGAGAGGCACATTCTGCTGCTTCCTCCCTTAGAGTTAAACTAGGTTCTGAAAGCTCAACCTCCGGGGAGTTTGTTTGGCAGAGATATAGAACACACTTTTCCAAGCCTGTTGGAAGGCATTTGCAGTTTCATTTCGCGTCTAATTTCCCAAACCAAACTGCTTGCAGCTCTAACTCCCTTCTAACTACCACTTCTTCGGTTCAGTGAGATATGCTGGATTCTAAACGGAGAAGCTTCTCTGACGCTTTTTCACAGAGATTTTGAAACTGAAATCTCCCATGCCGTTTCCACCATAGGCAGCAATGGGCTTCCCCATAGAACTTGCCAACCTGAATTCCTACAGGCTAGATGTGAGAGGCACATTCTGCTGCTTCCTCCCTTAGAGTTAAACTTGCTTCTGAAAGCTCAACCTCCGGGGAGTTTGTTTGGCAGAGATATAGAACACACTTTTCCAAGCCTGTTGGAAGGCATTTGCAGTTTCATTTCGCGTCTAATTTCCCAAACCAAACTGCTTGCAGCTCTAACTCCCTTCTAACTACCACTTCTTCGGTTCAGTGAGATATGCTGGATTCTAAACGGAGAAGCTTCTCTGACGCTTTTTCACAGAGATTTTGAAACTGAAATTTCCAAACACGTTTCCAACGAAGGCGCCAATGGGCTTCCCCATAGAACTTGCCAACCTGAATTCCTACAGGCTAGATGTGAGAGGCACATATTGCTTCTTCCTCCCTTAGAGTTAAACTTGCTTCTGAAAGCTCAACCTCCGGGGAGTTTGTTTGGCAGAGATATAGAACACACTTTTCCAAGCCTGTTGGAAGGCATTTGCAGTTTCATTTCGCGTCTAATTTCCCAAACCAAACTGCTTGCAGCTCTAACTCCCTTCTAACTACCACTTCTTCGGTTCAGTGAGATATGCTGGATTCTAAACGGAGAAGCTTCTCTGACGCTTTTTCACAGAGATTTTGAAACTGAAATCTCCCATGCCGTTTCCACCATAGGCAGCAATGGGCTTCCCCATAGAACTTGCCAACCTGAATTCCTACAGGCTAGATGTGAGAGGCACATTCTGCTGCTTCCTCCCTTAGAGTTAAACTAGCTTCTGAAAGCTCAACCTCCGGGGAGTTTGTTTGGCAGAGATATAGAACACACTTTTCCAAGCCTGTTGGAAGGCATTTGCAGTTTCATTTCGCGTCTAATTTCCCAAACCAAACTGCTTGCAGCTCTAACTCCCTTCTAACTACCACTTCTTCGGTTCAGTGAGATATGCTGGATTCTAAACGGAGAAGCTTCTCTGACGCTTTTTTACAGAGATTTTGAAACTGAAATCTCCCATGCCGTTTCCACCATAGGCAGCAATGGGCTTCCCCATAGAACTTGCCAACCTGAATTCCTACAGGCTAGATGTGAGAGGCACATTCTGCTGCTTCCTCCCTAAGAGTTAAGCTTGCTTCTGAAAGCTCAACCTCCGGGGAGTCTGTTTGGCAGAGATATAGAACACACTTTTCCAAGCCTGTTGGAAGGCATTTGCAGTTTCATTTCGCGTCTAATTTCCCAAACCAAACTGCTTGCAGCTCTAACTGCCTTCTAACTACCACTTCTTCGGTTCAGTGAGATATGCTGGATTCTAAACGGAGAAGCTTCTCTGACGCTTTTTCACAGAGATTTTGAAACTGAAATCTCCCATGCCGTTTCCACCATAGGCAGCAATGGGCTTCCCCATAGAACTTGCCAACCTGAATTCCTACAGGCTAGATGTGAGAGGCACATTCTGCTGCTTCCTCCCTAACAGTTAAGCTTGCTTCTGAAAGCTCAAACTCCGGGGACTCTGTTTGGCACAGATATAGAACACACTTTTCCAAGCCTGTTGGAAGGCCTTTGCAGTGTCATTTCGCGTCTAATTTCCCAAACCAAACTGCTTGCAGCACTAACTCCCTTCTAACTACCACTTCTTCGGTTCAGTGAGATATGCTGGATTCTAAACGGAGAAGCTTCTCTGACGCTTTTTCACAGAGATTTTGAAACTGAAATTTCCAAACCCGTTTCCAACGAAGGCGCCAATGGGCTTCCCCATAGAACTTGCCAACCTGAATTCCTACAGGCTAGATGTGAGAGGCACATTCTCCTGCTTCCTCCCTTAGAGTTAAACTTGCTTCTGAAAGCTCAACCTCCGGAGAGTCTGTTTGGCAGAGTTATACAAAACACTTTTCCAAGCCTGTTGGAAGGCATTTGCAGTTTCATTTCGCGTCTAATTTCCCAAACCAAACTGCTTGCAGCTCTAACTGCCTTCTAACTACCACTTCTTCGGTTCAGTGAGATATGCTGGATTCTAAACGGAGAAGCTTCTCTGACGCTTTTTCACAGAGTTTTTGAAACTGAAATCTCCGATGCCGTTTCCACCATAGGCAGCAATGGGCTTCCCCATAGAACTTGCCAACCTGAATTCCTACAGGCTAGATGTGAGAGGCACATTCTGCTGCTTCCTCCCTAAGAGTTAAGCGTGCTTCTGAAAGCTCAACCTCCGGGGAGTTTGTTTGGCAGAGATATAGAACACACTTTTCCAAGCCTGTTGGAAGGCATTTGCAGTTTCATTTCGCGTCTAATTTCCCAAACCAAACTGCTTGCAGCTCTAACTCCCTTCTAACTACCACTTCTTCGGTTCAGTGAGATATGCTGGATTCTAAACGGAGAAGCTTCTCTGACGCTTTTTCACAGAGATTTTGAAACTGAAATCTCCCATGCTGTTTCCACCATAGCCAGCAATGGGCTTCCCCATAGAACTTGCCAACCTGAATTCCTACAGGCTTGATGTGAGAGGCACATTCTGCTGCTTCCTCCCTAAGAGTTAAGCTTGCTTCTGAAAGCTCAACCTCCGGGGAGTCTGTTTGGCAGAGATATAGAACACACTTTTCCAAGCCTGTTGGAAGGCCTTTGCAGTGTCATTTCGCATCTAATTTCCCAAACCAAACTGCTTGCAGCTCTAACTCCCTTCTAACTACCACTTCTTCGGTTCAGTGAGATATGCTGGATTCTAAACGGAGAAGCTTCTCTGACGCTTTTTCACAGAGATTTTGAAACTGAAATCTCCCATGCCGTTTCCACCATAGGCAGCAATGGGCTTCCCCATAGAACTTGCCAACCTGAATTCCTACAGGCTAGATGTGAGAGGCACATTCTGCTGCTTCCTCCCTTAGAGTTAAACTTGCTTCTGAAAGCTCAACCTCCGGGGAGTTTGTTTGGCAGAGATATAGAACACACTTTTCCAAGCCTGTTGGAAGGCATTTGCAGTTTCATTTCGCGTCTAATTTCCCAAACCAAACTGCTTGCAGCTCTAACTCCCTTCTAACTACCACTTCTTCGGTTCAGTGAGATATGCTGGATTCTAAACGGAGAAGCTTCTCTGACGCTTTTTCACAGAGATTTTGAAACTGAAATTTCCAAACCCGTTTCCAACGAAGGCGCCAATGGGCTTCCCCATAGAACTTGCCAACCTGAATTCCTACAGGCTAGATGTGAGAGGCACATTCTGCTGCTTCCTCCCTCAGAGTTAAACTAGCTTCTGAAAGCTCAACCTCCAGGGAGTCTGTTTGGCAGAGATATAGAACACACTTTTCCAAGCCTGTTGGAAGGCATTTGCAGTTTCATTTCGCGTCTAATTTCCCAAACCAAACTGCTTGCAGCTCTAACTGCCTTCTAACTACCACTTCTTCGGTTCAGTGAGATATGCTGGATTCTAAATGGAGAAGCTTCTCTGACGCTTTTTCACAGAGATTTTGAAACTGAAATTTCCAAACCCGTTTCCAACGAAGGCGCCAATGGGCTTCCCCATAGAACTTGCCAACCTGAATTCCTACAGGCTAGATGTGAGAGGCACATTCTGCTTCTTCCTCCCTTAGAGTTAAACTTGCTTCTGAAAGCTCAACCTCCGGGGAGTTTGTTTGGCAGAGATATAGAACACACTTTTCCAAGCCTGTTGGAAGGCATTTGCAGTTTCATTTAGCGTCTAATTTCCCAAACCAAACTGCTTGCAGCTCTAACTCCCTTCTAACTACCACTTCTTCGGTTCAGTGAGATATGCTGGATTCTAAACGGAGAAGCTTCTCTGACGCTTTTTCACAGAGATTTTGAAACTGAAATCTCCCATGCCGTTTCCACCATAGGCAGCAATGGGCTTCCCCATAGAACTTGCCAACCTGAATTCCAACAGGCTAGATGTGAGAGGCACATTCTGCTGCTTCCTCCCTTAGAGTTAAACTAGGTTCTGAAAGCTCAACCTCCGGGGAGTTTGTTTGGCAGAGATATAGAACACACTTTTCCAAGCCTGTTGGAAGGCATTTGCAGTTTCATTTCGCGTCTAATTTCCCAAACCAAACTGCTTGCAGCTCTAACTCCCTTCTAACTACCACTTCTTCGGTTCAGTGAGATATGCTGGATTCTAAACGGAGAAGCTTCTCTGACGCTTTTTCACAGAGATTTTGAAACTGAAATCTCCCATGCCGTTTCCACCATAGGCAGCAATGGGCTTCCCCATAGAACTTGCCAACCTGAATTCCTACAGGCTAGATGTGAGAGGCACATTCTGCTGCTTCCTCCCTTAGAGTTAAACTTGCTTCTGAAAGCTCAACCTCTGGGGAGTTTGTTTGGCAGAGATATAGAACACACTTTTCCAAGCCTGTTGGAAGGCATTTGCAGTTTCATTTCGCGTCTAATTTCCCAAACCAAACTGCTTGCAGCTCTAACTCCCTTCTAACTACCACTTCTTCGGTTCAGTGAGATATGCTGGATTCTAAACGGAGAAGCTTCTCTGACGCTTTTTCACAGAGATTTTGAAACTGAAATTTCCAAACACGTTTCCAACGAAGGCGCCAATGGGCTTCCCCATAGAACTTGCCAACCTGAATTCCTACAGGCTAGATGTGAGAGGCACATTCTGCTGCTTCCTCCCTTAGAGTTAAACTAGCTTCTGAAAGCTCAACCTCCGGGGAGTTTGTTTGGCAGAGATATAGAACACACTTTTCCAAGCCTGTTGGAAGGCATTTGCAGTTTCATTTCGCGTCTAATTTCCCAAACCAAACTGCTTGCAGCTCTAACTCCCTTCTAACTACCACTTCTTCGGTTCAGTGAGATATGCTGGATTCTAAACGGAGAAGCTTCTCTGACGCTTTTTTACAGAGATTTTGAAACTGAAATCTCCCATGCCGTTTCCACCATAGGCAGCAATGGGCTTCCCCATAGAACTTGCCAACCTGAATTCCTACAGGCTAGATGTGAGAGGCACATTCTGCTGCTTCCTCCCTAAGAGTTAAGCTTGCTTCTGAAAGCTCAACC
Organism: Cynocephalus volans; assembly: GCF_027409185.1. Taxonomy (NCBI): domain Eukaryota; kingdom Metazoa; phylum Chordata; class Mammalia; order Dermoptera; family Cynocephalidae; genus Cynocephalus; species Cynocephalus volans. Next base: position 874,068 of record NW_026902471.1, on the reverse strand, counting down.
TCCGGGGAGTCTGTTTGGCAGAGATATAGAACACACTTTTCCAAGCCTGTTGGAAGGCATTTGCAGTTTCATTTCGCGTCTAATTTCCCAAACCAAACTGCTTGCAGCTCTAACTGCCTTCTAACTACCACTTCTTCGGTTCAGTGAGATATGCTGGATTCTAAACGGAGAAGCTTCTCTGACGCTTTTTCACAGAGATTTTGAAACTGAAATCTCCCATGCCGTTTCCACCATAGGCAGCAATGGGCTTCCCCATAGAACTTGCCAACCTGAATTCCTACAGGCTAGATGTGAGAGGCACATTCTGCTGCTTCCTCCCTAACAGTTAAGCTTGCTTCTGAAAGCTCAAACTCCGGGGACTCTGTTTGGCACAGATATAGAACACACTTTTCCAAGCCTGTTGGAAGGCCTTTGCAGTGTCATTTCGCGTCTAATTTCCCAAACCAAACTGCTTGCAGCACTAACTCCCTTCTAACTACCACTTCTTCGGTTCAGTGAGATATGCTGGATTCTAAACGGAGAAGCTTCTCTGACGCTTTTTCACAGAGATTTTGAAACTGAAATTTCCAAACCCGTTTCCAACGAAGGCGCCAATGGGCTTCCCCATAGAACTTGCCAACCTGAATTCCTACAGGCTAGATGTGAGAGGCACATTCTCCTGCTTCCTCCCTTAGAGTTAAACTTGCTTCTGAAAGCTCAACCTCCGGAGAGTCTGTTTGGCAGAGTTATACAAAACACTTTTCCAAGCCTGTTGGAAGGCATTTGCAGTTTCATTTCGCGTCTAATTTCCCAAACCAAACTGCTTGCACCTCTAACTCCCTTCTAACTACCACTTCTTCGGTTCAGTGAGATATGCTGGATTCTAAACGGAGAAGCTTCTCTGACGCTTTTTCACAGAGATTTTGAAACTGAAATCTCCCATGCCGTTTCCACCATAGGCAGCAATGGGCTTCCCCATAGAACTTGCCAACCTGAATTCCTACAGGCTAGATGTGAGAGGCACATTCTGCTGCTTCCTCCCTTAGAGTTAAACTTGCTTCTGAAAGCTCAACCTCCGGGGAGTTTGTTTGGCAGAGATATAGAACACACTTTTCCAAGCCTGTTGGAAGGCATTTGTAGTTTCATTTCGCGTCTAATTTCCCAAACCAAACTGCTTGCAGCTCTAACTGCCTTCTAACTACCACTTCTTCGGTTCAGTGAGATATGCTGGATTCTAAACGGAGAAGCTTCTCTGACGCTTTTTCACAGAGTTTTTGAAACTGAAATCTCCGATGCCGTTTCCACCATAGGCAGCAATGGGCTTCCCCATAGAACTTGCCAACCTGAATTCCTACAGGCTAGATGTGAGAGGCACATTCTGCTGCTTCCTCCCTAAGAGTTAAGCTTGCTTCTGAAAGCTCAACCTCCGGGGAGTTTGTTTGGCAGAGATATAGAACACACTTTTCCAAGCCTGTTGGAAGGCATTTGCAGTTTCATTTCGCGTCTAATTTCCCAAACCAAACTGCTTGCAGCTCTAACTCCCTTCTAACTACCACTTCTTCGGTTCAGTGAGATATGCTGGATTCTAAACGGAGAAGCTTCTCTGACGCTTTTTCACAGAGATTTTGAAACTGAAATTTCCAAACCCGTTTCCAACGAAGGCACCAAAGGGCTTCCCCATAGAACTTGCCAACCTGAATTCCTACAGGCTAGATGTGAGAGGCACATTCTGCTGCTTCCTCCCTTAGAGTTAAACTAGCTTCTGAAAGCTCAACCTCCGGGGAGTTTGTTTGGCAGAGATATAGAACACACTTTTCCAAGCCTGTTGGAAGGCATTTGCAGTTTCATTTCGCGTCTAATTTCCCAAACCAAACTGCTTGCAGCTCTAACTGCCTTCTAACTACCACTTCTTCGGTTCAGTGAGATATGCTGGATTCTAAACGGAGAAGCTTCTCTGACGCTTTTTCACAGAGATTTTGAAACTGAAATCTCCCATGCCGTTTCCACCATAGGCAGCAATGGGCTTCCCCATAGAACTTGCCAACCTGAATTCCTACAGGCTAGATGTGAGAGGCACATTCTGCTGCTTCCTCCCTAAGAGTTAAGCTTGCTTCTGAAAGCTCAACCTCCGGGGAGTTTGTTTGGCAGAGATATAGAACACACTTTTCCAAGCCTGTTGGAAGGCATTTGCAGTTTCATTTCGCGTCTAATTTCCCAAACCAAACTGCTTGCAGCTCTAACTCCCTTCTAACTACCACTTCTTCGGTTCAGTGAGATATGCTGGATTCTAAACGGAGAAGCTTCTCTGACGCTTTTTCACAGAGATTTTGAAACTGAAATTTCCAAACCCGTTTCCAACGAAGGCGCCAATGGGCTTCCCCATAGAACTTGCCAACCTGAATTCCTACAGGCTAGATGTGAGAGGCACATTCTGCTGCTTCCTCCCTTAGAGTTAAACTAGCTTCTGAAAGCTCAACCTCCGGGGAGTTTGTTTGGCAGAGATATAGAACACACTTTTCCAAGCCTGTTGGAAGGCATTTGCAGTTTCATTTCGCGTCTAATTTCCCAAACCAAACTGCTTGCAGCTCTAACTGCCTTCTAACTACCACTTCTTCGGTTCAGTGAGATATGCTGGATTCTAAACGGAGAAGCTTCTCTGACGCTTTTTCACAGAGATTTTGAAACTGAAATCTCCCATGCTGTTTCCACCATAGCCAGCAATGGGCTTCCCCATAGAACTTGCCAACCTGAATTCCTACAGGCTAGATGTGAGACGCACATTCTGCTGCTTCCTGCCTTAGAGTTAACCTAGCTTCTGAAAGCTCAACCTCCAGGGAGTCTGTTTGGCAGAGATAGAGAACACACTTTTCCAAGCCTGTTGGAAGGCCTTTGCAGTGTCATTTCGCATCTAATTTCCCAAACCAAACTGCTTGCAGCTCTAACTCCCTTCTAACTACCACTTCTTCGGTTCAGTGAGATATGCTGGATTCTAAACGGAGAAGCTGCTCTGACGCTTTTTCACAGAGATTTTGAAACTGAAATTTCCAAACCCGTTTCCAACGAAGGCGCCAATGGGCTTCCCCATAGAACTTGCCAACCTGAATTCCTACAGGCTAGATGTGAGAGGCACATTCTGCTGCTTCCTCCCTAAGAGTTAAGCTTGCTTCTGAAAGCTCAACCTCCGGGGACTCTGTTTGGCACAGATATAGAACACACTTTTCCAAGCCTGTTGGAAGGCCTTTGCAGTGTCATTTCGCATCTAATTTCCCAAACCAAACTGCTTGCAGCTCTAACTCCCTTCTAACTACCACTTCTTCGGTTCAGTGAGATATGCTGGATTCTAAACGGAGAAGCTTCTCTGACGCTTTTTCACAGAGATTTTAAAACTGAAATCTCCCATGCCGTTTCCACCATAGGCAGCAATGGGCTTCCCCATAGAACTTGCCAACATGAATTCCTACAGGCTAGATGTGAGAGGCACATTCTGCTGCTTCCTCCCTTAGAGTTAAACTTGCTTCTGAAAGCTCAACCTCCGGGGAGTTTGTTTGGCAGAGATATAGAACACACTTTTCCAAGCCTGTTGGAAGGCATTTGCAGTTTCATTTCGCGTCTAATTTCCCAAACCAAACTGCTTGCAGCTCTAACTCCCTTCTAACTACCACTTCTTCGGTTCAGTGAGATATGCTGGATTCTAAACGGAGAAGCTTCTCTGACGCTTTTTCACAGAGATTTTGAAACTGAAATTTCCAAACCCGTTTCCAACGAAGGCGCCAATGGGCTTCCCCATAGAACTTGCCAACCTGAATTCCTACAGGCTAGATGTGAGAGGCACATTCTGCTTCTTCCTCCCTTAGAGTTAAACTTGCTTCTGAAAGCTCAACCTCCGGGGAGTTTGTTTGGCAGAGATATAGAACACACTTTTCCAAGCCTGTTGGAAGGCATTTGCAGTTTCATTTCGCGTCTAATTTCCCAAACCAAACTGCTTGCAGCTCTAACTCCCTTCTAACTACCACTTCTTCGGTTCAGTGAGATATGCTGGATTCTAAACGGAGAAGCTTCTCTGACGCTTTTTCACAGAGATTTTGAAACTGAAATCTCCCATGCCGTTTCCACCATAGGCAGCAATGGGCTTCCCCATAGAACTTGCCAACCTGAATTCCTACAGGCTAGATGTGAGAGGCACATTCTGCTGCTTCCTCCCTTAGAGTTAAACTAGCTTCTGAAAGCTCAACCTCCGGGGAGTTTGTTTGGCAGAGATATAGAACACACTTTTCCAAGCCTGTTGGAAGGCATTTGCAGTTTCATTTCGCGTCTAATTTCCCAAACCAAACTGCTTGCAGCTCTAACTCCCTTCAAACTACCACTTCTTCGGTTCAGTGAGATATGCTGGATTCTAAACGGAGAAGCTTCTCTGACGCTTTTTTACAGAGATTTTGAAACTGAAATCTCCCATGCCGTTTCCACCATAGGGAGCAATGGGCTTCCCCATAGAATTTGCCAACCTGAATTCCTACAGGCTAGATGTGAGAGGCACATTCTGCTGCTTCCTCCCTTAGAGTTAAACTTGCTTCTGAAAGCTCAACCTCCGGGGAGTTTTTTTGGCAGAGATATAGAACACACTTTTCCAAGCCTGTTGGAAGGCATTTGCAGTTTCATTTCGCGTCTAATTTCCCAAACCAAACTGCTTGCAGCTCTAACTCCCTTCTAACTACCACTTCTTCGGTTCAGTGAGATATGCTGGATTCTAAACGGAGAAGCTTCTCTGACGCTTTTTCACAGAGATTTTGAAACTGAAATTTCCAAACCCGTTTCCAACGAAGGCGCCAATGGGCTTCCCCATAGAACTTGCCAACCTGAATTCCTACAGGCTAGATGTGAGAGGCACATTCTGCTGCTTCCTCCCTTAGAGTTAAACTAGCTTCTGAAAGCTCAACCTCCGGGGAGTTTGTTTGGCAGAGATATAGAACACACTTTTCCAAGCCTGTTGGAAGGCATTTGCAGTTTCATTTCGCGTCTAATTTCCCAAACCAAACTGCTTGCAGCTCTAACTGCCTTCTAACTACCACTTCTTCGGTTCAGTGAGATATGCTGGATTCTAAACGGAGAAGCTTCTCTGACGCTTTTTCACAGAGATTTTGAAACTGAAATCTCCCATGCCGTTTCCACCATAGGCAGCAATGGGCTTCCCCATAGAACTTGCCAACCTGAATTCCTACAGGCTAGATGTGAGAGGCACATTCTGCTGCTTCCTCCCTAAGAGTTAAGCTTGCTTCTGAAAGCTCAACCTCCGGGAAGTTTGTTTGGCAGAGATATAGAACACACTTTTCCAAGCCTGTTGGAAGGCATTTGCAGTTTCATTTCGCGTCTAATTTCCCAAACCAAACTGCTTGCAGCTCTAACTCCCTTCTAACTACCACTTCTTCGGTTCAGTGAGATATGCTGGATTCTAAACGGAGAAGCTTCTCTGACGCTTTTTCACAGAGATTTTGAAACTGAAATTTCCAAACCCGTTTCCAACGAAGGCGCCAATGGGCTTCCCCATAGAACTTGCCAACCTGAATTCCTACAGGCTAGAAGTGAGAGGCACATTCTGCTGCTTCCTCCCTTAGAGGTAAACTAGCTTCTGAAAGCTCAACCTCCGGGGAGTTTGTTTGGCAGAGATATAGAACACACTTTTCCAAGCCTGTTGGAAGGCATTTGCAGTTTCATTTCGCGTCTAATTTCCCAAACCAAACTGCTTGCAGCTCTAACTGCCTTCTAACTACCACTTCTTCGGTTCAGTGAGATATGCTGGATTCTAAACGGAGAAGCTTCTCTGACGCTTTTTCACAGAGATTTTGAAACTGAAATCTCCCATGCTGTTTCCACCATAGCCAGCAATGGGCTTCCCCATAGAACTTGCCAACCTGAATTCCTACAGGCTTGATGTGAGAGGCACATTCTGCTGCTTCCTCCCTAAGAGTTAAGCTTGCTTCTGAAAGCTCAACCTCCGGGGACTCTGTTTGGCACAGATATAGAACACACTTTTCCAAGCCTGTTGGAAGGCCTTTGCAGTGTCATTTCGCATCTAATTTCCCAAACCAAACTGCTTGCAGCTCTAACTCCCTTCTAACTACCACTTCTTCGGTTCAGTGAGATATGCTGGATTCTAAACGGAGAAGCTTCTCTGACGCTTTTTCACAGAGATTTTGAAACTGAAATCTCCCATGCCGTTTCCACCATAGGCAGCAATGGGCTTCCCCATAGAACTTGCCAACCTGAATTCCTACAGGCTAGATGTGAGAGGCACATTCTGCTGCTTCCTCCCTTAGAGTTAAACTTGCTTCTGAAAGCTCAACCTCCGGGGAGTTTGTTTGGCAGAGATATAGAACACACTTTTCCAAGCCTGTTGGAAGGCATTTGCAGTTTCATTTCGCGTCTAATTTCCCAAACCAAACTGCTTGCAGCTCTAACTCCCTTCTAACTACCACTTCTTCGGTTCAGTGAGATATGCTGGATTCTAAACGGAGAAGCTTCTCTGACGCTTTTTCACAGAGATTTTGAAACTGAAATTTCCAAACCCGTTTCCAACGAAGGCGCCAATGGGCTTCCCCATAGAACTTGCCAACCTGAATTCCTACAGGCTAGATGTGAGAGGCACATTCTGCTGCTTCCTCCCTTAGAGTTAAACTAGCTTCTGAAAGCTCAACCTCCAGGGAGTCTGTTTGGCAGAGATATAGAACACACTTTTCCAAGCCTGTTGGAAGGCATTTGCAGTTTCATTTCGCGTCTAATTTCCCAAACCAAACTGCTTGCAGCTCTAACTGCCTTCTAACTACCACTTCTTCGGTTCAGTGAGATATGCTGGATTCTAAACGGAGAAGCTTCTCTGACGCTTTTTCACAGAGATTTTGAAACTGAAATTTCCAAACCCGTTTCCAACGAAGGCGCCAATGGGCTTCCCCATAGAACTTGCCAACCTGAATTCCTACAGGCTATATGTGAGAGGCACATTCTGCTTCTTCCTCCCTTAGAGTTAAACTTGCTTCTGAAAGCTCAACCTCCGGGGAGTTTGTTTGGCAGAGATATAGAACACACTTTTCCAAGCCTGTTGGAAGGCATTTGCAGTTTCATTTCGCGTCTAATTTCCCAAACCAAACTGCTTGCAGCTCTAACTCCCTTCTAACTACCACTTCTTCGGTTCAGTGAGATATGCTGGATTCTAAACGGAGAAGCTTCTCTGACGCTTTTTCACAGAGATTTTGAAACTGAAATCTCCCATGCTGTTTCCACCATAGCCAGCAATGGGCTTCCCCATAGAACTTGCCAACCTGAATTCCTACAGGCTAGATGTGAGAGGCACATTCTGCTGCTTCCTCCCTTAGAGTTAAACTAGCTTCTGAAAGCTCAACCTCCGGGGAGTCTGTTTGGCAGAGATATAGAACACACTTTTCCAAGCCTGTTGGAAGGCATTTGCAGTTTCATTTCGCGTCTAATTTCCCAAACCAAACTGCTTGCAGCTCTAACTGCCTTCTAACTACCACTTCTTCGGTTCAGTGAGATATGCTGGATTCTAAACGGAGAAGCTTCTCTGACGCTTTTTCACAGAGATTTTGAAACAGAAATCTCCCATGCCGTTTCCACCATAGGCAGCAATGGGCTTCCCCATAGAACTTGCCAACCAGAATTCCTACAGGCTAGATGTGAGAGGCACATTCTGCTGCTTCCTACCTTAGAGTTAAACTAGCTTCTGAAAGCTCAACCTTCGGGGAGTTTGTTTGGCAGAGATATAGAACACACTTTTCCAAGCCTGTTGGAAGGCATTTGCAGTTTCATTTCGCGTCTAATTTCCCAAACCAAACTGCTTGCAGCTCTAACTCCCTTCTAACTACCACTTCTTCGGTTCAGTGAGATATGCTGGATTCTAAACGGAGAAGCTTCTCTGACGCTTTTTCACAGAGATTTTGAAACTGAAATCTCCCATGCCGTTTCCACCATAGGCAGCAATGGGCTTCCCCATAGAACTTGCCAACCTGAATTCCTACAGGCTAGATGTGAGAGGCACATTCTGCTGCTTCCTCCCTAACAGTTAAGCTTGCTTCTGAAAGCTCAACCTCCGGGGACTCTGTTTGGCACAGATATAGAACACACTTTTCCAAGCCTGTTGGAAGGCCTTTGCAGTGTCATTTCGCATCTAATTTCCCAAACCAAACTGCTTGCAGCTCTAACTCCCTTCTAACTACCACTTCTTCGGTTCAGTGAGATATGCTGGATTCTAAACGGAGAAGCTTCTCTGACGCTTTTTCACAGAGATTTTGAAACTGAAATCTCCCATGCCGTTTCCACCATAGGCAGCAATGGGCTTCCCCATAGAACTTGCCAACCTGAATTCCTAAAGGCTAGATGTGAGAGGCACATTCTGCTGCTTCCTCCCTTAGAGTTAAACTTGCTTCTGAAAGCTCAACCTCCGGGGAGTTTGTTTGGCAGAGATATAGAACACACTTTTCCAAGCCTGTTGGAAGGCATTTGCAGTTTCATTTCGCGTCTAATTTCCCAAACCAAACTGCTTGCAGCTCTAACTCCCTTCTAACTACCACTTCTTCGGTTCAGTGAGATATGCTGGATTCTAAACGGAGAAGCTTCTCTGACGCTTTTTCACAGAGATTTTGAAACTGAAATTTCCAAACCCGTTTCCAACGAAGGCGCCAATGGGCTTCCCCATAGAACTTGCCAACCTGAATTCCTACAGGCTAGATGTGAGAGGCACATTCTGCTGCTTCCTCCCTTAGAGTTAAACTAGCTTCTGAAAGCTCAACCTCCGGGGAGTTTGTTTGGCAGAGATATAGAACACACTTTTCCAAGCCTGTTGGAAGGCATTTGCAGTTTCATTTCGCATCTAATTTCCCAAACCAAACTGCTTGCAGCTCTAACTGCCTTCTAACTACCACTTCTTCGGTTCAGTGAGATATGCTGGATTCTAAACGGAGAAGCTTCTCTAACGCTTTTTCACAGAGATTTTGAAACTGAAATCTCCCATGCCGTTTCCACCATAGGCAGCAATGGGCTTCCCCATAGAACTTGCCAACCTGAATTCCTACAGGCTAGATGTGAGAGGCACATTCTGCTGCTTCCTCCCTTAGAGTTAAACTAGCTTCTGAAAGCTCAACCTCCGGGGAGTTTGTTTGGCAGAGATATAGAACACACTTTTCCAAGCCTGTTGGAAGGCATTTGCAGTTTCATTTCGCGTCTAATTTCCCAAACCAAACTGCTTGCAGCTCTAACTCCCTTCTAACTACCACTTCTTCGGTTCAGTGAGATATGCTGGATTCTAAACGGAGAAGCTTCTCTGCCGCTTTTTCACAGAGATTTTGAAACTGAAATTTCCAAACCCGTTTCCAACGAAGGCGCCATTGGGCTTCCCCATAGAACTTGCCAACCTGAATTCCTACAGGCTAGATGTGAGAGGCACATTCTGCTGCTTCCTCCCTTAGAGTTAAACTAGCTTCTGAAAGCTCAACCTCCGGGGAGTTTGTTTGGCAGAGATATAGAACACACTTTTCCAAGCCTGTTGGAAGGCATTTGCAGTTTCATTTCGCGTCTAATTTCCCAAACCAAACTGCTTGCAGCTCTAACTCCCTTCTAACTACCACTTCTTCGGTTCAGTGAGATATGCTGGATTCTAAACGGAGAAGCTTCTCTGACGCTTTTTCACAGAGATTTTGAAACTGAAATCTCCCATGCCGTTTCCACCATAGGCAGCAATGGGCTTCCCCATAGAACTTGCCAACCTGAATTCCTACAGGCTAGATGTGAGAGGCACATTCTGCTGCTTCCTCCCTAACAGTTAAGCTTGCTTCTGAAAGCTCAACCTCCGGGGACTCTGTTTGGCACAGATATAGAACACACATTTCCAAGCCTGTTGAAAGGCCTTTGCAGTGTCATTTCGCATCTAATTTCCCAAGCCAAACTGCTTGCAGCTCTAACTCCCTTCTAACTACCACTTCTTCGGTTCAGTGAGATATGCTGGATTCTAAACGGAGAAGCTTCTCTGACGCTTTTTCACAGAGATTTTGAAACTGAAATCTCCCATGCCGTTTCCACCATAGGCAGCAATGGGCTTCCCCATAGAACTTGCCAACCTGAATTCCTAAAGGCTAGATGTGAGAGGCACATTCTGCTGCTTCCTCCCTTAGAGTTAAACTTGCTTCTGAAAGCTCAACCTCCGGGGAGTTTGTTTGGCAGAGATATAGAACACACTTTTCCAAGCCTGTTGGAAGGCATTTGCAGTTTCATTTCGCGTCTAATTTCCCAAACCAAACTGCTTGCAGCTCTACCTTCCTTCTAACTACCACTTCTTCGGTTCAGTGAGATATGCTGGATTCTAAACGGAGAAGCTTCTCTGACGCTTTTTCACAGAGATTTTGAAACTGAAATTTCCAAACCCGTTTCCAACGAAGGCGCCAATGGGCTTCCCCATAGAACTTGCCAACCTGAATTCCTACAGGCTAGATGTGAGAGGCACATTCTGCTGCTTCCTCCCTTAGAGTTAAACTTGCTTCTGAAAGCTCAACCTCCGGGGAGTCTGTTTGGCAGAGATATAGAACACACTTTTCCTAGCCTGTTGGAAGGCATTTGCAGTTTCATTTCGCGTCTAATTTCCCAAACCAAACTGCTTGCAGCTCTAACTCCCTTCTAACTACCACTTCTTCGGTTCAGTGAGATATGCTGGATTCTAAACGGAGAAGCTTCTCTGACGCTTTTTCACAGAGATTTTGAAACTGAAACTTCCAAACCCGTTTCCAACGAAGGCGACAATGGGCTTCCCCATAGAACTTGCCAACCTGAATTCCTACAGGCTAGATGTGAGAGGCACATTCTGCTGCTTCCTCCCTTAGAGTTAAACTAGCTTCTGAAAGCTCAACCTCCGGGGAGTTTGTTTGGCAGAGATATAGAACACACTTTTCCAAGCCTGTTGGAAGGCATTTGCAGTTTCATTTCGCGTCTAATTTCCCAAACCAAACTGCTTGCAGCTCTAACTCCCTTCTAACTACCACTTCTTCGGTTCAGTGAGATATGCTGGATTCTAAACGGAGAAGCTTCTCTGACGCTTTTTCACAGAGATTTTGAAACTGAAATCTCCCATGCTGTTTCCACCATAGGCAGCAATGGGCTTCCCCATAGAACTTGCCAACCTGAATTCCTACAGGCTAGATGTGAGAGGCACATTCTGCTGCTTCCTCCCTTAGAGTTAAACTAGCTTCTGAAAGCTCAACCTCCGGGGAGTCTGTTTGGCAGAGATATAGAACACACTTTTCCAAGCCTGTTGGAAGGCATTTGCAGTTTCATTTCGCGTCTAATTTCCCAAACCAAACTGCTTGCAGCTCTAACTGCCTTCTAACTACCACTTCTTCGGTTCAGTGAGATATGCTGGATTCTAAACGGAGAAGCTTCTCTGACGCTTTTTCACAGAGATTTTGAAACTGAAATCTCCCATGCCGTTTCCACCATAGGCAGCAATGGGCTTCCCCATAGAACTTGCCAACCAGAATTCCTACAGGCTAGATGTGAGAGGCACATTCTGCTGCTTCCTCCCTTAGAGTTAAACTAGCTTCTGAAAGCTCAACCTTCGGGGAGTTTGTTTGGCAGAGATATAGAACACACTTTTCCAAGCCTGTTGGAAGGCATTTGCAGTTTCATTTCGCGTCTAATTTCCCAAACCAAACTGCTTGCTGCTCTAACTCCCTTCTAACTACCACTTCTTCGGTTCAGTGAGATATGCTGGATTCTAAACGGAGAAGCTTCTCTGACGCTTTTTCACAGAGATTTTGAAACTGAAATCTCCCATGCCGTTTCCACCATAGGCAGCAATGGGCTTCCCCATAGAACTTGCCAACCTGAATTCCTACAGGCTAGATGTGAGAGGCACATTCTGCTGCTTCCTCCTTAACAGTTAAGCTTGCTTCTGAAAGCTCAACCTCCGGGGACTCTGTTTGGCACAGATATAGAACACACTTTTCCAAGCCTGTTGGAAGGCCTTTGCAGTGTCATTTCGCATCTAATTTCCCAAACCAAACTGCTTGCAGCTCTAACTCCCTTCTAACTACCACTTCTTCGGTTCAGTGAGATATGCTGGATTCTAAACGGAGAAGCTTCTCTGACGCTTTTTCACAGAGATTTTGAAACTGAAATCTCCCATGCCGTTTCCACCATAGGCAGCAATGGGCTTCCCCATAGAACTTGCCAACCTGAATTCCTAAAGGCTAGATGTGAGAGGCACATTCTGCTGCTTCCTCCCTTAGAGTTAAACTTGCTTCTGAAAGCTCAACCTCCGGGGAGTTTGTTTGGCAGAGATATAGAACACACTTTTCCAAGCCTGTTGGAAGGCATTTGCAGTTTCATTTCGCGTCTAATTTCCCAAACCAAACTGCTTGCAGCTCTAACTCCCTTCTAACTACCACTTCTTCGGTTCAGTGAGATATGCTGGATTCTAAACGGAGAAGCTTCTCTGACGCTTTTTCACAGAGATTTTGAAACTGAAATTTCCAAACCCGTTTCCAACGAAGGCGCCAATGGGCTTCCCCATAGAACTTGCCAACCTGAATTCCTACAGGCTAGATGTGAGAGGCACATTCTGCTGCTTCCTCCCTTAGAGTTAAACTAGCTTCTGAAAGCTCAACCTCCGGGGAGTTTGTTTGGCAGAGATATAGAACACAATTTTCCAAGCCTGTTGGAAGGCATTTGCAGTTTCATTTCGCATCTAATTTCCCAAATCAAACTGCTTGCAGCTCTAACTGCCTTCTAACTACCACTTCTTCGGTTCAGTGAGATATGCTGGATTCTAAACGGAGAAGCTTCTCTAACGCTTTTTCACAGAGATTTTGAAACTGAAATCTCCCATGCCGTTTCCACCATAGGCAGCAATGGGCTTCCCCATAGAACTTGCCAACCTGAATTCCTACAGGCTAGATGTGAGAGGCACATTCTGCTGCTTCCTCCCTTAGAGTTAAACTAGCTTCTGAAAGCTCAACCTCCGGGGAGTTTGTTTGGCAGAGATATAGAACACACTTTTCCAAGCCTGTTGGAAGGCATTTGCAGTTTCATTTCGCGTCTAATTTCCCAAACCAAACTGCTTGCAGCTCTAACTCCCTTCTAACTACCACTTCTTCGGTTCAGTGAGATATGCTGGATTCTAAACGGAGAAGCTTCTCTGACGCTTTTTCACAGAGATTTTGAAACTGAAATTTCCAAACCCGTTTCCAACGAAGGCGCCATTGGGCTTCCCCATAGAACTTGCCAACCTGAATTCCTACAGGCTAGATGTGAGAGGCACATTCTGCTGCTTCCTCCCTTAGAGTTAAACTAGCTTCTGAAAGCTCAACCTCCGGGGAGTTTGTTTGGCAGAGATATAGAACACACTTTTCCAATCCTGTTGGAAGGCATTTGCAGTTTCATTTCGCGTCTAATTTCCCAAACCAAACTGCTTGCAGCTCTAACTCCCTTCTAACTACCACTTCTTCGGTTCAGTGAGATATGCTGGATTCTAAACGGAGAAGCTTCACTGACGCTTTTTCACAAGATTTTGAAACTGAAATCTCCCATGCTGTTTCCACCATAGGCAGCAATGGGCTTCCACATAGAACTTGCCAACCTGAATTCCTACAGGCTAGATGTGAGAGGCACATTCTGCTGCTTCATCCCTTAGAGTTAAACTAGCTTCTGAAAGCTCAACCTCCGGGGAGTCTGTTTGGCAGAGATATAGAACACACTTTTCCAATCCTGTTGGAAGGCATTTGCAGTTTCATTTCGCGTCTAATTTCCCAAACCAAACTGCTTGCAGCTCTAACTGCCCTCTAACTACCACTTCTTCGGTTCAGTGAGATATGCTGGATTCTAAACGGAGAAGCTTCTCTGACGCTTTTTCACAGAGATTTTGAAACTGAAATCTCCCATGTCGTTTCCACCATAGGCAGCAATGGGCTTCCCCATAGAACTTGCCAACCTGAATTCCTACAGGCTAGATGTGAGAGGCACATTCTGCTGCTTCCTCCCTTAGAGTTAAACTAGCTTCTGAAAGCTCAACCTCCGGGGAGTTTGTTTGGCAGAGATATAGAACACACTTTTCCAAGCCTGTTGGAAGGCATTTGCAGGTTCATTTCGCGTCTAATTTCCCAAACCAAACTGCTTGCAGCTCTAACTCCCTTCTAACTACCACTTCTTCGGTTCAGTGAGATATGCTGGATTCTAAACGGAGAAGCTTCTCTGACGCTTTTTCACAGAGATTTTGAAACTGAAATCTCCCATGCCGTTTCCACCATAGGCAGCAATGGGCTTCCCCATAGAACTTGCCAACCTGAATTCCTACAGGCTAGATGTGAGAGGCACATTCTGCTGCTTCCTCCCTAACAGTTAAGCTTGCTTCTGAAAGCTCAACCTCCGGGGACTCTGTTTGGCACAGATATAGAACACACTTTTCCAAGCCTGTTGGAAGGCCTTTGCAGTGTCATTTCGCATCTAATTTCCCAAACCAAACTGCTTGCAGCTCTAACTCCCTTCTAACTACCACTTCTTCGGTTCAGTGAGATATGCTGGATTCTAAACGGAGAAGCTTCTCTGACGCTTTTTCACAGAGATTTTGAAACTGAAATCTCCCATGCCGTTTCCACCATAGGCAGCAATGGGCTTCCCCATAGAACTTGCCAACCTGAATTCCTAAAGGCTAGATGTGAGAGGCACATTCTGCTGCTTCCTCCCTTAGAGTTAAACTTGCTTCTGAAAGCTCAACCTCCGGGGAGTTTGTTTGGCAGAGATATAGAACACACTTTTCCAAGCCTGTTGGAAGGCATTTGCAGTTTCATTTCGCGTCTAATTTCCCAAACCAAACTGCTTGCAGCTCTAACTCCCTTCTAACTACCACTTCTTCGGTTCAGTGAGATATGCTGGATTCTAAACGGAGAAGCTTCTCTGACGCTTTTTCACAGAGATTTTGTAACTGAAATTTCCAAACCCGTTTCCAACGAAGGCGCAAATGGGCTTCCCCATAGAACTTGCCAACCTGAATTCCTACAGGCTAGATGTGAGAGGCACATTCTGCTGCTTCCTCCCTTAGAGTTAAACTAGCTTCTGAAAGCTCAACCTCCGGGGAGTTTGTTTGGCAGAGATATAGAACACACTTTTCCAAGCCTGTTGGAAGGCATTTGCAGTTTCATTTCGCGTCTAATTTCCCAAACCAAACTGCTTGCAGCTCTAACTGCCCTCTAACTACCACTTCTTCGGTTCAGTGAGATATGCTGGATTCTAAACGGAGAAGCTTCTCTGACGCTTTTTCACAGAGATTTTGAAACTGAAATCTCCCATGCCGTTTCCACCATAGGCAGCAATGGGCTTCCCCATAGAACTTGCCAACCTGAATTCCTACAGGCTAGATGTGAGAGGCACATTCTGCTGCTTCCTCCCTAACAGTTAAGCTTGCTTCTGAAAGCTCAACCTCCGGGGACTCTGTTTGGCACAGATATAGAACACACTTTTCCAAGCCTGTTGGAAGGCCTTTGCAGTGTCATTTCGCATCTAATTTCCCAAACCAAACTGCTTGCAGCTCTAACTCCCTTCTAACTACCACTTCTTCGGTTCAGTGAGATATGCTGGATTCTAAACGGAGAAGCTTCTCTGACGCTTTTTCACAGAGATTTTGAAACTGAAATCTCCCATGCCGTTTCCACCATAGGCAGCAATGGGCTTCCCCATAGAACTTGCCAACCTGAATTCCTAAAGGCTAGATGTGAGAGGCACATTCTGCTGCTTCCTCCCTTAGAGTTAAACTTGCTTCTGAAAGCTCAACCTCCGGGGAGTTTGTTTGGCAGAGATATAGAACACACTTTTCCAAGCCTGTTGGAAGGCATTTGCAGTTTCATTTCGCGTCTAATTTCCCAAACCAAACTGCTTGCAGCTCTAACTGCCTTCTAACTACCACTTCTTCGGTTCAGTGAGATATGCTGGATTCTAAACGGAGAAGCTTCTCTGACGCTTTTTCACAGAGATTTTGAAACTGAAATCTCCCATGCCGTTTCCACCATAGGCAGCAATGGGCTTCCCCATAGAACTTGCCAACCTGAATTCCTACAGGCTAGATGTGAGAGGCACATTCTGCTGCTTCCTCCCTAAGAGTTAAGCTTGCTTCTGAAAGCTCAACCTCCGGGGACTCTGTTTGGCACATATATAGAACACACTTTTCCTAGCCTGTTGGAAGGCCTTTGCAGTGTCATTTCCAATCTAATTGCCCAAACCAAACTGCTTGCAGCTCTAACTCCCTTCTAACTACCACTTCTTCGGTTCAGTGAGATATGCTGGATTCTAAACGGAGAAGCTTCTCTGACGCTTTTTCACAGAGATTTTGAAACTGAAATCTCCCATGCCGTTTCCACCATAGGCAGCAATGGGCTTCCCCATAGAACTTGCCAACCTGAATTCCTAAAGGCTAGATGTGAGAGGCACATTCTGCTGCTTCCTCCCTTAGAGTTAAACTTGCTTCTGAAAGCTCAACCTCCGGGGAGTTTGTTTGGCAGAGATATAGAACACACTTTTCCAAGCCTGTTGGAAGGCATTTGCAGTTTCATTTCGCGTCTAATTTCCCAAACCAAACTGCTTGCAGCTCTAACTCCCTTCTAACTACCACTTCTTCGGTTCAGTGAGATATGCTGGATTCTAAACGGAGAAGCTTCTCTGACGCTTTTTCACAGAGATTTTGAAACTGAAATCTCCCATGCCGTTTCCACCATAGGCAGCAATGGGCTTACCCATAGAACTTGCCAACCTGAATTCCTACAGGCTAGATGTGAGAGGCACATTCTGCTGCTTCCTCCCTTAGAGTTAAACTAGCTTCTGAAAGCTCAACCTCCGGGGAGTTTGTTTGGCAGAGATATAGAACACACTTTTCCAAGCCTGTTGGAAGGCATTTGCAGTTTCATTTCGCGTCTAATTTCCCAAACCAAACTGCTTGCAGCTCTAACTCCCTTCTAACTACCACTTCTTCGGTTCAGTGAGATATGCTGGATTCTAAACGGAGAAGCTTCTCTGACGCTTTTTCACAGAGATTTTGTAACTGAAATTTCCAAACCCGTTTCCAACGAAGGCGCCATTGGGCTTCCCCATAGAACTTGCCAACCTGAATTCCTACAGGCTAGATGTGAGAGGCACATTCTGGTGCTTCCTCCCTTAGAGTTAAACTAGCTTCTGAAAGCTCAACCTCCGGGGAGTTTGTTTGGCAGAGATATAGAACACACTTTTCCAATCCTGTTGGAAGGCATTTGCAGTTTCATTTCGCGTCTAATTTCCCAAACCAAACTGCTTGCAGCTCTAACTCCCTTCTAACTACCACTTCTTCGGTTCAGTGAGATATGCTGGATTCTAAACGGAGAAGTTTCACTGACGCTTTTTCACAAGATTTTGAAACTGAAATCGCCCATGCTGTTTCCACCATAGGCAGCAATGGGCTTCCACATAGAACTTGCCAACCTGAATTCCTACAGGCTAGATGTGAGAGGCACATTCTGCTGCTTCATCCCTTAGAGTTAAACTAGCTTCTGAAAGCTCAACCTCCGGGGAGTCTGTTTGGCAGAGATATAGAACACACTTTTCCAAGCCTGTTGGAAGGCATTTGCAGTTTCATTTCGCGTCTAATTTCCCAAACCAAACTGCTTGCAGCTCTAACTGCCTTCTAACTACCACTTCTTCGGTTCAGTGAGGTATGCTGGATTCTAAACGGAGAAGCTTCTCTGACGCTTTTTCACAGAGATTTTGAAACTGAAATCTCCCATGCCGTTTCCACCATAGGCAGCAATGGGCTTCCCCATAGAACTTGCCAACCAGAATTCCTACAGGCTAGATGTGAGAGGCACATTCTGCTGCTTCCTCCCTTAGAGTTAAACTAGCTTCTGAAAGCTCAACCTCCGGGGAGTTTGTTTGGCAGAGATATAGAACACACTTTTCCAAGCCTGTTGGAAGGCATTTGCAGTTTCATTTCGCGTCTAATTTCCCAAACCAAACTGCTTGCAGCTCTAACTCCCTTCTAACTACCACTTCTTCGGTTCAGTGAGATATGCTGGATTCTAAACGGAGAAGCTTCTCTGACGCTTTTTCACAGAGATTTTGAAACTGAAATCTCCCATGCCGTTTCCACCATAGGCAGCAATGGGCTTCCCCATAGAACTTGCCAACCTGAATTCCTACAGGCTAGATGTGAGAGGCACATTCTGCTGCTTCCTCCCTAACAGTTAAGCTTGCTTCTGAAAGCTCAACCTCCGGGGACTCTGTTTGGCACAGATATAGAACACACTTTTCCAAGCCTGTTGGAAGGCCTTTGCAGTGTCATTTCGCATCTAATTTCCCAAACCAAACTGCTTGCAGCTCTAACTCCCTTCTAACTACCACTTCTTCGGTTCAGTGAGATATGCTGGATTCGAAACGGAGAAGCTTCTCTGACGCTTTTTCACAGAGATTTTGAAACTGAAATCTCCCATGCCGTTTCCACCATAGGCAGCAATGGGCTTCCCCATAGAACTTGCCAACCTGAATTCCTAAAGGCTAGATGTGAGAGGCACATTCTGCTGCTTCCTCCCTTAGAGTTAAACTTGCTTCTGAAAGCTCTACCTCCGGGGAGTTTGTTTGGCAGAGATATAGAACACACTTTTCCAAGCCTGTTGGAAGGCATTTGCAGTTTCATTTCGCGTCTAATTTCCCAAACCAAACTGCTTGCAGCTCTAACTCCCTTCTAACTACCACTTCTTCGGTTCAGTGAGATATGCTGGATTCTAAACGGAGAAGCTTCTCTGACGCTTTTTCACAGAGATTTTGTAACTGAAATTTCCAAACCCGTTTCCAACGAAGGCGCCAATGGGCTTCCCCATAGAACTTGCCAACCTGAATTCCTACAGGCTAGATGTGAGAGGCACATTCTGCTGCTTCCTCCCTTAGAGTTAAACTAGCTTCTGAAAGCTCAACCTCCGGGGAGTTTGTTTGGCAGAGATATAGAACACACTTTTCCAAGCCTGTTGGAAGGCATTTGCAGTTTCATTTCGCGTCTAATTTCCCAAACCAAACTGCTTGCAGCTCTAACTCCCTTCTAACTACCACTTCTTCGGTTCAGTGAGATATGCTGGATTCTAAACGGAGAAGCTTCTCTGACGCTTTTTCACAGAGATTTTGAAACTGAAATTTCCAAACCCGTTTCCAACGAAGGCGCCATTGGGCTTCCCCATAGAACTTGCCAACCTGAATTCCTACAGGCTAGATGTGAGAGGCACATTCTGCTGCTTCCTCCCTTAGAGTTAAACTAGCTTCTGAAAGCTCAATCTCCGGGGAGTTTGTTTGGCAGAGATATAGAACACACTTTTCCAATCCTGTTCGAAGGCATTTGCAGTTTCATTTCGCGTCTAATTTCCCAAACCAAACTGCTTGCAGCTCTAACTCCCTTCTAACTACCACTTCTTCGGTTCAGTGAGATATGCTGGATTCTAAACGGAGAAGCTTCACTGACGCTTTTTCACAGAGATTTTGAAACTGAAATCTCCCATGCTGTTTCCACCATAGGCAGCAATGGGCTTCCACATAGAACTTGCCAACCTGAATTCCTACAGGCTAGATGTGAGAGGCACATTCTGCTGCTTCATCCCTTAGAGTTAAACTAGCTTCTGAAAGCTCAACCTCCAGGGAGTCTGTTTGGCAGAGATATAGAACACACTTTTCCAAGCCTGTTGGAAGGCATTTGCAGTTTCATTTCGCGTCTAATTTCCCAAACCAAACTGCTTGCAGCTCTAACTGCCCTCTAACTACCACTTCTTCGGTTCAGTGAGATATGCTGGATTCTAAACGGAGAAGCTTCTCTGACGCTTTTTCACAGAGATTTTGAAACTGAAATCTCCCATGCCGTTTCCACCATAGGCAGCAATGGGCTTCCCCATAGAACTTGCCAACCTGAATTCCTACAGGCTAGATGTGAGAGGCACATTCTGCTGCTTCCTCCCTAACAGTTAAGCTTGCTTCTGAAAGCTCAACCTCCGGGGACTCTGTTTGGCACAGATATAGAACACACTTTTCCAAGCCTGTTGGAAGGCCTTTGCAGTGTCATTTCGCATCTAATTTCCCAAACCAAACTGCTTGCAGCTCTAACTCCCTTCTAACTACCACTTCTTCGGTTCAGTGAGATATGCTGGATTCTAAACGGAGAAGCTTCTCTGACGCTTTTTCACAGAGATTTTGAAACTGAAATCTCCCATGCCGTTTCCACCATAGGCAGCAATGGGCTTCCCCATAGAACTTGCCAACCTGAATTCCTAAAGGCTAGATGTGAGAGGCACATTCTGCTGCTTCCTCCCTTAGAGTTAAACTTGCTTCTGAAAGCTCAACCTCCGGGGAGTTTGTTTGGCAGAGATATAGAACACACTTTTCCAAGCCTGTTGGAAGGCATTTGCAGTTTCATTTCGCGTCTAATTTCCCAAACCAAACTGCTTGCAGCTCTAACTGCCTTCTAACTACCACTTCTTCGGTTCAGTGAGATATGCTGGATTCTAAACGGAGAAGCTTCTCTGACGCTTTTTCACAGAGATTTTGAAACTGAAATCTCCCATGCCGTTTCCACCATAGGCAGCAATGGGCTTCCCCATAGAACTTGCCAACCTGAATTCCTACAGGCTAGATGTGAGAGGCACATTCTGCTGCTTCCTCCCTAAGAGTTAAGCTTGCTTCTGAAAGCTCAACCTCCGGGGACTCTGTTTGGCACATATATAGAACACACTTTTCCTAGCCTGTTGGAAGGCCTTTGCAGTGTCATTTCCAATCTAATTTCCCAAACCAAACTGCTTGCAGCTCTAACTCCCTTCTAACTACCACTTCTTCGGTTCAGTGAGATATGCTGGATTCTAAACGGAGAAGCTTCTCTGACGCTTTTTCAGAGAGATTTTGAAACTGAAATTTCCAAACCCGTTTCCAACGAAGGCGCCATTGGGCTTCCCCATAGAACTTGCCAACCTGAATTCCTACAGGCTAGATGTGAGAGGCACATTCTGGTGCTTCCTCCCTTAGAGTTAAACTAGCTTCTGAAAGCTCAACCTCCGGGGAGTTTGTTTGGCAGAGATATAGAACACACTTTTCCAATCCTGTTGGAAGGCATTTGCAGTTTCATTTCGCGTCTAATTTCCCAAACCAAACTGCTTGCAGCTCTAACTCCCTTCTAACTACCACTTCTTCGGTTCAGTGAGATATGCTGGATTCTAAACGGAGAAGTTTCACTGACGCTTTTTCACAAGATTTTGAAACTGAAATCGCCCATGCTGTTTCCACCATAGGCAGCAATGGGCTTCCACATAGAACTTGCCAACCTGAATTCCTACAGGCTAGATGTGAGAGGCACATTCTGCTGCTTCATCCCTTAGAGTTAAACTAGCTTCTGAAAGCTCAACCTCCGGGGAGTCTGTTTGGCAGAGATATAGAACACACTTTTCCAAGCCTGTTGGAAGGCATTTGCAGTTTCATTTCGCGTCTAATTTCCCAAACCAAACTGCTTGCAGCTCTAACTGCCCTCTAACTACCACTTCTTCGGTTCAGTGAGATATGCTGGATTCTAAACGGAGAAGCTTCTCTGACGCTTTTTCACAGAGATTTTGAAACTGAAATCTCCCATGCCGTTTCCACCATAGGCAGCAATGGGCTTCCCCATAGAACTTGCCAACCTGAATTCCTACAGGCTAGATGTGAGAGGCACATTCTGCTGCTTCCTCCCTTAGAGTTAAACTAGCTTCTGAAAGCTCAACCTCCGGGGAGTTTGTTTGGCAGAGATATAGAACACACTTTTCCAAGCCTGTTGGAAGGCATTTGCAGTTTCATTTCGCGTCTAATTTCCCAAACCAAACTGCTTGCAGCTCTAACTCCCTTCTAACTACCACTTCTTCGGTTCAGTGAGATATGCTGGATTCTAAACGGAGAAGCTTCTCTGACGCTTTTTCACAGAGATTTTGAAACTGAAATCTCCCATGCCGTTTCCACCATAGGCAGCAATGGGCTTCCCCATAGAACTTGCCAACCTGAATTCCTACAGGCTAGATGTGAGAGGCACATTCTGCTGCTTCCTCCCTAACAGTTAAGCTTGCTTCTGAAAGCTCAACCTCCGGGGACTCTGTTTGGCACAGATATAGAACACACTTTTCCAAGCCTGTTGGAAGGCCTTTGCAGTGTCATTTCGCATCTAATTTCCCAAACCAAACTGCTTGCAGCTCTAACTCCCTTCTAACTACCACTTCTTCGGTTCAGTGAGATATGCTGGATTCTAAACGGAGAAGCTTCTCTGACGCTTTTTCACAGAGATTTTGAAACTGAAATTTCCAAACCCGTTTCCAACGAAGGCGCCAATGGGCTTCCCCATAGAACTTGCCAACCTGAATTCCTACAGGCTAGATGTGAGAGGCACATTCTGCTGCTTCCTCCCTTAGAGTTAAACTAGCTTCTGAAAGCTCAACCTCCGGGGAGTTTGTTTGGCAGAGATATAGAACACACTTTTCCAAGCCTGTTGGAAGGCATTTGCAGTTTCATTTCGCATCTAATTTCCCAAACCAAACTGCTTGCAGCTCTAACTCCCTTCTAACTACCACTTCTTCGGTTCAGTGAGATATGCTGGATTCTAAACGGAGAAGCTTCTCTGACGCTTTTTCACAGAGATTTTGAAACTGAAATCTCCCATGCCGTTTCCACCATAGGCAGCAATGGGCTTCCCCATAGAACTTGCCAACCTGAATTCCTACAGGCTAGATGTGAGAGGCACATTCTGCTGCTTCCTCCCTTAGAGTTAAACTAGCTTCTGAAAGCTCAACCTCCGGGGAGTTTGTTTGGCAGAGATATAGAACACACTTTTCCAAGCCTGTTGGAAGGCATTTGCAGTTTCATTTCGCGTCTAATTTCCCAAACCAAACTGCTTGCAGCTCTAACTCCCTTCTAACTACCACTTCTTCGGTTCAGTGAGATATGCTGGATTCTAAACGGAGAAGCTTCTCTGACGCTTTTTCACAGAGATTTTGAAACTGAAATTTCCAAACCCGTTTCCAACGAAGGCGCCATTGGGCTTCCCCATAGAACTTGCCAACCGGAATTCCTACAGGCTAGATGTGAGAGGCACATTCGGCTGCTTCCTCCCTTAGAGTTAAACTAGCTTCTGAAAGCTCAACCTCCGGGGACTCTGTTTGGCAGAGATATAGAACACACTTTTCCAATCCTGTTGGAAGGCATTTGCAGTTTCATTTCGCGTCTAATTTCCCAAACCAAACTGCTTGCAGCTCTAACTCCCTTCTAACTACCACTTCTTCGGTTCAGTGAGATATGCTGGATTCTAAACGGAGAAGCTTCACTGACGCTTTTTCACAAGATTTTGAAACTGAAATCTCCCATGCTGTTTCCACCATAGGCAGCAATGGGCTTCCACATAGAACTTGCCAACCTGAATTCCTACAGGCTAGATGTGAGAGGCACATTCTGCTGCTTCATCCCTTAGAGTTAAACTAGCTTCTGAAAGCTCAACCTCCGGGGAGTCTGTTTGGCAGAGATATAGAACACATTTTCCAATCCTGTTGGAAGGCATTTGCAGTTTCATTTCGCGTCTAATTTCCCAAACCAAACTGCTTGCAGCTCTAACTGCCCTCTAACTACCACTTCTTCGGTTCAGTGAGATATGCTGGATTCTAAACGGAGAAGCTTCTCTGACGCTTTTTCACAGAGATTTTGAAACTGAAATCTCCCATGCCGTTTCCACCATAGGCAGCAATGGGCTTCCCCATAGAACTTGCCAACCTGAATTCCTACAGGCTAGATGTGAGAGGCACATTCTGCTGCTTCCTCCCTTAGAGTTAAACTAGCTTCTGAAAGCTCAACCTCCGGGGAGTTTGTTTGGCAGAGATATAGAACACACTTTTCCAAGCCTGTTGGAAGGCATTTGCAGTTTCATTTCGCGTCTAATTTCCCAAACCAAACTGCTTGCAGCTCTAACTCCCTTCTAACTACCACTTCTTCGGTTCAGTGAGATATGCTGGATTCTAAACGGAGAAGCTTCTCTGACGCTTTTTCACAGAGATTTTGAAACTGAAATCTCCCATGCCGTTTCCACCATAGGCAGCAATGGGCTTCCCCATAGAACTTGCCAACCTGAATTCCTACAGGCTAGATGTGAGAGGCACATTCTGCTGATTCCTCCCTAACAGTTAAGCTTGCTTCTGAAAGCTCAACCTCCGGGGACTCTGTTTGGCACAGATATAGAACACACTTTTCCAAGCCTGTTGGAAGGCCTTTGCAGTGTCATTTCGCATCTAATTTCCCAAACCAAACTGCTTGCAGCTCTAACTCCCTTCTAACTACCACTTCTTCGGTTCAGTGAGATATGCTGGATTCTAAACGGAGAAGCTTCTCTGACGCTTTTTCACAGAGATTTTGAAACTGAAATCTCCCATGCCGTTTCCACCATAGGCAGCAATGGGCTTCCCCATAGAACTTGCCAACCTGAATTCCTAAAGGCTAGATGTGAGAGGCACATTCTGCTGCTTCCTCCCTTAGAGTTAAACTTGCTTCTGAAAGCTCAACCTCCGGGGAGTTTGTTTGGCAGAGATATAGAACACACTTTTCCAAGCCTGTTGGAAGGCATTTGCAGTTTCATTTCGCGTCTAATTTCCCAAACCAAACTGCTTGCAGCTCTAACTCCCTTCTAACTACCACTTCTTCGGTTCAGTGAGATATGCTGGATTCTAAACGGAGAAGCTTCTCTGACGCTTTTTCACAGAGATTTTGAAACTGAAATTTCCAAACCCGTTTCCAACGAAGGCGACAATGGGCTTCCCCATAGAACTTGCCAACCTGAATTCCTACAGGCTAGATGTGAGAGGCACATTCTGCTGCCTCCTCCCTTAGAGTTAAACTAGCTTCTGAAAGCTCAACCTCCGGGGAGTTTGTTTGGCAGAGATATAGAACACACTTTTCCAAGCCTGTTGGAAGGCATTTGCAGTTTCATTTCGCGTCTAATTTCCCAAACCAAACTGCTTGCAGCTCTAACTGCCTTCTAACTACCACTTCTTCGGTTCAGTGAGATATGCTGGATTCTAAACGGAGAAGCTTCTCTGACGCTTTTTCACAGAGATTTTGAAACTGAAATCTCCCATGCTGTTTCCACCATAGGCAGCAATGGGCTTCCACATAGAACTTGCCAACCTGAATTCCTACAGGCTAGATGTGAGAGGCACATTCTGCTGCTTCCTCCCTTAGAGTTAAACTAGCTTCTGAAAGCTCAACCTCCGGGGAGTCTGTTTGGCAGAGATATAGAACACACTTTTCCAAGCCTGTTGGAAGGCATTTGCAGTTTCATTTCGCGTCTAATTTCCCAAACCAAACTGCTTGCAGCTCTAACTGCCTTCTAACTACCACTTCTTCGGTTCAGTGAGGTATGCTGGATTCTAAACGGAGAAGCTTCTCTGACGCTTTTTCACAGAGATTTTGAAACTGAAATCTCCCATGCCGTTTCCACCATAGGCAGCAATGGGCTTCCCCATAGAACTTGCCAACCAGAATTCCTAAAGGCTAGATGTGAGAGGCACATTCTGCTGCTTCCTCCCTTAGAGTTAAACTAGCTTCTGAAAGCTCAACCTCCGGGGAGTTTGTTTGGCAGAGATATAGAACACACTTTTCCAAGCCTGTTGGAAGGCATTTGCAGTTTCATTTCGCGTCTAATTTCCCAAACCAAACTGCTTGCAGCTCTAACTCCCTTCTAACTACCACTTCTTCGGTTCAGTGAGATATGCTGGATTCTAAACGGAGAAGCTTCTCTGACGCTTTTTCACAGAGATTTTGAAACTGAAATCTCCCATGCCGTTTCCACCATAGGCAGCAATGGGCTTCCCCATAGAACTTGCCAACCTGAATTCCTAAAGGCTAGATGTGAGAGGCACATTCTGCTGCTTCCTCCCTTAGAGTTAAACTTGCTTCTGAAAGCTCAACCTCCGGGGAGTTTGTTTGGCAGAGATATAGAACACACTTTTCCAAGCCTGTTGGAAGGCATTTGCATTTTCATTTCGCGTCTAATTTCCCAAACCAAACTGCTTGCAGCTCTAACTCCCTTCTAACTACCACTTCTTCGGTTCAGTGAGATATGCTGGATTCTAAACGGAGAAGCTTCTCTGACGCTTTTCCACAGAGATTTTGAAACTGAAATTTCCAAACCCGTTTCCAACGAAGGCGCCAATGGGCTTCCCCATAGAACTTGCCAACCTGAATTCCTACAGGCTAGATGTGAGAGGCAGATTCTGCTGCTTCCTCCCTTAGAGTTAAACTAGCTTCTGAAAGCTCAACCTCCGGGGAGTTTGTTTGGCAGAGATATAGAACACACTTTTCCAAGCCTGTTGGAAGGCATTTGCAGTTTCATTTCGCGTCTAATTTCCCAAACCAAACTGCTTGCAGCTCTAACTCCCTTCTAACTACCACTTCTTCGGTTCAGTGAGATATGCTGGATTCTAAACGGAGAAGCTTCTCTGACGCTTTTTCAGAGAGATTTTGAAACTGAAATTTCCAAACCCGTTTCCAACGAAGGCGCCATTGGGCTTCCCCATAGAACTTGCCAACCTGAATTCCTACAGGCTAGATGTGAGAGGCACATTCTGCTGCTTCCTCCCTTAGAGTTAAACTAGCTTCTGAAAGCTCAATCTCCGGGGAGTTTGTTTGGCAGAGATATAGAACACACTTTTCCAATCCTGTTGGAAGGCATTTGCAGTTTCATTTCGCGTCTAATTTCCCAAACCAAACTGCTTGCAGCTCTAACTCCCTTCTAACTACCACTTCTTCGGTTCACTGAGATATGCTGGATTCTAAACGGAGAAGCTTCACTGACGCTTTTTCACAGAGATTTTGAAACTAAAATCTCCCATGCTGTTTCCACCATAGGCAGCAATGGGCTTCCACATAGAACTTGCCAACCTGAATTCCTACAGGGTAGATGTGAGAGGCACATTCTGCTGCTTCATCCCTTAGAGTTAAACTAGCTTCTGAAAGCTCAACCTCCGGGGAGTCTGTTTGGCAGAGATATAGAACACACTTTTCCAAGCCTGTTGGAAGGCATTTGCAGTTTCATTTCGCGTCTAATTTCCCAAACCAAACTGCTTGCAGCTCTAACTGCCCTCTAACTACCACTTCTTCGGTTCAGTGAGATATGCTGGATTCTAAACGGAGAAGCTTCTCTGACGCTTTTTCACAGAGATTTTGAAACTGAAATCTCCCATGCCGTTTCCACCATAGGCAGCAATGGGCTTCCCCATAGAACTTGCCAACCTGAATTCCTACAGGCTAGATGTGAGAGGCACATTCTGCTGCTTCCTCCCTAACAGTTAAGCTTGCTTCTGAAAGCTCAACCTCCGGGGACTCTGTTTGGCACAGATATAGAACACACTTTTCCAAGCCTGTTGGAAGGCCTTTGCAGTGTCATTTCGCATCTAATTTCCCAAACCAAACTGCTTGCAGCTCTAACTCCCTTCTAACTACCACTTCTTCGGTTCAGTGAGATATGCTGGATTATAAACGGAGAAGCTTCTCTGACGCTTTTTCACAGAGATTTTGAAACTGAAATCTCCCATGCCGTTTCCACCATAGGCAGCAATGGGCTTCCCCATAGAACTTGCCAACCTGAATTCCTAAAGGCTAGATGTGAGAGGCACATTCTGCTGCTTCCTCCCTTAGAGTTAAACTTGCTTCTGAAAGCTCAACCTCCGGGGAGTTTGTTTGGCAGAGATATAGAACACACTTTTCCAAGCCTGTTGGAAGGCATTTGCAGTTTCATTTCGCGTCTAATTTCCCAAACCAAACTGCTTGCAGCTCTAACTCCCTTCTAACTACCACTTCTTCGGTTCAGTGAGATATGCTGGATTCTAAACGGAGAAGCTTCTCTGACGCTTTTTCACAGAGATTTTGAAACTGAAATCTCCCATGCCGTTTCCACCATAGGCAGCAATGGGCTTCCCCATAGAACTTGCCAACCTGAATTCCTACAGGCTAGATGTGAGAGGCACATTCTGCTGCTTCCTCCCTAAGAGTTAAGCTTGCTTCTGAAAGCTCAACCTCCGGGGACTCTGTTTGGCACATATATAGAACACACTTTTCCTAGCCTGTTGGAAGGCCTTTGCAGTGTCATTTCCAATCTAATTTCCCAAACCAAACTGCTTGCAGCTCTAACTCCCTTCTCACTACCACTTCTTCGGTTCAGTGAGATATGCTGGATTCTAAACAGAGAAGCTTCTCTGACGCTTTTTCACAGAGATTTTGAAACTGAAATCTCCCATGCCGTTTCCACCATAGGCAGCAATGGGCTTCCCCATAGAACTTGCCAACCTGAATTCCTAAAGGCTAGATGTGAGAGGCACATTCTGCTGCTTCCTCCCTTAGAGTTAAACTTGCTTCTGAAAGCTCAACCTCCGGGGAGTTTGTTTGGCAGAGATATAGAACACACTTTTCCAAGCCTGTTGGAAGGCATTTGCAGTTTCATTTCGCGTCTAATTTCCCAAACCATACTGCTTGCAGCTCTAACTCCCTTCTAACTACCACTTCTTCGGTTCAGTGAGATATGCTGGATTCTAAACGGAGAAGCTTCTCTGACGCTTTTTCACAGAGATTTTGAAACTGAAATCTCCCATGCCGTTTCCACCATAGGCAGCAATGGGCTTACCCATAGAACTTGCCAACCTGAATTCCTACAGGCTAGATGTGAGAGGCACATTCTGCTGCTTCCTCCCTTAGAGTTAAACTAGCTTCTGAAAGCTCAACCTCCGGGGAGTTTGTTTGGCAGAGATATAGAACACACTTTTCCAAGCCTGTTGGAAGGCATTTGCAGTTTCATTTCGCGTCTAATTTCCCAAACCAAACTGCTTGCAGCTCTAACTCCCTTCTAACTACCACTTCTTCGGTTCAGTGAGATATGCTGGATTCTAAACGGAGAAGCTTCTCTGACGCTTTTTCACAGAGATTTTGAAACTGAAATTTCCAAACCCGTTTCCAACGAAGGCGCCATTGGGCTTCCCCATAGAACTTGCCAACCTGAATTCCTACAGGCTAGATGTGAGAGGCACATTCTGCTGCTTCCTCCCTTAGAGTTAAACTAGCTTCTGAAAGCTCAACCTCCGGGGAGTTTGTTTGGCAGAGATATAGAACACACTTTTCCAATCCTGTTGGAAGGCATTTGCAGTTTCATTTCGCGTCTAATTTCCCAAACCAAACTGCTTGCAGCTCTAACTCCCTTCTAACTACCACTTCTTCGGTTCAGTGAGATATGCTGGATTCTAAACGGAGAAGTTTCACTGACGCTTTTTCACAAGATTTTGAAACTGAAATCTCCCATGCTGTTTCCACCATAGGCAGCAATGGGCTTCCACATAGAACTTGCCAACCTGAATTCCTACAGGCTAGATGTGAGAGGCACATTCTGCTGCTTCATCCCTTAGAGTTAAACTAGCTTCTGAAAGCTCAACCTCCGGGGAGTCTGTTTGGCAGAGATATAGAACACACTTTTCCAAGCCTGTTGGAAGGCATTTGCAGTTTCATTTCGCGTCTAATTTCCCAAACCAAACTGCTTGCAGCTCTAACTGCCCTCTAACTACCACTTCTTCGGTTCAGTGAGATATGCTGGATTCTAAACGGAGAAGCTTCTCTGACGCTTTTTCACAGAGATTTTGAAACTGAAATCTCCCATGCCGTTTCCACCATAGGCAGCAATGGGCTTCCCCATAGAACTTGCCAACCTGAATTCCTACAGGCTAGATGTGAGAGGCACATTCTGCTGCTTCCTCCCTTAGAGTTAAACTAGCTTCTGAAAGCTCAACCTCCGGGGAGTTTGTTTGGCAGAGATATAGAACACACTTTTCCAAGCCTGTTGGAAGGCATTTGCAGTTTCATTTCGCGTCTAATTTCCCAAACCAAACTGCTTGCAGCTCTAACTCCCTTCTAACTACCACTTCTTCGGTTCAGTGAGATATGCTGGATTCTAAACGGAGAAGCTTCTCTGCCGCTTTTTCACAGAGATTTTGAAACTGAAATTTCCAAACCCGTTTCCAACGAAGGCGCCATTGGGCTTCCCCATAGAACTTGCCAACCTGAATTCCTACAGGCTAGATGTGAGAGGCACATTCTGCTGTTTCCTCCCTTAGAGTTAAACTAGCTTCTGAAAGCTCAACCTCCGGGGAGTTTGTTTGGCAGAGATATAGAACACACTTTTCCAATCCTGTTGGAAAGCATTTGCAGTTTCATTTCGCGTCTAATTTCCCAAACCGAACTGCTTGCAGCTCTAACTCCCTTCTAACTACCACTTCTTCGGTTCAGTGAGATATGCTGGATTCTAAACGGAGAAGCTTCTCTGACGCTTTTTCACAGAGATTTTGAAACTGAAATCTCCCATGCTGTTTCCACCATAGGCAGCAATGGGCTTCCCCATAGAACTTGCCAACCTGAATTCCTACAGGCTAGATGTGAGAGGCACATTCTGCTGCTTCATCCCTTAGAGTTAAACTAGCTTCTGAAAGCTCAACCTCCGGGGAGTCTGTTTGGCAGAGATATAGAACACACTTTTCCAAGCCTGTTGGAAGGCATTTGCAGTTTCATTTAGCGTCTAATTTCCCAAACCAAACTGCTTGCAGCTCTAACTGCCTTCTAACTACCACTTCTTCGGTTCAGTGAGATATGCTGGATTCTAAACGGAGAAGCTTCTCTGACGCTTTTTCACAGAGATTTTGAAACTGAAATCTCCCATGCCGTTTCCACCATAGGCAGCAATGGGCTTCCCCATAGAACTTGCCAACCTGAATTCCTACAGGCTAGATGTGAGAGGCACATTCTGCTGCTTCCTCCCTTAGAGTTAAACTAGCTTCTGAAAGCTCAACCTCCGGGGAGTTTGTTTGGCAGAGATATAGAACACACTTTTCCAAGCCTGTTGGAAGGCATTTGCAGTTTCATTTCGCGTCTAATTTCCCAAACCAAACTGCTTGCAGCTCTAACTCCCTTCTAACTACCACTTCTTCGGTTCAGTGAGATATGCTGGATTCTAAACGGAGAAGCTTCTCTGCCGCTTTTTCACAGAGATTTTGAAACTGAAATCTCCCATGCCGTTTCCACCATAGGCAGCAATGGGCTTCCCCATAGAACTTGCCAACCTGAATTCCTAAAGGCTAGATGTGAGAGGCACATTCTGCTGCTTCCTCCCTTAGAGTTAAACTAGCTTCTGAAAGCTCAACCTCCAGGGAGTCTGTTTGGCAGAGATATAGAACACACTTTTCCAAGCCTGTTGGAAGGCATTTGCAGTTTCATTTCGCGTCTAATTTCCCAAACCAAACTGCTTGCAGCTCTAACTCCCTTCTAACTACCACTTCTTCGGTTCAGTGAGATATGCTGGATTCTAAACGGAGAAGCTTCACTGACGCTTTTTCACAAGATTTTGAAACTGAAATCTCCCATGCTGTTTCCACCATAGGCAGCAATGGGCTTCCTCATAGAACTTGCCAACCTGAATTCCTACAGGCTAGATGTGAGAGGCACATTCTGCTGCTTCATCCCTTAGAGTTAAACTAGCTTCTGAAAGCTCAACCTCCGGGGAGTCTGTTTGGCAGAGATATAGAACACACTTTTCCAAGCCTGTTGGAAGGCATTTGCAGTTTCATTTCGCGTCTAATTTCCCAAACCAAACTGCTTGCAGCTCTAACTGCCCTCTAACTACCACTTCTTCGGTTCAGTGAGATATGCTGGATTCTAAACGGAGAAGCTTCTCTGACGCTTTTTCACAGAGATTTTGAAACTGAAATCTCCCATGCCGTTTCCACCATAGGCAGCAATGGGCTTCCCCATAGAACTTGCCAACCTGAATTCCTACAGGCTAGATGTGAGAGGCACATTCTGCTGCTTCCTCCCTAACAGTTAAGCTTGCTTCTGAAAGCTCAACCTCCGGGGACTCTGTTTGTCACAGATATAGAACACACTTTTCCAAGCCTGTTGGAAGGCATTTGCAGTTTCATTTCGCGTCTAATTTCCCAAACCAAACTGCTTGCAGCTCTAACTGCCTTCTAACTACCACTTCTTCGGTTCAGTGAGATATGCTGGATTCTAAACGGAGAAGCTTCCCTGACGCTTTTTCACAGAGATTTTGAAACTGAAATCTCCCATGCCGTTTCCACCATAGGCAGCAATGGGCTTCCCCATAGAACTTGCCAACCTGAATTCCTACAGGCTAGATGTGAGAGGCACATTCTGCTGCTTCCTCCCTTAGAGTTAAACTAGCTTCTGAAAGCTCAACCTCCAGGGAGTCTGTTTGGCAGAGATATAGAACACACTTTTCCAAGCCTGTTGGAAGGCATTTGCAGTTTCATTTCGCGTCTAATTTCCCAAACCAAACTGCTTGCAGCTCTAACTCCCTTCTAACTACCACTTCTTCGGTTCAGTGAGATATGCTGGATTCTAAACGGAGAAGCTTCTCTGACGCTTTTTCACAGAGATTTTGAAACTGAAATTTCCAAACCCGTTTCCAACGAAGGCGCCATTGGGCTTCCCCATAGAACTTGCCAACCTGAATTCCTACAGGCTAGATGTGAGAGGCACATTCTGCTGTTTCCTCCCTTAGAGTTAAACTAGCTTCTGAAAGCTCAACCTCCGGGGAGTTTGTTTGGCAGAGATATAGAACACACTTTTCCAATCCTGTTGGAAGGCATTTGCAGTTTCATTTCGCGTCTAATTTCCCAAACCAAACTGCTTGCAGCTCTAACTCCCTTCTAACTACCACTTCTTCGGTTCAGTGAGATATGCTGGATTCTAAACGGAGAAGCTTCTCTGACGCTTTTTCACAGAGATTTTGAAACTGAAATCTCCCATGCTGTTTCCACCATAGGCAGCAATGGGCTTCCCCATAGAACTTGCCAACCTGAATTCCTACAGGCTAGATGTGAGAGGCACATTCTGCTGCTTCATCCCTTAGAGTTAAACTAGCTTCTGAAAGCTCAACCTCCGGGGAGTCTGTTTGGCAGAGATATAGAACACACTTTTCCAAGCCTGTTGGAAGGCATTTGCAGTTTCATTTCGCGTCTAATTTCCCAAACCAAACTGCTTGCAGCTCTAACTGCCTTCTAACTACCACTTCTTCGGTTCAGTGAGATATGCTGGATTCTAAACGGAGAAGCTTCTCTGACGCTTTTTCACAGAGATTTTGAAACTGAAATCTCCCATGCCGTTTCCACCATAGGCAGCAATGGGCTTCCCCATAGAACTTGCCAACCTGAATTCCTACAGGCTAGATGTGAGAGGCACATTCTGCTGCTTCCTCCCTTAGAGTTAAACTAGCTTCTGAAAGCTCAACCTCCGGGGAGTTTGTTTGGCAGAGATATAGAACACACTTTTCCAAGCCTGTTGGAAGGCATTTGCAGTTTCATTTCGCGTCTAATTTCCCAAACCAAACTGCTTGCAGCTCTAACTCCCTTCTAACTACCACTTCTTCGGTTCAGTGAGATATGCTGGATTCTAAACGGAGAAGCTTCTCTGACGCTTTTTCACAGAGATTTTGAAACTGAAATCTCCCATGCCGTTTCCACCATAGGCAGCAATGGGCTTCCCCATAGAACTTGCCAACCTGAATTCCTACAGGCTAGATGTGAGAGGCACATTCTGCTGCTTCCTCCCTAACAGTTAAGCTTGCTTCTGAAAGCTCAACCTCCGGGGACTCTGTTTGGCACAGATATAGAACACACTTTTCCAAGCCTGTTGGAAGGCCTTTGCAGTGTCATTTCGCATCTAATTTCCCAAACCAAACTGCTTGCAGCTCTAACTCCCTTCTAACTACCACTTCTTCGGTTCAGTGAGATATGCTGGATTCTAAACGGAGAAGCTTCTCTGACGCTTTTTCACAGAGATTTTGAAACTGAAATTTCGAAACCCGTTTCCAACGAAGGCGCCAATGGGCTTCCCCATAGAACTTGCCAACCTGAATTCCTACAGGCTAGATGTGAGAGGCACATTCTCCTGCTTCCTCCCTTAGAGTTAAACTAGCTTCTGAAAGCTCAACCTCCGGGGAGTTTGTTTGGCAGAGATATAGAACACACTTTTCCAAGCCTGTTGGAAGGCATTTGCAGTTTCATTTCGCGTCTAATTTCCCAAACCAAACTGCTTGCAGCTCTAACTCCCTTCTAACTACCACTTCTTCGGTTCAGTGAGATATGCTGGATTCTAAACGGAGAAGCTTCTCTGACGCTTTTTCACAGAGATTTTGAAACTGAAATCTCCCATGCCGTTTCCACCATAGGCAGCAATGGGCTTCCCCATAGAACTTGCCAACCTGAATTCCTACAGGCTAGATGTGAGAGGCACATTCTGCTGCTTCCTCCCTTAGAGTTAAACTAGCTTCTGAAAGCTCAACCTCCGGGGAGTCTGTTTGGCAGAGATATAGAACACACTTTTCCAAGCCTGTTGGAAGGCATTTGCAGTTTCATTTCGCGTCTAATTTCCCAAACCAAACTGCTTGCAGCTCTAACGGCCCTCTAACTACCACTTCTTCGGTTCAGTGAGATATGCTGGATTCTAAACGGAGAAGCTTCTCTGACGCTTTTTCACAGAGATTTTGAAACTGAAATCTCCCATGCCGTTTCCACCATAGGCAGCAATGGGCTTCCCCATAGAACTTGCCAACCTGAATTCCTACAGGCTAGATGTGAGAGGCACATTCTGCTGCTTCCTCCCTTAGAGTTAAACTAGCTTCTGAAAGCTCAACCTCCGGGGAGTTTGTTTGGCAGAGATATAGAACACACTTTTCCAAGCCTGTTGGAAGGCATTTGCAGTTTCATTTCGCGTCTAATTTCCCAAACCAAACTGCTTGCAGCTCTAACTCCCTTCTAACTACCACTTCTTCGGTTCAGTGAGATATGCTGGATTCTAAACGGAGAAGCTTCTCTGACGCTTTTTCACAGAGATTTTGAAACTGAAATTTCCAAACCCGTTTCCAACGAAGGCGCCATTGGGCTTCCCCATAGAACTTGCCAACCTGAATTCCTACAGGCTAGATGTGAGAGGCACATTCTGCTGCTTCCTCCCTTAGAGTTAAACTAGCTTCTGAAAGCTCAACCTCCGGGGAGTTTGTTTGGCAGAGATATCGAACACACTTTTCCAATCCTGTTGGAAGGCATTTGCAGTTTCATTTCGCGTCTAATTTCCCAAACCAAACTGCTTGCAGCTCTAACTCCCTTCTAACTACCACTTCTTCAGTTCAGTGAGATATGCTGGATTCTAAACGGAGAAGCTTCACTGACGCTTTTTCACAAGATTTTGAAACTGAAATCTCCCATGCTGTTTCCACCATAGGCAGCAATGGGCTTCCTCATAGAACTTGCCAACCTGAATTCCTACAGGCTAGATGTGAGAGGCACATTCTGCTGCTTCATCCCTTAGAGTTAAACTAGCTTCTGAAAGCTCAACCTCCGGGGAGTCTGTTTGGCAGAGATATAGAACACACTTTTCCAAGCCTGTTGGAAGGCATTTGCAGTTTCATTTCGCGTCTAATTTCCCAAACCAAACTGCTTGCAGCTCTAACTGCCCTCTAACTACCACTTCTTCGGTTCAGTGAGATATGCTGGATTCTAAACGGAGAAGCTTCTCTGACGCTTTTTCACAGAGATTTTGAAACTGAAATCTCCCATGCCGTTTCCACCATAGGCAGCAATGGGCTTCCCCATAGAACTTGCCAACCTGAATTCCTACAGGCTAGATGTGAGAGGCACATTCTGCTGCTTCCTCCCTAACAGTTAAGCTTGCTTCTGAAAGCTCAACCTCCGGGGACTCTGTTTGTCACAGATATAGAACACACTTTTCCAAGCCTGTTGGAAGGCCTTTGCAGTGTCATTTCGCATCTAATTTCCCAAACCAAACTGCTTGCAGCTCTAACTCCCTTCTAACTACCACTACTTCGGTTCAGTGAGATATGCTGGATTCTAAACGGAGAAGCTTCTCTGACGCTTTTTCACAGAGATTTTGAAACTGAAATTTCGAAACCCGTTTCCAACGAAGGCGCCAATGGGCTTCCCCATAGAACTTGCCAACCTGAATTCCTACAGGCTAGATGTGAGAGGCACATTCTCCTGCTTCCTCCCTTAGAGTTAAACTAGCTTCTGAAAGCTCAACCTCCGGGGAGTTTGTTTGGCAGAGATATAGAACACACTTTTCCAAGCCTGTTGGAAGGCATTTGCAGTTTCATTTCGCGTCTAATTTCCCAAACCAAACTGCTTGCAGCTCTAACTCCCTTCTAACTACCACTTCTTCGGTTCAGTGAGATATGCTGGATTCTAAACGGAGAAGCTTCTCTGACGCTTTTTCACAGAGATTTTGAAACTGAAATCTCCCATGCCGTTTCCACCATAGGCAGCAATGGGCTTCCCCATAGAACTTGCCAACCTGAATTCCTACAGGCTAGATGTGAGAGGCACATTCTGCTGATTCCTCCCTAACAGTTAAGCTTGCTTCTGAAAGCTCAACCTCCGGGGACTCTGTTTGGCACAGATATAGAACACACTTTTCCAAGCCTGTTGGAAGGCCTTTGCAGTGTCATTTCGCATCTAATTTCCCAAACCAAACTGCTTGCAGCTCTAACTCCCTTCTAACTACCACTTCTTCGGTTCAGTGAGATATGCTGGATTCTAAACGGAGAAGCTTCTCTGACGCTTTTTCACAGAGATTTTGAAACTGAAATCTCCCATGCCGTTTCCACCATAGGCAGCAATGGGCTTCCCCATAGAACTTGCCAACCTGAATTCCTAAAGGCTAGATGTGAGAGGCACATTCTGCTGCTTCCTCCCTTAGAGTTAAACTTGCTTCTGAAAGCTCAACCTCCGGGGAGTTTGTTTGGCAGAGATATAGAACACACTTTTCCAAGCCTGTTGGAAGGCATTTGCAGTTTCATTTCGCGTCTAATTTCCCAAACCAAACTGCTTGCAGCTCTAACTCCCTTCTAACTACCACTTCTTCGGTTCAGTGAGATATGCTGGATTCTAAACGGAGAAGCTTCTCTGACGCTTTTTCACAGAGATTTTGAAACTGAAATTTCCAAACCCGTTTCCAACGAAGGCGACAATGGGCTTCCCCATAGAACTTGCCAACCTGAATTCCTACAGGCTAGATGTGAGAGGCACATTCTGCTGCCTCCTCCCTTAGAGTTAAACTAGCTTCTGAAAGCTCAACCTCCGGGGAGTTTGTTTGGCAGAGATATAGAACACACTTTTCCAAGCCTGTTGGAAGGCATTTGCAGTTTCATTTCGCGTCTAATTTCCCAAACCAAACTGCTTGCAGCTCTAACTGCCTTCTAACTACCACTTCTTCGGTTCAGTGAGATATGCTGGATTCTAAACGGAGAAGCTTCTCTGACGCTTTTTCACAGAGATTTTGAAACTGAAATCTCCCATGCCGTTTCCACCATAGGCAGCAATGGGCTTCCCCATAGAACTTGCCAACCTGAATTCCTACAGGCTAGATGTGAGAGGCACATTCTGCTGCTTCCTCCCTTAGAGTTAAACTAGCTTCTGAAAGCTCAACCTCCGGGGAGTCTGTTTGGCAGAGATATAGAACACACTTTTCCAAGCCTGTTGGAAGGCATTTGCAGTTTCATTTCGCGTCTAATTTCCCAAACCAAACTGCTTGCAGCTCTAACTGCCTTCTAACTACCACTTCTTCGGTTCAGTGAGGTATGCTGGATTCTAAACGGAGAAGCTTCTCTGACGCTTTTTCACAGAGATTTTGAAACTGAAATCTCCCATGCCGTTTCCACCATAGGCAGCAATGGGCTTCCCCATAGAACTTGCCAACCTGAATTCCTACAGGCTAGATGTGAGAGGCACATTCTGCTGCTTCCTCCCTTAGAGTTAAACTAGCTTCTGAAAGCTCAACCTCCGGGGAGTTTGTTTGGCAGAGATATAGAACACACTTTTCCAAGCCTGTTGGAAGGCATTTGCAGTTTCATTTCGCGTCTAATTTCCCAAACCAAACTGCTTGCAGCTCTAACTCCCTTCTAACTACCACTTCTTCGGTTCAGTGAGATATGCTGGATTCTAAACGGAGAAGCTTCTCTGACGCTTTTTCACAGAGATTTTGAAACTGAAATCTCCCATGCCGTTTCCACCATAGGCAGCAATGGGCTTCCCCATAGAACTTGCCAACCTGAATTCCTACAGGCTAGATGTGAGAGGCACATTCTGCTGCTTCCTCCCTAACAGTTAAGCTTGCTTCTGAAAGCTCAACCTCCGGGGACTCTGTTTGGCACAGATATAGAACACACTTTTCCAAGCCTGTTGGAAGGCCTTTGCAGTGTCATTTCGCATCTAATTTCCCAAACCAAACTGCTTGCAGCTCTAACTGCCTTCAACCACTTCTTCGGTTCAGTGAGATATGCTGGATTCTAAACGGAGAAGCTTCTCTGACGCTTTTTCACAGAGATTTTGAAACTGAAATCTCCCATGCCGTTTCCACCATAGGCAGCAATGGGCTTCCCCATAGAACTTGCCAACCTGAATTCCTAAAGGCTAGATGTGAGAGGCACATTCTGCTGCTTCCTCCCTTAGAGTTAAACTTGCTTCTGAAAGCTCAACCTCCGGGGACTCTGTTTGGCAGAGATATAGAACACACTTTTCCAAGCCTGTTGGAAGGCATTTGCAGTTTCATTTCGCGTCTAATTTCCCAAACCAAACTGCTTGCAGCTCTAACTCCCTTCTAACTACCACTTCTTCGGTTCAGTGAGATATGCTGGATTCTAAACGGAGAAGCTTCTCTGACGCTTTTTCACAGAGATTTTGAAACTGAAATTTCCAAACCCGTTTCCAACGAAGGCGCCAATGGGCTTCCCCATAGAACTTGCCAACCTGAATTCCTACAGGCTAGATGTGAGAGGCACATTCTGCTGCTTCCTCCCTTAGAGTTAAACTAGCTTCTGAAAGCTCAACCTCCGGGGAGTTTGTTTGGCAGAGATATAGAACACACTTTTCCAAGCCTGTTGGAAGGCATTTGCAGTTTCATTTCGCATCTAATTTCCCAAACCAAACTGCTTGCAGCTCTAACTCCCTTCTAACTACCACTTCTTCGGTTCAGTGAGATATGCTGGATTCTAAACGGAGAAGCTTCTCTGACGCTTTTTCACAGAGATTTTGAAACTGAAATCTCCCATGCCGTTTCCACCATAGGCAGCAATGGGCTTCCCCATAGAACTTGCCAACCTGAATTCCTACAGGCTAGATGTGAGAGGCACATTCTGCTGCTTCCTCCCTTAGAGTTAAACTAGCTTCTGAAAGCTCAACCTCCGGGGAGTTTGTTTGGCAGAGATATAGAACACACTTTTCCAAGCCTGTTGGAAGGCATTTGCAGTTTCATTTCGCGTCTAATTTCCCAAACCAAACTGCTTGCAGCTCTAACTCCCTTCTAACTACCACTTCTTCGGTTCAGTGAGATATGCTGGATTCTAAACGGAGAAGCTTCTCTGACGCTTTTTCACAGAGATTTTGAAACTGAAATTTCCAAACCCGTTTCCAACGAAGGCGCCATTGGGCTTCCCCATAGAACTTGCCAACCTGAATTCCTACAGGCTAGATGTGAGAGGCACATTCGGCTGCTTCCTCCCTTAGAGTTAAACTAGCTTCTGAAAGCTCAACCTCCGGGGAGTTTGTTTGGCAGAGATATAGAACACACTTTTCCAATCCTGTTGGAAGGCATTTGCAGTTTCATTTCGCGTCTAATTTCCCAAACCAAACTGCTTGCAGCTCTAACTCCCTTCTAACTACCACTTCTTCGGTTCAGTGAGATATGCTGGATTCTAAACGGAGAAGCTTCACTGACGCTTTTTCACAAGATTTTGAAACTGAAATCTCCCATGCTGTTTCCACCATAGGCAGCAATGGGCTTCCACATAGAACTTGCCAACCTGAATTCCTACAGGCTAGATGTGAGAGGCACATTCTGCTGCTTCATCCCTTAGAGTTAAACTAGCTTCTGAAAGCTCAACCTCCGGGGAGTCTGTTTGGCAGAGATATAGAACACAT
Source organism: Cynocephalus volans (assembly GCF_027409185.1). NCBI lineage: Eukaryota > Metazoa > Chordata > Mammalia > Dermoptera > Cynocephalidae > Cynocephalus > Cynocephalus volans. The sequence continues at coordinate 834,031 of NW_026902471.1, read as the reverse complement.
TTTCCAATCCTGTTGGAAGGCATTTGCAGTTTCATTTCGCGTCTAATTTCCCAAACCAAACTGCTTGCAGCTCTAACTGCCCTCTAACTACCACTTCTTCGGTTCAGTGAGATATGCTGGATTCTAAACGGAGAAGCTTCTCTGACGCTTTTTCACAGAGATTTTGAAACTGAAATCTCCCATGCCGTTTCCACCATAGGCAGCAATGGGCTTCCCCATAGAACTTGCCAACCTGAATTCCTACAGGCTAGATGTGAGAGGCACATTCTGCTGCTTCCTCCCTTAGAGTTAAACTAGCTTCTGAAAGCTCAACCTCCGGGGAGTTTGTTTGGCAGAGATATAGAACACACTTTTCCAAGCCTGTTGGAAGGCATTTGCAGTTTCATTTCGCGTCTAATTTCCCAAACCAAACTGCTTGCAGCTCTAACTCCCTTCTAACTACCACTTCTTCGGTTCAGTGAGATATGCTGGATTCTAAACGGAGAAGCTTCTCTGACGCTTTTTCACAGAGATTTTGAAACTGAAATCTCCCATGCCGTTTCCACCATAGGCAGCAATGGGCTTCCCCATAGAACTTGCCAACCTGAATTCCTACAGGCTAGATGTGAGAGGCACATTCTGCTGATTCCTCCCTAACAGTTAAGCTTGCTTCTGAAAGCTCAACCTCCGGGGACTCTGTTTGGCACAGATATAGAACACACTTTTCCAAGCCTGTTGGAAGGCCTTTGCAGTGTCATTTCGCATCTAATTTCCCAAACCAAACTGCTTGCAGCTCTAACTCCCTTCTAACTACCACTTCTTCGGTTCAGTGAGATATGCTGGATTCTAAACGGAGAAGCTTCTCTGACGCTTTTTCACAGAGATTTTGAAACTGAAATCTCCCATGCCGTTTCCACCATAGGCAGCAATGGGCTTCCCCATAGAACTTGCCAACCTGAATTCCTAAAGGCTAGATGTGAGAGGCACATTCTGCTGCTTCCTCCCTTAGAGTTAAACTTGCTTCTGAAAGCTCAACCTCCGGGGAGTTTGTTTGGCAGAGATATAGAACACACTTTTCCAAGCCTGTTGGAAGGCATTTGCAGTTTCATTTCGCGTCTAATTTCCCAAACCAAACTGCTTGCAGCTCTAACTCCCTTCTAACTACCACTTCTTCGGTTCAGTGAGATATGCTGGATTCTAAACGGAGAAGCTTCTCTGACGCTTTTTCACAGAGATTTTGAAACTGAAATTTCCAAACCCGTTTCCAACGAAGGCGACAATGGGCTTCCCCATAGAACTTGCCAACCTGAATTCCTACAGGCTAGATGTGAGAGGCACATTCTGCTGCCTCCTCCCTTAGAGTTAAACTAGCTTCTGAAAGCTCAACCTCCGGGGAGTTTGTTTGGCAGAGATATAGAACACACTTTTCCAAGCCTGTTGGAAGGCATTTGCAGTTTCATTTCGCGTCTAATTTCCCAAACCAAACTGCTTGCAGCTCTAACTGCCTTCTAACTACCACTTCTTCGGTTCAGTGAGATATGCTGGATTCTAAACGGAGAAGCTTCTCTGACGCTTTTTCACAGAGATTTTGAAACTGAAATCTCCCATGCTGTTTCCACCATAGGCAGCAATGGGCTTCCCCATAGAACTTGCCAACCTGAATTCCTACAGGCTAGATGTGAGAGGCACATTCTGCTGCTTCCTCCCTTAGAGTTAAACTAGCTTCTGAAAGCTCAACCTCCGGGGAGTCTGTTTGGCAGAGATATAGAACACACTTTTCCAAGCCTGTTGGAAGGCATTTGCAGTTTCATTTCGCGTCTAATTTCCCAAACCAAACTGCTTGCAGCTCTAACTGCCTTCTAACTACCACTTCTTCGGTTCAGTGAGGTATGCTGGATTCTAAACGGAGAAGCTTCTCTGACGCTTTTTCACAGAGATTTTGAAACTGAAATCTCCCATGCCGTTTCCACCATAGGCAGCAATGGGCTTCCCCATAGAACTTGCCAACCAGAATTCCTAAAGGCTAGATGTGAGAGGCACATTCTGCTGCTTCCTCCCTTAGAGTTAAACTAGCTTCTGAAAGCTCAACCTCCGGGGAGTTTGTTTGGCAGAGATATAGAACACACTTTTCCAAGCCTGTTGGAAGGCATTTGCAGTTTCATTTCGCGTCTAATTTCCCAAACCAAACTGCTTGCAGCTCTAACTCCCTTCTAACTACCACTTCTTCGGTTCAGTGAGATATGCTGGATTCTAAACGGAGAAGCTTCTCTGACGCTTTTTCACAGAGATTTTGAAACTGAAATCTCCCATGCCGTTTCCACCATAGGCAGCAATGGGCTTCCCCATAGAACTTGCCAACCTGAATTCCTAAAGGCTAGATGTGAGAGGCACATTCTGCTGCTTCCTCCCTTAGAGTTAAACTTGCTTCTGAAAGCTCAACCTCCGGGGAGTTTGTTTGGCAGAGATATAGAACACACTTTTCCAAGCCTGTTGGAAGGCATTTGCATTTTCATTTCGCGTCTAATTTCCCAAACCAAACTGCTTGCAGCTCTAACTCCCTTCTAACTACCACTTCTTCGGTTCAGTGAGATATGCTGGATTCTAAACGGAGAAGCTTCTCTGACGCTTTTCCACAGAGATTTTGAAACTGAAATTTCCAAACCCGTTTCCAACGAAGGCGCCAATGGGCTTCCCCATAGAACTTGCCAACCTGAATTCCTACAGGCTAGATGTGAGAGGCAGATTCTGCTGCTTCCTCCCTTAGAGTTAAACTAGCTTCTGAAAGCTCAACCTCCGGGGAGTTTGTTTGGCAGAGATATAGAACACACTTTTCCAAGCCTGTTGGAAGGCATTTGCAGTTTCATTTCGCGTCTAATTTCCCAAACCAAACTGCTTGCAGCTCTAACTCCCTTCTAACTACCACTTCTTCGGTTCAGTGAGATATGCTGGATTCTAAACGGAGAAGCTTCTCTGACGCTTTTTCAGAGAGATTTTGAAACTGAAATTTCCAAACCCGTTTCCAACGAAGGCGCCATTGGGCTTCCCCATAGAACTTGCCAACCTGAATTCCTACAGGCTAGATGTGAGAGGCACATTCGGCTGCTTCCTCCCTTAGAGTTAAACTAGCTTCTGAAAGCTCAACCTCCGGGGAGTTTGTTTGGCAGAGATATAGAACACACTTTTCCAATCCTGTTGGAAGGCATTTGCAGTTTCATTTCGCGTCTAATTTCCCAAACCAAACTGCTTGCAGCTCTAACTCCCTTCTAACTACCACTTCTTCGGTTCAGTGAGATATGCTGGATTCTAAACGGAGAAGCTTCACTGACGCTTTTTCACAAGATTTTGAAACTGAAATCTCCCATGCTGTTTCCACCATAGGCAGCAATGGGCTTCCACATAAAACTTGCCAACCTGAATTCCTACAGGCTAGATGTGAGAGGCACATTCTGCTGCTTCATCCCTTAGAGTTAAACTAGCTTCTGAAAGCTCAACCTCCGGGGAGTCTGTTTGGCAGAGATATAGAACACATTTTCCAATCCTGTTGGAAGGCATTTGCAGTTTCATTTCGCGTCTAATTTCCCAAACCAAACTGCTTGCAGCTCTAACTGCCCTCTAACTACCACTTCTTCGGTTCAGTGAGATATGCTGGATTCTAAACGGAGAAGCTTCTCTGACGCTTTTTCACAGAGATTTTGAAACTGAAATCTCCCATGCCGTTTCCACCATAGGCAGCAATGGGCTTCCCCATAGAACTTGCCAACCTGAATTCCTACAGGCTAGATGTGAGAGGCACATTCTGCTGCTTCCTCCCTTAGAGTTAAACTAGCTTCTGAAAGCTCAACCTCCGGGGAGTTTGTTTGGCAGAGATATAGAACACACTTTTCCAAGCCTGTTGGAAGGCATTTGCAGTTTCATTTCGCGTCTAATTTCCCAAACCAAACTGCTTGCAGCTCTAACTCCCTTCTAACTACCACTTCTTCGGTTCAGTGAGATATGCTGGATTCTAAACGGAGAAGCTTCTCTGACGCTTTTTCACAGAGATTTTGAAACTGAAATCTCCCATGCCGTTTCCACCATAGGCAGCAATGGGCTTCCCCATAGAACTTGCCAACCTGAATTCCTACAGGCTAGATGTGAGAGGCACATTCTGCTGATTCCTCCCTAACAGTTAAGCTTGCTTCTGAAAGCTCAACCTCCGGGGACTCTGTTTGGCACAGATATAGAACACACTTTTCCAAGCCTGTTGGAAGGCATTTGCAGTTTCATTTCGCGTCTAATTTCCCAAACCAAACTGCTTGCAGCTCTAACTGCCTTCTAACTACCACTTCTTCGGTTCAGTGAGGTATGCTGGATTCTAAACGGAGAAGCTTCTCTGACGCTTTTTCACAGAGATTTTGAAACTGAAATCTCCCATGCCGTTTCCACCATAGGCAGCAATGGGCTTCCCCATAGAACTTGCCAACCTGAATTCCTACAGGCTAGATGTGAGAGGCACATTCTGCTGCTTCCTCCCTTAGAGTTAAACTAGCTTCTGAAAGCTCAACCTCCGGGGAGTTTGTTTGGCAGAGATATAGAACACACTTTTCCAAGCCTGTTGGAAGGCATTTGCAGTTTCATTTCGCGTCTAATTTCCCAAACCAAACTGCTTGCAGCTCTAACTCCCTTCTAACTACCACTTCTTCGGTTCAGTGAGATATGCTGGATTCTAAACGGAGAAGCTTCTCTGACGCTTTTTCACAGAGATTTTGAAACTGAAATTTCCAAACCCGTTTCCAACGAAGGCGACAATGGGCTTCCCCATAGAACTTGCCAACCTGAATTCCTACAGGCTAGATGTGAGAGGCACATTCTGCTGCCTCCTCCCTTAGAGTTAAACTAGCTTCTGAAAGCTCAACCTCCGGGGAGTTTGTTTGGCAGAGATATAGAACACACTTTTCCAAGCCTGTTGGAAGGCATTTGCAGTTTCATTTCGCGTCTAATTTCCCAAACCAAACTGCTTGCAGCTCTAACTGCCTTCTAACTACCACTTCTTCGGTTCAGTGAGATATGCTGGATTCTAAACGGAGAAGCTTCTCTGACGCTTTTTCACAGAGATTTTGAAACTGAAATCTCCCATGCTGTTTCCACCATAGGCAGCAATGGGCTTCCCCATAGAACTTGCCAACCTGAATTCCTACAGGCTAGATGTGAGAGGCACATTCTGCTGCTTCCTCCCTTAGAGTTAAACTAGCTTCTGAAAGCTCAACCTCCGGGGAGTCTGTTTGGCAGAGATATAGAACACACTTTTCCAAGCCTGTTGGAAGGCATTTGCAGTTTCATTTCGCGTCTAATTTCCCAAACCAAACTGCTTGCAGCTCTAACTGCCTTCTAACTACCACTTCTTCGGTTCAGTGAGGTATGCTGGATTCTAAACGGAGAAGCTTCTCTGACGCTTTTTCACAGAGATTTTGAAACTGAAATCTCCCATGCCGTTTCCACCATAGGCAGCAATGGGCTTCCCCATAGAACTTGCCAACCAGAATTCCTAAAGGCTAGATGTGAGAGGCACATTCTGCTGCTTCCTCCCTTAGAGTTAAACTAGCTTCTGAAAGCTCAACCTCCGGGGAGTTTGTTTGGCAGAGATATAGAACACACTTTTCCAAGCCTGTTGGAAGGCATTTGCAGTTTCATTTCGCGTCTAATTTCCCAAACCAAACTGCTTGCAGCTCTAACTCCCTTCTAACTACCACTTCTTCGGTTCAGTGAGATATGCTGGATTCTAAACGGAGAAGCTTCTCTGACGCTTTTTCACAGAGATTTTGAAACTGAAATCTCCCATGCCGTTTCCACCATAGGCAGCAATGGGCTTCCCCATAGAACTTGCCAACCTGAATTCCTAAAGGCTAGATGTGAGAGGCACATTCTGCTGCTTCCTCCCTTAGAGTTAAACTTGCTTCTGAAAGCTCAACCTCCGGGGAGTTTGTTTGGCAGAGATATAGAACACACTTTTCCAAGCCTGTTGGAAGGCATTTGCATTTTCATTTCGCGTCTAATTTCCCAAACCAAACTGCTTGCAGCTCTAACTCCCTTCTAACTACCACTTCTTCGGTTCAGTGAGATATGCTGGATTCTAAACGGAGAAGCTTCTCTGACGCTTTTCCACAGAGATTTTGAAACTGAAATTTCCAAACCCGTTTCCAACGAAGGCGCCAATGGGCTTCCCCATAGAACTTGCCAACCTGAATTCCTACAGGCTAGATGTGAGAGGCAGATTCTGCTGCTTCCTCCCTTAGAGTTAAACTAGCTTCTGAAAGCTCAACCTCCGGGGAGTTTGTTTGGCAGAGATATAGAACACACTTTTCCAAGCCTGTTGGAAGGCATTTGCAGTTTCATTTCGCGTCTAATTTCCCAAACCAAACTGCTTGCAGCTCTAACTCCCTTCTAACTACCACTTCTTCGGTTCAGTGAGATATGCTGGATTCTAAACGGAGAAGCTTCTCTGACGCTTTTTCAGAGAGATTTTGAAACTGAAATTTCCAAACCCGTTTCCAACGAAGGCGCCATTGGGCTTCCCCATAGAACTTGCCAACCTGAATTCCTACAGGCTAGATGTGAGAGGCACATTCTGCTGCTTCCTCCCTTAGAGTTAAACTAGCTTCTGAAAGCTCAATCTCCGGGGAGTTTGTTTGGCAGAGATATAGAACACACTTTTCCAATCCTGTTGGAAGGCATTTGTAGTTTCATTTCGCGTCTAATTTCCCAAACCAAACTGCTTGCAGCTCTAACTCCCTTCTAACTACCACTTCTTCGGTTCAGTGAGATATGCTGGATTCTAAACGGAGAAGCTTCACTGACGCTTTTTCACAGAGATTTTGAAACTAAAATCTCCCATGCTGTTTCCACCATAGGCAGCAATGGGCTTCCACATAGAACTTGCCAACCTGAATTCCTACAGGGTAGATGTGAGAGGCACATTCTGCTGCTTCATCCCTTAGAGTTAAACTAGCTTCTGAAAGCTCAACCTCCGGGGAGTCTGTTTGGCAGAGATATAGAACACACTTTTCCAAGCCTGTTGGAAGGCATTTGCAGTTTCATTTCGCGTCTAATTTCCCAAACCAAACTGCTTGCAGCTCTAACTGCCCTCTAACTACCACTTCTTCGGTTCAGTGAGATATGCTGGATTCTAAACGGAGAAGCTTCTCTGACGCTTTTTCACAGAGATTTTGAAACTGAAATTTCCAAACCCGTTTCCAACGAAGGCGCCAATGGGCTTCCCCATAGAACTTGCCAACCTGAATTCCTACAGGCTAGATGTGAGAGGCACATTCTGCTGCTTCCTCCCTAACAGTTAAGCTTGCTTCTGAAAGCTCAACCTCCGGGGACTCTGTTTGGCACAGATATAGAACACACTTTTCCAAGCCTGTTGGAAGGCCTTTGCAGTGTCATTTCGCATCTAATTTCCCAAACCAAACTGCTTGCAGCTCTAACTCCCTTCTAACTACCACTTCTTCGGTTCAGTGAGATATGCTGGATTCTAAACGGAGAAGCTTCTCTGACGCTTTTTCACAGAGATTTTGAAACTGAAATCTCCCATGCCGTTTCCACCATAGGCAGCAATGGGCTTCCCCATAGAACTTGCCAACCTGAATTCCTAAAGGCTAGATGTGAGAGGCACATTCTGCTGCTTCCTCCCTTAGAGTTAAACTTGCTTCTGAAAGCTCAACCTCCGGGGAGTTTGTTTGGCAGAGATATAGAACACACTTTTCCAAGCCTGTTGGAAGGCATTTGCAGTTTCATTTCGCATCTAATTTCCCAAACCAAACTGCTTGCAGCTCTAACTCCCTTCTAACTACCACTTCTTCGGTTCAGTGAGATATGCTGGATTCTAAACGGAGAAGCTTCTCTGACGCTTTTTCACAGAGATTTTGAAACTGAAATCTCCCATGCCGTTTCCACCATAGGCAGCAATGGGCTTCCCCATAGAACTTGCCAACCTGAATTCCTACAGGCTAGATGTGAGAGGCACATTCTGCTGCTTCCTCCCTAACAGTTAAGCTTGCTTCTGAAAGCTCAACCTCCGGGGACTCTGTTTGGCACAGATATAGAACACACTTTTCCAAGCCTGTTGGAAGGCCTTTGCAGTGTCATTTCGCATCTAATTTCCCAAACCAAACTGCTTGCAGCTCTAACTGCCTTCTACCACTTCTTCGGTTCAGTGAGATATGCTGGATTCTAAACGGAGAAGCTTCTCTGACGCTTTTTCACAGAGATTTTGAAACTGAAATCTCCCATGCCGTTTCCACCATAGGCAGCAATGGGCTTCCCCATAGAACTTGCCAACCTGAATTCCTAAAGGCTAGATGTGAGAGGCACATTCTGCTGCTTCCTCCCTTAGAGTTAAACTTGCTTCTGAAAGCTCAACCTCCGGGGAGTTTGTTTGGCAGAGATATAGAACACACTTTTCCAAGCCTGTTGGAAGGCATTTGCAGTTTCATTTCGCGTCTAATTTCCCAAACCAAACTGCTTGCAGCTCTAACTCCCTTCTAACTACCACTTCTTCGGTTCAGTGAGATATGCTGGATTCTAAACGGAGAAGCTTCTCTGACGCTTTTTCACAGAGATTTTGAAACTGAAATTTCCAAACCCGTTTCCAACGAAGGCGCCAATGGGCTTCCCCATAGAACTTGCCAACCTGAATTCCTACAGGCTAGATGTGAGAGGCACATTCTGCTGCTTCCTCCCTTAGAGTTAAACTAGCTTCTGAAAGCTCAACCTCCGGGGAGTTTGTTTGGCAGAGATATAGAACACACTTTTCCAAGCCTGTTGGAAGGCATTTGCAGTTTCATTTCGCATCTAATTTCCCAAACCAAACTGCTTGCAGCTCTAACTCCCTTCTAACTACCACTTCTTCGGTTCAGTGAGATATGCTGGATTCTAAACGGAGAAGCTTCTCTGACGCTTTTTCACAGAGATTTTGAAACTGAAATCTCCCATGCCGTTTCCACCATAGGCAGCAATGGGCTTCCCCATAGAACTTGCCAACCTGAATTCCTACAGGCTAGATGTGAGAGGCACATTCTGCTGCTTCCTCCCTTAGAGTTAAACTAGCTTCTGAAAGCTCAACCTCCGGGGAGTTTGTTTGGCAGAGATATAGAACACACTTTTCCAAGCCTGTTGGAAGGCATTTGCAGTTTCATTTCGCGTCTAATTTCCCAAACCAAACTGCTTGCAGCTCTAACTCCCTTCTAACTACCACTTCTTCGGTTCAGTGAGATATGCTGGATTCTAAACGGAGAAGCTTCTCTGACGCTTTTTCACAGAGATTTTGAAACTGAAATTTCCAAACCCGTTTCCAACGAAGGCGCCATTGGGCTTCCCCATAGAACTTGCCAACCTGAATTCCTACAGGCTAGATGTGAGAGGCACATTCGGCTGCTTCCTCCCTTAGAGTTAAACTAGCTTCTGAAAGCTCAACCTCCGGGGAGTTTGTTTGGCAGAGATATAGAACACACTTTTCCAATCCTGTTGGAAGGCATTTGCAGTTTCATTTCGCGTCTAATTTCCCAAACCAAACTGCTTGCAGCTCTAACTCCCTTCTAACTACCACTTCTTCGGTTCAGTGAGATATGCTGGATTCTAAACGGAGAAGCTTCACTGACGCTTTTTCACAAGATTTTGAAACTGAAATCTCCCATGCTGTTTCCACCATAGGCAGCAATGGGCTTCCACATAGAACTTGCCAACCTGAATTCCTACAGGCTAGATGTGAGAGGCACATTCTGCTGCTTCATCCCTTAGAGTTAAACTAGCTTCTGAAAGCTCAACCTCCGGGGAGTCTGTTTGGCAGAGATATAGAACACATTTTCCAATCCTGTTGGAAGGCATTTGCAGTTTCATTTCGCGTCTAATTTCCCAAACCAAACTGCTTGCAGCTCTAACTGCCCTCTAACTACCACTTCTTCGGTTCAGTGAGATATGCTGGATTCTAAACGGAGAAGCTTCTCTGACGCTTTTTCACAGAGATTTTGAAACTGAAATCTCCCATGCCGTTTCCACCATAGGCAGCAATGGGCTTCCCCATAGAACTTGCCAACCTGAATTCCTACAGGCTAGATGTGAGAGGCACATTCTGCTGCTTCCTCCCTTAGAGTTAAACTAGCTTCTGAAAGCTCAACCTCCGGGGAGTTTGTTTGGCAGAGATATAGAACACACTTTTCCAAGCCTGTTGGAAGGCATTTGCAGTTTCATTTCGCGTCTAATTTCCCAAACCAAACTGCTTGCAGCTCTAACTCCCTTCTAACTACCACTTCTTCGGTTCAGTGAGATATGCTGGATTCTAAACGGAGAAGCTTCTCTGACGCTTTTTCACAGAGATTTTGAAACTGAAATCTCCCATGCCGTTTCCACCATAGGCAGCAATGGGCTTCCCCATAGAACTTGCCAACCTGAATTCCTACAGGCTAGATGTGAGAGGCACATTCTGCTGATTCCTCCCTAACAGTTAAGCTTGCTTCTGAAAGCTCAACCTCCGGGGACTCTGTTTGGCACAGATATAGAACACACTTTTCCAAGCCTGTTGGAAGGCCTTTGCAGTGTCATTTCGCATCTAATTTCCCAAACCAAACTGCTTGCAGCTCTAACTCCCTTCTAACTACCACTTCTTCGGTTCAGTGAGATATGCTGGATTCTAAACGGAGAAGCTTCTCTGACGCTTTTTCACAGAGATTTTGAAACTGAAATCTCCCATGCCGTTTCCACCATAGGCAGCAATGGGCTTCCCCATAGAACTTGCCAACCTGAATTCCTAAAGGCTAGATGTGAGAGGCACATTCTGCTGCTTCCTCCCTTAGAGTTAAACTTGCTTCTGAAAGCTCAACCTCCGGGGAGTTTGTTTGGCAGAGATATAGAACACACTTTTCCAAGCCTGTTGGAAGGCATTTGCAGTTTCATTTCGCGTCTAATTTCCCAAACCAAACTGCTTGCAGCTCTAACTCCCTTCTAACTACCACTTCTTCGGTTCAGTGAGATATGCTGGATTCTAAACGGAGAAGCTTCTCTGACGCTTTTTCACAGAGATTTTGAAACTGAAATTTCCAAACCCGTTTCCAACGAAGGCGACAATGGGCTTCCCCATAGAACTTGCCAACCTGAATTCCTACAGGCTAGATGTGAGAGGCACATTCTGCTGCCTCCTCCCTTAGAGTTAAACTAGCTTCTGAAAGCTCAACCTCCGGGGAGTTTGTTTGGCAGAGATATAGAACACACTTTTCCAAGCCTGTTGGAAGGCATTTGCAGTTTCATTTCGCGTCTAATTTCCCAAACCAAACTGCTTGCAGCTCTAACTGCCTTCTAACTACCACTTCTTCGGTTCAGTGAGATATGCTGGATTCTAAACGGAGAAGCTTCTCTGACGCTTTTTCACAGAGATTTTGAAACTGAAATCTCCCATGCTGTTTCCACCATAGGCAGCAATGGGCTTCCCCATAGAACTTGCCAACCTGAATTCCTACAGGCTAGATGTGAGAGGCACATTCTGCTGCTTCCTCCCTTAGAGTTAAACTAGCTTCTGAAAGCTCAACCTCCGGGGAGTCTGTTTGGCAGAGATATAGAACACACTTTTCCAAGCCTGTTGGAAGGCATTTGCAGTTTCATTTCGCGTCTAATTTCCCAAACCAAACTGCTTGCAGCTCTAACTGCCTTCTAACTACCACTTCTTCGGTTCAGTGAGGTATGCTGGATTCTAAACGGAGAAGCTTCTCTGACGCTTTTTCACAGAGATTTTGAAACTGAAATCTCCCATGCCGTTTCCACCATAGGCAGCAATGGGCTTCCCCATAGAACTTGCCAACCAGAATTCCTAAAGGCTAGATGTGAGAGGCACATTCTGCTGCTTCCTCCCTTAGAGTTAAACTAGCTTCTGAAAGCTCAACCTCCGGGGAGTTTGTTTTGCAGAGATATAGAACACACTTTTCCAAGCCTGTTGGAAGGCATTTGCAGTTTCATTTCGCGTCTAATTTCCCAAACCAAACTGCTTGCAGCTCTAACTCCCTTCTAACTACCACTTCTTCGGTTCAGTGAGATATGCTGGATTCTAAACGGAGAAGCTTCTCTGACGCTTTTTCACAGAGATTTTGAAACTGAAATCTCCCATGCCGTTTCCACCATAGGCAGCAATGGGCTTCCCCATAGAACTTGCCAACCTGAATTCCTAAAGGCTAGATGTGAGAGGCACATTCTGCTGCTTCCTCCCTTAGAGTTAAACTTGCTTCTGAAAGCTCAACCTCCGGGGAGTTTGTTTGGCAGAGATATAGAACACACTTTTCCAAGCCTGTTGGAAGGCATTTGCATTTTCATTTCGCGTCTAATTTCCCAAACCAAACTGCTTGCAGCTCTAACTCCCTTCTAACTACCACTTCTTCGGTTCAGTGAGATATGCTGGATTCTAAACGGAGAAGCTTCTCTGACGCTTTTCCACAGAGATTTTGAAACTGAAATTTCCAAACCCGTTTCCAACGAAGGCGCCAATGGGCTTCCCCATAGAACTTGCCAACCTGAATTCCTACAGGCTAGATGTGAGAGGCAGATTCTGCTGCTTCCTCCCTTAGAGTTAAACTAGCTTCTGAAAGCTCAACCTCCGGGGAGTTTGTTTGGCAGAGATATAGAACACACTTTTCCAAGCCTGTTGGAAGGCATTTGCAGTTTCATTTCGCGTCTAATTTCCCAAACCAAACTGCTTGCAGCTCTAACTCCCTTCTAACTACCACTTCTTCGGTTCAGTGAGATATGCTGGATTCTAAACGGAGAAGCTTCTCTGACGCTTTTTCAGAGAGATTTTGAAACTGAAATTTCCAAACCCGTTTCCAACGAAGGCGCCATTGGGCTTCCCCATAGAACTTGCCAACCTGAATTCCTACAGGCTAGATGTGAGAGGCACATTCTGCTGCTTCCTCCCTTAGAGTTAAACTAGCTTCTGAAAGCTCAATCTCCGGGGAGTTTGTTTGGCAGAGATATAGAACACACTTTTCCAATCCTGTTGGAAGGCATTTGCAGTTTCATTTCGCGTCTAATTTCCCAAACCAAACTGCTTGCAGCTCTAACTCCCTTCTAACTACCACTTCTTCGGTTCAGTGAGATATGCTGGATTCTAAACGGAGAAGCTTCACTGACGCTTTTTCACAGAGATTTTGAAACTAAAATCTCCCATGCTGTTTCCACCATAGGCAGCAATGGGCTTCCACATAGAACTTGCCAACCTGAATTCCTACAGGGTAGATGTGAGAGGCACATTCTGCTGCTTCATCCCTTAGAGTTAAACTAGCTTCTGAAAGCTCAACCTCCGGGGAGTCTGTTTGGCAGAGATATAGAACACACTTTTCCAAGCCTGTTGGAAGGCATTTGCAGTTTCATTTCGCGTCTAATTTCCCAAACCAAACTGCTTGCAGCTCTAACTGCCCTCTAACTACCACTTCTTCGGTTCAGTGAGATATGCTGGATTCTAAACGGAGAAGCTTCTCTGACGCTTTTTCACAGAGATTTTGAAACTGAAATCTCCCATGCCGTTTCCACCATAGGCAGCAATGGGCTTCCCCATAGAACTTGCCAACCTGAATTCCTACAGGCTAGATGTGAGAGGCACATTCTGCTGCTTCCTCCCTAACAGTGAAGCTTGCTTCTGAAAGCTCAACCTCCGGGGACTCTGTTTGGCACAGATATAGAACACACTTTTCCAAGCCTGTTGGAAGGCCTTTGCAGTGTCATTTCGCATCTAATTTCCCAAACCAAACTGCTTGCAGCTCTAACTCCCTTCTAACTACCACTTCTTCGGTTCAGTGAGATATGCTGGATTCTAAACGGAGAAGCTTCTCTGACGCTTTTTCACAGAGATTTTGAAACTGAAATCTCCCATGCCGTTTCCACCATAGGCAGCAATGGGCTTCCCCATAGAACTTGCCAACCTGAATTCCTAAAGGCTAGATGTGAGAGGCACATTCTGCTGCTTCCTCCCTTAGAGTTAAACTTGCTTCTGAAAGCTCAACCTCCGGGGAGTTTGTTTGGCAGAGATATAGAACACACTTTTCCAAGCCTGTTGGAAGGCATTTGCAGTTTCATTTCGCGTCTAATTTCCCAAACCAAACTGCTTGCAGCTCTAAATGCCTTCTAACTACCACTTCTTCGGTTCAGTGAGATATGCTGGATTCTAAACGGAGAAGCTTCTCTGACGCTTTTTCACAGAGATTTTGAAACTGAAATCTCCCATGCCGTTTCCACCATAGGCAGCAATGGGCTTCCCCATAGAACTTGCCAACCTGAATTCCTACAGGCTAGATGTGAGAGGCACATTCTGCTGCTTCCTCCCTAAGAGTTAAGCTTGCTTCTGAAAGCTCAACCTCCGGGGACTCTGTTTGGCACATATATAGAACACACTTTTCCTAGCCTGTTGGAAGGCCTTTGCAGTGTCATTTCCAATCTAATTTCCCAAACCAAACTGCTTGCAGCTCTAACTCCCTTCTCACTACCACTTCTTCGGTTCAGTGAGATATGCTGGATTCTAAACGGAGAAGCTTCTCTGACGCTTTTTCACAGAGATTTTGAAACTGAAATCTCCCATGCCGTTTCCACCATAGGCAGCAATGGGCTTCCCCATAGAACTTGCCAACCTGAATTCCTAAAGGCTAGATGTGAGAGGCACATTCTGCTGCTTCCTCCCTTAGAGTTAAACTTGCTTCTGAAAGCTCAACCTCCGGGGAGTTTGTTTGGCAGAGATATAGAACACACTTTTCCAAGCCTGTTGGAAGGCATTTGCAGTTTCATTTCGCGTCTAATTTCCCAAACCAAACTGCTTGCAGCTCTAACTCCCTTCTAACTACCACTTCTTCGGTTCAGTGAGATATGCTGGATTCTAAACGGAGAAGCTTCTCTGACGCTTTTTCACAGAGATTTTGAAACTGAAATCTCCCATGCCGTTTCCACCATAGGCAGCAATGGGCTTACCCATAGAACTTGCCAACCTGAATTCCTACAGGCTAGATGTGAGAGGCACATTCTGCTGCTTCCTCCCTTAGAGTTAAACTAGCTTCTGAAAGCTCAACCTCCGGGGAGTTTGTTTGGCAGAGATATAGAACACACTTTTCCAAGCCTGTTGGAAGGCATTTGCAGTTTCATTTCGCGTCTAATTTCCCAAACCAAACTGCTTGCAGCTCTAACTCCCTTCTAACTACCACTTCTTCGGTTCAGTGAGATATGCTGGATTCTAAACGGAGAAGCTTCTCTGACGCTTTTTCACAGAGATTTTGAAACTGAAATCTCCCATGCTGTTTCCACCATAGGCAGCAATGGGCTTCCCCATAGAACTTGCCAACCTGAATTCCTACAGGCTAGATGTGAGAGGCACATTCTGCTGCTTCATCCCTTAGAGTTAAACTAGCTTCTGAAAGCTCAACCTCCGGGGAGTCTGTTTGGCAGAGATATAGAACACACTTTTCCAAGCCTGTTGGAAGGCATTTGCAGTTTCATTTCGCGTCTAATTTCCCAAACCAAACTGCTTGCAGCTCTAACTGCCTTCTAACTACCACTTCTTCGGTTCAGTGAGATATGCTGGATTCTAAACGGAGAAGCTTCTCTGACGCTTTTTCACAGAGATTTTGAAACTGAAATCTCCCATGCCGTTTCCACCATAGGCAGCAATGGGCTTCCCCATAGAACTTGCCAACCTGAATTCCTACAGGCTAGATGTGAGAGGCACATTCTGCTGCTTCCTCCCTTAGAGTTAAACTAGCTTCTGAAAGCTCAACCTCCGGGGAGTTTGTTTGGCAGAGATATAGAACACACTTTTCCAAGCCTGTTGGAAGGCATTTGCAGTTTCATTTCGCGTCTAATTTCCCAAACCAAACTGCTTGCAGCTCTAACTCCCTTCTAACTACCACTTCTTCGGTTCAGTGAGATATGCTGGATTCTAAACGGAGAAGCTTCTCTGACGCTTTTTCACAGAGATTTTGAAACTGAAATCTCCCATGCCGTTTCCACCATAGGCAGCAATGGGCTTCCCCATAGAACTTGCCAACCTGAATTCCTACAGGCTAGATGTGAGAGGCACATTCTGCTGCTTCCTCCCTTAGAGATAAACTAGCTTCTGAAAGCTCAACCTCCAGGGAGTCTGTTTGGCAGAGATATAGAACACACTTTTCCAAGCCTGTTGGAAGGCATTTGCAGTTTCATTTCGCGTCTAATTTCCCAAACCAAACTGCTTGCAGCTCTAACTGCCTTCTAACTACCACTTCTTCGGTTCAGTGAGATATGCTGGATTCTAAACGGAGAAGCTTCTCTGACGCTTTTTCACAGAGATTTTGAAACTGAAATCTCCCATGCCGTTTCCACCATAGGCAGCAATGGGCTTCCCCATAGAACTTGCCAACCTGAATTCCTACAGGCTAGATGTGAGAGGCACATTCTGCTGTTTCCTCCCTTAGAGTTAAACTAGCTTCTGAAAGCTCAACCTCCGGGGAGTTTGTTTGGCAGAGATATAGAACACACTTTTCCAATCCTGTTGGAAGGCATTTGCAGTTTCATTTCGCGTCTAATTTCCCAAACCAAACTGCTTGCAGCTCTAACTCCCTTCTAACTACCACTTCTTCGGTTCAGTGAGATATGCTGGATTCTAAACGGAGAAGCTTCTCTGACGCTTTTTCACAGAGATTTTGAAACTGAAATCTCCCATGCTGTTTCCACCATAGGCAGCAATGGGCTTCCCCATAGAACTTGCCAACCTGAATTCCTACAGGCTAGATGTGAGAGGCACATTCTGCTGCTTCATCCCTTAGAGTTAAACTAGCTTCTGAAAGCTCAACCTCCGGGGAGTCTGTTTGGCAGAGATATAGAACACACTTTTCCAAGCCTGTTGGAAGGCATTTGCAGTTTCATTTCGCGTCTAATTTCCCAAACCAAACTGCTTGCAGCTCTAACTGCCTTCTAACTACCACTTCTTCGGTTCAGTGAGATATGCTGGATTCTAAACGGAGAAGCTTCTCTGCCGCTTTTTCACAGAGATTTTGAAACTGAAATTTCCAAACCCGTTTCCAACGAAGGCGCCATTGGGCTTCCCCATAGAACTTGCCAACCTGAATTCCTACAGGCTAGATGTGAGAGGCACATTCTGCTGTTTCCTCCCTTAGAGTTAAACTAGCTTCTGAAAGCTCAACCTCCGGGGAGTTTGTTTGGCAGAGATAAAGAACACACTTTTCCAATCCTGTTGGAAAGCATTTGCAGTTTCATTTCGCGTCTAATTTCCCAAACCGAACTGCTTGCAGCTCTAACTCCCTTCTAACTACCACTTCTTCGGTTCAGTGAGATATGCTGGATTCTAAACGGAGAAGCTTCTCTGACGCTTTTTCACAGAGATTTTGAAACTGAAATCTCCCATGCTGTTTCCACCATAGGCAGCAATGGGCTTCCCCATAGAACTTGCCAACCTGAATTCCTACAGGCTAGATGTGAGAGGCACATTCTGCTGCTTCATCCCTTAGAGTTAAACTAGCTTCTGAAAGCTCAACCTCCGGGGAGTCTGTTTGGCAGAGATATAGAACACACTTTTCCAAGCCTGTTGGAAGGCATTTGCAGTTTCATTTAGCGTCTAATTTCCCAAACCAAACTGCTTGCAGCTCTAACTGCCTTCTAACTACCACTTCTTCGGTTCAGTGAGATATGCTGGATTCTAAACGGAGAAGCTTCTCTGACGCTTTTTCACAGAGATTTTGAAACTGAAATCTCCCATGCCGTTTCCACCATAGGCAGCAATGGGCTTCCCCATAGAACTTGCCAACCTGAATTCCTACAGGCTAGATGTGAGAGGCACATTCTGCTGCTTCCTCCCTTAGAGTTAAACTAGCTTCTGAAAGCTCAACCTCCGGGGAGTTTGTTTGGCAGAGATATAGAACACACTTTTCCAAGCCTGTTGGAAGGCATTTGCAGTTTCATTTCGCGTCTAATTTCCCAAACCAAACTGCTTGCAGCTCTAACTCCCTTCTAACTACCACTTCTTCGGTTCAGTGAGATATGCTGGATTCTAAACGGAGAAGCTTCTCTGACGCTTTTTCACAGAGATTTTGAAACTGAAATCTCCCATGCCGTTTCCACCATAGGCAGCAATGGGCTTCCCCATAGAACTTGCCAACCTGAATTCCTACAGGCTAGATGTGAGAGGCACATTCTGCTGCTTCCTCCCTTAGAGTTAAACTAGCTTCTGAAAGCTCAACCTCCAGGGAGTCTGTTTGGCAGAGATATAGAACACACTTTTCCAAGCCTGTTGGAAGGCATTTGCAGTTTCATTTCGCGTCTAATTTCCCAAACCAAACTGCTTGCAGCTCTAACTGCCTTCTAACTACCACTTCTTCGGTTCAGTGAGATATGCTGGATTCTAAACGGAGAAGCTTCTCTGACGCTTTTTCACAGAGATTTTGAAACTGAAATCTCCCATGCCGTTTCCACCATAGGCAGCAATGGGCTTCCCCATAGAACTTGCCAACCTGAATTCCTAAAGGCTAGATGTGAGAGGCACATTCTGCTGCTTCCTCCCTTAGAGTTAAACTTGCTTCTGAAAGCTCAACCTCCGGGGAGTTTGTTTGGCAGAGATATAGAACACACTTTTCCAAGCCTGTTGGAAGGCATTTGCAGTTTCATTTCGCGTCTAATTTCCCAAACCAAACTGCTTGCAGCTCTAACTCCCTTCTAACTACCACTTCTTCGGTTCAGTGAGATATGCTGGATTCTAAACGGAGAAGCTTCTCTGACGCTTTTTCACAGAGATTTTGAAACTGAAATCTCCCATGCCGTTTCCACCATAGGCAGCAATGGGCTTCCCCATAGAACTTGCCAACCTGAATTCCTACAGGCTAGATGTGAGAGGCACATTCTGCTGCTTCCTCCCTTAGAGTTAAACTAGCTTCTGAAAGCTCAACCTCCGGGGAGTTTGTTTGGCAGAGATATAGAACACACTTTTCCAAGCCTGTTGGAAGGCATTTGCAGTTTCATTTCGCGTCTAATTTCCCAAACCAAACTGCTTGCAGCTCTAACTGCCTTCTAACTACCACTTCTTCGGTTCAGTGAGATATGCTGGATTCTAAACGGAGAAGCTTCTCTGACGCTTTTTCACAGAGATTTTGAAACTGAAATCTCCCATGCCGTTTCCACCATAGGCAGCAATGGGCTTCCCCATAGAACTTGCCAACCTGAATTCCTACAGGCTAGATGTGAGAGGCACATTCTGCTGCTTCCTCCCTTAGAGTTAAACTAGCTTCTGAAAGCTCAACCTCCAGGGAGTCTGTTTGGCAGAGATATAGAACACACTTTTCCAAGCCTGTTGGAAGGCATTTGCAGTTTCATTTCGCGTCTAATTTCCCAAACCAAACTGCTTGCAGCTCTAACTGCCTTCTAACTACCACTTCTTCGGTTCAGTGAGATATGCTGGATTCTAAACGGAGAAGCTTCTCTGACGCTTTTTCACAGAGATTTTGAAACTGAAATTTCCAAACCCGTTTCCAACGAAGGCGCCATTGGGCTTCCCCATAGAACTTGCCAACCTGAATTCCTACAGGCTAGATGTGAGAGGCACATTCTGCTGTTTCCTCCCTTAGAGTTAAACTAGCTTCTGAAAGCTCAACCTCCGGGGAGTTTGTTTGGCAGAGATATAGAACACACTTTTCCAATCCTGTTGGAAGGCATTTGCAGTTTCATTTCGCGTCTAATTTCCCAAACCAAACTGCTTGCAGCTCTAACTCCCTTCTAACTACCACTTCTTCGGTTCAGTGAGATATGCTGGATTCTAAACGGAGAAGCTTCTCTGACGCTTTTTCACAGAGATTTTGAAACTGAAATCTCCCATGCTGTTTCCACCATAGGCAGCAATGGGCTTCCCCATAGAACTTGCCAACCTGAATTCCTACAGGCTAGATGTGAGAGGCACATTCTGCTGCTTCCTCCCTTAGAGTTAAACTAGCTTCTGAAAGCTCAACCTCCGGGGAGTCTGTTTGGCAGAGATATAGAACACACTTTTCCAAGCCTGTTGGAAGGCATTTGCAGTTTCATTTCGCGTCTAATTTCCCAAACCAAACTGCTTGCAGCTCTAACTGCCTTCTAACTACCACTTCTTCGGTTCAGTGAGATATGCTGGATTCTAAACGGAGAAGCTTCTCTGACGCTTTTTCACAGAGATTTTGAAACTGAAATCTCCCATGCCGTTTCCACCGTAGGCAGCAATGGGCTTCCCCATAGAACTTGCCAACCTGAATTCCTACAGGCTAGATGTGAGAGGCACATTCTGCTGCTTCCTCCCTTAGAGTTAAACTAGCTTCTGAAAGCTCAACCTCCGGGGAGTTTGTTTGGCAGAGATATAGAACACACTTTTCCAAGCCTGTTGGAAGGCATTTGCAGTTTCATTTCGCGTCTAATTTCCCAAACCAAACTGCTTGCAGCTCTAACTCCCTTCTAACTACCACTTCTTCGGTTCAGTGAGATATGCTGGATTCTAAACGGAGAAGCTTCTCTGACGCTTTTTCACAGAGATTTTGAAACTGAAATCTCCCATGCCGTTTCCACCATAGGCAGCAATGGGCTTCCCCATAGAACTTGCCAACCTGAATTCCTACAGGCTAGATGTGAGAGGCACATTCTGCTGCTTCCTCCCTTAGAGTTAAACTAGCTTCTGAAAGCTCAACCTCCGGGGAGTTTGTTTGGCAGAGATATAGAACACACTTTTCCAAGCCTGTTGGAAGGCATTTGCAGTTTCATTTAGCGTCTAATTTCCCAAACCAAACTGCTTGCAGCTCTAACTCCCTTCTAACTACCACTTCTTCGGTTCAGTGAGATATGCTGGATTCTAAACGGAGAAGCTTCTCTGACGCTTTTTCACAGAGATTTTGAAACTGAAATCTCCCATGCCGTTTCCACCATAGGCAGCAATGGGCTTCCCCATAGAACTTGCCAACCTGAATTCCTACAGGCTAGATGTGAGAGGCACATTCTGCTGCTTCCTCCCTTAGAGTTAAACTAGCTTCTGAAAGCTCAACCTCCGGGGAGTTTGTTTGGCAGAGATATAGAACACACTTTTCCAAGCCTGTTGGAAGGCATTTGCAGTTTCATTTCGCGTCTAATTTCCCAAACCAAACTGCTTGCAGCTCTAACTCCCTTCTAACTACCACTTCTTCGGTTCAGTGAGATATGCTGGATTCTAAACGGAGAAGCTTCTCTGACGCTTTTTCACAGAGATTTTGAAACTGAAATTTCCAAACCCGTTTCCAACGAAGGCGCCATTGGGCTTCCCCATAGAACTTGCCAACCTGAATTCCTACAGGCTAGATGTGAGAGGCACATTCTGCTGCTTCCTCCCTTAGAGTTAAACTAGCTTCTGAAAGCTCAACCTCCGGGGAGTTTGTTTGGCAGAGATATAGAACACACTTTTCCAATCCTGTTGGAAGGCATTTGCAGTTTCATTTCGCGTCTAATTTCCCAAACCAAACTGCTTGCAGCTCTAACTCCCTTCTAACTACCACTTCTTCAGTTCAGTGAGATATGCTGGATTCTAAACGGAGAAGCTTCACTGACGCTTTTTCACAAGATTTTGAAACTGAAATCTCCCATGCTGTTTCCACCATAGGCAGCAATGGGCTTCCCCATAGAACTTGCCAACCTGAATTCCTACAGGCTAGATGTGAGAGGCACATTCTGCTGCTTCATCCCTTAGAGTTAAACTAGCTTCTGAAAGCTCAACCTCCGGGGACTCTGTTTGGCACAGATATAGAACACACTTTTCCAAGCCTGTTGGAAGGCCTTTGCAGTGTCATTTCGCATCTAATTTCCCAAACCAAACTGCTTGCAGCTCTAACTCCCTTCTAACTACCACTTCTTCGGTTCAGTGAGATATGCTGGATTCTAAACGGAGAAGCTTCTCTGACGCTTTTTCACAGAGATTTTGAAACTGAAATCTCCCATGCTGTTTCCACCATAGGCAGCAATGGGCTTCCCCATAGAACTTGCCAACCTGAATTCCTACAGGCTAGATGTGAGAGGCACATTCTGCTGCTTCCTCCCTAACAGTTAAGCTTGCTTCTGAAAGCTCAACCTCCGGGGACTCTGTTTGGCACAGATATAGAACACACTTTTCCAAGCCTGTTGGAAGGCCTTTGCAGTGTCATTTCGCATCTAATTTCCCAAACCAAACTGCTTGCAGCTCTAACTCCCTTCTAACTACCACTTCTTCGGTTCAGTGAGATATGCTGGATTCTAAACGGAGAAGCTTCTCTGACGCTTTTTCACAGAGATTTTGAAACTGAAATTTCGAAACCCGTTTCCAACGAAGGCGCCAATGGGCTTCCCCATAGAACTTGCCAACCTGAATTCCTACAGGCTAGATGTGAGAGGCACATTCTCCTGCTTCCTCCCTTAGAGTTAAACTAGCTTCTGAAAGCTCAACCTCCGGGGAGTTTGTTTGGCAGAGATATAGAACACACTTTTCCAAGCCTGTTGGAAGGCATTTGCAGTTTCATTTCGCGTCTAATTTCCCAAACCAAACTGCTTGCAGCTCTAACTCCCTTCTAACTACCACTTCTTCGGTTCAGTGAGATATGCTGGATTCTAAACGGAGAAGCTTCTCTGACGCTTTTTCACAGAGATTTTGAAACTGAAATCTCCCATGCCGTTTCCACCATAGGCAGCAATGGGCTTCCCCATAGAACTTGCCAACCTGAATTCCTACAGGCTAGATGTGAGAGGCACATTCTGCTGATTCCTCCCTAACAGTTAAGCTTGCTTCTGAAAGCTCAACCTCCGGGGACTCTGTTTGGCACAGATATAGAACACACTTTTCCAAGCCTGTTGGAAGGCCTTTGCAGTGTCATTTCGCATCTAATTTCCCAAACCAAACTGCTTGCAGCTCTAACTCCCTTCTAACTACCACTTCTTCGGTTCAGTGAGATATGCTGGATTCTAAACGGAGAAGCTTCTCTGACGCTTTTTCACAGAGATTTTGAAACTGAAATCTCCCATGCCGTTTCCACCATAGGCAGCAATGGGCTTCCCCATAGAACTTGCCAACCTGAATTCCTAAAGGCTAGATGTGAGAGGCACATTCTGCTGCTTCCTCCCTTAGAGTTAAACTTGCTTCTGAAAGCTCAACCTCCGGGGAGTTTGTTTGGCAGAGATATAGAACACACTTTTCCAAGCCTGTTGGAAGGCATTTGCAGTTTCATTTCGCGTCTAATTTCCCAAACCAAACTGCTTGCAGCTCTAACTCCCTTCTAACTACCACTTCTTCGGTTCAGTGAGATATGCTGGATTCTAAACGGAGAAGCTTCTCTGACGCTTTTTCACAGAGATTTTGAAACTGAAATTTCCAAACCCGTTTCCAACGAAGGCGACAATGGGCTTCCCCATAGAACTTGCCAACCTGAATTCCTACAGGCTAGATGTGAGAGGCACATTCTGCTGCCTCCTCCCTTAGAGTTAAACTAGCTTCTGAAAGCTCAACCTCCGGGGAGTTTGTTTGGCAGAGATATAGAACACACTTTTCCAAGCCTGTTGGAAGGCATTTGCAGTTTCATTTCGCGTCTAATTTCCCAAACCAAACTGCTTGCAGCTCTAACTGCCTTCTAACTACCACTTCTTCGGTTCAGTGAGATATGCTGGATTCTAAACGGAGAAGCTTCTCTGACGCTTTTTCACAGAGATTTTGAAACTGAAATCTCCCATGCTGTTTCCACCATAGGCAGCAATGGGCTTCCCCATAGAACTTGCCAACCTGAATTCCTACAGGCTAGATGTGAGAGGCACATTCTGCTGCTTCCTCCCTTAGAGTTAAACTAGCTTCTGAAAGCTCAACCTCCGGGGAGTCTGTTTGGCAGAGATATAGAACACACTTTTCCAAGCCTGTTGGAAGGCATTTGCAGTTTCATTTCGCGTCTAATTTCCCAAACCAAACTGCTTGCAGCTCTAACTGCCTTCTAACTACCACTTCTTCGGTTCAGTGAGGTATGCTGGATTCTAAACGGAGAAGCTTCTCTGACGCTTTTTCACAGAGATTTTGAAACTGAAATCTCCCATGCCGTTTCCACCATAGGCAGCAATGGGCTTCCCCATAGAACTTGCCAACCAGAATTCCTAAAGGCTAGATGTGAGAGGCACATTCTGCTGCTTCCTCCCTTAGAGTTAAACTAGCTTCTGAAAGCTCAACCTCCGGGGAGTTTGTTTGGCAGAGATATAGAACACACTTTTCCAAGCCTGTTGGAAGGCATTTGCAGTTTCATTTCGCGTCTAATTTCCCAAACCAAACTGCTTGCAGCTCTAACTCCCTTCTAACTACCACTTCTTCGGTTCAGTGAGATATGCTGGATTCTAAACGGAGAAGCTTCTCTGACGCTTTTTCACAGAGATTTTGAAACTGAAATCTCCCATGCCGTTTCCACCATAGGCAGCAATGGGCTTCCCCATAGAACTTGCCAACCTTAATTCCTAAAGGCTAGATGTGAGAGGCACATTCTGCTGCTTCCTCCCTTAGAGTTAAACTTGCTTCTGAAAGCTCAACCTCCGGGGAGTTTGTTTGGCAGAGATATAGAACACACTTTTCCAAGCCTGTTGGAAGGCATTTGCATTTTCATTTCGCGTCTAATTTCCCAAACCAAACTGCTTGCAGCTCTAACTCCCTTCTAACTACCACTTCTTCGGTTCAGTGAGATATGCTGGATTCTAAACGGAGAAGCTTCTCTGACGCTTTTCCACAGAGATTTTGAAACTGAAATTTCCAAACCCGTTTCCAACGAAGGCGCCAATGGGCTTCCCCATAGAACTTGCCAACCTGAATTCCTACAGGCTAGATGTGAGAGGCAGATTCTGCTGCTTCCTCCCTTAGAGTTAAACTAGCTTCTGAAAGCTCAACCTCCGGGGAGTTTGTTTGGCAGAGATATAGAACACACTTTTCCAAGCCTGTTGGAAGGCATTTGCAGTTTCATTTCGCGTCTAATTTCCCAAACCAAACTGCTTGCAGCTCTAACTCCCTTCTAACTACCACTTCTTCGGTTCAGTGAGATATGCTGGATTCTAAACGGAGAAGCTTCTCTGACGCTTTTTCAGAGAGATTTTGAAACTGAAATTTCCAAACCCGTTTCCAACGAAGGCGCCATTGGGCTTCCCCATAGAACTTGCCAACCTGAATTCCTACAGGCTAGATGTGAGAGGCACATTCTCCTGCTTCCTCCCTTAGAGTTAAACTAGCTTCTGAAAGCTCAATCTCCGGGGAGTTTGTTTGGCAGAGATATAGAACACACTTTTCCAATCCTGTTGGAAGGCATTTGCAGTTTCATTTCGCGTCTAATTTCCCAAACCAAACTGCTTGCAGCTCTAACTCCCTTCTAACTACCACTTCTTCGGTTCAGTGAGATATGCTGGATTCTAAACGGAGAAGCTTCACTGACGCTTTTTCACAGAGATTTTGAAACTAAAATCTCCCATGCTGTTTCCACCATAGGCAGCAATGGGCTTCCACATAGAACTTGCCAACCTGAATTCCTACAGGGTAGATGTGAGAGGCACATTCTGCTGCTTCATCCCTTAGAGTTAAACTAGCTTCTGAAAGCTCAACCTCCGGGGAGTCTGTTTGGCAGAGATATAGAACACACTTTTCCAAGCCTGTTGGAAGGCATTTGCAGTTTCATTTCGCGTCTAATTTCCCAAACCAAACTGCTTGCAGCTCTAACTGCCCTCTAACTACCACTTCTTCGGTTCAGTGAGATATGCTGGATTCTAAACGGAGAAGCTTCTCTGACGCTTTTTCACAGAGATTTTGAAACTGAAATCTCCCATGCCGTTTCCACCATAGGCAGCAATGGGCTTCCCCATAGAACTTGCCAACCTGAATTCCTACAGGCTAGATGTGAGAGGCACATTCTGCTGCTTCCTCCCTAACAGTTAAGCTTGCTTCTGAAAGCTCAACCTCCGGGGACTCTGTTTGGCACAGATATAGAACACACTTTTCCAAGCCTGTTGGAAGGCCTTTGCAGTGTCATTTCGCATCTAATTTCCCAAACCAAACTGCTTGCAGCTCTAACTCCCTTCTAACTACCACTTCTTCGGTTCAGTGAGATATGCTGGATTCTAAACGGAGAAGCTTCTCTGACGCTTTTTCACAGAGATTTTGAAACTGAAATCTCCCATGCCGTTTCCACCATAGGCAGCAATGGGCTTCCCCATAGAACTTGCCAACCTGAATTCCTAAAGGCTAGATGTGAGAGGCACATTCTGCTGCTTCCTCCCTTAGAGTTAAACTTGCTTCTGAAAGCTCAACCTCCGGGGAGTTTGTTTGGCAGAGATATAGAACACACTTTTCCAAGCCTGTTGGAAGGCATTTGCAGTTTCATTTCGCGTCTAATTTCCCAAACCAAACTGCTTGCAGCTCTAACTCCCTTCTAACTACCACTTCTTCGGTTCAGTGAGATATGCTGGATTCTAAACGGAGAAGCTTCTCTGACGCTTTTTCACAGAGATTTTGAAACTGAAATCTCCCATGCCGTTTCCACCATAGGCAGCAATGGGCTTACCCATAGAACTTGCCAACCTGAATTCCTACAGGCTAGATGTGAGAGGCACATTCTGCTGCTTCCTCCCTTAGAGTTAAACTAGCTTCTGAAAGCTCAACCTCCGGGGAGTTTGTTTGGCAGAGATATAGAACACACTTTTCCAAGCCTCTTGGAAGGCATTTGCAGTTTCATTTCGCGTCTAATTTCCCAAACCAAACTGCTTGCAGCTCTAACTCCCTTCTAACTACCACTTCTTCGGTTCAGTGAGATATGCTGGATTCTAAACGGAGAAGCTTCTCTGACGCTTTTTCACAGAGATTTTGAAACTGAAATTTCCAAACCCGTTTCCAACGAAGGCGCCATTGGGCTTCCCCATAGAACTTGCCAACCTGAATTCCTACAGGCTAGATGTGAGAGGCACATTCTGCTCCTTCCTCCCTTAGAGTTAAACTAGCTTCTGAAAGCTCAACCTCCGGGGAGTTTGTTTGGCAGAGATATAGAACACACTTTTCCAATCCTGTTGGAAGGCATTTGCAGTTTCATTTCGCGTCTAATTTCCCAAACCAAACTGCTTGCAGCTCTAACTCCCTTCTAACTACCACTTCTTCGGTTCAGTGAGATATGCTGGATTCTAAACGGAGAAGTTTCACTGACGCTTTTTCACAAGATTTTGAAACTGAAATCTCCCATGCTGTTTCCACCATAGGCAGCAATGGGCTTCCACATAGAACTTGCCAAACTGAATTCCTACAGGCTAGATGTGAGAGGCACATTCTGCTGCTTCATCCCTTAGAGTTAAACTAGCTTCTGAAAGCTCAACCTCCGGGGAGTCTGTTTGGCAGAGATATAGAACACACTTTTCCAAGCCTGTTGGAAGGCATTTGCAGTTTCATTTCGCGTCTAATTTCCCAAACCAAACTGCTTGCAGCTCTAACTGCCCTCTAACTACCACTTCTTCGGTTCAGTGAGATATGCTGGATTCTAAACGGAGAAGCTTCTCTGACGCTTTTTCACAGAGATTTTGAAACTGAAATCTCCCATGCCGTTTCCACCATAGGCAGCAATGGGCTTCCCCATAGAACTTGCCAACCTGAATTCCTACAGGCTAGATGTGAGAGGCACATTCTGCTGCTTCCTCCCTTAGAGTTAAACTAGCTTCTGAAAGCTCAACCTCCGGGGAGTTTGTTTGGCAGAGATATAGAACACACTTTTCCAAGCCTGTTGGAAGGCATTTGCAGTTTCATTTCGCGTCTAATTTCCCAAACCAAACTGCTTGCAGCTCTAACTCCCTTCTAACTACCACTTCTTCGGTTCAGTGAGATATGCTGGATTCTAAACGGAGAAGCTTCTCTGCCGCTTTTTCACAGAGATTTTGAAACTGAAATTTCCAAACCCGTTTCCAACGAAGGCGCCATTGGGCTTCCCCATAGAACTTGCCAACCTGAATTCCTACAGGCTAGATGTGAGAGGCACATTCTGCTGTTTCCTCCCTTAGAGTTAAACTAGCTTCTGAAAGCTCAACCTCCGGGGAGTTTGTTTGGCAGAGATATAGAACACACTTTTCCAATCCTGTTGGAAAGCATTTGCAGTTTCATTTCGCGTCTAATTTCCCAAACCGAACTGCTTGCAGCTCTAACTCCCTTCTAACTACCACTTCTTCGGTTCAGTGAGATATGCTGGATTCTAAACGGAGAAGCTTCTCTGACGCTTTTTCACAGAGATTTTGAAACTGAAATCTCCCATGCTGTTTCCACCATAGGCAGCAATGGGCTTCCCCATAGAACTTGCCAACCTGAATTCCTACAGGCTAGATGTGAGAGGCACATTCTGCTGCTTCATCCCTTAGAGTTAAACTAGCTTCTGAAAGCTCAACCTCCGGGGAGTCTGTTTGGCAGAGATATAGAACACACTTTTCCAAGCCTGTTGGAAGGCATTTGCAGTTTCATTTAGCGTCTAATTTCCCAAA
The DNA here is from genome assembly GCF_027409185.1 of Cynocephalus volans. Taxonomy (NCBI): domain Eukaryota; kingdom Metazoa; phylum Chordata; class Mammalia; order Dermoptera; family Cynocephalidae; genus Cynocephalus; species Cynocephalus volans. The sequence goes on along the minus strand of NW_026902471.1, from coordinate 805,555 downwards.
CCAAACTGCTTGCAGCTCTAACTGCCTTCTAACTACCACTTCTTCGGTTCAGTGAGATATGCTGGATTCTAAACGGAGAAGCTTCTCTGACGCTTTTTCACAGAGATTTTGAAACTGAAATCTCCCATGCCGTTTCCACCATAGGCAGCAATGGGCTTCCCCATAGAACTTGCCAACCTGAATTCCTACAGGCTAGATGTGAGAGGCACATTCTGCTGCTTCCTCCCTTAGAGTTAAACTAGCTTCTGAAAGCTCAACCTCCGGGGAGTTTGTTTGGCAGAGATATAGAACACACTTTTCCAAGCCTGTTGGAAGGCATTTGCAGTTTCATTTCGCGTCTAATTTCCCAAACCAAACTGCTTGCAGCTCTAACTCCCTTCTAACTACCACTTCTTCGGTTCAGTGAGATATGCTGGATTCTAAACGGAGAAGCTTCTCTGACGCTTTTTCACAGAGATTTTGAAACTGAAATCTCCCATGCCGTTTCCACCATAGGCAGCAATGGGCTTCCCCATAGAACTTGCCAACCTGAATTCCTACAGGCTAGATGTGAGAGGCACATTCTGCTGCTTCCTCCCTTAGAGTTAAACTAGCTTCTGAAAGCTCAACCTCCAGGGAGTCTGTTTGGCAGAGATATAGAACACACTTTTCCAAGCCTGTTGGAAGGCATTTGCAGTTTCATTTCGCGTCTAATTTCCCAAACCAAACTGCTTGCAGCTCTAACTGCCTTCTAACTACCACTTCTTCGGTTCAGTGAGATATGCTGGATTCTAAACGGAGAAGCTTCTCTGACGCTTTTTCACAGAGATTTTGAAACTGAAATCTCCCATGCCGTTTCCACCATAGGCAGCAATGGGCTTCCCCATAGAACTTGCCAACCTGAATTCCTAAAGGCTAGATGTGAGAGGCACATTCTGCTGCTTCCTCCCTTAGAGTTAAACTTGCTTCTGAAAGCTCAACCTCCGGGGAGTTTGTTTGGCAGAGATATAGAACACACTTTTCCAAGCCTGTTGGAAGGCATTTGCAGTTTCATTTCGCGTCTAATTTCCCAAACCAAACTGCTTGCAGCTCTAACTCCCTTCTAACTACCACTTCTTCGGTTCAGTGAGATATGCTGGATTCTAAACGGAGAAGCTTCTCTGACGCTTTTTCACAGAGATTTTGAAACTGAAATCTCCCATGCCGTTTCCACCATAGGCAGCAATGGGCTTACCCATAGAACTTGCCAACCTGAATTCCTACAGGCTAGATGTGAGAGGCACATTCTGCTGCTTCCTCCCTTAGAGTTAAACTAGCTTCTGAAAGCTCAACCTCCGGGGAGTTTGTTTGGCAGAGATATAGAACACACTTTTCCAAGCCTGTTGGAAGGCATTTGCAGTTTCATTTCGCGTCTAATTTCCCAAACCAAACTGCTTGCAGCTCTAACTGCCTTCTAACTACCACTTCTTCGGTTCAGTGAGATATGCTGGATTCTAAACGGAGAAGCTTCTCTGACGCTTTTTCACAGAGATTTTGAAACTGAAATCTCCCATGCCGTTTCCACCATAGGCAGCAATGGGCTTCCCCATAGAACTTGCCAACCTGAATTCCTACAGGCTAGATGTGAGAGGCACATTCTGCTGCTTCCTCCCTTAGAGTTAAACTAGCTTCTGAAAGCTCAACCTCCAGGGAGTCTGTTTGGCAGAGATATAGAACACACTTTTCCAAGCCTGTTGGAAGGCATTTGCAGTTTCATTTCGCGTCTAATTTCCCAAACCAAACTGCTTGCAGCTCTAACTGCCTTCTAACTACCACTTCTTCGGTTCAGTGAGATATGCTGGATTCTAAACGGAGAAGCTTCTCTGACGCTTTTTCACAGAGATTTTGAAACTGAAATCTCCCATGCCGTTTCCACCATAGGCAGCAATGGGCTTCCCCATAGAACTTGCCAACCTGAATTCCTAAAGGCTAGATGTGAGAGGCACATTCTGCTGCTTCCTCCCTTAGAGTTAAACTTGCTTCTGAAAGCTCAACCTCCGGGGAGTTTGTTTGGCAGAGATATAGAACACACTTTTCCAAGCCTGTTGGAAGGCATTTGCAGTTTCATTTCGCGTCTAATTTCCCAAACCAAACTGCTTGCAGCTCTAACTCCCTTCTAACTACCACTTCTTCGGTTCAGTGAGATATGCTGGATTCTAAACGGAGAAGCTTCTCTGACGCTTTTTCACAGAGATTTTGAAACTGAAATCTCCCATGCCGTTTCCACCATAGGCAGCAATGGGCTTACCCATAGAACTTGCCAACCTGAATTCCTACAGGCTAGATGTGAGAGGCACATTCTGCTGCTTCCTCCCTTAGAGTTAAACTAGCTTCTGAAAGCTCAACCTCCGGGGAGTTTGTTTGGCAGAGATATAGAACACACTTTTCCAAGCCTGTTGGAAGGCATTTGCAGTTTCATTTCGCGTCTAATTTCCCAAACCAAACTGCTTGCAGCTCTAACTGCCTTCTAACTACCACTTCTTCGGTTCAGTGAGATATGCTGGATTCTAAACGGAGAAGCTTCTCTGACGCTTTTTCACAGAGATTTTGAAACTGAAATCTCCCATGCCGTTTCCACCATAGGCAGCAATGGGCTTCCCCATAGAACTTGCCAACCTGAATTCCTACAGGCTAGATGTGAGAGGCACATTCTGCTGCTTCCTCCCTTAGAGTTAAACTAGCTTCTGAAAGCTCAACCTCCAGGGAGTCTGTTTGGCAGAGATATAGAACACACTTTTCCAAGCCTGTTGGAAGGCATTTGCAGTTTCATTTCGCGTCTAATTTCCCAAACCAAACTGCTTGCAGCTCTAACTGCCTTCTAACTACCACTTCTTCGGTTCAGTGAGATATGCTGGATTCTAAACGGAGAAGCTTCTCTGACGCTTTTTCACAGAGATTTTGAAACTGAAATTTCCAAACCCGTTTCCAACGAAGGCGCCATTGGGCTTCCCCATAGAACTTGCCAACCTGAATTCCTACAGGCTAGATGTGAGAGGCACATTCTGCTGTTTCCTCCCTTAGAGTTAAACTAGCTTCTGAAAGCTCAACCTCCGGGGAGTTTGTTTGGCAGAGATATAGAACACACTTTTCCAATCCTGTTGGAAGGCATTTGCAGTTTCATTTCGCGTCTAATTTCCCAAACCAAACTGCTTGCAGCTCTAACTCCCTTCTAACTACCACTTCTTCGGTTCAGTGAGATATGCTGAATTCTAAACGGAGAAGCTTCTCTGACGCTTTTTCACAGAGATTTTGAAACTGAAATCTCCCATGCCGTTTCCACCATAGGCAGCAATGGGCTTCCCCATAGAACTTGCCAACCTGAATTCCTACAGGCTAGATGTGAGAGGCACATTCTGCTGCTTCCTCCCTTAGAGTTAAACTTGCCTCTGAAAGCTCAACCTCCGGGGAGTTTGTTTGGCAGAGATATAGAACACACTTTTCCAAGCCTGTTGGAAGGCATTTGCAGTTTCATTTCGCGTCTAATTTCCCAAACCAAACTGCTTGCAGCTCTAACTCCCTTCTAACTATCAGTTCTTCGGTTCAGTGAGATATGCTGGATTCTAAACGGAGAAGCTTCTCTGACGCTTTTTCACAGAGATTTTGAAACTGAAATTTCGAAACCCGTTTCCAACGAAGGCGCCAATGGGCTTCCCCATAGAACTTGCCAACCTGAATTCCTACAGGCTAGATGTGAGAGGCACATTCTGCTGCTTCCTCCCTTAGAGTTAAACTAGCTTCTGAAAGCTCAACCTCCGGGGAGTCTGTTTGGCAGAGATATAGAACACACTTTTCCAAGCCTGTTGGAAGGCATTTGCAGTTTCATTTCGCGTCTAATTTCCCAAACCAAACTGCTTGCAGCTCTAACTGCCTTCTAACTACCACTTCTTCGGTTCAGTGAGGTATGCTGGATTCTAAACGGAGAAGCTTCTCTGACGCTTTTTCACAGAGATTTTGAAACTGAAATCTCCCATGCCGTTTCCACCATAGGCAGCAATGGGCTTCCCCATAGAACTTGCCAACCTGAATTCCTAAAGGCTAGATGTGAGAGGCACATTCTGCTGCTTCCTCCCTTAGAGTTAAACTTGCTTCTGAAAGCTCAACCTCCGGGGAGTTTGTTTGGCAGAGATATAGAACACACTTTTCCAAGCCTGTTGGAAGGCATTTGCAGTTTCATTTCGCGTCTAATTTCCCAAACCAAACTGCTTGCAGCTCTAACTGCCTTCTAACTACCACTTCTTCGGTTCAGTGAGATATGCTGGATTCTAAACGGAGAAGCTTCTCTGACGCTTTTTCAGAGAGATTTTGAAACTGAAATTTCCAAACCCGTTTCCAACGAAGGCGCCATTGGGCTTCCCCATAGAACTTGCCAACCTGAATTCCTACAGGCTAGATGTGAGAGGCACATTCTCCTGCTTCCTCCCTTAGAGTTAAACTAGCTTCTGAAAGCTCAATCTCCGGGGAGTTTGTTTGGCAGAGATATAGAACACACTTTTCCAATCCTGTTGGAAGGCATTTGCAGTTTCATTTCGCGTCTAATTTCCCAAACCAAACTGCTTGCAGCTCTAACTCCCTTCTAACTACCACTTCTTCGGTTCAGTGAGATATGCTGGATTCTAAACGGAGAAGCTTCACTGACGCTTTTTCACAGAGATTTTGAAACTAAAATCTCCCATGCTGTTTCCACCATAGGCAGCAATGGGCTTCCACATAGAACTTGCCAACCTGAATTCCTACAGGGTAGATGTGAGAGGCACATTCTGCTGCTTCATCCCTTAGAGTTAAACTAGCTTCTGAAAGCTCAACCTCCGGGGAGTCTGTTTGGCAGAGATATAGAACACACTTTTCCAAGCCTGTTGGAAGGCATTTGCAGTTTCATTTCGCGTCTAATTTCCCAAACCAAACTGCTTGCAGCTCTAACTGCCCTCTAACTACCACTTCTTCGGTTCAGTGAGATATGCTGGATTCTAAACGGAGAAGCTTCTCTGACGCTTTTTCACAGAGATTTTGAAACTGAAATCTCCCATGCCGTTTCCACCATAGGCAGCAATGGGCTTCCCCATAGAACTTGCCAACCTGAATTCCTACAGGCTAGATGTGAGAGGCACATTCTGCTGCTTCCTCCCTAACAGTTAAGCTTGCTTCTGAAAGCTCAACCTCCGGGGACTCTGTTTGGCACAGATATAGAACACACTTTTCCAAGCCTGTTGGAAGGCCTTTGCAGTGTCATTTCGCATCTAATTTCCCAAACCAAACTGCTTGCAGCTCTAACTCCCTTCTAACTACCACTTCTTCGGTTCAGTGAGATATGCTGGATTCTAAACGGAGAAGCTTCTCTGACGCTTTTTCACAGAGATTTTGAAACTGAAATCTCCCATGCCGTTTCCACCATAGGCAGCAATGGGCTTCCCCATAGAACTTGCCAACCTGAATTCCTAAAGGCTAGATGTGAGAGGCACATTCTGCTGCTTCCTCCCTTAGAGTTAAACTTGCTTCTGAAAGCTCAACCTCCGGGGAGTTTGTTTGGCAGAGATATAGAACACACTTTTCCAAGCCTGTTGGAAGGCATTTGCAGTTTCATTTCGCGTCTAATTTCCCAAACCAAACTGCTTGCAGCTCTAACTGCCTTCTAACTACCACTTCTTCGGTTCAGTGAGATATGCTGGATTCTAAACGGAGAAGCTTCTCTGACGCTTTTTCACAGAGATTTTGAAACTGAAATCTCCCATGCCGTTTCCACCATAGGCAGCAATGGGCTTCCCCATAGAACTTGCCAACCTGAATTCCTACAGGCTAGATGTGAGAGGCACATTCTGCTGCTTCCTCCCTAAGAGTTAAGCTTGCTTCTGAAAGCTCAACCTCCGGGGACTCTGTTTGGCACATATATAGAACACACTTTTCCTAGCCTGTTGGAAGGCCTTTGCAGTGTCATTTCCAATCTAATTTCCCAAACCAAACTGCTTGCAGCTCTAACTCCCTTCTCACTACCACTTCTTCGGTTCAGTGAGATATGCTGGATTCTAAACGGAGAAGCTTCTCTGACGCTTTTTCACAGAGATTTTGAAACTGAAATCTCCCATGCCGTTTCCACCATAGGCAGCAATGGGCTTCCCCATAGAACTTGCCAACCTGAATTCCTAAAGGCTAGATGTGAGAGGCACATTCTGCTGCTTCCTCCCTTAGAGTTAAACTTGCTTCTGAAAGCTCAACCTCCGGGGAGTTTGTTTGGCAGAGATATAGAACACACTTTTCCAAGCCTGTTGGAAGGCATTTGCAGTTTCATTTCGCGTCTAATTTCCCAAACCAAACTGCTTGCAGCTCTAACTCCCTTCTAACTACCACTTCTTCGGTTCAGTGAGATATGCTGGATTCTAAACGGAGAAGCTTCTCTGACGCTTTTTCACAGAGATTTTGAAACTGAAATCTCCCATGCCGTTTCCACCATAGGCAGCAATGGGCTTACCCATAGAACTTGCCAACCTGAATTCCTACAGGCTAGATGTGAGAGGCACATTCTGCTGCTTCCTCCCTTAGAGTTAAACTAGCTTCTGAAAGCTCAACCTCCGGGGAGTTTGTTTGGCAGAGATATAGAACACACTTTTCCAAGCCTCTTGGAAGGCATTTGCAGTTTCATTTCGCGTCTAATTTCCCAAACCAAACTGCTTGCAGCTCTAACTCCCTTCTAACTACCACTTCTTCGGTTCAGTGAGATATGCTGGATTCTAAACGGAGAAGCTTCTCTGACGCTTTTTCACAGAGATTTTGAAACTGAAATTTCCAAACCCGTTTCCAACGAAGGCGCCATTGGGCTTCCCCATAGAACTTGCCAACCTGAATTCCTACAGGCTAGATGTGAGAGGCACATTCTGCTGCTTCCTCCCTTAGAGTTAAACTAGCTTCTGAAAGCTCAACCTCCGGGGAGTTTGTTTGGCAGAGATATAGAACACACTTTTCCAATCCTGTTGGAAGGCATTTGCAGTTTCATTTCGCGTCTAATTTCCCAAACCAAACTGCTTGCAGCTCTAACTCCCTTCTAACTACCACTTCTTCGGTTCAGTGAGATATGCTGGATTCTAAACGGAGAAGTTTCACTGACGCTTTTTCACAAGATTTTGAAACTGAAATCTCCCATGCTGTTTCCACCATAGGCAGCAATGGGCTTCCACATAGAACTTGCCAACCTGAATTCCTACAGGCTAGATGTGAGAGGCACATTCTGCTGCTTCATCCCTTAGAGTTAAACTAGCTTCTGAAAGCTCAACCTCCGGGGAGTCTGTTTGGCAGAGATATAGAACACACTTTTCCAAGCCTGTTGGAAGGCATTTGCAGTTTCATTTCGCGTCTAATTTCCCAAACCAAACTGCTTGCAGCTCTAACTGCCCTCTAACTACCACTTCTTCGGTTCAGTGAGATATGCTGGATTCTAAACGGAGAAGCTTCTCTGACGCTTTTTCACAGAGATTTTGAAACTGAAATCTCCCATGCCGTTTCCACCATAGGCAGCAATGGGCTTCCCCATAGAACTTGCCAACCTGAATTCCTACAGGCTAGATGTGAGAGGCACATTCTGCTGCTTCCTCCCTTAGAGTTAAACTAGCTTCTGAAAGCTCAACCTCCGGGGAGTTTGTTTGGCAGAGATATAGAACACACTTTTCCAAGCCTGTTGGAAGGCATTTGCAGTTTCATTTCGCGTCTAATTTCCCAAACCAAACTGCTTGCAGCTCTAACTCCCTTCTAACTACCACTTCTTCGGTTCAGTGAGATATGCTGGATTCTAAACGGAGAAGCTTCTCTGCCGCTTTTTCACAGAGATTTTGAAACTGAAATTTCCAAACCCGTTTCCAACGAAGGCGCCATTGGGCTTCCCCATAGAACTTGCCAACCTGAATTCCTACAGGCTAGATGTGAGAGGCACATTCTGCTGTTTCCTCCCTTAGAGTTAAACTAGCTTCTGAAAGCTCAACCTCCGGGGAGTTTGTTTGGCAGAGATATAGAACACACTTTTCCAATCCTGTTGGAAAGCATTTGCAGTTTCATTTCGCGTCTAATTTCCCAAACCGAACTGCTTGCAGCTCTAACTCCCTTCTAACTACCACTTCTTCGGTTCAGTGAGATATGCTGGATTCTAAACGGAGAAGCTTCTCTGACGCTTTTTCACAGAGATTTTGAAACTGAAATCTCCCATGCCGTTTCCACCATAGGCAGCAATGGGCTTCCCCATAGAACTTGCCAACCTGAATTCCTACAGGCTAGATGTGAGAGGCACATTCTGCTGCTTCCTCCCTTAGAGTTAAACTAGCTTCTGAAAGCTCAACCTCCGGGGAGTTTGTTTGGCAGAGATATAGAACACACTTTTCCAAGCCTGTTGGAAGGCATTTGCAGTTTCATTTCGCGTCTAATTTCCCAAACCAAACTGCTTGCAGCTCTAACTGCCTTCTAACTACCACTTCTTCGGTTCAGTGAGATATGCTGGATTCTAAACGGAGAAGCTTCTCTGACGCTTTTTCACAGAGATTTTGAAACTGAAATCTCCCATGCCGTTTCCACCATAGGCAGCAATGGGCTTCCCCATAGAACTTGCCAACCTGAATTCCTACAGGCTAGATGTGAGAGGCACATTCTGCTGCTTCCTCCCTTAGAGTTAAACTAGCTTCTGAAAGCTCAACCTCCAGGGAGTCTGTTTGGCAGAGATATAGAACACACTTTTCCAAGCCTGTTGGAAGGCATTTGCAGTTTCATTTCGCGTCTAATTTCCCAAACCAAACTGCTTGCAGCTCTAACTGCCTTCTAACTACCACTTCTTCGGTTCAGTGAGATATGCTGGATTCTAAACGGAGAAGCTTCTCTGACGCTTTTTCACAGAGATTTTGAAACTGAAATTTCCAAACCCGTTTCCAACGAAGGCGCCATTGGGCTTCCCCATAGAACTTGCCAACCTGAATTCCTACAGGCTAGATGTGAGAGGCACATTCTGCTGTTTCCTCCCTTAGAGTTAAACTAGCTTCTGAAAGCTCAACCTCCGGGGAGTTTGTTTGGCAGAGATATAGAACACACTTTTCCAATCCTGTTGGAAGGCATTTGCAGTTTCATTTCGCGTCTAATTTCCCAAACCAAACTGCTTGCAGCTCTAACTCCCTTCTAACTACCACTTCTTCGGTTCAGTGAGATATGCTGGATTCTAAACGGAGAAGCTTCTCTGACGCTTTTTCACAGAGATTTTGAAACTGAAATCTCCCATGCTGTTTCCACCATAGGCAGCAATGGGCTTCCCCATAGAACTTGCCAACCTGAATTCCTACAGGCTAGATGTGAGAGGCACATTCTGCTGCTTCATCCCTTAGAGTTAAACTAGCTTCTGAAAGCTCAACCTCCGGGGAGTCTGTTTGGCAGAGATATAGAACACACTTTTCCAAGCCTGTTGGAAGGCATTTGCAGTTTCATTTCGCGTCTAATTTCCCAAACCAAACTGCTTGCAGCTCTAACTGCCTTCTAACTACCACTTCTTCGGTTCAGTGAGATATGCTGGATTCTAAACGGAGAAGCTTCTCTGACGCTTTTTCACAGAGATTTTGAAACTGAAATCTCCCATGCCGTTTCCACCATAGGCAGCAATGGGCTTCCCCATAGAACTTGCCAACCTGAATTCCTACAGGCTAGATGTGAGAGGCACATTCTGCTGCTTCCTCCCTTAGAGTTAAACTAGCTTCTGAAAGCTCAACCTCCGGGGAGTTTGTTTGGCAGAGATATAGAACACACTTTTCCAAGCCTGTTGGAAGGCATTTGCAGTTTCATTTCGCGTCTAATTTCCCAAACCAAACTGCTTGCAGCTCTAACTCCCTTCTAACTACCACTTCTTCGGTTCAGTGAGATATGCTGGATTCTAAACGGAGAAGCTTCTCTGCCGCTTTTTCACAGAGATTTTGAAACTGAAATTTCCAAACCCGTTTCCAACGAAGGCGCCATTGGGCTTCCCCATAGAACTTGCCAACCTGAATTCCTACAGGCTAGATGTGAGAGGCACATTCTGCTGCTTCCTCCCTTAGAGTTAAACTTGCCTCTGAAAGCTCAACCTCCGGGGAGTTTGTTTGGCAGAGATATAGAACACACTTTTCCAAGCCTGTTGGAAGGCATTTGCAGTTTCATTTCGCGTCTAATTTCCCAAACCAAACTGCTTGCAGCTCTAACTCCCTTCTAACTATCAGTTCTTCGGTTCAGTGAGATATGCTGGATTCTAAACGGAGAAGCTTCTCTGCCGCTTTTTCACAGAGATTTTGAAACTGAAATTTCCAAACCCGTTTCCAACGAAGGCGCCATTGGGCTTCCCCATAGAACTTGCCAACCTGAATTCCTACAGGCTAGATGTGAGAGGCACATTCTGCTGTTTCCTCCCTTAGAGTTAAACTAGCTTCTGAAAGCTCAACCTCCGGGGAGTTTGTTTGGCAGAGATATAGAACACACTTTTCCAATCCTGTTGGAAGGCATTTGCAGTTTCATTTCGCGTCTAATTTCCCAAACCAAACTGCTTGCAGCTCTAACTCCCTTCTAACTACCACTTCTTCGGTTCAGTGAGATATGCTGGATTCTAAACGGAGAAGCTTCTCTGACGCTTTTTCACAGAGATTTTGAAACTGAAATCTCCCATGCTGTTTCCACCATAGGCAGCAATGGGCTTCCCCATAGAACTTGCCAACCTGAATTCCTACAGGCTAGATGTGAGAGGCACATTCTGCTGCTTCATCCCTTAGAGTTAAACTAGCTTCTGAAAGCTCAACCTCCGGGGAGTCTGTTTGGCAGAGATATAGAACACACTTTTCCAAGCCTGTTGGAAGGCATTTGCAGTTTCATTTCGCGTCTAATTTCCCAAACCAAACTGCTTGCAGCTCTAACTGCCTTCTAACTACCACTTCTTCGGTTCAGTGAGATATGCTGGATTCTAAACGGAGAAGCTTCTCTGACGCTTTTTCACAGAGATTTTGAAACTGAAATCTCCCATGCCGTTTCCACCATAGGCAGCAATGGGCTTCCCCATAGAACTTGCCAACCTGAATTCCTACAGGCTAGATGTGAGAGGCACATTCTGCTGCTTCCTCCCTTAGAGTTAAACTAGCTTCTGAAAGCTCAACCTCCGGGGAGTTTGTTTGGCAGAGATATAGAACACACTTTTCCAAGCCTGTTGGAAGGCATTTGCAGTTTCATTTCGCGTCTAATTTCCCAAACCAAACTGCTTGCAGCTCTAACTCCCTTCTAACTACCACTTCTTCGGTTCAGTGAGATATGCTGGATTCTAAACGGAGAAGCTTCTCTGACGCTTTTTCACAGAGATTTTGAAACTGAAATCTCCCATGCCGTTTCCACCATAGGCAGCAATGGGCTTCCCCATAGAACTTGCCAACCTGAATTCCTACAGGCTAGATGTGAGAGGCACATTCTGCTGCTTCCTCCCTAACAGTTAAGCTTGCTTCTGAAAGCTCAACCTCCGGGGACTCTGTTTGGCACAGATATAGAACACACTTTTCCAAGCCTGTTGGAAGGCCTTTGCAGTGTCATTTCGCATCTAATTTCCCAAACCAAACTGCTTGCAGCTCTAACTCCCTTCTAACTATCAGTTCTTCGGTTCAGTGAGATATGCTGGATTCTAAACGGAGAAGCTTCTCTGCCGCTTTTTCACAGAGATTTTGAAACTGAAATTTCCAAACCCGTTTCCAACGAAGGCGCCATTGGGCTTCCCCATAGAACTTGCCAACCTGAATTCCTACAGGCTAGATGTGAGAGGCACATTCTGCTGTTTCCTCCCTTAGAGTTAAACTAGCTTCTGAAAGCTCAACCTCCGGGGAGTTTGTTTGGCAGAGATATAGAACACACTTTTCCAATCCTGTTGGAAGGCATTTGCAGTTTCATTTCGCGTCTAATTTCCCAAACCAAACTGCTTGCAGCTCTAACTCCCTTCTAACTACCACTTCTTCGGTTCAGTGAGATATGCTGGATTCTAAACGGAGAAGCTTCTCTGACGCTTTTTCACAGAGATTTTGAAACTGAAATCTCCCATGCTGTTTCCACCATAGGCAGCAATGGGCTTCCCCATAGAACTTGCCAACCTGAATTCCTACAGGCTAGATGTGAGAGGCACATTCTGCTGCTTCCTCCCTTAGAGTTAAACTAGCTTCTGAAAGCTCAACCTCCGGGGAGTCTGTTTGGCAGAGATATAGAACACACTTTTCCAAGCCTGTTGGAAGGCATTTGCAGTTTCATTTCGCGTCTAATTTCCCAAACCAAACTGCTTGCAGCTCTAACTGCCTTCTAACTACCACTTCTTCGGTTCAGTGAGATATGCTGGATTCTAAACGGAGAAGCTTCTCTGACGCTTTTTCACAGAGATTTTGAAACTGAAATCTCCCATGCCGTTTCCACCATAGGCAGCAATGGGCTTCCCCATAGAACTTGCCAACCTGAATTCCTACAGGCTAGATGTGAGAGGCACATTCTGCTGCTTCCTCCCTTAGAGTTAAACTAGCTTCTGAAAGCTCAACCTCCGGGGAGTTTGTTTGGCAGAGATATAGAACACACTTTTCCAAGCCTGTTGGAAGGCATTTGCAGTTTCATTTCGCGTCTAATTTCCCAAACCAAACTGCTTGCAGCTCTAACTCCCTTCTAACTACCACTTCTTCGGTTCAGTGAGATATGCTGGATTCTAAACGGAGAAGCTTCTCTGACGCTTTTTCACAGAGATTTTGAAACTGAAATCTCCCATGCCGTTTCCACCATAGGCAGCAATGGGCTTCCCCATAGAACTTGCCAACCTGAATTCCTACAGGCTAGATGTGAGAGGCACATTCTGCTGCTTCCTCCCTAACAGTTAAGCTTGCTTCTGAAAGCTCAACCTCCGGGGACTCTGTTTGGCACAGATATAGAACACACTTTTCCAAGCCTGTTGGAAGGCCTTTGCAGTGTCATTTCGCATCTAATTTCCCAAACCAAACTGCTTGCAGCTCTAACTCCCTTCTAACTACCACTTCTTCGGTTCAGTGAGATATGCTGGATTCTAAACGGAGAAGCTTCTCTGACGCTTTTTCACAGAGATTTTGAAACTGAAATTTCGAAACCCGTTTCCAACGAAGGCGCCAATGGGCTTCCCCATAGAACTTGCCAACCTGAATTCCTACAGGCTAGATGTGAGAGGCACATTCTCCTGCTTCCTCCCTTAGAGTTAAACTAGCTTCTGAAAGCTCAACCTCCGGGGAGTTTGTTTGGCAGAGATATAGAACACACTTTTCCAAGCCTGTTGGAAGGCATTTGCAGTTTCATTTCGCGTCTAATTTCCCAAACCAAACTGCTTGCAGCTCTAACTCCCTTCTAACTACCACTTCTTCGGTTCAGTGAGATATGCTGGATTCTAAACGGAGAAGCTTCTCTGACGCTTTTTCACAGAGATTTTGAAACTGAAATCTCCCATGCCGTTTCCACCATAGGCAGCAATGGGCTTCCCCATAGAACTTGCCAACCTGAATTCCTACAGGCTAGATGTGAGAGGCACATTCTGCTGCTTCCTCCCTTAGAGTTAAACTAGCTTCTGAAAGCTCAACCTCCGGGGAGTCTGTTTGGCAGAGATATAGAACACACTTTTCCAAGCCTGTTGGAAGGCATTTGCAGTTTCATTTCGCGTCTAATTTCCCAAACCAAACTGCTTGCAGCTCTAACTCCCTTAAAACTACCACTTCTTCGATTCAGTGAGATATGCTGGATTCTAAACGGAGAAGCTTCTCTGACGCTTTTTCACAGAGATTTTGAAACTGAAATCTCCCATGCCGTTTCCACCATAGGCAGCAATGGGCTTCCCCATAGAACTTGCCAACCTGAATTCCTACAGGCTAGATGTGAGAGGCACATTCTGCTGCTTCCTCCCTTAGAGTTAAACTAGCTTCTGAAAGCTCAACCTCCAGGGAGTCTGTTTGGCAGAGATATAGAACACACTTTTCCAAGCCTGTTGGAAGGCATTTGCAGTTTCATTTCGCGTCTAATTTCCCAAACCAAACTGCTTGCAGCTCTAACTGCCTTCTAACTACCACTTCTTCGGTTCAGTGAGATATGCTGGATTCTAAACGGAGAAGCTTCTCTGACGCTTTTTCACAGAGATTTTGAAACTGAAATCTCCCATGCCGTTTCCACCATAGGCAGCAATGGGCTTCCCCATAGAACTTGCCAACCTGAATTCCTAAAGGCTAGATGTGAGAGGCACATTCTGCTGCTTCCTCCCTTAGAGTTAAACTAGCTTCTGAAAGCTCAACCTCCCGGGAGTCTGTTTGGCAGAGATATAGAACACACTTTTCCAAGCCTGTTGGAAGGCATTTGCAGTTTCATTTCGCGTCTAATTTCCCAAACCAAACTGCTTGCAGCTCTAACTCCCTTCTAACTACCACTTCTTCGGTTCAGTGAGATATGCTGGATTCTAAACGGAGAAGCTTCTCTGCCGCTTTTTCACAGAGATTTTGAAACTGAAATTTCCAAACCCGTTTCCAACGAAGGCGCCAATGGGCTTCCCCATAGAACTTGCCAACCTGAATTCCTACAGGCTAGATGTGAGAGGCACATTCTGCTGCTTCCTCCCTAACAGTTAAGCTTGCTTCTGAAAGCTCAACCTCCGGGGACTCTGTTTGGCACAGATATAGAACACACTTTTCCAAGCCTGTTGGAAGGCCTTTGCAGTGTCATTTCGCATCTAATTTCCCAAACCAAACTGCTTGCAGCTCTAACTCCCTTCTAACTACCACTTCTTCGGTTCAGTGAGATATGCTGGATTCTAAACGGAGAAGCTTCTCTGACGCTTTTTCACAGAGATTTTGAAACTGAAATTTCCAAACCCGTTTCCAACGAAGGCGCCAATGGGCTTCCCCATTGAACTTGCCAACCTGAATTCCTACAGGCTAGATGTGAGAGGCACATTCTGCTGCTTCCTCCCTTAGAGTTAAACTAGCTTCTGAAAGCTCAACCTCCGGGGAGTTTGTTTGGCAGAGATATAGAACACACTTTTCCAAGCCTGTTGGAAGGCATTTGCAGTTTCATTTCGCGTCTAATTTCCCAAACCAAACTGCTTGCAGCTCTAACTCCCTTCTAACTACCACTTCTTCGGTTCAGTGAGATATGCTGGATTCTAAACGGAGAAGCTTCTCTGACGCTTTTTCACAGAGATTTTGAAACTGAAATCTCCCATGCCGTTTCCACCATAGGCAGCAATGGGCTTCCCCATAGAACTTGCCAACCTGAATTCCTACAGGCTAGATGTGAGAGGCACATTCTGCTGCTTCCTCCCTTAGAGCTAAACTAGCTTCTGAAAGCTCAACCTCCGGGGAGTTTGTTTGGCAGAGATATAGAACACACTTTTCCAAGCCTGTTGGAAGGCATTTGCAGTTTCATTTCGCGTCTAATTTCCCAAACCAAACTGCTTGCAGCTCTAACTCCCTTCTAACTACCACTTCTTCGGTTCAGTGAGATATGCTGGATTCTAAACGGAGAAGCTTCTCTGACGCTTTTTCACAGAGATTTTGAAACTGAAATCTCCCATGCCGTTTCCACCATAGGCAGCAATGGGCTTCCCCATAGAACTTGCCAACCTGAATTCCTACAGGCTAGATGTGAGAGGCACATTCTGCTGCTTCCTCCCTTAGAGTTAAACTAGCTTCTGAAAGCTCAACCTCCGGGGAGTTTGTTTGGCAGAGATATAGAACACACTTTTCCAAGCCTGTTGGAAGGCATTTGCAGTTTCATTTCGCGTCTAATTTCCCAAACCAAACTGCTTGCAGCTCTAACTCCCTTCTAACTACCACTTCTTCGGTTCAGTGAGATATGCTGGATTCTAAACGGAGAAGCTTCTCTGACGCTTTTTCACAGAGATTTTGAAACTGAAATCTCCCATGCCGTTTCCACCATAGGCAGCAATGGGCTTCCCCATAGAACTTGCCAACCTGAATTCCTACAGGCTAGATGTGAGAGGCACATTCTGCTGCTTCCTCCCTTAGAGTTAAACTAGCTTCTGAAAGCTCAACCTCCAGGGAGTCTGTTTGGCAGAGATATAGAACACACTTTTCCAAGCCTGTTGGAAGGCATTTGCAGTTTCATTTCGCGTCTAATTTCCCAAACCAAACTGCTTGCAGCTCTAACTGCCTTCTAACTACCACTTCTTCGGTTCAGTGAGATATGCTGGATTCTAAACGGAGAAGCTTCTCTGACGCTTTTTCACAGAGATTTTGAAACTGAAATCTCCCATGCCGTTTCCACCATAGGCAGCAATGGGCTTCCCCATAGAACTTGCCAACCTGAATTCCTAAAGGCTAGATGTGAGAGGCACATTCTGCTGCTTCCTCCCTTAGAGTTAAACTAGCTTCTGAAAGCTCAACCTCCCGGGAGTCTGTTTGGCAGAGATATAGAACACACTTTTCCAAGCCTGTTGGAAGGCATTTGCAGTTTCATTTCGCGTCTAATTTCCCAAACCAAACTGCTTGCAGCTCTAACTCCCTTCTAACTACCACTTCTTCGGTTCAGTGAGATATGCTGGATTCTAAACGGAGAAGCTTCTCTGCCGCTTTTTCACAGAGATTTTGAAACTGAAATTTCCAAACCCGTTTCCAACGAAGGCGCCAATGGGCTTCCCCATAGAACTTGCCAACCTGAATTCCTACAGGCTAGATGTGAGAGGCACATTCTGCTGCTTCCTCCCTAACAGTTAAGCTTGCTTCTGAAAGCTCAACCTCCGGGGACTCTGTTTGGCACAGATATAGAACACACTTTTCCAAGCCTGTTGGAAGGCCTTTGCAGTGTCATTTCGCATCTAATTTCCCAAACCAAACTGCTTGCAGCTCTAACTCCCTTCTAACTACCACTTCTTCGGTTCAGTGAGATATGCTGGATTCTAAACGGAGAAGCTTCTCTGACGCTTTTTCACAGAGATTTTGAAACTGAAATTTCCAAACCCGTTTCCAACGAAGGCGCCAATGGGCTTCCCCATAGAACTTGCCAACCTGAATTCCTACAGGCTAGATGTGAGAGGCACATTCTGCTGCTTCCTCCCTTAGAGTTAAACTAGCTTCTGAAAGCTCAACCTCCGGGGAGTTTGTTTGGCAGAGATATAGAACACACTTTTCCAAGCCTGTTGGAAGGCATTTGCAGTTTCATTTCGCGTCTAATTTCCCAAACCAAACTGCTTGCAGCTCTAACTCCCTTCTAACTACCACTTCTTCGGTTCAGTGAGATATGCTGGATTCTAAACGGAGAAGCTTCTCTGACGCTTTTTCACAGAGATTTTGAAACTGAAATCTCCCATGCCGTTTCCACCATAGGCAGCAATGGGCTTCCCCATAGAACTTGCCAACCTGAATTCCTACAGGCTAGATGTGAGAGGCACATTCTGCTGCTTCCTCCCTTAGAGCTAAACTAGCTTCTGAAAGCTCAACCTCCGGGGAGTTTGTTTGGCAGAGATATAGAACACACTTTTCCAAGCCTGTTGGAAGGCATTTGCAGTTTCATTTCGCGTCTAATTTCCCAAACCAAACTGCTTGCAGCTCTAACTCCCTTCTAACTACCACTTCTTCGGTTCAGTGAGATATGCTGGATTCTAAACGGAGAAGCTTCTCTGACGCTTTTTCACAGAGATTTTGAAACTGAAATCTCCCATGCCGTTTCCACCATAGGCAGCAATGGGCTTCCCCATAGAACTTGCCAACCTGAATTCCTACAGGCTAGATGTGAGAGGCACATTCTGCTGCTTCCTCCCTTAGAGTTAAACTAGCTTCTGAAAGCTCAACCTCCGGGGAGTTTGTTTGGCAGAGATATAGAACACACTTTTCCAAGCCTGTTGTAAGGCATTTGCAGTTTCATTTCGCGTCTAATTTCCCAAACCAAACTGCTTGCAGCTCTAACTCCCTTCTAACTACCACTTCTTCGGTTCAGTGAGATATGCTGGATTCTAAACGGAGAAGCTTCTCTGACGCTTTTTCACAGAGATTTTGAAACTGAAATTTCCAAACCCGTTTCCAACGAAGGCGCCATTGGGCTTCCCCATAGAACTTGCCAACCTGAATTCCTACAGGCTAGATGTGAGAGGCACATTCTGCTGCTTCCTCCCTTAGAGTTAAACTAGCTTCTGAAAGCTCAACCTCCGGGGAGTTTGTTTGGCAGAGATATAGAACACACTTTTCCAATCCTGTTGGAAGGCATTTGCAGTTTCATTTCGCGTCTAATTTCCCAAACCAAACTGCTTGCAGCTCTAACTCCCTTCTAACTACCACTTCTTCAGTTCAGTGAGATATGCTGGATTCTAAACGGAGAAGCTTCACTGACGCTTTTTCACAAGATTTTGAAACTGAAATCTCCCATGCTGTTTCCACCATAGGCAGCAATGGGCTTCCTCATAGAACTTGCCAACCTGAATTCCTACAGGCTAGATGTGAGAGGCACATTCTGCTGCTTCATCCCTTAGAGTTAAACTAGCTTCTGAAAGCTCAACCTCCGGGGAGTCTGTTTGGCAGAGATATAGAACACACTTTTCCAAGCCTGTTGGAAGGCATTTGCAGTTTCATTTCGCGTCTAATTTCCCAAACCAAACTGCTTGCAGCTCTAACTGCCCTCTAACTACCACTTCTTCGGTTCAGTGAGATATGCTGGATTCTAAACGGAGAAGCTTCTCTGACGCTTTTTCACAGAGATTTTGAAACTGAAATCTCCCATGCCGTTTCCACCATAGGCAGCAATGGGCTTCCCCATAGAACTTGCCAACCTGAATTCCTACAGGCTAGATGTGAGAGGCACATTCTGCTGCTTCCTCCCTAACAGTTAAGCTTGCTTCTGAAAGCTCAACCTCCGGGGACTCTGTTTGGCACAGATATAGAACACACTTTTCCAAGCCTGTTGGAAGGCCTTTGCAGTGTCATTTCGCATCTAATTTCCCAAACCAATCTGCTTGCAGCTCTAACTCCCTTCTAACTACCACTTCTTCGGTTCAGTGAGATATGCTGGATTCTAAACGGAGAAGCTTCTCTGACGCTTTTTCACAGAGATTTTGAAACTGAAATTTCGAAACCCGTTTCCAACGAAGGCGCCAATGGGCTTCCCCATAGAACTTGCCAACCTGAATTCCTACAGGCTAGATGTGAGAGGCACATTCTCCTGCTTCCTCCCTTAGAGTTAAACTAGCTTCTGAAAGCTCAACCTCCGGGGAGTTTGTTTGGCAGAGATATAGAACACACTTTTCCAAGCCTGTTGGAAGGCATTTGCAGTTTCATTTCGCGTCTAATTTCCCAAACCAAACTGCTTGCAGCTCTAACTCCCTTCTAACTACCACTTCTTCGGTTCAGTGAGATATGCTGGATTCTAAACGGAGAAGCTTCTCTGACGCTTTTTCACAGAGATTTTGAAACTGAAATCTCCCATGCCGTTTCCACCATAGGCAGCAATGGGCTTACCCATAGAACTTGCCAACCTGAATTCCTACAGGCTAGATGTGAGAGGCACATTCTGCTGCTTCCTCCCTTAGAGTTAAACTAGCTTCTGAAAGCTCAACCTCCGGGGAGTTTGTTTGGCAGAGATATAGAACACACTTTTCCAAGCCTCTTGGAAGGCATTTGCAGTTTCATTTCGCGTCTAATTTCCCAAACCAAACTGCTTGCAGCTCTAACTCCCTTCTAACTACCACTTCTTCGGTTCAGTGAGATATGCTGGATTCTAAACGGAGAAGCTTCTCTGACGCTTTTTCACAGAGATTTTGAAACTGAAATTTCCAAACCCGTTTCCAACGAAGGCGCCATTGGGCTTCCCCATAGAACTTGCCAACCTGAATTCCTACAGGCTAGATGTGAGAGGCACATTCTGCTGCTTCCTCCCTTAGAGTTAAACTAGCTTCTGAAAGCTCAACCTCCGGGGAGTTTGTTTGGCTGAGATATAGAACACACTTTTCCAATCCTGTTGGAAGGCATTTGCAGTTTCATTTCGCGTCTAATTTCCCAAACCAAACTGCTTGCAGCTCTAACTCCCTTCTAACTACCACTTCTTCGGTTCAGTGAGATATGCTGGATTCTAAACGGAGAAGTTTCACTGACGCTTTTTCACAAGATTTTGAAACTGAAATCTCCCATGCTGTTTCCACCATAGGCAGCAATGGGCTTCCACATAGAACTTGCCAACCTGAATTCCTACAGGCTAGATGTGAGAGGCACATTCTGCTGCTTCATCCCTTAGAGTTAAACTAGCTTCTGAAAGCTCAACCTCCGGGGAGTCTGTTTGGCAGAGATATAGAACACACTTTTCCAAGCCTGTTGGAAGGCATTTGCAGTTTCATTTCGCGTCTAATTTCCCAAACCAAACTGCTTGCAGCTCTAACTGCCCTCTAACTACCACTTCTTCGGTTCAGTGAGATATGCTGGATTCTAAACGGAGAAGCTTCTCTGACGCTTTTTCACAGAGATTTTGAAACTGAAATCTCCCATGCCGTTTCCACCATAGGCAGCAATGGGCTTCCCCATAGAACTTGCCAACCTGAATTCCTACAGGCTAGATGTGAGAGGCACATTCTGCTGCTTCCTCCCTTAGAGTTAAACTAGCTTCTGAAAGCTCAACCTCCGGGGAGTTTGTTTGGCAGAGATATAGAACACACTTTTCCAAGCCTGTTGGAAGGCATTTGCAGTTTCATTTCGCGTCTAATTTCCCAAACCAAACTGCTTGCAGCTCTAACTCCCTTCTAACTACCACTTCTTCGGTTCAGTGAGATATGCTGGATTCTAAACGGAGAAGCTTCTCTGCCGCTTTTTCACAGAGATTTTGAAACTGAAATTTCCAAACCCGTTTCCAACGAAGGCGCCATTGGGCTTCCCCATAGAACTTGCCAACCTGAATTCCTACAGGCTAGATGTGAGAGGCACATTCTGCTGTTTCCTCCCTTAGAGTTAAACTAGCTTCTGAAAGCTCAACCTCCGGGGAGTTTGTTTGGCAGAGATAAAGAACACACTTTTCCAATCCTGTTGGAAAGCATTTGCAGTTTCATTTCGCGTCTAATTTCCCAAACCGAACTGCTTGCAGCTCTAACTCCCTTCTAACTACCACTTCTTCGGTTCAGTGAGATATGCTGGATTCTAAACGGAGAAGCTTCTCTGACGCTTTTTCACAGAGATTTTGAAACTGAAATCTCCCATGCTGTTTCCACCATAGGCAGCAATGGGCTTCCCCATAGAACTTGCCAACCTGAATTCCTACAGGCTAGATGTGAGAGGCACATTCTGCTGCTTCATCCCTTAGAGTTAAACTAGCTTCTGAAAGCTCAACCTCCGGGGAGTCTGTTTGGCAGAGATATAGAACACACTTTTCCAAGCCTGTTGGAAGGCATTTGCAGTTTCATTTAGCGTCTAATTTCCCAAACCAAACTGCTTGCAGCTCTAACTGCCTTCTAACTACCACTTCTTCGGTTCAGTGAGATATGCTGGATTCTAAACGGAGAAGCTTCTCTGACGCTTTTTCACAGAGATTTTGAAACTGAAATCTCCCATGCCGTTTCCACCATAGGCAGCAATGGGCTTCCCCATAGAACTTGCCAACCTGAATTCCTACAGGCTAGATGTGAGAGGCACATTCTGCTGCTTCCTCCCTTAGAGTTAAACTAGCTTCTGAAAGCTCAACCTCCGGGGAGTTTGTTTGGCAGAGATATAGAACACACTTTTCCAAGCCTGTTGGAAGGCATTTGCAGTTTCATTTCGCGTCTAATTTCCCAAACCAAACTGCTTGCAGCTCTAACTCCCTTCTAACTACCACTTCTTCGGTTCAGTGAGATATGCTGGATTCTAAACGGAGAAGCTTCTCTGACGCTTTTTCACAGAGATTTTGAAACTGAAATTTCCAAACCCGTTTCCAACGAAGGCGCCAATGGGCTTCCCCATAGAACTTGCCAACCTGAATTCCTACAGGCTAGATGTGAGAGGCACATTCTGCTGCTTCCTCCCTTAGAGTTAAACTTGCTTCTGAAAGCTCAACCTCCGGGGAGTTTGTTTGGCAGAGATATAGAACACACTTTTCCAAGCCTGTTGGAAGGCATTTGCAGTTTCATTTCGCGTCTAATTTCCCAAACCAAACTGCTTGCAGCTCTAACTCCCTTCTAACTACCACTTCTTCGGTTCAGTGAGATATGCTGGATTCTAAACGGAGAAGCTTCTCTGACGCTTTTTCACAGAGATTTTGAAACTGAAATCTCCCATGCCGTTTCCACCATAGGCAGCAATGGGCTTCCCCATAGAACTTGCCAACCTGAATTCCTACAGGCTAGATGTGAGAGGCACATTCTGCTGCTTCCTCCCTTAGAGTTAAACTAGCTTCTGAAAGCTCAACCTCCGGGGAGTTTGTTTGGCAGAGATATAGAACACACTTTTCCAAGCCTGTTGGAAGGCATTTGCAGTTTCATTTCGCGTCTAATTTCCCAAACCAAACTGCTTGCAGCTCTAACTGCCTTCTAACTACCACTTCTTCGGTTCAGTGAGATATGCTGGATTCTAAACGGAGAAGCTTCTCTGACGCTTTTTCACAGAGATTTTGAAACTGAAATCTCCCATGCCGTTTCCACCATAGGCAGCAATGGGCTTCCCCATAGAACTTGCCAACCTGAATTCCTACAGGCTAGATGTGAGAGGCACATTCTGCTGCTTCCTCCCTTAGAGTTAAACTAGCTTCTGAAAGCTCAACCTCCAGGGAGTCTGTTTGGCAGAGATATAGAACACACTTTTCCAAGCCTGTTGGAAGGCATTTGCAGTTTCATTTCGCGTCTAATTTCCCAAACCAAACTGCTTGCAGCTCTAACTGCCTTCTAACTACCACTTCTTCGGTTCAGTGAGATATGCTGGATTCTAAACGGAGAAGCTTCTCTGACGCTTTTTCACAGAGATTTTGAAACTGAAATTTCCAAACCCGTTTCCAACGATGGCGCCATTGGGCTTCCCCATAGAACTTGCCAACCTGAATTCCTACAGGCTAGATGTGAGAGGCACATTCTGCTGTTTCCTCCCTTAGAGTTAAACTAGCTTCTGAAAGCTCAACCTCCGGGGAGTTTGTTTGGCAGAGATATAGAACACACTTTTCCAATCCTGTTGGAAGGCATTTGCAGTTTCATTTCGCGTCTAATTTCCCAAACCAAACTGCTTGCAGCTCTAACTCCCTTCTAACTACCACTTCTTCGGTTCAGTGAGATATGCTGGATTCTAAACGGAGAAGCTTCTCTGACGCTTTTTCACAGAGATTTTGAAACTGAAATCTCCCATGCTGTTTCCACCATAGGCAGCAATGGGCTTCCCCATAGAACTTGCCAACCTGAATTCCTACAGGCTAGATGTGAGAGGCACATTCTGCTGCTTCCTCCCTTAGAGTTAAACTAGCTTCTGAAAGCTCAACCTCCGGGGAGTCTGTTTGGCAGAGATATAGAACACACTTTTCCAAGCCTGTTGGAAGGCATTTGCAGTTTCATTTCGCGTCTAATTTCCCAAACCAAACTGCTTGCAGCTCTAACTGCCTTCTAACTACCACTTCTTCGGTTCAGTGAGATATGCTGGATTCTAAACGGAGAAGCTTCTCTGACGCTTTTTCACAGAGATTTTGAAACTGAAATCTCCCATGCCGTTTCCACCATAGGCAGCAATGGGCTTCCCCATAGAACTTGCCAACCTGAATTCCTACAGGCTAGATGTGAGAGGCACATTCTGCTGCTTCCTCCCTTAGAGTTAAACTAGCTTCTGAAAGCTCAACCTCCCGGGAGTTTGTTTGGCAGAGATATAGAACACACTTTTCCAATCCTGTTGGAAGGCATTTGCAGTTTCATTTCGCGTCTAATTTCCCAAACCAAACTGCTTGCAGCTCTAACTCCCTTCTAACTACCACTTCTTCGGTTCAGTGAGATATGCTGGATTCTAAACGGAGAAGCTTCTCTGACGCTTTTTCACAGAGATTTTGAAACTGAAATCTCCCATGCTGTTTCCACCATAGGCAGCAATGGGCTTCCCCATAGAACTTGCCAACCTGAATTCCTACAGGCTAGATGTGAGAGGCACATTCTGCTGCTTCATCCCTTAGAGTTAAACTAGCTTCTGAAAGCTCAACCTCCGGGGAGTCTGTTTGGCAGAGATATAGAACACACTTTTCCAAGCCTGTTGGAAGGCATTTGCAGTTTCATTTAGCGTCTAATTTCCCAAACCAAACTGCTTGCAGCTCTAACTGCCTTCTAACTACCACTTCTTCGGTTCAGTGAGATATGCTGGATTCTAAACGGAGAAGCTTCTCTGACGCTTTTTCACAGAGATTTTGAAACTGAAATCTCCCATGCCGTTTCCACCATAGGCAGCAATGGGCTTACCCATAGAACTTGCCAACCTGAATTCCTACAGGCTAGATGTGAGAGGCACATTCTGCTGCTTCCTCCCTTAGAGTTAAACTAGCTTCTGAAAGCTCAACCTCCGGGGAGTTTGTTTGGCAGAGATATAGAACACACTTTTCCAAGCCTGTTGGAAGGCATTTGCAGTTTCATTTCGCGTCTAATTTCCCAAACCAAACTGCTTGCAGCTCTAACTCCCTTCTAACTACCACTTCTTCGGTTCAGTGAGATATGCTGGATTCTAAACGGAGAAGCTTCTCTGACGCTTTTTCACAGAGATTTTGAAACTGAAATCTCCCATGCCGTTTCCACCATAGGCAGCAATGGGCTTCCCCATAGAACTTGCCAACCTGAATTCCTACAGGCTAGATGTGAGAGGCACATTCTGCTGCTTCCTCCCTTAGAGTTAAACTAGCTTCTGAAAGCTCAACCTCCAGGGAGTCTGTTTGGCAGAGATATAGAACACACTTTTCCAAGCCTGTTGGAAGGCATTTGCAGTTTCATTTCGCGTCTAATTTCCCAAACCAAACTGCTTGCAGCTCTAACTGCCTTCTAACTACCACTTCTTCGGTTCAGTGAGATATGCTGGATTCTAAACGGAGATGCTTCTCTGACGCTTTTTCACAGAGATTTTGAAACTGAAATCTCCCATGCCGTTTCCACCATAGGCAGCAATGGGCTTCCCCATAGAACTTGCCAACCTGAATTCCTACAGGCTAGATGTGAGAGGCACATTCTGCTGCTTCCTCCCTTAGAGTTAAACTTGCCTCTGAAAGCTCAACCTCCGGGGAGTTTGTTTGGCAGAGATATAGAACACACTTTTCCAAGCCTGTTGGAAGGCATTTGCAGTTTCATTTCGCGTCTAATTTCCCAAACCAAACTGCTTGCAGCTCTAACTCCCTTCTAACTATCAGTTCTTCGGTTCAGTGAGATATGCTGGATTCTAAACGGAGAAGCTTCTCTGCCGCTTTTTCACAGAGATTTTGAAACTGAAATTTCCAAACCCGTTTCCAACGAAGGCGCCATTGGGCTTCCCCATAGAACTTGCCAACCTGAATTCCTACAGGCTAGATGTGAGAGGCACATTCTGCTGTTTCCTCCCTTAGAGTTAAACTAGCTTCTGAAAGCTCAACCTCCGGGGAGTTTGTTTGGCAGAGATATAGAACACACTTTTCCAATCCTGTTGGAAGGCATTTGCAGTTTCATTTCGCGTCTAATTTCCCAAACCAAACTGCTTGCAGCTCTAACTCCCTTCTAACTACCACTTCTTCGGTTCAGTGAGATATGCTGGATTCTAAACGGAGAAGCTTCTCTGACGCTTTTTCACAGAGATTTTGAAACTGAAATCTCCCATGCTGTTTCCACCATAGGCAGCAATGGGCTTCCCCATAGAACTTGCCAACCTGAATTCCTACAGGCTAGATGTGAGAGGCACATTCTGCTGCTTCATCCCTTAGAGTTAAACTAGCTTCTGAAAGCTCAACCTCCGGGGAGTCTGTTTGGCAGAGATATAGAACACACTTTTCCAAGCCTGTTGGAAGGCATTTGCAGTTTCATTTCGCGTCTAATTTCCCAAACCAAACTGCTTGCAGCTCTAACTGCCTTCTAACTACCACTTCTTCGGTTCACTGAGATATGCTGGATTCTAAACGGAGAAGCTTCTCTGACGCTTTTTCACAGAGATTTTGAAACTGAAATCTCCCATGCCGTTTCCACCATAGGCAGCAATGGGCTTCCCCATAGAACTTGCCAACCTGAATTCCTACAGGCTAGATGTGAGAGGCACATTCTGCTGCTTCCTCCCTTAGAGTTAAACTAGCTTCTGAAAGCTCAACCTCCGGGGAGTTTGTTTGGCAGAGATATAGAACACACTTTTCCAAGCCTGTTGGAAGGCATTTGCAGTTTCATTTCGCGTCTAATTTCCCAAACCAAACTGCTTGCAGCTCTAACTCCCTTCTAACTACCACTTCTTCGGTTCAGTGAGATATGCTGGATTCTAAACGGAGAAGCTTCTCTGACGCTTTTTCACAGAGATTTTGAAACTGAAATCTCCCATGCCGTTTCCACCATAGGCAGCAATGGGCTTCCCCATAGAACTTGCCAACCTGAATTCCTACAGGCTAGATGTGAGAGGCACATTCTGCTGCTTCCTCCCTAACAGTTAAGCTTGCTTCTGAAAGCTCAACCTCCGGGGACTCTGTTTGGCACAGATATAGAACACACTTTTCCAAGCCTGTTGGAAGGCCTTTGCAGTGTCATTTCGCATCTAATTTCCCAAACCAAACTGCTTGCAGCTCTAACTCCCTTCTAACTACCACTTCTTCGGTTCAGTGAGATATGCTGGATTCTAAACGGAGAAGCTTCTCTGACGCTTTTTCACAGAGATTTTGAAACTGAAATTTCGAAACCCGTTTCCAACGAAGGCGCCAATGGGCTTCCCCATAGAACTTGCCAACCTGAATTCCTACAGGCTAGATGTGAGAGGCACATTCTGCTGCTTCCTCCCTTAGAGTTAAACTAGCTTCTGAAAGCTCAACCTCCGGGGAGTTTGTTTGGCAGAGATATAGAACACACTTTTCCAAGCCTGTTGGAAGGCATTTGCAGTTTCATTTCGCGTCTAATTTCCCAAACCAAACTGCTTGCAGCTCTAACTCCCTTCTAACTACCACTTCTTCGGTTCAGTGAGATATGCTGGATTCTAAACGGAGAAGCTTCTCTGACGCTTTTTCACAGAGATTTTGAAACTGAAATCTCCCATGCCGTTTCCACCATAGGCAGCAATGGGCTTCCCCATAGAACTTGCCAACCTGAATTCCTACAGGCTAGATGTGAGAGGCACATTCTGCTGCTTCCTCCCTAACAGTTAAGCTTGCTTCTGAAAGCTCAACCTCCGGGGACTCTGTTTGGCACAGATATAGAACACACTTTTCCAAGCCTGTTGGAAGGCCTTTGCAGTGTCATTTCGCATCTAATTTCCCAAACCAAACTGCTTGCAGCTCTAACTCCCTTCTAACTACCACTTCTTCGGTTCAGTGAGATATGCTGGATTCTAAACGGAGAAGCTTCTCTGACGCTTTTTCACAGAGATTTTGAAACTGAAATTTCGAAACCCGTTTCCAACGAAGGCGCCAATGGGCTTCCCCATAGAACTTGCCAACCTGAATTCCTACAGGCTAGATGTGAGAGGCACATTCTCCTGCTTCCTCCCTTAGAGTTAAACTAGCTTCTGAAAGCTCAACCTCCGGGGAGTTTGTTTGGCAGAGATATAGAACACATTTTCCAAGCCTGTTGGAAGGCATTTGCAGTTTCATTTCGCGTCTAATTTCCCAAACCAAACTGCTTGCAGCTCTAACTCCCTTCTAACTACCACTTCTTCGGTTCAGTGAGATATGCTGGATTCTAAACGGAGAAGCTTCTCTGACGCTTTTTCACAGAGATTTTGAAACTGAAATCTCCCATGCCGTTTCCACCATAGGCAGCAATGGGCTTCCCCATAGAACTTGCCAACCTGAATTCCTACAGGCTAGATGTGAGAGGCACATTCTGCTGCTTCCTCCCTTAGAGTTAAACTAGCTTCTGAAAGCTCAACCTCCGGGGAGTCTGTTTGGCAGAGATATAGAACACACTTTTCCAAGCCTGTTGGAAGGCATTTGCAGTTTCATTTCGCGTCTAATTTCCCAAACCAAACTGCTTGCAGCTCTAACTGCCCTCTAACTACCACTTCTTCGGTTCAGTGAGATATGCTGGATTCTAAACGGAGAAGCTTCTCTGACGCTTTTTCACAGAGATTTTGAAACTGAAATCTCCCATGCCGTTTCCACCATAGGCAGCAATGGGCTTCCCCATAGAACTTGCCAACCTGAATTCCTACAGGCTAGATGTGAGAGGCACATTCTCCTGCTTCCTCCCTTAGAGTTAAACTAGCTTCTGAAAGCTCAACCTCCAGGGAGTCTGTTTGGCAGAGATATAGAACACACTTTTCCAAGCCTGTTGGAAGGCATTTGCAGTTTCATTTCGCGTCTAATTTCCCAAACCAAACTGCTTGCAGCTCTAACTGCCTTCTAACTACCACTTCTTCGGTTCAGTGAGATATGCTGGATTCTAAACGGAGAAGCTTCTCTGACGCTTTTTCACAGAGATTTTGAAACTGAAATCTCCCATGCCGTTTCCACCATAGGCAGCAATGGGCTTCCCCATAGAACTTGCCAACCTGAATTCCTAAAGGCTAGATGTGAGAGGCACATTCTGCTGCTTCCTCCCTTAGAGTTAAACTAGCTTCTGAAAGCTCAACCTCCGGGGAGTCTGTTTGGCAGAGATATAGAACACACTTTTCCAAGCCTGTTGGAAGGCATTTGCAGTTTCATTTCGCGTCTAATTTCCCAAACCAAACTGCTTGCAGCTCTAACTCCCTTCTAACTACCACTTCTTCGGTTCAGTGAGATATGCTGGATTCTAAACGGAGAAGCTTCTCTGACGCTTTTTCACAGAGATTTTGAAACTGAAATTTCCAAACCCGTTTCCAACGAAGGCGCCAATGGGCTTCCCCATAGAACTTGCCAACCTGAATTCCTACAGGCTAGATGTGAGAGGCACATTCTGCTGCTTCCTCCCTAACAGTTAAGCTTGCTTCTGAAAGCTCAACCTCCGGGGACTCTGTTTGGCACAGATATAGAACACACTTTTCCAAGCCTGTTGGAAGGCCTTTGCAGTGTCATTTCGCATCTAATTTCCCAAACCAAACTGCTTGCAGCTCTAACTCCCTTCTAACTACCACTTCTTCGGTTCAGTGAGATATGCTGGATTCTAAACGGAGAAGCTTCTCTGACGCTTTTTCACAGAGATTTTGAAACTGAAATTTCCAAACCCGTTTCCAACGAAGGCGCCAATGGGCTTCCCCATAGAACTTGCCAACCTGAATTCCTACAGGCTAGATGTGAGAGGCACATTCTGCTGCTTCCTCCCTTAGAGTTAAACTAGCTTCTGAAAGCTCATCCTCCGGGGAGTTTGTTTGGCAGAGATATAGAACACACTTTTCCAAGCCTGTTGGAAGGCATTTGCAGTTTCATTTCGCGTCTAATTTCCCAAACCAAACTGCTTGCAGCTCTAACTCCCTTCTAACTACCACTTCTTCGGTTCAGTGAGATATGCTGGATTCTAAACGGAGAAGCTTCTCTGACGCTTTTTCACAGAGATTTTGAAACTGAAATTTCCAAACCCGTTTCCAACGAAGGCGCCATTGGGCTTCCCCATAGAACTTGCCAACCTGAATTCCTACAGGCTAGATGTGAGAGGCACATTCTGCTGCTTCCTCCCTTAGAGTTAAACTAGCTTCTGAAAGCTCAACCTCCGGGGAGTTTGTTTGGCAGAGATATAGAACACACTTTTCCAATCCTGTTGGAAGGCATTTGCAGTTTCATTTCGCGTCTAATTTCCCAAACCAAACTGCTTGCAGCTCTAACTCCCTTCTAACTACCACTTCTTCAGTTCAGTGAGATATGCTGGATTCTAAACGGAGAAGCTTCACTGACGCTTTTTCACAAGATTTTGAAACTGAAATCTCCCATGCTGTTTCCACCATAGGCAGCAATGGGCTTCCTCATAGAACTTGCCAACCTGAATTCCTACAGGCTAGATGTGAGAGGCACATTCTGCTGCTTCATCCCTTAGAGTTAAACTAGCTTCTGAAAGCTCAACCTCCGGGGAGTCTGTTTGGCAGAGATATAGAACACACTTTTCCAAGCCTGTTGGAAGGCATTTGCAGTTTCATTTCGCGTCTAATTTCCCAAACCAAACTGCTTGCAGCTCTAACTGCCCTCTAACTACCACTTCTTCGGTTCAGTGAGATATGCTGGATTCTAAACGGAGAAGCTTCTCTGACGCTTTTTCACAGAGATTTTGAAACTGAAATCTCCCAATCCGTTTCCACCATAGGCAGCAATGGGCTTCCCCATAGAACTTGCCAACCTGAATTCCTACAGGCTAGATGTGAGAGGCACATTCTGCTGCTTCCTCCCTAACAGTTAAGCTTGCTTCTGAAAGCTCAACCTCCGGGGACTCTGTTTGGCCCAGATATAGAACACACTTTTCCAAGCCTGTTGGAAGGCCTTTGCAGTGTCATTTCGCATCTAATTTCCCAAACCAAACTGCTTGCAGCTCTAACTCCCTTCTAACTACCACTTCTTCGGTTCAGTGAGATATGCTGGATTCTAAACGGAGAAGCTTCTCTGACGCTTTTTCACAGAGATTTTGAAACTGAAATTTCGAAACCCGTTTCCAACGAAGGCGCCAATGGGCTTCCCCATAGAACTTGCCAACCTGAATTCCTACAGGCTAGATGTGAGAGGCACATTCTCCTGCTTCCTCCCTTAGAGTTAAACTAGCTTCTGAAAGCTCAACCTCCGGGGAGTTTGTTTGGCAGAGATATAGAACACACTTTTCCAAGCCTGTTGGAAGGCATTTGCAGTTTCATTTCGCGTCTAATTTCCCAAACCAAACTGCTTGCAGCTCTAACTCCCTTCTAACTACCACTTCTTCGGTACAGTGAGATATGCTGGATTCTAAACGGAGAAGCTTCTCTGACGCTTTTTCACAGAGATTTTGAAACTGAAATCTCCCATGCCGTTTCCACCATAGGCAGCAATGGGCTTCCCCATAGAACTTGCCAACCTGAATTCCTACAGGCTAGATGTGAGAGGCACATTCTGCTGCTTCCTCCCTTAGAGTTAAACTAGCTTCTGAAAGCTCAACCTCCGGGGAGTCTGTTTGGCAGAGATATAGAACACACTTTTCCAAGCCTGTTGGAAGGCATTTGCAGTTTCATTTCGCGTCTAATTTCCCAAACCAAACTGCTTGCAGCTCTAACTGCCCTCTAACTACCACTTCTTCGGTTCAGTGAGATATGCTGGATTCTAAACGGAGAAGCTTCTCTGACGCTTTTTCACAGAGATTTTGAAACTGAAATCTCCCATGCCGTTTCCACCATAGGCAGCAATGGGCTTCCCCATAGAACTTGCCAACCTGAATTCCTACAGGCTAGATGTGAGAGGCACATTCTGCTGCTTCCTCCCTTAGAGTTAAACTAGCTTCTGAAAGCTCAACCTCCAGGGAGTCTGTTTGGCAGAGATATAGAACACACTTTTCCAAGCCTGTTGGAAGGCATTTGCAGTTTCATTTCGCGTCTAATTTCCCAAACCAAACTGCTTGCAGCTCTAACTGCCTTCTAACTACCACTTCTTCGGTTCACTGAGATATGCTGGATTCTAAACGGAGAAGCTTCTCTGACGCTTTTTCACAGAGATTTTGAAACTGAAATCTCCCATGCCGTTTCCACCATAGGCAGCAATGGGCTTCCCCATAGAACTTGCCAACCTGAATTCCTAAAGGCTAGATGTGAGAGGCACATTCTGCTGCTTCCTCCCTTAGAGCTAAACTAGCTTCTGAAAGCTCAACCTCCGGGGAGTCTGTTTGGCAGAGATATAGAACACACTTTTCCAAGCCTGTTGGAAGGCATTTGCAGTTTCATTTCGCGTCTAATTTCCCAAACCAAACTGCTTGCAGCTCTAACTCCCTTCTAACTACCACTTCTTCGGTTCAGTGAGATATGCTGGATTCTAAACGGAGAAGCTTCTCTGCCGCTTTTTCACAGAGATTTTGAAACTGAAATTTCCAAACCCGTTTCCAACGAAGGCGCCAATGGGCTTCCCCATAGAACTTGCCAACCTGAATTCCTACAGGCTAGATGTGAGAGGCACATTCTGCTGCTTCCTCCCTAACAGTTAAGAATGCTTCTGAAAGCTCAACCTCCGGGGACTCTGTTTGGCACAGATATAGAACACACTTTTCCAAGCCTGTTGGAAGGCCTTTGCAGTGTCATTTCGCATCTAATTTCCCAAACCAAACTGCTTGCAGCTCTAACTCCCTTCTAACTACCACTTCTTCGGTTCAGTGAGATATGCTGGATTCTAAACGGAGAAGCTTCTCTGACGCTTTTTCACAGAGATTTTGAAACTGAAATTTCCAAACCCGTTTCCAACGAAGGCGCCAATGGGCTTCCCCATAGAACTTGCCAACCTGAATTCCTACAGGCTAGATGTGAGAGGCACATTCTGCTGCTTCCTCCCTTAGAGTTAAACTAGCTTCTGAAAGCTCAACCTCCGGGGAGTTTGTTTGGCAGAGATATAGAACACACTTTTCCAAGCCTGTTGGAAGGCATTTGCAGTTTCATTTCGCGTCTAATTTCCCAAACCAAACTGCTTGCAGCTCTAACTCCCTTCTAACTACCACTTCTTCGGTTCAGTGAGATATGCTGGATTCTAAACGGAGAAGCTTCTCTGACGCTTTTTCACAGAGATTTTGAAATTGAAATCTCCCATGCCGTTTCCACCATAGGCAGCAATGGGCTTCCCCATAGAACTTGCCAACCTGAATTCCTACAGGCTAGATGTGAGAGGCACATTCTGCTGCTTCCTCCCTTAGAGTTAAACTAGCTTCTGAAAGCTCAACCTCCGGGGAGTTTGTTTGGCAGAGATATAGAACACACTTTTCCAAGCCTGTTGGAAGGCATTTGCAGTTTCATTTCGCGTCTAATTTCCCAAACCAAACTGCTTGCAGCTCTAACTCCCTTCTAACTACCACTTCTTCGGTTCAGTGAGATATGCTGGATTCTAAACGGAGAAGCTTCTCTGACGCTTTTTCACAGAGATTTTGAAACTGAAATCTCCCATGCCGTTTCCACCATAGGCAGCAATGGGCTTCCCCATAGAACTTGCCAACCTGAATTCCTACAGGCTAGATGTGAGAGGCACATTCTGCTGCTTCCTCCCTTAGAGTTAAACTAGCTTCTGAAAGCTCAACCTCCGGGGAGTTTGTTTGGCAGAGATATAGAACACACTTTTCCAAGCCTGTTGGAAGGCATTTGCAGTTTCATTTCGCGTCTAATTTCCCAAACCAAACTGCTTGCAGCTCTAA
Organism: Cynocephalus volans; assembly: GCF_027409185.1. NCBI lineage: Eukaryota > Metazoa > Chordata > Mammalia > Dermoptera > Cynocephalidae > Cynocephalus > Cynocephalus volans. Next base: position 772,194 of record NW_026902471.1, on the reverse strand, counting down.
CTCCCTTCTAACTACCACTTCTTCGGTTCAGTGAGATATGCTGGATTCTAAACGGAGAAGCTTCTCTGACGCTTTTTCACAGAGATTTTGAAACTGAAATCTCCCATGCCGTTTCCACCATAGGCAGCAATGGGCTTCCCCATAGAACTTGCCAACCTGAATTCCTACAGGCTAGATGTGAGAGGCACATTCTGCTGCTTCCTCCCTTAGAGTTAAACTAGCTTCTGAAAGCTCAACCTCCGGGGAGTTTGTTTGGCAGAGATATAGAACACACTTTTCCAATCCTGTTGGAAGGCATTTGCAGTTTCATTTCGCGTCTAATTTCCCAAACCAAACTGCTTGCAGCTCTAACTCCCTTCTAACTACCACTTCTTCGGTTCAGTGAGATATGCTGGATTCTAAACGGAGAAGCTTCACTGACGCTTTTTCACAAGATTTTGAAACTGAAATCTCCCATGCTGTTTCCACCATAGGCAGCAATGGGCTTCCTCATAGAACTTGCCAACCTGAATTCCTACAGGCTAGATGTGAGAGGCACATTCTGCTGCTTCATCCCTTAGAGTTAAACTAGCTTCTGAAAGCTCAACCTCCGGGGAGTCTGTTTGGCAGAGATATAGAACACACTTTTCCAAGCCTGTTGGAAGGCATTTGCAGTTTCATTTCGCGTCTAATTTCCCAAACCAAACTGCTTGCAGCTCTAACTGCCCTCTAACTACCACTTCTTCGGTTCAGTGAGATATGCTGGATTCTAAACGGAGAAGCTTCTCTGACGCTTTTTCACAGAGATTTTGAAACTGAAATCTCCCATGCCGTTTCCACCATAGGCAGCAATGGGCTTCCCCATAGAACTTGCCAACCTGAATTCCTACAGGCTAGATGTGAGAGGCACATTCTGCTGCTTCCTCCCTTAGAGTTAAACTAGCTTCTGAAAGCTCAACCTCCGGGGAGTTTGTTTGGCAGAGATATAGAACACACTTTTCCAAGCCTGTTGGAAGGCATTTGCAGTGTCATTTCGCGTCTAATTTCCCAAACCAAACTGCTTGCAGCTCTAACTCCCTTCTAACTACCACTTCTTCGGTTCAGTGAGATATGCTGGATTCTAAACGGAGAAGCTTCTCTGACGCTTTTTCACAGAGATTTTGAAACTGAAATCTCCCATGCCGTTTCCACCATAGGCAGCAATGGGCTTCCCCATAGAACTTGCCAACCTGAATTCCTACAGGCTAGATGTGAGAGGCACATTCTGCTGCTTCCTCCCTTAGAGTTAAACTAGCTTCTGAAAGCTCAACCTCCGGGGAGTTTGTTTGGCAGAGATATAGAACACACTTTTCCAAGCCTGTTGGAAGGCATTTGCAGTTTCATTTCGCGTCTAATTTCCCAAACCAAACTGCTTGCAGCTCTAACTCCCTTCTAACTACCACTTCTTCGGTTCAGTGAGATATGCTGGATTCTAAACGGAGAAGCTTCTCTGACGCTTTTTCACAGAGATTTTGAAACTGAAATTTCCAAACCCGTTTCCAACGAAGGCGCCATTGGGCTTCCCCATAGAACTTGCCAACCTGAATTCCTACAGGCTAGATGTGAGAGGCACATTCTGCTGCTTCCTCCCTTAGAGTTAAACTAGCTTCTGAAAGCTCAACCTCCGGGGAGTTTGTTTGGCAGAGATATAGAACACACTTTGCCAATCCTGTTGGAAGGCATTTGCAGTTTCATTTCGCGTCTAATTTCCCAAACCAAACTGCTTGCAGCTCTAACTCCCTTCTAACTACCACTTCTTCAGTTCAGTGAGATATGCTGGATTCTAAACGGAGAAGCTTCACTGACGCTTTTTCACAAGATTTTGAAACTGAAATCTCCCATGCTGTTTCCACCATAGGCAGCAATGGGCTTCCTCATAGAACTTGCCAACCTGAATTCCTACAGGCTAGATGTGAGAGGCACATTCTGCTGCTTCATCCCTTAGAGTTAAACTAGCTTCTGAAAGCTCAACCTCCGGGGAGTCTGTTTGGCAGAGATATAGAACACACTTTTCCAAGCCTGTTGGAAGGCATTTGCAGTTTCATTTCGCGTCTAATTTCCCAAACCAAACTGCTTGCAGCTCTAACTCCCTTCTAACTACCACTTCTTCGGTTCAGTGAGATATGCTGGATTCTAAACGGAGAAGCTTCTCTGACGCTTTTTCACAGAGATTTTGAAACTGAAATCTCCCATGCCGTTTCCACCATAGGCAGCAATGGGCTTCCCCATAGAACTTGCCAACCTGAATTCCTACAGGCTAGATGTGAGAGGCACATTCTGCTGCTTCCTCCCTTAGAGTTAAACTAGCTTCTGAAAGCTCAACCTCCGGGGAGTTTGTTTGGCAGAGATATAGAACACACTTTTCCAAGCCTGTTGGAAGGCATTTGCAGTGTCATTTCGCGTCTAATTTCCCAAACCAAACTGCTTGCAGCTCTAACTCCCTTCTCACTACCACTTCTTCGGTTCAGTGAGATATGCTGGATTCTAAACGGAGAAGCTTCTCTGACGCTTTTTCACAGAGATTTTGAAACTGAAATCTCCCATGCCGTTTCCACCATAGGCAGCAATGGGCTTCCCCATAGAACTTGCCATCCTGAATTCCTACAGGCTAGATGTGAGAGGCACATTCTGCTGCTTCCTCCCTTAGAGTTAAACTAGCTTCTGAAAGCTCAACCTCCAGGGAGTCTGTTTGGCAGAGATATAGAACACACTTTTCCAAGCCTGTTGGAAGGCATTTGCAGTTTCATTTCGCGTCTAATTTCCCAAACCAAACTGCTTGCAGCTCTAACTGCCTTCTAACTACCACTTCTTCGGTTCACTGAGATATGCTGGATTCTAAACGGAGAAGCTTCTCTGACGCTTTTTCACAGAGATTTTGAAACTGAAATCTCCCATGCCGTTTCCACCATAGGCAGCAATGGGCTTCCCCATAGAACTTGCCAACCTGAATTCCTAAAGGCTAGATGTGAGAGGCACATTCTGCTGCTTCCTCCCTTAGAGTTAAACTTGCTTCTGAAAGCTCAACCTCCGGGGAGTCTGTTTGGCAGAGATATAGAACACACTTTTCCAAGCCTGTTGGAAGGCATTTGCAGTTTCATTTCACGTCTAATTTCCCAAACCAAACTGCTTGCAGCTCTAACTCCCTTCTAACTACCACTTCTTCGGTTCAGTGAGATATGCTGGATTCTAAACGGAGAAGCTTCTCTGCCGCTTTTTCACAGAGATTTTGAAACTGAAATTTCCAAACCCGTTTCCAACGAAGGCGCCATTGGGCTTCCCCATAGAACTTGCCAACCTGAATTCCTACAGGCTAGATGTGAGAGGCACATTCTGCTGCTTCCTCCCTTAGAGTTAAACTAGCTTCTGAAAGCTCAACCTCCGGGGAGTTTGTTTGGCAGAGATATAGAACACACTTTTCCAATCCTGTTGGAAGGCATTTGCAGTTTCATTTCGCGTCTAATTTCCCATACCAAACTGCTTGCAGCTCTAACTCCCTTCTAACTACCACTTCTTCGGTTCAGTGAGATATGCTGGATTCTAAACGGAGAAGCTTCTCTGACGCTTTTTCACAGAGATTTTGAAACTGAAATCTCCCATGCCGTTTCCACCATAGGCAGCAATGGGCTTCCCCATTGAACTTGCCAACCTGAATTCCTACAGGCTAGATGTGAGAGGCACATTCTGCTGCTTCCTCCCTAACAGTTAAGCTTGCTTCTGAAAGCTCAACCTCCGGGGACTCTGTTTGGCACAGATATAGAACACACTTTTCCAAGCCTGTTGGAAGGCCTTTGCAGTGTCATTTCGCATCTAATTTCCCAAACCAAACTGCTTGCAGCTCTAACTCCCTTCTAACTACCACTTCTTCGGTTCAGTGAGATATGCTGGATTCTAACCGGAGAAGCTTCTCTGACGCTTTTTCACAGAGATTTTGAAACTGAAATTTTCAAACCCGTTTCCAACGAAGGCGCCAATGGGCTTCCCCATAGAACTTGCCAACCTGAATTCCTACAGGCTAGATGTGAGAGGCACATTCTGCTGCTTCCTCCCTTAGAGTTAAACTAGCTTCTGAAAGCTCAACCTCCGGGGAGTCTGTTTGGCAGAGATATAGAACACACTTTTCCAAGCCTGTTGGAAGGCATTTGCAGTTTCATTTCGCGTCTAATTTCCCAAACCAAACTGCTTGCAGCTCTAACTCCCTTCTAACTACCACTTCTTCGGTTCAGTGAGATATGCTGGATTCTAAACGGAGAAGCTTCTCTGACGCTTTTTCACAGAGATTTTGAAACTGAAATCTCCCATGCTGTTTCCACCATAGCCAGCAATGGGCTTCCCCATAGAACTTGCCAACCTGAATTCCTACAGGCTAGATGTGAGAGGCACATTCTGCTGCTTCCTCCCTAACAGTTAAGCTTGCTTCTGAAAGCTCAACCTCCGGGGACTCTGTTTGGCACAGATATAGAACACACTTTTCCAAGCCTGTTGGAAGGCCTTTGCAGTGTCATTTCGCATCTAATTTCCCAAACCAAACTGCTTGCAGCTCTAACTCCCTTCTAACTACCACTTCTTCGGTTCAGTGAGATATGCTGGATTCTAAACGGAGAAGCTTCTCTGACGCTTTTTCACAGAGATTTTGAAACTGAAATCTCCCATGCCATTTCCACCATAGGCAGCAATGGGCTTCCCCATAGAACTTGCCAACCTGAATTCCTACAGGCTAGATGTGAGAGGCACATTCTGCTGCTTCCTCCCTAAGAGTTAAGCTTGCTTCTGAAAGCTCAACCTCCGGGGAGTTTGTTTGGCAGAGATATAGAACACACTTTTCCAAGCCTGTTGGAAGGCCTTTGCAGTGTCATTTCGCATCTAATTTCCCAAACCAAACTGCTTGCAGCTCTAACTCCCTTCTAACTACCACTTCTTCGGTTCAGTGAGATATGCTGGATTCTAAACGGAGAAGCTTCTCTGACGCTTTTTCACAGAGATTTTGAAACTGAAATTTCCAAACCCGTTTCCAACGAAGGCGCCAATGGGCTTCCCCATAGAACTTGCCAACCTGAATTCCTACAGGCTAGATGTGAGAGGCACATTCTGCTGCTTCCTCCCTTAGAGTTAAACTAGCTTCTGAAAGCTCAACCTCCGGGGAGTTTGTTTGGCAGAGATATAGAACACACTTTTCCAAGCCTGTTGGAAGGCATTTGCAGTTTCATTTCGCGTCTAATTTCCCAAACCAAACTGCTTGCAGCTCTAACTGCCTTCTAACTACAACTTCTTCGGTTCAGTGAGATATGCTGGATTCTAAACGGAGAAGCTTCTCTGACGCTTTTTCACAGAGATTTTGAAACTGAAATCTCCCATGCCGTTTCCACCATAGGCAGCAATGGGCTTCCCCATAGAACTTGCCAACCTGAATTCCTACAGGCTAGATGTGAGAGGCACATTCTGCTGCTTCCTCCCTAACAGTTAAGCTTGCTTCTGATAGCTCAACCTCCGGGGACTCTGTTTGGCACAGATATAGAACACACTTTTCCAAGCCTGTTGGAAGGCCTTTGCAGTGTCATTTCGCATCTAATTTCCCAAACCAAACTGCTTGCAGCTCTAACTCCCTTCTAACTACCACTTCTTCGGTTCAGTGAGATATGCTGGATTCTAAACGGAGAAGCTTCTCTGACGCTTTTTCACAGAGATTTTGAAACTGAAATCTCCCATGCCGTTTCCACCATAGGCAGCAATGGGCTTCCCCATAGAACTTGCCAACCTGAATTCCTACAGGCTAGATGTGAGAGGCACATTCTGCTGCTTCCTCCCTTAGAGTTAAACTAGCTTCTGAAAGCTCAACCTCCGGGGAGTTTGTTTGGCAGAGATATAGAACACACTTTTCCAAGCCTGTTGGAAGGCATTTGCAGTTTCATTTCGCGTCTAATTTCCCAAACCAAACTGCTTGCAGCTCTAACTCCCTTCTAACTACCTCTTCTTCGGTTCAGTGAGATATGCTGGATTCTAAACGGAGAAGCCTCTCTGACGCTTTTTCACAGAGATTTTGAAACTGAAATCTCCCATGCCGTTTCCACCATAGGCAGCAATGGGCTTCCCCATAGAACTTGCCAACCTGAATTCCTACAGGCTAGATGTGAGAGGCACATTCTGCTGCTTCCTCCCTTAGAGTTAAACTAGCTTCTGAAAGCTCAACCTCCGGGGAGTTTGTTTGGCAGAGATATAGAACACACTTTTCCAAGCCTGTTGGAAGGCATTTGCAGTTTCATTTCGCGTCTAATTTCCCAAACAAAACTGCTTGCAGCTCTAACTGCCTTCTAACTACCACTTCTTCGGTTCAGTGAGATATGCTGGATTCTAAACGGAGAAGCTTCTCTGACGCTTTTTCACAGAGATTTTGAAACTGAAATCTCCCATGCCGTTTCCACCATAGGCAGCAATGGGCTTCCCCATAGAACTTGCCAACCTGAATTCCTAAAGGCTAGATGTGAGAGGCACATTCTGCTGCTTCCTCCCTTAGAGTTAAACTTGCTTCTGAAAGCTCAACCTCCGGGGAGTCTGTTTGGCAGAGATATAGAACACACTTTTCCAAGCCTGTTGGAAGGCATTTGCAGTTTCATTTCGCGTCTAATTTCCCAAACCAAACTGCTTGCAGCTCTAACTCCCTTCTAACTACCACTTCTTCGGTTCAGTGAGATATGCTGGATTCTAAACGGAGAAGCTTCTCTGACGCTTTTTCACAGAGATTTTGAAACTGAAATCTCCCATGCCGTTTCCACCATAGGCAGCAATGGGCTTCCCCATAGAACTTGCCAACCTGAATTCCTAAAGGGTAGATGTGAGAGGCACATTCTGCTGCTTCCTCCCTAAGAGGTAAGCTTGCTTCTGAAAGCTCAACCTCCGGGGAGTCTGTTTGGCAGAGATATAGAACACACTTTTCCAAGCCTGTTGGAAGGCCTTTGACGTGTCATATCGCATCTAATTTCCCAAACCAAACTGCTTGCAGCTCTAACTCCCTTCTAACTACCACTTCTTCGGTTCAGTGAGATATGCTGGATTCTAAACGGAGAAGCTTCTCTGACGCTTTTTCACAGAGATTTTGAAACTGAAATTTCCAAACCCGTTTCCAACGAAGGCGCCAATGGGCTTCCCCATAGAACTTGCCAACCTGAATTCCTACAGGCTAGATGTGAGAGGCACATTCTTCTGCTTCCTCCCTTAGAGTTAAACTAGCTTCTGAAAGCTCACCTCCGGGGAGTTTGTTTGGCAGAGATATAGAACACACTTTTCCAAGCCTGTTGGAAGGCATTTGCAGTTTCATTTCGCGTCTAATTTCCCAAACCACACTGCTTGCAGCTCTAACTCCCTTCTAACTACCACTTCTTCGGTTCAGTGAGATATGCTGGATTCTAAACGGAGAAGCTTCTCTGACGCTTTTTCACAGAGATTTTGAAACTGAAATCTCCCATGCCGTTTCTACCATAGGCAGCAATGGGCTTCCCCATAGAACTTGCCAACCTGAATTCCTACAGGCTAGATGTGAGAGGCACATTCTGCTGCTTCCTCCCTAACAGTTAAGCTTGCTTCTGAAAGCTCAACCTCCGGGGACTCTGTTTGGCACAGATATAGAACACACTTTTCCAAGCCTGTTGGAAGGCCTTTGCAGTGTCATTTCGCATCTAATTTCCCAAACCAAACTGCTTGCAGCTCTAACTCCCTTCTAACTACCACTTCTTCGGTTCAGTGAGATATGCTGGATTCTAAACGGAGAAGCTTCTCTGACGCTTTTTCACAGAGATTTTGAAACTGAAATCTCCCATGCCGTTTCCACCATAGGCAGCAATGGGCTTCCCCATAGAACTTGCCAACCTGAATTCCTACAGGCTAGATGTGAGAGGCACATTCTGCTGCTTCCTCCCTAAGAGTTAAGCTTGCTTCTGAAAGCTCAACCTCCGGGGAGTCTGTTTGGCAGAGATATAGAACACACTTTTCCAAGCCTGTTGGAAGGCCTTTGCAGTGTCATTTCGCATCTAATTTCCCAAACCAAACTGCTTGCAGCTCTAACTCCCTTCTAACTACCACTTCTTCGGTTCAGTGAGATATGCTGGATTCTAAACGGAGAAGCTTCTCTGACGCTTTTTCACAGAGATTTTGAAACTGAAATTTCCAAACCCGTTTCCAACGAAGGCGCCAATGGGCTTCCCCATAGAACTTGCCAACCTGAATTCCTACAGGCTAGATGTGAGAGGCACATTCTGCTGCTTCCTCCCTTAGAGTTAAACTAGCTTCTGAAAGCTCAACCTCCGGGGAGTTTGTTTGGCAGAGATATAGAACACACTTTTCCAAGCCTGTTGGAAGGCATTTGCAGTTTCATTTCGCGTCTAATTTCCCAAACCAAACTGCTTGCAGCTCTAACTGCCTTCTAACTACCACTTCTTCGGTTCAGTGAGATATGCTGGATTCTAAACGGAGAAGCTTCTCTGACGCTTTTTCACAGAGATTTTGAAACTGAAATCTCCCATGCCGTTTCCACCATAGGCAGCAATGGGCTTCCCCATAGAACTTGCCAACCTGAATTCCTACAGGCTAGATGTGAGAGGCACATTCTGCTGCTTCCTCCCTAAGAGTTAAGCTTGCTTCTGAAAGCTCAACCTCCGGGAAGTTTGTTTGGCAGAGATATAGAACACACTTTTCCAAGCCTGTTGGAAGGCATTTGCAGTTTCATTTCGCGTCTAATTTCCCAAACCAAACTGCTTGCAGCTCTAACTCCCTTCTAACTACCACTTCTTCGGTTCAGTGAGATATGCTGGATTCTAAACGGAGAAGCTTCTCTGACGCTTTTTCACAGAGATTTTGAAACTGAAATTTCCAAACCCGTTTCCAACGAAGGCGCCAATGGGCTTCCCCATAGAACTTGCCAACCTGAATTCCTACAGGCTACAAGTGAGAGGCACATTCTGCTGCTTCCTCCCTTAGAGGTAAACTAGCTTCTGAAAGCTCAACCTCCGGGGAGTTTGTTTGGCAGAGATATAGAACACACTTTTCCAAGCCTGTTGGAAGGCATTTGCAGTTTCATTTCGCGTCTAATTTCCCAAACCAAACTGCTTGCAGCTCTAACTGCCTTCTAACTACCACTTCTTCGGTTCAGTGAGATATGCTGGATTCTAAACGGAGAAGCTTCTCTGACGCTTTTTCACAGAGATTTTGAAACTGAAATCTCCCATGCTGTTTCCACCATAGCCAGCAATGGGCTTCCCCATAGAACTTGCCAACCTGAATTCCTACAGGCTTGATGTGAGAGGCACATTCTGCTGCTTCCTCCCTAAGAGTTAAGCTTGCTTCTGAAAGCTCAACCTCCGGGGACTCTGTTTGGCACAGATATAGAACACACTTTTCCAAGCCTGTTGGAAGGCCTTTGCAGTGTCATTTCGCATCTAATTTCCCAAACCAAACTGCTTGCAGCTCTAACTCCCTTCTAACTACCACTTCTTCGGTTCAGTGAGATATGCTGGATTCTAAACGGAGAAGCTTCTCTGACGCTTTTTCACAGAGATTTTGAAACTGAAATCTCCCATGCCGTTTCCACCATAGGCAGCAATGGGCTTCCCCATAGAACTTGCCAACCTGAATTCCTACAGGCTAGATGTGAGAGGCACATTCTGCTGCTTCCTCCCTTAGAGTTAAACTTGCTTCTGAAAGCTCAACCTCCGGGGAGTTTGTTTGGCAGAGATATAGAACACACTTTTCCAAGCCTGTTGGAAGGCATTTGCAGATTCATTTCGCGTCTAATTTCCCAAACCAAACTGCTTGCAGCTCTAACTCCCTTCTAACTACCACTTCTTCGGTTCAGTGAGATATGCTGGATTCTAAACGGAGAAGCTTCTCTGACGCTTTTTCACAGAGATTTTGAAACTGAAATTTCCAAACCCGTTTCCAACGAAGGCGCCAATGGGCTTCCCCATAGAACTTGCCAACCTGAATTCCTACAGGCTAGATGTGAGAGGCACATTCTCCTGCTTCCTCCCTTAGAGTTAAACTAGCTTCTGAAAGCTCAACCTCCAGGGAGTCTGTTTGGCAGAGATATAGAACACACTTTTCCAAGCCTGTTGGAAGGCATTTGCAGTTTCATTTCGCGTCTAATTTCCCAAACCAAACTGCTTGCAGCTCTAACTGCCTTCTAACTACCACTTCTTCGGTTCAGTGAGATATGCTGGATTCTAAACGGAGAAGCTTCTCTGACGCTTTTTCACAGAGATTTTGAAACTGAAATTTCCAAACCCGTTTCCAACGAAGGCGCCAATGGGCTTCCCCATAGAACTTGCCAACCTGAATTCCTACAGGCTAGATGTGAGAGGCACATTCTGCTTCTTCCTCCCTTAGAGTTAAACTAGGTTCTGAAAGCTCAACCTCCGGGGAGTTTGTTTGGCAGAGATATAGAACACACTTTTCCAAGCCTGTTGGAAGGCATTTGCAGTTTCATTTAGCGTCTAATTTCCCAAACAAAACTGCTTGCAGCTCTAACTCCCTTCTAACTACCACTTCTTCGGTTCAGTGAGATATGCTGGATTCTAAACGGAGAAGCTTCTCTGACGCTTTTTCACAGAGATTTTGAAACTGAAATCTCCCATGCCGTTTCCACCATAGGCAGCAATGGGCTTCCCCATAGAACTTGCCAACCTGAATTCCAACAGGCTAGATGTGAGAGGCACATTCTGCTGCTTCCTCCCTTAGAGTTAAACTAGGTTCTGAAAGCTCAACCTCCGGGGAGTTTGTTTGGCAGAGATATAGAACACACTTTTCCAAGCCTGTTGGAAGGCATTTGCAGTTTCATTTCGCGTCTAATTTCCCAAACCAAACTGCTTGCAGCTCTAACTCACTTCTAACTACCACTTCTTCGGTTCAGTGAGATATGCTGGATTCTAAACGGAGAAGCTTCTCTGACGCTTTTTCACAGAGATTTTGAAACTGAAATCTCCCATGCCGTTTCCACCATAGGCAGCAATGGGCTTCCCCATAGAACTTGCCAACCTGAATTCCTACAGGCTAGATGTGAGAGGCACATTCTGCTGCTTCCTCCCTTAGAGTTAAACTTGCTTCTGAAAGCTCAACCTCCGGGGAGTTTGTTTGGCAGAGATATAGAACACACTTTTCCAAGCCTGTTGGAAGGCATTTGCAGTTTCATTTCGCGTCTAATTTCCCAAACCAAACTGCTTGCAGCTCTAACTCCCTTCTAACTACCACTTCTTCGGTTCAGTGAGATATGCTGGATTCTAAACGGAGAAGCTTCTCTGACGCTTTTTCACAGAGATTTTGAAACTGAAATTTCCAAACACGTTTCCAACGAAGGCGCCAATGGGCTTCCCCATAGAACTTGCCAACCTGAATTCCTACAGGCTAGATGTGAGAGGCACATATTGCTTCTTCCTCCCTTAGAGTTAAACTTGCTTCTGAAAGCTCAACCTCCGGGGAGTTTGTTTGGCAGAGATATAGAACACACTTTTCCAAGCCTGTTGGAAGGCATTTGCAGTTTCATTTCGCGTCTAATTTCCCAAACCAAACTGCTTGCAGCTCTAACTCCCTTCTAACTACCACTTCTTCGGTTCAGTGAGATATGCTGGATTCTAAACGGAGAAGCTTCTCTGACGCTTTTTCACAGAGATTTTGAAACTGAAATCTCCCATGCCGTTTCCACCATAGGCAGCAATGGGCTTCCCCATAGAACTTGCCAACCTGAATTCCTACAGGCTAGATGTGAGAGGCACATTCTGCTGCTTCCTCCCTTAGAGTTAAACTAGCTTCTGAAAGCTCAACCTCCGGGGAGTTTGTTTGGCAGAGATATAGAACACACTTTTCCAAGCCTGTTGGAAGGCATTTGCAGTTTCATTTCGCGTCTAATTTCCCAAACCAAACTGCTTGCAGCTCTAACTCCCTTCTAACTACCACTTCTTCGGTTCAGTGAGATATGCTGGATTCTAAACGGAGAAGCTTCTCTGACGCTTTTTTACAGAGATTTTGAAACTGAAATCTCCCATGCCGTTTCCACCATAGGCAGCAATGGGCTTCCCCATAGAACTTGCCAACCTGAATTCCTACAGGCTAGATGTGAGAGGCACATTCTGCTGCTTCCTCCCTAAGAGTTAAGCTTGCTTCTGAAAGCTCAACCTCCGGGGAGTCTGTTTGGCAGAGATATAGAACACACTTTTCCAAGCCTGTTGGAAGGCATTTGCAGTTTCATTTCGCGTCTAATTTCCCAAACCAAACTGCTTGCAGCTCTAACTGCCTTCTAACTACCACTTCTTCGGTTCAGTGAGATATGCTGGATTCTAAACGGAGAAGCTTCTCTGACGCTTTTTCACAGAGATTTTGAAACTGAAATCTCCCATGCCGTTTCCACCATAGGCAGCAATGGGCTTCCCCATAGAACTTGCCAACCTGAATTCCTACAGGCTAGATGTGAGAGGCACATTCTGCTGCTTCCTCCCTAACAGTTAAGCTTGCTTCTGAAAGCTCAAACTCCGGGGACTCTGTTTGGCACAGATATAGAACACACTTTTCCAAGCCTGTTGGAAGGCCTTTGCAGTGTCATTTCGCGTCTAATTTCCCAAACCAAACTGCTTGCAGCTCTAACTCCCTTCTAACTACCACTTCTTCGGTTCAGTGAGATATGCTGGATTCTAAACGGAGAAGCTTCTCTGACGCTTTTTCACAGAGATTTTGAAACTGAAATTTCCAAACCCGTTTCCAACGAAGGCGCCAATGGGCTTCCCCATAGAACTTGCCAACCTGAATTCCTACAGGCTAGATGTGAGAGGCACATTCTCCTGCTTCCTCCCTTAGAGTTAAACTTGCTTCTGAAAGCTCAACCTCCGGAGAGTCTGTTTGGCAGAGTTATACAAAACACTTTTCCAAGCCTGTTGGAAGGCATTTGCAGTTTCATTTCGCGTCTAATTTCCCAAACCAAACTGCTTGCAGCTCTAACTCCCTTCTAACTACCACTTCTTCGGTTCAGTGAGATATGCTGGATTCTAAACGGAGAAGCTTCTCTGACGCTTTTTCACAGAGATTTTGAAACTGAAATCTCCCATGCCGTTTCCACCATAGGCAGCAATGGGCTTCCCCATAGAACTTGCCAACCTGAATTCCTACAGGCTAGATGTGAGAGGCACATTCTGCTGCTTCCTCCCTTAGAGTTAAACTTGCTTCTGAAAGCTCAACCTCCGGGGAGTTTGTTTGGCAGAGATATAGAACACACTTTTCCAAGCCTGTTGGAAGGCATTTGCAGTTTCATTTCGCGTCTAATTTCCCAAACCAAACTGCTTGCAGCTCTAACTGCCTTCTAACTACCACTTCTTCGGTTCAGTGAGATATGCTGGATTCTAAACGGAGAAGCTTCTCTGACGCTTTTTCACAGAGTTTTTGAAACTGAAATCTCCGATGCCGTTTCCACCATAGGCAGCAATGGGCTTCCCCATAGAACTTGCCAACCTGAATTCCTACAGGCTAGATGTGAGAGGCACATTCTGCTGCTTCCTCCCTAAGAGTTAAGCGTGCTTCTGAAAGCTCAACCTCCGGGGAGTTTGTTTGGCAGAGATATAGAACACACTTTTCCAAGCCTGTTGGAAGGCATTTGCAGTTTCATTTCGCGTCTAATTTCCCAAACCAAACTGCTTGCAGCTCTAACTCCCTTCTAACTACCACTTCTTCGGTTCAGTGAGATATGCTGGATTCTAAACGGAGAAGCTTCTCTGACGCTTTTTCACAGAGATTTTGAAACTGAAATCTCCCATGCTGTTTCCACCATAGCCAGCAATGGGCTTCCTCATAGAACTTGCCAACCTGAATTCCTACAGGCTTGATGTGAGAGGCACATTCTGCTGCTTCCTCCCTAAGAGTTAAGCTTGCTTCTGAAAGCTCAACCTCCGGGGAGTCTGTTTGGCAGAGATATAGAACACACTTTTCCAAGCCTGTTGGAAGGCCTTTGCAGTGTCATTTCGCATCTAATTTCCCAAACCAAACTGCTTGCAGCTCTAACTCCCTTCTAACTACCACTTCTTCGGTTCAGTGAGATATGCTGGATTCTAAACGGAGAAGCTTCTCTGACGCTTTTTCACAGAGATTTTGAAACTGAAATCTCCCATGCCGTTTCCACCATAGGCAGCAATGGGCTTCCCCATAGAACTTGCCAACCTGAATTCCTACAGGCTAGATGTGAGAGGCACATTCTGCTGCTTCCTCCCTTAGAGTTAAACTTGCTTCTGAAAGCTCAACCTCCGGGGAGTTTGTTTGGCAGAGATATAGAACACACTTTTCCAAGCCTGTTGGAAGGCATTTGCAGTTTCATTTCGCGTCTAATTTCCCAAACCAAACTGCTTGCAGCTCTAACTCCCTTCTAACTACCACTTCTTCGGTTCAGTGAGATATGCTGGATTCTAAACGGAGAAGCTTCTCTGACGCTTTTTCACAGAGATTTTGAAACTGAAATTTCCAAACCCGTTTCCAACGAAGGCGCCAATGGGCTTCCCCATAGAACTTGCCAACCTGAATTCCTACAGGCTAGATGTGAGAGGCACATTCTGCTGCTTCCTCCCTCAGAGTTAAACTAGCTTCTGAAAGCTCAACCTCCAGGGAGTCTGTTTGGCAGAGATATAGAACACACTTTTCCAAGCCTGTTGGAAGGCATTTGCAGTTTCATTTCGCGTCTAATTTCCCAAACCAAACTGCTTGCAGCTCTAACTGCCTTCTAACTACCACTTCTTCGGTTCAGTGAGATATGCTGGATTCTAAACGGAGAAGCTTCTCTGACGCTTTTTCACAGAGATTTTGAAACTGAAATTTCCAAACCCGTTTCCAACGAAGGCGCCAATGGGCTTCCCCATAGAACTTGCCAACCTGAATTCCTACAGGCTAGATGTGAGAGGCACATTCTGCTTCTTCCTCCCTTAGAGTTAAACTTGCTTCTGAAAGCTCAACCTCCGGGGAGTTTGTTTGGCAGAGATATAGAACACACTTTTCCAAGCCTGTTGGAAGGCATTTGCAGTTTCATTTAGCGTCTAATTTCCCAAACCAAACTGCTTGCAGCTCTAACTCCCTTCTAACTACCACTTCTTCGGTTCAGTGAGATATGCTGGATTCTAAACGGAGAAGCTTCTCTGACGCTTTTTCACAGAGATTTTGAAACTGAAATCTCCCATGCCGTTTCCACCATAGGCAGCAATGGGCTTCCCCATAGAACTTGCCAACCTGAATTCCAACAGGCTAGATGTGAGAGGCACATTCTGCTGCTTCCTCCCTTAGAGTTAAACTAGGTTCTGAAAGCTCAACCTCCGGGGAGTTTGTTTGGCAGAGATATAGAACACACTTTTCCAAGCCTGTTGGAAGGCATTTGCAGTTTCATTTCGCGTCTAATTTCCCAAACCAAACTGCTTGCAGCTCTAACTCCCTTCTAACTACCACTTCTTCGGTTCAGTGAGATATGCTGGATTCTAAACGGAGAAGCTTCTCTGACGCTTTTTCACAGAGATTTTGAAACTGAAATCTCCCATGCCGTTTCCACCATAGGCAGCAATGGGCTTCCCCATAGAACTTGCCAACCTGAATTCCTACAGGCTAGATGTGAGAGGCACATTCTGCTGCTTCCTCCCTTAGAGTTAAACTTGCTTCTGAAAGCTCAACCTCCGGGGAGTTTGTTTGGCAGAGATATAGAACACACTTTTCCAAGCCTGTTGGAAGGCATTTGCAGTTTCATTTCGCGTCTAATTTCCCAAACCAAACTGCTTGCAGCTCTAACTCCCTTCTAACTACCACTTCTTCGGTTCAGTGAGATATGCTGGATTCTAAACGGAGAAGCTTCTCTGACGCTTTTTCACAGAGATTTTGAAACTGAAATTTCCAAACACGTTTCCAACAAAGGCGCCAATGGGCTTCCCCATAGAACTTGCCAACCTGAATTCCTACAGGCTAGATGTGAGAGGCACATATTGCTTCTTCCTCCCTTAGAGTTAAACTTGCTTCTGAAAGCTCAACCTCCGGGGAGTTTGTTTGGCAGAGATATAGAACACACTTTTCCAAGCCTGTTGGAAGGCATTTGCAGATTCATTTCGCGTCTAATTTCCCAAACCAAACTGCTTGCAGCTCTAACTCCCTTCTAACTACCACTTCTTCGGTTCAGTGAGATATGCTGGATTCTAAACGGAGAAGCTTCTCTGACGCTTTTTCACAGAGATTTTGAAACTGAAATCTCCCATGCCGTTTCCACCATAGGCAGCAATGGGCTTCCCCATAGAACTTGCCAACCTGAATTCCTACAGGCTAGATGTGAGAGGCACATTCTGCTGCTTCCTCCCTTAGAGTTAAACTAGCTTCTGAAAGCTCAACCTCCGGGGAGTTTGTTTGGCAGAGATATAGAACACACTTTTCCAAGCCTGTTGGAAGGCATTTGCAGTTTCATTTCGCGTCTAATTTCCCAAACCAAACTGCTTGCAGCTCTAACTCCCTTCTAACTACCACTTCTTCGGTTCAGTGAGATATGCTGGATTCTAAACGGAGAAGCTTCTCTGACGCTTTTTTACAGAGATTTTGAAACTGAAATCTCCCATGCCGTTTCCACCATAGGCAGCAATGGGCTTCCCCATAGAACTTGCCAACCTGAATTCCTACAGGCTAGATGTGAGAGGCACATTCTGCTGCTTCCTCCCTAAGAGTT
This sequence comes from Cynocephalus volans, assembly GCF_027409185.1. Taxonomy (NCBI): domain Eukaryota; kingdom Metazoa; phylum Chordata; class Mammalia; order Dermoptera; family Cynocephalidae; genus Cynocephalus; species Cynocephalus volans. The sequence goes on along the minus strand of NW_026902471.1, from coordinate 755,486 downwards.
AAGCTTGCTTCTGAAAGCTCAACCTCCGGGGAGTCTGTTTGGCAGAGATATAGAACACACTTTTCCAAGCCTGTTGGAAGGCATTTGCAGTTTCATTTCGCGTCTAATTTCCCAAACCAAACTGCTTGCAGCTCTAACTGCCTTCTAACTACCACTTCTTCGGTTCAGTGAGATATGCTGGATTCTAAACGGAGAAGCTTCTCTGACGCTTTTTCACAGAGATTTTGAAACTGAAATCTCCCATGCCGTTTCCACCATAGGCAGCAATGGGCTTCCCCATAGAACTTGCCAACCTGAATTCCTACAGGCTAGATGTGAGAGGCACATTCTGCTGCTTCCTCCCTAACAGTTAAGCTTGCTTCTGAAAGCTCAAACTCCGGGGACTCTGTTTGGCACAGATATAGAACACACTTTTCCAAGCCTGTTGGAAGGCCTTTGCAGTGTCATTTCGCGTCTAATTTCCCAAACCAAACTGCTTGCAGCACTAACTCCCTTCTAACTACCACTTCTTCGGTTCAGTGAGATATGCTGGATTCTAAACGGAGAAGCTTCTCTGACGCTTTTTCACAGAGATTTTGAAACTGAAATTTCCAAACCCGTTTCCAACGAAGGCGCCAATGGGCTTCCCCATAGAACTTGCCAACCTGAATTCCTACAGGCTAGATGTGAGAGGCACATTCTCCTGCTTCCTCCCTTAGAGTTAAACTTGCTTCTGAAAGCTCAACCTCCGGAGAGTCTGTTTGGCAGAGTTATACAAAACACTTTTCCAAGCCTGTTGGAAGGCATTTGCAGTTTCATTTCGCGTCTAATTTCCCAAACCAAACTGCTTGCAGCTCTAACTCCCTTCTAACTACCACTTCTTCGGTTCAGTGAGATATGCTGGATTCTAAACGGAGAAGCTTCTCTGACGCTTTTTCACAGAGATTTTGAAACTGAAATCTCCCATGCCGTTTCCACCATAGGCAGCAATGGGCTTCCCCATAGAACTTGCCAACCTGAATTCCTACAGGCTAGATGTTAGAGGCACATTCTGCTGCTTCCTCCCTTAGAGTTAAACTTGCTTCTGAAAGCTCAACCTCCGGGGAGTTTGTTTGGCAGAGATATAGAACACACTTTTCCAAGCCTGTTGGAAGGCATTTGTAGTTTCATTTCGCGTCTAATTTCCCAAACCAAACTGCTTGCAGCTCTAACTGCCTTCTAACTACCACTTCTTCGGTTCAGTGAGATATGCTGGATTCTAAACGGAGAAGCTTCTCTGACGCTTTTTCACAGAGTTTTTGAAACTGAAATCTCCGATGCCGTTTCCACCATAGGCAGCAATGGGCTTCCCCATAGAACTTGCCAACCTGAATTCCTACAGGCTAGATGTGAGAGGCACATTCTGCTGCTTCCTCCCTAAGAGTTAAGCTTGCTTCTGAAAGCTCAACCTCCGGGGAGTTTGTTTGGCAGAGATATAGAACACACTTTTCCAAGCCTGTTGGAAGGCATTTGCAGTTTCATTTCGCGTCTAATTTCCCAAACCAAACTGCTTGCAGCTCTAACTCCCTTCTAACTACCACTTCTTCGGTTCAGTGAGATATGCTGGATTCTAAACGGAGAAGCTTCTCTGACGCTTTTTCACAGAGATTTTGAAACTGAAATTTCCAAACCCGTTTCCAACGAAGGCGCCAATGGGCTTCCCCATAGAACTTGCCAACCTGAATTCCTACAGGCTAGATGTGAGAGGCACATTCTGCTGCTTCCTCCCTTAGAGTTAAACTAGCTTCTGAAAGCTCAACCTCCGGGGAGTTTGTTTGGCAGAGATATAGAACACACTTTTCCAAGCCTGTTGGAAGGCATTTGCAGTTTCATTTCGCGTCTAATTTCCCAAACCAAACTGCTTGCAGCTCTAACTGCCTTCTAACTACCACTTCTTCGGTTCAGTGAGATATGCTGGATTCTAAACGGAGAAGCTTCTCTGACGCTTTTTCACAGAGATTTTGAAACTGAAATCTCCCATGCCGTTTCCACCATAGGCAGCAATGGGCTTCCCCATAGAACTTGCCAACCTGAATTCCTACAGGCTAGATGTGAGAGGCACATTCTGCTGCTTCCTCCCTAAGAGTTAAGCTTGCTTCTGAAAGCTCAACCTCCGGGGAGTTTGTTTGGCAGAGATATAGAACACACTTTTCCAAGCCTGTTGGAAGGCATTTGCAGTTTCATTTCGCGTCTAATTTCCCAAACCAAACTGCTTGCAGCTCTAACTCCCTTCTAACTACCACTTCTTCGGTTCAGTGAGATATGCTGGATTCTAAACGGAGAAGCTTCTCTGACGCTTTTTCACAGAGATTTTGAAACTGAAATTTCCAAACCCGTTTCCAACGAAGGCGCCAATGGGCTTCCCCATAGAACTTGCCAACCTGAATTCCTACAGGCTAGATGTGAGAGGCACATTCTGCTGCTTCCTCCCTTAGAGTTAAACTAGCTTCTGAAAGCTCAACCTCCGGGGAGTTTGTTTGGCAGAGATATAGAACACACTTTTCCAAGCCTGTTGGAAGGCATTTGCAGTTTCATTTCGCGTCTAATTTCCCAAACCAAACTGCTTGCAGCTCTAACTGCCTTCTAACTACCACTTCTTCGGTTCAGTGAGATATGCTGGATTCTAAACGGAGAAGCTTCTCTGACGCTTTTTCACAGAGATTTTGAAACTGAAATCTCCCATGCTGTTTCCACCATAGCCAGCAATGGGCTTCCCCATAGAACTTGCCAACCTGAATTCCTACAGACTAGATGTGAGACGCACATTCTGCTGCTTCCTCCCTTAGAGTTAACCTAGCTTCTGAAAGCTCAACCTCCAGGGAGTCTGTTTGGCAGAGATAGAGAACACACTTTTCCAAGCCTGTTGGAAGGCCTTTGCAGTGTCATTTCGCATCTAATTTCCCAAACCAAACTGCTTGCAGCTCTAACTCCCTTCTAACTACCACTTCTTCGGTTCAGTGAGATATGCTGGATTCTAAACGGAGAAGCTTCTCTGACGCTTTTTCACAGAGATTTTGAAACTGAAATTTCCAAACCCGTTTCCAACGAAGGCGCCAATGGGCTTCCCCATAGAACTTGCCAACCTGAATTCCTACAGGCTAGATGTGAGAGGCACATTCTGCTGCTTCCTCCCTAAGAGTTAAGCTTGCTTCTGAAAGCTCAACCTCCGGGGACTCTGTTTGGCACAGATATAGAGCACACTTTTCCAAGCCTGTTGGAAGGCCTTTGCAGTGTCATTTCGCATCTAATTTCCCAAACCAAACTGCTTGCAGCTCTAACTCCCTTCTAACTACCACTTCTTCGGTTCAGTGAGATATGCTGGATTCTAAACGGAGAAGCTTCTCTGACGCTTTTTCACAGAGATTTTAAAACTGAAATCTCCCATGCCGTTTCCACCATAGGCAGCAATGGGCTTCCCCATAGAACTTGCCAACATGAATTCCTACAGGCTAGATGTGAGAGGCACATTCTGCTGCTTCCTCCCTTAGAGTTAAACTTGCTTCTGAAAGCTCAACCTCCGGGGAGTTTGTTTGGCAGAGATATAGAACACACTTTTCCAAGCCTGTTGGAAGGCATTTGCAGTTTCATTTCGCGTCTAATTTCCCAAACCAAACTGCTTGCAGCTCTAACTCCCTTCTAACTACCACTTCTTCGGTTCAGTGAGATATGCTGGATTCTAAACGGAGAAGCTTCTCTGACGCTTTTTCACAGAGATTTTGAAACTGAAATTTCCAAACCCGTTTCCAACGAAGGCGCCAATGGGCTTCCCCATAGAACTTGCCAACCTGAATTCCTACAGGCTAGATGTGAGAGGCACATTCTGCTTCTTCCTCCCTTAGAGTTAAACTTGCTTCTGAAAGCTCAACCTCCGGGGAGTTTGTTTGGCAGAGATATAGAACACACTTTTCCAAGCCTGTTGGAAGGCATTTGCAGTTTCATTTCGCGTCTAATTTCCCAAACCAAACTGCTTGCAGCTCTAACTGCCTTCTAACTACCACTTCTTCGGTTCAGTGAGATATGCTGGATTCTAAACGGAGAAGCTTCTCTGACGCTTTTTCACAGAGATTTTGAAACTGAAATCTCCCATGCCGTTTCCACCATAGGCAGCAATGGGCTTCCCCATTGAACTTGCCAACCTGAATTCCTACAGGCTAGATGTGAGAGGCACATTCTGCTGCTTCCTCCCTAAGAGTTAAGCTTTCTTCTGAAAGCTCAACCTCCGGGGAGTCTGTTTGGCAGAGATATAGAACACACTTTTCCAAGCCTGTTGGAAGGCCTTTGCAGTGTCATTTCGCATCTAATTTCCCAAACCAAACTGCTTGCAGCTCTAACTCCCTTCTAACTACCACTTCTTCGGTTCAGTGAGATATGCTGGATTCTAAACGGAGAAGCTTCTCTGACGCTTTTTCACAGAGATTTTGAAACTGAAATCTCCCATGCCGTTTCCACCATAGGCAGCAATGGGCTTCCCCATAGAACTTGCCAACCTGAATTCCTACAGGCTAGATGTGAGAGGCACATTCTGCTGCTTCCTCCCTTAGAGTTAAACTTGCTTCTGAAAGCTCAACCTCCGGGGAGTTTGTTTGGCAGAGATATAGAACACACTTTTCCAAGCCTGTTGGAAGGCATTTGCAGTTTCATTTCGCGTCTAATTTCCCAAAGCAAACTGCTTGCAGCTCTAACTCCCTTCTGACTACCACTTCTTCGGTTCAGTGTGATATGCTGGATTCTAAACGGAGAAGCTTCTCTGACGCTTTTTCACAGAGATTTTGAAACTGAAATTTCCAAACCCGTTTCCAACGAAGGCGCCAATGGGCTTCCCCATAGAACTTGCCAACCTGAATTCCTACAGGCTAGATGTGAGAGGCACATTCTGCTGCTTCCTCCCTTAGAGTTAAACTAGCTTCTGAAAGCTCAACCTCCGGGGAGTTTGTTTGGCAGAGATATAGAACACACTTTTCCAAGCCTGTTGGAAGGCATTTGCAGTTTCATTTCGCGTCTAATTTCCCAAACCAAACTGCTTGCAGCTCTAACTGCCTTCTAACTACCACTTCTTCGGTTCAGTGAGATATGCTGGATTCTAAACGGAGAAGCTTCTCTGACGCTTTTTCACAGAGATTTTGAAACTGAAATCTACCATGCTGTTTCCACCATAGCCAGCAATGGGCTTCCACATAGAACTTGCCAACCTGAATTCCTACAGGCTAGATGTGAGAGGCACATTCTGCTGCTTCCTCCCTTAGAGTTAAACTAGCTTCTGAAAGCTCAACCTCCAGGGAGTCTGTTTGGCAGAGATATAGAACACACTTTTCCAAGCCTGTTGGAAGGCATTTGCAGTTTCATTTCGCGTCTAATTTCCCAAACCAAACTGCTTGCAGCTCTAACTCCCTTCTAACTACCACTTCTTCGGTTCAGTGAGATATCCTGGATTCTAAACGGAGAAGCTTCTCTGACGCTTTTTCACAGAGATTTTGAAACTGAAATTTCCAAACCCGTTTCCAACGAAGGCGACAATGGGCTTCCCCATAGAACTTGCCAACCTGAATTCCTACAGGCTAGATGTGAGAGGCACATTCTGCTGCTTCCTCCCTTAGAGTTAAACTAGCTTCTGAAAGCTCAACCTCCGGGGAGTTTGTTTGGCAGAGATATAGAACACACTTTTCCAAGCCTGTTGGAAGGCATTTCCAGTTTCATTTCACGTCTAATTTCCCAAACCAAACTGCTTGCAGCTCTAACACCCTTCTAACTACCACTTCTTCGGTTCAGTGAGATATGCTGGATTCTAAACGGAGAAGCTTCTCTGACGCTTTTTCACAGAGATTTTGAAACTGAAATCTCCCATGCTGTTTCCACAATAGGCAGCAATGGGCTTCCCCATAGAACTTGCCAACCTGAATTCCTACAGGCTAGATGTGAGAGGCACATTCTGCTGCTTCCTCCCTTAGAGTTAAACTAGCTTCTGAAAGCTCAACCTCCAGGGAGTCTGTTTGGCAGAGATATAGAACACACTTTTCCAAGCCTGTTGGAAGGCATTTGCAGTTTCATTTCGCGTCTAATTTCCCAAACCAAACTGCTTGCAGCTCTAACTGCCTTCTAACTACCACTTCTTCGGTTCACTGAGATATGCTGGATTCTAAACGGAGAAGCTTCTCTGACGCTTTTTCACAGAGATTTTGAAAGTGAAATCTCCCATGCCGTTTCCACCATAGGCAGCAATGGGCTTCCCCATAGAACTTGCCAACCTGAATTCCTAAAGGCTAGATGTGAGAGGCACATTCTGCTGCTTCCTCCCTTAGAGTTAAACTTGCTTCTGAAAGCTCAACCTCCGGGGAGTTTGTTTGGCAGAGATATAGAACACACTTTTCCAAGCCTGTTGGAAGGCATTTGCAGTTTCATTTCGCGTCTAATTTCCCAAACCAAACTGCTTGCAGCTCTAACTCCCTTCTAACTACCACTTCTTCGGTTCAGTGAGATATGCTGGATTCTAAACGGAGAAGCTTCTCTGACGCTTTTTCACAGAGATTTTGAAACTGAAATTTCCAAACCCGTTTCCAACGAAGGCGCCATTGGGCTTCCCCATAGAACTTGCCAACCTGAATTCCTACAGGCTAGATGTGAGAGGCACATTCTGCTGCTTCCTCCCTTAGAGTTAAACTTGCTTCTGAAAGCTCAACCTCCGGGGAGTTTGTTTGGCAGAGATATAGAACACACTTTTCCAAGCCTGTTGGAAGGCATTTGCAGTTTCATTTCGCGTCTAATTTCCCAAACCAAACTGCTTGCAGCTCTAACTCCCTTCTAACTACCACTTCTTCGGTTCAGTGAGATATGGTGGATTCTAAACGGAGAAGCTTCTCTGACGCTTTTTCACAGAGATTTTGAAACTGAAATCTCCCATGCCGTTTCCACCATAGGCAGCAATGGGCTTCCCCAAGGAACTTGCCAACGTGAATTCCTACAGGCTAGATGTGAGAGGCACATTCTGCTGCTTTCTCCCTTAGAGTTAAACTAGCTTCTGAAAGCTCAACCTCCGGGGAGTTTGTTTGGCAGAGATATAGAACACACTTTTCCAAGCCTGTTGGAAGGCATTTGCAGTTTCATTTCGCGTCTAATTTCCCAAACCAAACTGCTTGCAGCTCTAACTCCCTTCTAACTACCACTTCTTCAGTTCAGTGAGATATGCTGGATTCTAAACGGAGAAGCTTCTCTGACGCTTTTTCACAGAGATTTTGAAACTGAAATCTCCCATGCCGTTTCCACCATAGGCAGCAATGGGCTTCCCCATAGAACTTGCCAACCTGAATTCCTACAGGCTAGATGTGAGAGGCACATTCTGCTGCTTCCTCCCTTAGAGTTAAACTTGCTTCTGAAAGCTCAACCTCCGGGGAGTTTGTTTGGCTGAGATATAGAACACACTTTTCCAAGCCTGTTGGAAGGCATTTGCAGTTTCATTTCGCGTCTAATTTCCCAAACCAAACTGCTTGCAGCTCTAACTCCCTTCTAACTACCACTTCTTCGGTTCAGTGAGATATGCTGGATTCTAAACGGAGAAGCTTCTCTGACGCTTTTTCACAGAGATTTTGAAACTGAAATCTCCCATGCCGTTTCCACCATAGGCAGCAATGGGCTTCCCCATAGAACTTGCCAACCTGAATTCCTACAGGCTAGATGTGAGAGGCACATTCTGCTGCTTCCTCCGTAACAGTTAAGCTTGCTTCTGATAGCTCAACCTCCGGGGAGTCTGTTTGGCAGAGATATAGAACACACTTTTCCAAGCCTGTTGGAAGGCCTTTGCAGTGTCATTTCGCATCTAATTTCCCAAACCAAACTGCTTGCAGCTCTAATTCCCTTCTAACTACCACTTCTTCGGTTCAGTGAGATATGCTGGATTCCAAACGGAGAAGCTTCTCTGACGCTTTTTCACAGAGATTTTGAAACTGAAATCTCCCATGCCGTTTCCACCATAGGCAGCAATGGGCTTCCCCATTGAACTTGCCAACCTGAATTCCTACAGGCTAGATGTGAGAGGCACATTCTGCTGCTTCCTCCCTAAGAGTTAAGCTTTCTTCTGAAAGCTCAACCTCCGGGGAGTCTGTTTGGCAGAGATATAGAACACACTTTTCCAAGCCTGTTGGAAGGCCTTTGCAGTGTCATTTCGCATCTAATTTCCCAAACCAAACTGCTTGCAGCTCTAACTCCCTTCTAACTACCACTTCTTCGGTTCAGTGAGATATGCTGGATTCTAAACGGAGAAGCTTCTCTGACGCTTTTTCACAGAGATTTTGAAACTGAAATCTCCCATGCCGTTTCCACCATAGGCAGCAATGGGCTTCCCCATAGAACTTGCCAACCTGAATTCCTACAGGCTAGATGTGAGAGGCACATTCTGCTGCTTCCTCCCTTAGAGTTAAACTAGCTTCTGAAAGCTCAACCTCCGGGGAGTTTGTTTGGCAGAGATATAGAACACACTTTTCCAAGCCTGTTGGAAGGCATTTGCAGTTTCATTTCGCGTCTAATTTCCCAAACCAAACTGCTTGCAGCTCTAACTCCCTTCTAACTACCACTTCTTCGGTTCAGTGAGATATGCTGGATTCTAAACGGAGAAGCTTCTCTGACGCTTTTTCACAGAGATTTTGAAACTGAAATCTCCCATGCCGTTTCCACCATAGGCAGCAATGGGCTTCCCCATAGAACTTGCCAACCTGAATTCCTACAGGCTAGATGTGAGAGGCACATTCTGCTGCTTCCTCCCTTAGAGTTAAACTTGCTTCTGAAAGCTCAACCTCCGGGGAGTTTGTTTGGCAGAGATATAGAACACACTTTTCCAAGCCTGTTGGAAGGCATTTGCAGTTTCATTTCGCGTCTAATTTCCCAAAGCAAACTGCTTGCAGCTCTAACTCCCTTCTGACTACCACTTCTTCGGTTCAGTGTGATATGCTGGATTCTAAACGGAGAAGCTTCTCTGACGCTTTTTCACAGAGATTTTGAAACTGAAATTTCCAAACCCGTTTCCAACGAAGGCGCCAATGGGCTTCCCCATAGAACTTGCCAACCTGAATTCCTACAGGCTAGATGTGAGAGGCACATTCTGCTGCTTCCTCCCTTAGAGTTCAACTAGCTTCTGAAAGCTCAACCTCCGGGGAGTTTGTTTGGCAGAGATATAGAACACACTTTTCCAAGCCTGTTGGAAGGCATTTGCAGTTTCATTTCGCGTCTAATTTCCCAAACCAAACTGCTTGCAGCTCTAACTCCCTTCTAACTACCACTTCTTCGGTTCAGTGAGATATGCTGGATTCTAAACGGAGAAGCTTCTCTGACGCTTTTTCACAGAGATTTTGAAACTGAAATTTCCAAACCCGTTTCCAACGAAGGCGACAATGGGCTTCCCCATAGAACTTGCCAACCTGAATTCCTACAGGCTAGATGTGAGAGGCACATTCTGCTGCTTCCTCCCTTAGAGTTAAACTAGCTTCTGAAAGCTCAACCTCCGGGGAGTTTGTTTGGCAGAGATATAGAACACACTTTTCCAAGCCTGTTGGAAGGCATTTGCAGTTTCATTTCGCGTCTAATTTCCCAAACCAAACTGCTTGCAGCTCTAACTGCCTTCTAACTACCACTTCTTCGGTTCAGTGAGATATGCTGGATTCTAAACGGAGAAGCTTCTCTGACGCTTTTTCACAGAGATTTTGAAACTGAAATTTCCAAACCCGTTTCCAACGAAGGCGCCAATGGGCTTCCCCATAGAACTTGCCAACCTGAATTCCTACAGGCTAGATGTGAGAGGCACATTCTGCTGCTTCCTCCCTTAGAGTTAAACTAGCTTCTGAAAGCTCAACCTCCGGGGAGTTTGTTTGGCAGAGATATAGAACACACTTTTCCAAGCCTGTTGGAAGGCATTTGCAGTTTCATTTCGCGTCTAATTTCCCAAAGCAAACTGCTTGCAGCTCTAACTGCCTTCTAACTACCACTTCTTCGGTTCACTGAGATATGCTGGATTCTAAACGGAGAAGCTTCTCTGACGCTTTTTCACAGAGATTTTGAAACTGAAATCTCCCATGCCGTTTCCACCATAGGCAGCAATGGGCTTCCCCATAGAACTTGCCAACCTGAATTCCTAAAGGCTAGATGTGAGAGGCACATTCTGCTGCTTCCTCCCTTAGAGTTAAACTTGCTTCTGAAAGCTCAACCTCCGGGGAGTTTGTTTGGCAGAGATATAGAACACACTTTTCCAAGCCTGTTGGAAGGCATTTGCAGTTTCATTTCGCGTCTAATTTCCCAAACCAAACTGCTTGCAGCTCTAACTCCCTTCTAACTACCACTTCTTCGGTTCAGTGAGATATGCTGGATTCTAAACGGAGAAGCTTCTCTGACGCTTTTTCACAGAGATTTTGAAACTGAAATCTCCCATGCCGTTTCCACCATAGGCAGCAATGGGCTTCCCCATAGAACTTGCCAACCTGAATTCCTAAAGGCTAGATGTGAGAGGCACATTCTGCTGCTTCCTCCCTTAGAGTTAAACTAGCTTCTGAAAGCTCAACCTCCGGGGAGTTTGTTTGGCAGAGATATAGAACACACTTTTCCAAGCCTGTTGGAAGGCATTTGCAGTTTCATTTCGCGTCTAATTTCCCAAACCAAACTGCTTGCAGCTCTAACTGCCTTCTAACTACCACTTCTTCGGTTCAGTGAGATATGCTGGATTCTAAACGGAGAAGCTTCTCTGACGCTTTTTCACAGAGATTTTGAAACTGAAATCTCCCATGCTGTTTCCACCATAGGCAGCAATGGGCTTCCCCATAGAACTTGCCAACCTGAATTCCTACAGGCTAGATGTGAGAGGCACATTCTGCTGCTTCCTCCCTAACAGTTAAGCTTGCTTCTGATAGCTCAACCTCCGGGGAGTCTGTTTGGCAGAGATATACAACACACTTTTCCAAGCCTGTTGGAAGGCCTTTGCAGTGTCATTTCGCATCTAATTTCCCAAACCAAACTGCTTGCAGCTCTAACTCCCTTCTAACTACCACTTATTCGGTTCAGTGAGATATGCTGGATTCTAAACGGAGAAGCTTCTCTGACGCTTTTCCACAGAGATTTTGAAACTGAAATTTCCAAACCCGTTTCCAACGAAGGCGCCAATGGGCTTCCCCATAGAACTTGCCAACCTGAATTCCTACAGGCTAGATGTGAGAGGCACATTCTGCTGCTTCCTCCCTTAGAGTTAAACTAGCTTCTGAAAGCTCAACCTCCGGGGAGTTTGTTTGGCAGAGATATAGAACACACTTTTCCAAGCCTGTTGGAAGGCATTTGCAGTTTCATTTCGCGTCTAATTTCCCAAACCAAACTGCTTGCAGCTCTAACTGCCTTCTAACTACCACTTCTTCGGTTCAGTGAGATATGCTGGATTCTAAACGGAGAAGCTTCTCTGACGCTTTTTCACAGAGATTTTGAAACTGAAATCTACCATGCTGTTTCCACCATAGCCAGCAATGGGAATCCACATAGAACTTGCCAACCTGAATTCCTACAGGCTAGATGTGAGAGGCACATTCTGCTGCTTCCTCCCTTAGAGTTAAACTAGCTTCTGAAAGCTCAACCTCCAGGGAGTCTGTTTGGCAGAGATATAGAACACACTTTTCCAAGCCTGTTGGAAGGCATTTGCAGTTTCATTTCGCGTCTAATTTCCCAAACCAAACTGCTTGCAGCTCTAACTCCCTTCTAACTACCACTTCTTCGGTTCAGTGAGATATCCTGGATTCTAAACGGAGAAGCTTCTCTGACGCTTTTTCACAGAGATTTTGAAACTGAAATTTCCGAACCCGTTTCCAACGAAGGCGACAATGGGCTTCCCCATAGAACTTGCCAACCTGAATTCCTACAGGCTAGATGTGAGAGGCACATTCTGCTGCTTCCTCCCTTAGAGTTAAACTAGCTTCTGAAAGCTCAACCTCCGGGGAGTTTGTTTGGCAGAGATATAGAACACACTTTTCCAAGCCTGTTGGAAGGCATTTGCAGTTTCATTTCACGTCTAATTTCCCAAACCAAACTGCTTGCAGCTCTAACACCCTTCTAACTACCACTTCTTCGGTTCAGTGAGATATGCTGGATTCTAAACGGAGAAGCTTCTCTGACGCTTTTTCACAGAGATTTTGAAACTGAAATCTCCCATGCTGTTTCCACAATAGGCAGCAATGGGCTTCCCCATAGAACTTGCCAACCTGAATTCCTACAGGCTAGATGTGAGAGGCACATTCTGCTCCTTCCTCCCTTAGAGTTAAACTAGCTTCTGAAAGCTCAACCTCCGGGGAGTTTGTTTGGCAGAGATATAGAACACACTTTTCGAAGCCTGTTGGAAGGCATTTGCAGTTTCATTTCGCGTCTAATTTCCCAAACCAAACTGCTTGCAGCTCTAACTGCCTTCTTTTTTTTTTTTTTTTTTTTTTTTAAATTTTATTTTGTCGATATACATTGTAGCTGATTAATGCTCCCCATCACCAAAACCTCCCTCCCTTCTCCCTCCCCCCCTCCCCCCCAACCATGTCCTTTCTGTTTGTTTGTTGTATCAACTTCAAATAATTGTGGTTGTTATATCTTCTTACCCCCCCCCGTTTGTGTGTGTATGTGTGTATGTGTGTGTGTGAATTTATATATTAATTTTTAGCTCCCACCAATAAGTGAGAACATGTGGTATTTCTCTTTCTGTGCCTGACTTGTTTCACTTAATATAATTCTCTCGAGGTCCATCCATGTTGTTGCAAATGGCAGTATTTCATTCGTTTTTATAGCTGAGTAGTATTCCATTGTGTAGATGTACCACATTTTCCGTATCCACTCATCTGATGATGGGCATTTGGGCTGGTTCCAACTCTTGGCTATTGTAAAGAGTGCTGCGATGAACATTGGGGAACAGGTATACCTTCGACTTGATGATTTCCATTCCTCTGGGTATATTCCCAACAGTGGGATGGCTGGGTCGTATGGTAGATCTATTTGCAATTGTTTAAGGAACCTCCATACCATTTTCCATAGAGGCTGCACCATTTTGCAGTCCCACCAACAATGTATGAGAGTTCCTTTTTCTCCGCAGCCTCGCCAGCATTTATCGTTCATAGTCTTTTGGATTTTAGCCATCCTAACTGGGGTTAGATGGTATCTCAATGTGGTTTTGATTTGCATTTCCCGGATGCTGAGTGATGTTGAGCATTTTTTCATATGTCTGTTGGCCATTTGGATATCTTCCTTAGAGAAATGCCTACTTAGCTCTCTTGCCCATTTTTTAATTGGGTTGCTTGTTTTCTTCTTGTAAAGTTGTTTGAGTTCCTTATATATTCTGGATATTAATCCTTTGTCAGATGTATATTTTGCAAATATTTTCTCCCACTCTGTTGGTTGTCTTTTAACTCTTTTAATTGTTTCTTTTGCTGTGCAGAAGCTTTTTAGTTTGATATAATCCCATTTGTTTATTTTTCCTTTGGTTGCCCGTGCTTTTGGGGTCGTATTCATGAAGTCTGTGCCCAGTCCTATTTCCTGAAGTGTTTCCCCTATGTTTTCTTTAAGAAGTTTTATTGTCTCAGGGTGTATATTTAAATCCTTAATCCATTTTGAGTTGATTTTAGTATATGGTGAGAGGTATGGATCTAGTTTCATTCTCCTGCATAACGATATCCAGTTATCCCAGCACCACTTGCTGAAGAGGCAGTCCCTTCCCCAGTGAATAGGCTTGGTGCCTTTGTCAAAGATCAGATGGCAGTAAGTGTGAGGGTTGATTTCTGGATTCTCTATTCTATTCCATTGGTCAGTGTGTCTGTTTTTATGCCAGTACCATACTGTTTTGGTTATTATAGCTTTGTAGTATAGCTTAAAGTCAGGTAGTGTTATGCCTCCAGCTTTATTTTTTTTGCTGAGCATTGCTTTGGCTATTCGTGGTCTTTTATTGTTCCATATAAATGTCTGAATAGTTTTTTCCATTTCTGAGAAAAATGTCTTTGGAATTTTGATGGGGATTGCATTGAATTTGTATATCACTTTGGGTAGTATGGACATTTTCACTATGTTGATTCTTCCAATCCAAGAGCATGGGATATCTTTCCATCTTCTTGTATCCTCTCTAATTTCTCTCAGCAGTGGTTTGTAGTTCTCATTATAGAGATTTTTCACCTCCTTGGTTAACTCAATTCCTAAGTATTTTATTTTTTTGGTGGCTATTGTAAATGGGCAGGCTTTCTTGATTTCTCCTTCTGCATGTTCACTATTGGAGAAAAGAAATGCTACTGATTTTTGTGTGTTGATTTTGTATCCTGCTACTGTGCTGAAATCATTTATCAACTCCAACAGTTTTTTTGTAGAGGTTTTAGGCTGTTCGATATATAGGATCATGTCATCTGCAAACAGGGACAGTTTGACTTCATCTTTTCCAATCTGGATGCCCTTTATTTCCTTCTCTTCTCTGATTGCTCTGGCTAGTACTTCCAACACTATGTTGAATAGGAGTGGTGAGAGTGGGCATCCTTGTCTAGTGCCTGTTCTTAAAGGAAAAGCTTTCAGCTTTTCCCCATTCAGGATGATATTGGCAGTGGGTTTGGCATATATGGCTTTAATTATGTTGAGATACTTTCCCTCTATACCTAACTTATAGAGGGTCTTTGTCATGAATGAGTGCTGAACTTTATCAAATGCTTTTTCAGCATCTATAGAGATGATCATATGGTCCTTGTGTTTGACTTTATTAATATGGTGTATCACATTTATTGATTTGCGTATGTTGAACCAACCTTGCATCCCTGGGATGAATCCCACTTGATCGTGATGAATAATTTTTCGTATGTGTTGCTGTATTCTGTTTGCTAATATTTTAGTGAGGATTTTTGCATCTATATTCATCAAGGATATCGGCCTGTAGTTTTCTTTTTTGGTTATATCTTTACCTGGTTTTGGTATCAGGATGATGTTTGCTTCATAGAATGAGTTTGGGAGATTTGCGTCCGTTTCAATCTTTTGGAATAGTTTGTAAAGAATCGGTGTCAATTCCTCTTTGAATGTTTGGTAAAATTCTGCTGTGAATCCATCTGGTCCAGGGCTTTTCTTTGTTGGGAGCCTTCTGATAACAGCTTCAATCTCCTTTATTGTTATTGGTCTGTTCAAATTTTCTACGTCTTCACGGTTCAGTTTTGGGAGCTTGTGTGTGTCCAGAAATTTATCCATTTCCTCCAGATTTTCAAATTTGTTGGCGTATAGTTGTTTATAGTAGTCTCGAATGATTCCTTGTATTTCAGATGAATCAGTTGTAATATCGCCTTTTTCATTTCTAATTTTTGTTATTTGAGTCTTCTCTCTTCTTTTTTTTGTTAGCCATGCTAATGGTTTGTCAATTTTATTTATCTTTTCAAAAAACCAACTTTTTGATTCGTTGATCTTTTGAATTGTTTTTTGGTTTTCAATTTCATTCAGTTCTGCTCTGATCTTAATGATTTCTTTCCGTCTGCTAACTTTAGGATTGGATTGTTCTTGTTTTTCTAGTTCTTTAAGGTGAAGTGTTAGGTTGTTCACTTGCCATCTTTCCATTCTTCTGAAGTGAGCATTTAATGCAATAAATTTTCCCCTCAATACTGCTTTTGCAGTATCCCACAGGTTTTGGTATGATGTATCATTGTTTTCATTAGTTTCAATAAACTTTTTGATTTCCTGCTTGATTTCTTCTTGGACCCATATGTCATTAAGTAGAATGCTGTTTAATTTCCATGTGTTTGTATAGTTTCCAGAGTTTTGTTTGTTATTAATTTCTAATTTTAATCCATTGTGGTCTGAGAAGATACATGGGATAATTCCAATTTTTTTGAATTTATTGAGACTTGATTTGTGACCTAATATGTGATCTATCTTGGAGAATGATCCATGTGCTGATGAGAAGAATGAATATTCTGAGGTTGTTGGGTGGAATGTTCTGTAGATATCTGCCAATTCCAATTGGTCTAGAGTCTTGTTTAGATCTTGTGTTTCTCTACTGATTCTTTGCCTAGATGATCTGTCTAATATTGACAGTGGAGTGTTCAGGTCCCCTGCTATTATGGTATTAGTGTCTATTTCCTTCTTTAGGTCTAATAGAGTTTGTTTTATAAATCTGGCTGCTCCAACATTGGGTGCGTACATATTTATGATTGTTATGTCTTCTTGATGGATCAGTCCTTTTATCATTAAGTAGTGTCCCTCATTGTCTCTTTTTATGGTTTTTAGTTTAAAGTCTATTTTGTCAGATATAAGAATAGCCACTCCAGCTCGTTTTTCTTTTCTGTTTGCATGGTAAATCTTTTTCCATCCTTTTACTCTTAGTCTGTGTGAATCTTTATGGGTGAGGTGGGTCTCTTGTAGGCAGCATATAGTTGGGTCCTGCTTTTTGATCCAGTCAGCCAGTCTGTGTCTTTTAATTGGGGAATTTAAGCCTTTAACATTAAGAGTTGTTATTGAAAGGTGTTGATTTATTCTTAGCATTTTATTGGTTGTTTGGTTGTCTTAGGTGTCTTTTGTTCCTTGCTTTCTGATTTACTGTTTGGTTTCTTTGTTTGTTGGTTCCTTAGGTTGTAGATAGTGTTTTTGTTAGCTTGTTTTCTCTTCATGAATGCCATTTTTATTGTACTAGCGGGTTTAGATTTTTCTTAGGTTTTTATGGCAGTGGTAGTTATTTTTCAGGAACCAAACCCAGTACTCCCTTGAGGATTTCTTGTAAGGGTGGTCTTGTGGTAGTGAACTCCCGCAGTTTTTGTTTGTCTGAGAAATATACTATTTGCCCCTCATTTCGGAAGGATAGCCTTGCAGGGTAGAGTATTCTTGGCTGGCAATCTTTGTCTTTTAGTATTTTGAAAATATCATCCCATTCCTTTCTAGCTTTTAGGGTTTGTGATGAGAAGTCTGATGTTAACCTGATTGGGGCTCCCTTATAGGTGATTTGACGCTTCTCTCTTGCAGCTTTTAAGATTCTCTCTTTGTCTCTGAGTTTTGCCAATTTGACTATGACATGTCTTGGAGAAGGCCTTTTTGGGTTGAATACGTTTGGAGATCGTTGAGCTTCCTGGATCTGAAGATCTGTGATTTTTCCTATACCTGGGAAGTTTTCTGCCACTATTTTGTTGAATATGTTTTCAATGGAATCTCCATTTTCCTCCCCTTCTGGAATACCCATGACTCGGATATTTGAGCGCTTGAGGTTGTCTGATATCTCTCTCAGATTTTCTTCCATGTCCTTGATTCTTTTTTCTTTCTTTTTGTCTGCTTGTGTTATTTCAAACAGCCCATCTTCAAGTTCAGAGGTTCTCTCTTCAACTTCGACAAGCCTGCTGGTTAAACTCTCCGTTGTGTTTTTTATTTCGCTGAATAACTTCTTCAGTTCAGCAAGTTCTGCTACATTTTTTTTGAGGACATTGATTTCCTTGTATATTTCCTCTTTCAGATCCTGTATACTTTTCCTCATTTCATCATGATGTCTAGCTGAGTTTTCTTGTATCTCATTCAGTTTCCTTAGAATTATCACTCGAAATTCCTTATCAGTTATTTCAAGGGCTTCTTGTTCTATAGGATCTAGAGTATGAGATTTATTAACTTTTGGTGGTGTACTTTCTTGATTTTTTGTATTTCTGGTGTCTTTTTTTTGGTGTTTATTCATTGTGGCAGGGGGTTTCACAGTCCACCGGTTTAAGACTAATGACTAACTAGGATGTTGCTGTGGTTGCCAATTTGGTATGGCTCCCGCCGTGACTGCTCAGTTGGCCTCTAGTGTCTTGTGTGTGTGGTTGCCTCGGGTCTTGGGCTTCTCCGGGGATCCACCTTTCTGGTCAGCTTGTACTCTGCTGGGCTGGTGGATCACGTACCACAGGGTGTGTGATCTCTGTTGAGCTTTCACTTTCTGTACAGGACTTCTCCCCGTTCCGTGTGCTCTGGCCCAGGCTGTTAGATCGTGCAGTGGCGACCCCACCGGGTGTGTGATTTCTGTCGAGACTCCGCCTCCCTGGCCGCACGTCTCCCCCCTCTGTGCACACTGTGCTGGGCTGGGGCGTGTCTTCTGCACCCCTCGTCTATCAGCTGGGCCTTCAAGACCCTGCTCAGCACCGCCTCGCCCACGAAGTCTACCAGGTTTCTGCTAGGCACAGACGACCGGTCTCTCTGGGTGCCTTTGTAGCACTGTGTAGATCTTTCTCGGGTCTTGTTCACCTTTGTATCCCCCCGGTATAAACCGAATCTAGTGCCCGCCTGCAGCCTGCTCTCCGGCAGGTTCAAGCAGACCTGGGAACTCTCCTACCACACTATTCCCAACCAGAAATTCATTAGGCTTTTTTCCAAACTGGTGGTCGCAGAGATGGTATCTGCCTCCCAGTAACAGGAAGTTTACCGGGGCCGGAGTCCAGGGTGTGGTGGAGTGACAGTCGGCCCGCCCGTACTTCCTAGCCCTTCCAAAACTGGTCGGGACGCCCCACACCCCCAGCCCTGCCAGAGAACCGTGGAGGGAGTGGGAGAGGAGGTCGGCCCGCAGGGTCCGGAAAGCCCCGCGCCAGGCCAAGCAAATGGGCTCAGTGATGGCCGAGCAGGGCGGAGCTGCCCGCACCTGGGAAAATGGAGGCAGCACCGGGGCAATGAGTGGCCTGGTGGTGCAGGCGGGGAGCCGCGTGGGCATGCACCCCCCGAACAGAGCTTTGCCAGGGATCACTCACAGTGCTGTGCCAGGTCGGGCGCTCGCTCTGTCTCTGGTTTGTTGCCTTCCGTGTTCTCGGCGCTGCCGCCTCGGGCTGTTCAGTCGCGGCGCCGCTCGGGCGCTCCCAGGAATCTTCTTTAATGCCGGCCTGAAACCTCGAATCTTGAATAGGGCAGCTGGCCACCTTCAGTGCGGCCCCAGCCTCCGGGATCCTGGCTGCATCCACAGCAGCCCTGGCGCCGTGTTCCCTGTTTCAAGACTCGCTTTTGCAGCTAAGAATCAGTTCTTTTCCTGCTCCACACTTCAAAGCTGTTGCCTGTAAATGAGGCAGCCTCTCCTGCCGGGGGCAAAGTGGCGTTGAGCCCCCACGACCGGCCAGCAGCAGCAGTCCTCCCTTAAGAGAAGGCCAGAGAAAGGTCCACAAGTTTCCCGGCTGCCTGAGGCCCAGTGGCCACCTTTTCCACCTCAGCTACTCCGCGCCAGCCGCCGCAGCCGCCGCCATCTTGAAACTCCTCTAACTGCCTTCTAACTACCACTTCTTCGGTTCAGTGAGATATGCTGGATTCTAAACGGAGAAGCTTCTCTGACGCTTTTTCACAGAGATTTTGAAACTGAAATCTCCCATGCTGTTTCCACCATAGCCAGCAATGGGCTTCCCCATAGAACTTGCCAACCTGAATTCCTACAGGCTAGATGTGAGAGGCACATTCTGCTGCTTCCTACCTTAGAGTTAAACTTGCTTCTGAAAGCTCAACCTCCGGGGAGTTCGTTTGGCAGAGATATAGAACACACTTTTCCAAGCCTGTTGGAAGGCATTTGCAGTTTCATTTCGCGTCTAATTTCCCAAACCAAACTGCTTGCAGCTCTAACTCCCTTCTAACTACCACTTCTTCGGTTCAGTGAGATATGCTGGATTCTAAACGGAGAAGCTTCTCTGACGCTTTTTCACAGAGATTTTGAAACTGAAATCTCCCATGCCGTTTCCACCATAGGCAGCAATGGGCTTCCCCATAGAACTTGCCAACCTGAATTCCTACAGGCTAGATGTGAGAGGCACATTCTGCTGCTTCCTCCCTTAGAGTTAAACTTGCTTCTGAAAGCTCAACCTCCGGGGAGTTTGTTTGGCAGAGATATAGAACACACTTTTCCAAGCCTGTTGGAAGGCATTTGCAGTTTCATTTCGCGTCTAATTTCCCAAACCAAACTGCTTGCAGCTCTAACTCCCTTCTAACTACCACTTCTTCGGTTCAGTGAGATATGCTGGATTCTAAACGGAGAAGCTTCTCTGACGCTTTTTCACAGAGATTTTGAAACTGAAATTTCCAAACCCGTTTCCAACGAAGGCGACAATGGGCTTCCCCATAGAACTTGCCAACCTGAATTCCTACAGGCTAGATGTGAGAGGCACATTCTGCTGCTTCCTCCCTTAGAGTTAAACTAGCTTCTGAAAGCTCAACCTCCGGGGAGTTTGTTTGGCAGAGATATAGAACACACTTTTCCAAGCCTGTTGGAAGGCATTTGCAGTTTCATTTCGCGTCTAATTTCCCAAACCAAACTGCTTGCAGCTCTAACTCCCTTCTAACTACCACTTCTTCGGTTCAGTGAGATATGCTGGATTCTAAACGGAGAAGCTTCTCTGACGCTTTTTCACAGAGATTTTGAAACTGAAATTTCCAAACCCGTTTCCAACGAAGGCGCCATTGGGCTTCCCCATAGAACTTGCCAACCTGAATTCCTACAGGCTAGATGTGAGAGGCACATTCTGCTGCTTCCTCCCTTAGAGTTAAACTAGCTTCTGAAAGCTCAACCTCCGGGGAGTTTGTTTGGCAGAGATATAGAACACACTTTTCCAATCCTGTTGGAAGGCATTTGCAGTTTCATTTCGCGTCTAATTTCCCAAACCAAACTGCTTGCAGCTCTAACTCCCTTCTAACTACCACTTCTTCAGTTCAGTGAGATATGCTGGATTCTAAACGGAGAAGCTTCACTGACGCTTTTTCACAAGATTTTGAAACTGAAATCTCCCATGCTGTTTCCACCATAGGCAGCAATGGGCTTCCTCATAGAACTTGCCAACCTGAATTCCTACAGGCTAGATGTGAGAGGCACATTCTGCTGCTTCATCCCTTAGAGTTAAACTAGCTTCTGAAAGCTCAACCTCCGGGGAGTCTGTTTGGCAGAGATATAGAACACACTTTTCCAAGCCTGTTGGAAGGCATTTGCAGTTTCATTTCGCGTCTAATTTCCCAAACCAAACTGCTTGCAGCTCTAACTGCCCTCTAACTACCACTTCTTCGGTTCAGTGAGATATGCTGGATTCTAAACGGAGAAGCTTCTCTGACGCTTTTTCACAGAGATTTTGAAACTGAAATCTCCCAATCCGTTTCCACCATAGGCAGCAATGGGCTTCCCCATAGAACTTGCCAACCTGAATTCCTACAGGCTAGATGTGAGAGGCACATTCTGCTGCTTCCTCCCTAACAGTTAAGCTTGCTTCTGAAAGCTCAACCTCCGGGGACTCTGTTTGGCCCAGATATAGAACACACTTTTCCAAGCCTGTTGGAAGGCCTTTGCAGTGTCATTTCGCATCTAATTTCCCAAACCAAACTGCTTGCAGCTCTAACTCCCTTCTAACTACCACTTCTTCGGTTCAGTGAGATATGCTGGATTCTAAACGGAGAAGCTTCTCTGACGCTTTTTCACAGAGATTTTGAAACTGAAATTTCGAAACCCGTTTCCAACGAAGGCGCCAATGGGCTTCCCCATAGAACTTGCCAACCTGAATTCCTACAGGCTAGATGTGAGAGGCACATTCTCCTGCTTCCTCCCTTAGAGTTAAACTAGCTTCTGAAAGCTCAACCTCCGGGGAGTTTGTTTGGCAGAGATATAGAACACACTTTTCCAAGCCTGTTGGAAGGCATTTGCAGTTTCATTTCGCGTCTAATTTCCCAAACCAAACTGCTTGCAGCTCTAACTCCCTTCTAACTACCACTTCTTCGGTACAGTGAGATATGCTGGATTCTAAACGGAGAAGCTTCTCTGACGCTTTTTCACAGAGATTTTGAAACTGAAATCTCCCATGCCGTTTCCACCATAGGCAGCAATGGGCTTCCCCATAGAACTTGCCAACCTGAATTCCTACAGGCTAGATGTGAGAGGCACATTCTGCTGCTTCCTCCCTTAGAGTTAAACTAGCTTCTGAAAGCTCAACCTCCGGGGAGTCTGTTTGGCAGAGATATAGAACACACTTTTCCAAGCCTGTTGGAAGGCATTTGCAGTTTCATTTCGCGTCTAATTTCCCAAACCAAACTGCTTGCAGCTCTAACTGCCCTCTAACTACCACTTCTTCGGTTCAGTGAGATATGCTGGATTCTAAACGGAGAAGCTTCTCTGACGCTTTTTCACAGAGATTTTGAAACTGAAATCTCCCATGCCGTTTCCACCATAGGCAGCAATGGGCTTCCCCATAGAACTTGCCAACCTGAATTCCTACAGGCTAGATGTGAGAGGCACATTCTGCTGCTTCCTCCCTTAGAGTTAAACTAGCTTCTGAAAGCTCAACCTCCAGGGAGTCTGTTTGGCAGAGATATAGAACACACTTTTCCAAGCCTGTTGGAAGGCATTTGCAGTTTCATTTCGCGTCTAATTTCCCAAACCAAACTGCTTGCAGCTCTAACTGCCTTCTAACTACCACTTCTTCGGTTCACTGAGATATGCTGGATTCTAAACGGAGAAGCTTCTCTGACGCTTTTTCACAGAGATTTTGAAACTGAAATCTCCCATGCCGTTTCCACCATAGGCAGCAATGGGCTTCCCCATAGAACTTGCCAACCTGAATTCCTAAAGGCTAGATGTGAGAGGCACATTCTGCTGCTTCCTCCCTTAGAGCTAAACTAGCTTCTGAAAGCTCAACCTCCGGGGAGTCTGTTTGGCAGAGATATAGAACACACTTTTCCAAGCCTGTTGGAAGGCATTTGCAGTTTCATTTCGCGTCTAATTTCCCAAACCAAACTGCTTGCAGCTCTAACTCCCTTCTAACTACCACTTCTTCGGTTCAGTGAGATATGCTGGATTCTAAACGGAGAAGCTTCTCTGCCGCTTTTTCACAGAGATTTTGAAACTGAAATTTCCAAACCCGTTTCCAACGAAGGCGCCAATGGGCTTCCCCATAGAACTTGCCAACCTGAATTCCTACAGGCTAGATGTGAGAGGCACATTCTGCTGCTTCCTCCCTAACAGTTAAGAATGCTTCTGAAAGCTCAACCTCCGGGGACTCTGTTTGGCACAGATATAGAACACACTTTTCCAAGCCTGTTGGAAGGCCTTTGCAGTGTCATTTCGCATCTAATTTCCCAAACCAAACTGCTTGCAGCTCTAACTCCCTTCTAACTACCACTTCTTCGGTTCAGTGAGATATGCTGGATTCTAAACGGAGAAGCTTCTCTGACGCTTTTTCACAGAGATTTTGAAACTGAAATTTCCAAACCCGTTTCCAACGAAGGCGCCAATGGGCTTCCCCATAGAACTTGCCAACCTGAATTCCTACAGGCTAGATGTGAGAGGCACATTCTGCTGCTTCCTCCCTTAGAGTTAAACTAGCTTCTGAAAGCTCAACCTCCGGGGAGTTTGTTTGGCAGAGATATAGAACACACTTTTCCAAGCCTGTTGGAAGGCATTTGCAGTTTCATTTCGCGTCTAATTTCCCAAACCAAACTGCTTGCAGCTCTAACTCCCTTCTAACTACCACTTCTTCGGTTCAGTGAGATATGCTGGATTCTAAACGGAGAAGCTTCTCTGACGCTTTTTCACAGAGATTTTGAAATTGAAATCTCCCATGCCGTTTCCACCATAGGCAGCAATGGGCTTCCCCATAGAACTTGCCAACCTGAATTCCTACAGGCTAGATGTGAGAGGCACATTCTGCTGCTTCCTCCCTTAGAGTTAAACTAGCTTCTGAAAGCTCAACCTCCGGGGAGTTTGTTTGGCAGAGATATAGAACACACTTTTCCAAGCCTGTTGGAAGGCATTTGCAGTTTCATTTCGCGTCTAATTTCCCAAACCAAACTGCTTGCAGCTCTAACTCCCTTCTAACTACCACTTCTTCGGTTCAGTGAGATATGCTGGATTCTAAACGGAGAAGCTTCTCTGACGCTTTTTCACAGAGATTTTGAAACTGAAATCTCCCATGCCGTTTCCACCATAGGCAGCAATGGGCTTCCCCATAGAACTTGCCAACCTGAATTCCTACAGGCTAGATGTGAGAGGCACATTCTGCTGCTTCCTCCCTTAGAGTTAAACTAGCTTCTGAAAGCTCAACCTCCGGGGAGTTTGTTTGGCAGAGATATAGAACACACTTTTCCAAGCCTGTTGGAAGGCATTTGCAGTTTCATTTCGCGTCTAATTTCCCAAACCAAACTGCTTGCAGCTCTAACTCCCTTCTAACTACCACTTCTTCGGTTCAGTGAGATATGCTGGATTCTAAACGGAGAAGCTTCTCTGACGCTTTTTCACAGAGATTTTGAAACTGAAATCTCCCATGCCGTTTCCACCATAGGCAGCAATGGGCTTCCCCATAGAACTTGCCAACCTGAATTCCTACAGGCTAGATGTGAGAGGCACATTCTGCTGCTTCCTCCCTTAGAGTTAAACTAGCTTCTGAAAGCTCAACCTCCGGGGAGTTTGTTTGGCAGAGATATAGAACACACTTTTCCAATCCTGTTGGAAGGCATTTGCAGTTTCATTTCGCGTCTAATTTCCCAAACCAAACTGCTTGCAGCTCTAACTCCCTTCTAACTACCACTTCTTCGGTTCAGTGAGATATGCTGGATTCTAAACGGAGAAGCTTCACTGACGCTTTTTCACAAGATTTTGAAACTGAAATCTCCCATGCTGTTTCCACCATAGGCAGCAATGGGCTTCCTCATAGAACTTGCCAACCTGAATTCCTACAGGCTAGATGTGAGAGGCACATTCTGCTGCTTCATCCCTTAGAGTTAAACTAGCTTCTGAAAGCTCAACCTCCGGGGAGTCTGTTTGGCAGAGATATAGAACACACTTTTCCAAGCCTGTTGGAAGGCATTTGCAGTTTCATTTCGCGTCTAATTTCCCAAACCAAACTGCTTGCAGCTCTAACTGCCCTCTAACTACCACTTCTTCGGTTCAGTGAGATATGCTGGATTCTAAACGGAGAAGCTTCTCTGACGCTTTTTCACAGAGATTTTGAAACTGAAATCTCCCATGCCGTTTCCACCATAGGCAGCAATGGGCTTCCCCATAGAACTTGCCAACCTGAATTCCTACAGGCTAGATGTGAGAGGCACATTCTGCTGCTTCCTCCCTTAGAGTTAAACTAGCTTCTGAAAGCTCAACCTCCGGGGAGTTTGTTTGGCAGAGATATAGAACACACTTTTCCAAGCCTGTTGGAAGGCATTTGCAGTGTCATTTCGCGTCTAATTTCCCAAACCAAACTGCTTGCAGCTCTAACTCCCTTCTAACTACCACTTCTTCGGTTCAGTGAGATATGCTGGATTCTAAACGGAGAAGCTTCTCTGACGCTTTTTCACAGAGATTTTGAAACTGAAATCTCCCATGCCGTTTCCACCATAGGCAGCAATGGGCTTCCCCATAGAACTTGCCAACCTGAATTCCTACAGGCTAGATGTGAGAGGCACATTCTGCTGCTTCCTCCCTTAGAGTTAAACTAGCTTCTGAAAGCTCAACCTCCGGGGAGTTTGTTTGGCAGAGATATAGAACACACTTTTCCAAGCCTGTTGGAAGGCATTTGCAGTTTCATTTCGCGTCTAATTTCCCAAACCAAACTGCTTGCAGCTCTAACTCCCTTCTAACTACCACTTCTTCGGTTCAGTGAGATATGCTGGATTCTAAACGGAGAAGCTTCTCTGACGCTTTTTCACAGAGATTTTGAAACTGAAATTTCCAAACCCGTTTCCAACGAAGGCGCCATTGGGCTTCCCCATAGAACTTGCCAACCTGAATTCCTACAGGCTAGATGTGAGAGGCACATTCTGCTGCTTCCTCCCTTAGAGTTAAACTAGCTTCTGAAAGCTCAACCTCCGGGGAGTTTGTTTGGCAGAGATATAGAACACACTTTGCCAATCCTGTTGGAAGGCATTTGCAGTTTCATTTCGCGTCTAATTTCCCAAACCAAACTGCTTGCAGCTCTAACTCCCTTCTAACTACCACTTCTTCAGTTCAGTGAGATATGCTGGATTCTAAACGGAGAAGCTTCACTGACGCTTTTTCACAAGATTTTGAAACTGAAATCTCCCATGCTGTTTCCACCATAGGCAGCAATGGGCTTCCTCATAGAACTTGCCAACCTGAATTCCTACAGGCTAGATGTGAGAGGCACATTCTGCTGCTTCATCCCTTAGAGTTAAACTAGCTTCTGAAAGCTCAACCTCCGGGGAGTCTGTTTGGCAGAGATATAGAACACACTTTTCCAAGCCTGTTGGAAGGCATTTGCAGTTTCATTTCGCGTCTAATTTCCCAAACCAAACTGCTTGCAGCTCTAACTCCCTTCTAACTACCACTTCTTCGGTTCAGTGAGATATGCTGGATTCTAAACGGAGAAGCTTCTCTGACGCTTTTTCACAGAGATTTTGAAACTGAAATCTCCCATGCCGTTTCCACCATAGGCAGCAATGGGCTTCCCCATAGAACTTGCCAACCTGAATTCCTACAGGCTAGATGTGAGAGGCACATTCTGCTGCTTCCTCCCTTAGAGTTAAACTAGCTTCTGAAAGCTCAACCTCCGGGGAGTTTGTTTGGCAGAGATATAGAACACACTTTTCCAAGCCTGTTGGAAGGCATTTGCAGTGTCATTTCGCGTCTAATTTCCCAAACCAAACTGCTTGCAGCTCTAACTCCCTTCTCACTACCACTTCTTCGGTTCAGTGAGATATGCTGGATTCTAAACGGAGAAGCTTCTCTGACGCTTTTTCACAGAGATTTTGAAACTGAAATCTCCCATGCCGTTTCCACCATAGGCAGCAATGGGCTTCCCCATAGAACTTGCCATCCTGAATTCCTACAGGCTAGATGTGAGAGGCACATTCTGCTGCTTCCTCCCTTAGAGTTAAACTAGCTTCTGAAAGCTCAACCTCCAGGGAGTCTGTTTGGCAGAGATATAGAACACACTTTTCCAAGCCTGTTGGAAGGCATTTGCAGTTTCATTTCGCGTCTAATTTCCCAAACCAAACTGCTTGCAGCTCTAACTGCCTTCTAACTACCACTTCTTCGGTTCACTGAGATATGCTGGATTCTAAACGGAGAAGCTTCTCTGACGCTTTTTCACAGAGATTTTGAAACTGAAATCTCCCATGCCGTTTCCACCATAGGCAGCAATGGGCTTCCCCATAGAACTTGCCAACCTGAATTCCTAAAGGCTAGATGTGAGAGGCACATTCTGCTGCTTCCTCCCTTAGAGTTAAACTTGCTTCTGAAAGCTCAACCTCCGGGGAGTCTGTTTGGCAGAGATATAGAACACACTTTTCCAAGCCTGTTGGAAGGCATTTGCAGTTTCATTTCGCGTCTAATTTCCCAAACCAAACTGCTTGCAGCTCTAACTCCCTTCTAACTACCACTTCTTCGGTTCAGTGAGATATGCTGGATTCTAAACGGAGAAGCTTCTCTGCCGCTTTTTCACAGAGATTTTGAAACTGAAATTTCCAAACCCGTTTCCAACGAAGGCGCCATTGGGCTTCCCCATAGAACTTGCCAACCTGAATTCCTACAGGCTAGATGTGAGAGGCACATTCTGCTGCTTCCTCCCTTAGAGTTAAACTAGCTTCTGAAAGCTCAACCTCCGGGGAGTTTGTTTGGCAGAGATATAGAACACACTTTTCCAATCCTGTTGGAAGGCATTTGCAGTTTCATTTCGCGTCTAATTTCCCATACCAAACTGCTTGCAGCTCTAACTCCCTTCTAACTACCACTTCTTCGGTTCAGTGAGATATGCTGGATTCTAAACGGAGAAGCTTCTCTGACGCTTTTTCACAGAGATTTTGAAACTGAAATCTCCCATGCCGTTTCCACCATAGGCAGCAATGGGCTTCCCCATTGAACTTGCCAACCTGAATTCCTACAGGCTAGATGTGAGAGGCACATTCTGCTGCTTCCTCCCTAACAGTTAAGCTTGCTTCTGAAAGCTCAACCTCCGGGGACTCTGTTTGGCACAGATATAGAACACACTTTTCCAAGCCTGTTGGAAGGCCTTTGCAGTGTCATTTCGCATCTAATTTCCCAAACCAAACTGCTTGCAGCTCTAACTCCCTTCTAACTACCACTTCTTCGGTTCAGTGAGATATGCTGGATTCTAACCGGAGAAGCTTCTCTGACGCTTTTTCACAGAGATTTTGAAACTGAAATTTTCAAACCCGTTTCCAACGAAGGCGCCAATGGGCTTCCCCATAGAACTTGCCAACCTGAATTCCTACAGGCTAGATGTGAGAGGCACATTCTGCTGCTTCCTCCCTTAGAGTTAAACTAGCTTCTGAAAGCTCAACCTCCGGGGAGTCTGTTTGGCAGAGATATAGAACACACTTTTCCAAGCCTGTTGGAAGGCATTTGCAGTTTCATTTCGCGTCTAATTTCCCAAACCAAACTGCTTGCAGCTCTAACTCCCTTCTAACTACCACTTCTTCGGTTCAGTGAGATATGCTGGATTCTAAACGGAGAAGCTTCTCTGACGCTTTTTCACAGAGATTTTGAAACTGAAATCTCCCATGCTGTTTCCACCATAGCCAGCAATGGGCTTCCCCATAGAACTTGCCAACCTGAATTCCTACAGGCTAGATGTGAGAGGCACATTCTGCTGCTTCCTCCCTAACAGTTAAGCTTGCTTCTGAAAGCTCAACCTCCGGGGACTCTGTTTGGCACAGATATAGAACACACTTTTCCAAGCCTGTTGGAAGGCCTTTGCAGTGTCATTTCGCATCTAATTTCCCAAACCAAACTGCTTGCAGCTCTAACTCCCTTCTAACTACCACTTCTTCGGTTCAGTGAGATATGCTGGATTCTAAACGGAGAAGCTTCTCTGACGCTTTTTCACAGAGATTTTGAAACTGAAATCTCCCATGCCATTTCCACCATAGGCAGCAATGGGCTTCCCCATAGAACTTGCCAACCTGAATTCCTACAGGCTAGATGTGAGAGGCACATTCTGCTGCTTCCTCCCTAAGAGTTAAGCTTGCTTCTGAAAGCTCAACCTCCGGGGAGTTTGTTTGGCAGAGATATAGAACACACTTTTCCAAGCCTGTTGGAAGGCCTTTGCAGTGTCATTTCGCATCTAATTTCCCAAACCAAACTGCTTGCAGCTCTAACTCCCTTCTAACTACCACTTCTTCGGTTCAGTGAGATATGCTGGATTCTAAACGGAGAAGCTTCTCTGACGCTTTTTCACAGAGATTTTGAAACTGAAATTTCCAAACCCGTTTCCAACGAAGGCGCCAATGGGCTTCCCCATAGAACTTGCCAACCTGAATTCCTACAGGCTAGATGTGAGAGGCACATTCTGCTGCTTCCTCCCTTAGAGTTAAACTAGCTTCTGAAAGCTCAACCTCCGGGGAGTTTGTTTGGCAGAGATATAGAACACACTTTTCCAAGCCTGTTGGAAGGCATTTGCAGTTTCATTTCGCGTCTAATTTCCCAAACCAAACTGCTTGCAGCTCTAACTCCCTTCTAACTACCTCTTCTTCGGTTCAGTGAGATATGCTGGATTCTAAACGGAGAAGCCTCTCTGACGCTTTTTCACAGAGATTTTGAAACTGAAATCTCCCATGCCGTTTCCACCATAGGCAGCAATGGGCTTCCCCATAGAACTTGCCAACCTGAATTCCTACAGGCTAGATGTGAGAGGCACATTCTGCTGCTTCCTCCCTTAGAGTTAAACTAGCTTCTGAAAGCTCAACCTCCGGGGAGTTTGTTTGGCAGAGATATAGAACACACTTTTCCAAGCCTGTTGGAAGGCATTTGCAGTTTCATTTCGCGTCTAATTTCCCAAACAAAACTGCTTGCAGCTCTAACTGCCTTCTAACTACCACTTCTTCGGTTCAGTGAGATATGCTGGATTCTAAACGGAGAAGCTTCTCTGACGCTTTTTCACAGAGATTTTGAAACTGAAATCTCCCATGCCGTTTCCACCATAGGCAGCAATGGGCTTCCCCATAGAACTTGCCAACCTGAATTCCTAAAGGCTAGATGTGAGAGGCACATTCTGCTGCTTCCTCCCTTAGAGTTAAACTTGCTTCTGAAAGCTCAACCTCCGGGGAGTCTGTTTGGCAGAGATATAGAACACACTTTTCCAAGCCTGTTGGAAGGCATTTGCAGTTTCATTTCGCGTCTAATTTCCCAAACCAAACTGCTTGCAGCTCTAACTCCCTTCTAACTACCACTTCTTCGGTTCAGTGAGATATGCTGGATTCTAAACGGAGAAGCTTCTCTGACGCTTTTTCACAGAGATTTTGAAACTGAAATCTCCCATGCCGTTTCCACCATAGGCAGCAATGGGCTTCCCCATAGAACTTGCCAACCTGAATTCCAACAGGCTAGATGTGAGAGGCACATTCTGCTGCTTCCTCCCTAAGAGGTAAGCTTGCTTCTGAAAGCTCAACCTCCGGGGAGTCTGTTTGGCAGAGATATAGAACACACTTTTCCAAGCCTGTTGGAAGGCCTTTGACGTGTCATATCGCATCTAATTTCCCAAACCAAACTGCTTGCAGCTCTAACTCCCTTCTAACTACCACTTCTTCGGTTCAGTGAGATATGCTGGATTCTAAACGGAGAAGCTTCTCTGACGCTTTTTCACAGAGATTTTGAAACTGAAATTTCCAAACCCGTTTCCAACGAAGGCGCCAATGGGCTTCCCCATAGAACTTGCCAACCTGAATTCCTACAGGCTAGATGTGAGAGGCACATTCTTCTGCTTCCTCCCTTAGAGTTAAACTAGCTTCTGAAAGCTCACCTCCGGGGAGTTTGTTTGGCAGAGATATAGAACACACTTTTCCAAGCCTGTTGGAAGGCATTTGCAGTTTCATTTCGCGTCTAATTTCCCAAACCACACTGCTTGCAGCTCTAACTCCCTTCTAACTACCACTTCTTCGGTTCAGTGAGATATGCTGGATTCTAAACGGAGAAGCTTCTCTGACGCTTTTTCACAGAGATTTTGAAACTGAAATCTCCCATGCCGTTTCTACCATAGGCAGCAATGGGCTTCCCCATAGAACTTGCCAACCTGAATTCCTACAGGCTAGATGTGAGAGGCACATTCTGCTGCTTCCTCCCTAACAGTTAAGCTTGCTTCTGAAAGCTCAACCTCCGGGGACTCTGTTTGGCACAGATATAGAACACACTTTTCCAAGCCTGTTGGAAGGCCTTTGCAGTGTCATTTCGCATCTAATTTCCCAAACCAAACTGCTTGCAGCTCTAACTCCCTTCTAACTACCACTTCTTCGGTTCAGTGAGATATGCTGGATTCTAAACGGAGAAGCTTCTCTGACGCTTTTTCACAGAGATTTTGAAACTGAAATCTCCCATGCCGTTTCCACCATAGGCAGCAATGGGCTTCCCCATAGAACTTGCCAACCTGAATTCCTACAGGCTAGATGTGAGAGGCACATTCTGCTGCTTCCTCCCTAAGAGTTAAGCTTGCTTCTGAAAGCTCAACCTCCGGGGAGTCTGTTTGGCAGAGATATAGAACACACTTTTCCAAGCCTGTTGGAAGGCCTTTGCAGTGTCATTTCGCATCTAATTTCCCAAACCAAACTGCTTGCAGCTCTAACTCCCTTCTAACTACCACTTCTTCGGTTCAGTGAGATATGCTGGATTCTAAACGGAGAAGCTTCTCTGACGCTTTTTCACAGAGATTTTGAAACTGAAATTTCCAAACCCGTTTCCAACGAAGGCGCCAATGGGCTTCCCCATAGAACTTGCCAACCTGAATTCCTACAGGCTAGATGTGAGAGGCACATTCTGCTGCTTCCTCCCTTAGAGTTAAACTAGCTTCTGAAAGCTCAACCTCCGGGGAGTTTGTTTGGCAGAGATATAGAACACACTTTTCCAAGCCTGTTGGAAGGCATTTGCAGTTTCATTTCGCGTCTAATTTCCCAAACCAAACTGCTTGCAGCTCTAACTGCCTTCTAACTACCACTTCTTCGGTTCAGTGAGATATGCTGGATTCTAAACGGAGAAGCTTCTCTGACGCTTTTTCACAGAGATTTTGAAACTGAAATCTCCCATGCCGTTTCCACCATAGGCAGCAATGGGCTTCCCCATAGAACTTGCCAACCTGAATTCCTACAGGCTAGATGTGAGAGGCACATTCTGCTGCTTCCTCCCTAAGAGTTAAGCTTGCTTCTGAAAGCTCAACCTCCGGGAAGTTTGTTTGGCAGAGATATAGAACACACTTTTCCAAGCCTGTTGGAAGGCATTTGCAGTTTCATTTCGCGTCTAATTTCCCAAACCAAACTGCTTG
Source organism: Cynocephalus volans (assembly GCF_027409185.1). Lineage (NCBI taxonomy): Eukaryota > Metazoa > Chordata > Mammalia > Dermoptera > Cynocephalidae > Cynocephalus > Cynocephalus volans. The sequence continues at coordinate 723,309 of NW_026902471.1, read as the reverse complement.
CAGCTCTAACTCCCTTCTAACTACCACTTCTTCGGTTCAGTGAGATATGCTGGATTCTAAACGGAGAAGCTTCTCTGACGCTTTTTCACAGAGATTTTGAAACTGAAATTTCCAAACCCGTTTCCAACGAAGGCGCCAATGGGCTTCCCCATAGAACTTGCCAACCTGAATTCCTACAGGCTACAAGTGAGAGGCACATTCTGCTGCTTCCTCCCTTAGAGGTAAACTAGCTTCTGAAAGCTCAACCTCCGGGGAGTTTGTTTGGCAGAGATATAGAACACACTTTTCCAAGCCTGTTGGAAGGCATTTGCAGTTTCATTTCGCGTCTAATTTCCCAAACCAAACTGCTTGCAGCTCTAACTGCCTTCTAACTACCACTTCTTCGGTTCAGTGAGATATGCTGGATTCTAAACGGAGAAGCTTCTCTGACGCTTTTTCACAGAGATTTTGAAACTGAAATCTCCCATGCTGTTTCCACCATAGCCAGCAATGGGCTTCCCCATAGAACTTGCCAACCTGAATTCCTACAGGCTTGATGTGAGAGGCACATTCTGCTGCTTCCTCCCTAAGAGTTAAGCTTGCTTCTGAAAGCTCAACCTCCGGGGACTCTGTTTGGCACAGATATAGAACACACTTTTCCAAGCCTGTTGGAAGGCCTTTGCAGTGTCATTTCGCATCTAATTTCCCAAACCAAACTGCTTGCAGCTCTAACTCCCTTCTAACTACCACTTCTTCGGTTCAGTGAGATATGCTGGATTCTAAACGGAGAAGCTTCTCTGACGCTTTTTCACAGAGATTTTGAAACTGAAATCTCCCATGCCGTTTCCACCATAGGCAGCAATGGGCTTCCCCATAGAACTTGCCAACCTGAATTCCTACAGGCTAGATGTGAGAGGCACATTCTGCTGCTTCCTCCCTTAGAGTTAAACTTGCTTCTGAAAGCTCAACCTCCGGGGAGTTTGTTTGGCAGAGATATAGAACACACTTTTCCAAGCCTGTTGGAAGGCATTTGCAGATTCATTTCGCGTCTAATTTCCCAAACCAAACTGCTTGCAGCTCTAACTCCCTTCTAACTACCACTTCTTCGGTTCAGTGAGATATGCTGGATTCTAAACGGAGAAGCTTCTCTGACGCTTTTTCACAGAGATTTTGAAACTGAAATTTCCAAACCCGTTTCCAACGAAGGCGCCAATGGGCTTCCCCATAGAACTTGCCAACCTGAATTCCTACAGGCTAGATGTGAGAGGCACATTCTCCTGCTTCCTCCCTTAGAGTTAAACTAGCTTCTGAAAGCTCAACCTCCAGGGAGTCTGTTTGGCAGAGATATAGAACACACTTTTCCAAGCCTGTTGGAAGGCATTTGCAGTTTCATTTCGCGTCTAATTTCCCAAACCAAACTGCTTGCAGCTCTAACTGCCTTCTAACTACCACTTCTTCGGTTCAGTGAGATATGCTGGATTCTAAACGGAGAAGCTTCTCTGACGCTTTTTCACAGAGATTTTGAAACTGAAATTTCCAAACCCGTTTCCAACGAAGGCGCCAATGGGCTTCCCCATAGAACTTGCCAACCTGAATTCCTACAGGCTAGATGTGAGAGGCACATTCTGCTTCTTCCTCCCTTAGAGTTAAACTAGGTTCTGAAAGCTCAACCTCCGGGGAGTTTGTTTGGCAGAGATATAGAACACACTTTTCCAAGCCTGTTGGAAGGCATTTGCAGTTTCATTTAGCGTCTAATTTCCCAAACAAAACTGCTTGCAGCTCTAACTCCCTTCTAACTACCACTTCTTCGGTTCAGTGAGATATGCTGGATTCTAAACGGAGAAGCTTCTCTGACGCTTTTTCACAGAGATTTTGAAACTGAAATCTCCCATGCCGTTTCCACCATAGGCAGCAATGGGCTTCCCCATAGAACTTGCCAACCTGAATTCCAACAGGCTAGATGTGAGAGGCACATTCTGCTGCTTCCTCCCTTAGAGTTAAACTAGGTTCTGAAAGCTCAACCTCCGGGGAGTTTGTTTGGCAGAGATATAGAACACACTTTTCCAAGCCTGTTGGAAGGCATTTGCAGTTTCATTTCGCGTCTAATTTCCCAAACCAAACTGCTTGCAGCTCTAACTCACTTCTAACTACCACTTCTTCGGTTCAGTGAGATATGCTGGATTCTAAACGGAGAAGCTTCTCTGACGCTTTTTCACAGAGATTTTGAAACTGAAATCTCCCATGCCGTTTCCACCATAGGCAGCAATGGGCTTCCCCATAGAACTTGCCAACCTGAATTCCTACAGGCTAGATGTGAGAGGCACATTCTGCTGCTTCCTCCCTTAGAGTTAAACTTGCTTCTGAAAGCTCAACCTCCGGGGAGTTTGTTTGGCAGAGATATAGAACACACTTTTCCAAGCCTGTTGGAAGGCATTTGCAGTTTCATTTCGCGTCTAATTTCCCAAACCAAACTGCTTGCAGCTCTAACTCCCTTCTAACTACCACTTCTTCGGTTCAGTGAGATATGCTGGATTCTAAACGGAGAAGCTTCTCTGACGCTTTTTCACAGAGATTTTGAAACTGAAATTTCCAAACACGTTTCCAACGAAGGCGCCAATGGGCTTCCCCATAGAACTTGCCAACCTGAATTCCTACAGGCTAGATGTGAGAGGCACATATTGCTTCTTCCTCCCTTAGAGTTAAACTTGCTTCTGAAAGCTCAACCTCCGGGGAGTTTGTTTGGCAGAGATATAGAACACACTTTTCCAAGCCTGTTGGAAGGCATTTGCAGTTTCATTTCGCGTCTAATTTCCCAAACCAAACTGCTTGCAGCTCTAACTCCCTTCTAACTACCACTTCTTCGGTTCAGTGAGATATGCTGGATTCTAAACGGAGAAGCTTCTCTGACGCTTTTTCACAGAGATTTTGAAACTGAAATCTCCCATGCCGTTTCCACCATAGGCAGCAATGGGCTTCCCCATAGAACTTGCCAACCTGAATTCCTACAGGCTAGATGTGAGAGGCACATTCTGCTGCTTCCTCCCTTAGAGTTAAACTAGCTTCTGAAAGCTCAACCTCCGGGGAGTTTGTTTGGCAGAGATATAGAACACACTTTTCCAAGCCTGTTGGAAGGCATTTGCAGTTTCATTTCGCGTCTAATTTCCCAAACCAAACTGCTTGCAGCTCTAACTCCCTTCTAACTACCACTTCTTCGGTTCAGTGAGATATGCTGGATTCTAAACGGAGAAGCTTCTCTGACGCTTTTTTACAGAGATTTTGAAACTGAAATCTCCCATGCCGTTTCCACCATAGGCAGCAATGGGCTTCCCCATAGAACTTGCCAACCTGAATTCCTACAGGCTAGATGTGAGAGGCACATTCTGCTGCTTCCTCCCTAAGAGTTAAGCTTGCTTCTGAAAGCTCAACCTCCGGGGAGTCTGTTTGGCAGAGATATAGAACACACTTTTCCAAGCCTGTTGGAAGGCATTTGCAGTTTCATTTCGCGTCTAATTTCCCAAACCAAACTGCTTGCAGCTCTAACTGCCTTCTAACTACCACTTCTTCGGTTCAGTGAGATATGCTGGATTCTAAACGGAGAAGCTTCTCTGACGCTTTTTCACAGAGATTTTGAAACTGAAATCTCCCATGCCGTTTCCACCATAGGCAGCAATGGGCTTCCCCATAGAACTTGCCAACCTGAATTCCTACAGGCTAGATGTGAGAGGCACATTCTGCTGCTTCCTCCCTAACAGTTAAGCTTGCTTCTGAAAGCTCAAACTCCGGGGACTCTGTTTGGCACAGATATAGAACACACTTTTCCAAGCCTGTTGGAAGGCCTTTGCAGTGTCATTTCGCGTCTAATTTCCCAAACCAAACTGCTTGCAGCTCTAACTCCCTTCTAACTACCACTTCTTCGGTTCAGTGAGATATGCTGGATTCTAAACGGAGAAGCTTCTCTGACGCTTTTTCACAGAGATTTTGAAACTGAAATTTCCAAACCCGTTTCCAACGAAGGCGCCAATGGGCTTCCCCATAGAACTTGCCAACCTGAATTCCTACAGGCTAGATGTGAGAGGCACATTCTCCTGCTTCCTCCCTTAGAGTTAAACTTGCTTCTGAAAGCTCAACCTCCGGAGAGTCTGTTTGGCAGAGTTATACAAAACACTTTTCCAAGCCTGTTGGAAGGCATTTGCAGTTTCATTTCGCGTCTAATTTCCCAAACCAAACTGCTTGCAGCTCTAACTCCCTTCTAACTACCACTTCTTCGGTTCAGTGAGATATGCTGGATTCTAAACGGAGAAGCTTCTCTGACGCTTTTTCACAGAGATTTTGAAACTGAAATCTCCCATGCCGTTTCCACCATAGGCAGCAATGGGCTTCCCCATAGAACTTGCCAACCTGAATTCCTACAGGCTAGATGTGAGAGGCACATTCTGCTGCTTCCTCCCTTAGAGTTAAACTTGCTTCTGAAAGCTCAACCTCCGGGGAGTTTGTTTGGCAGAGATATAGAACACACTTTTCCAAGCCTGTTGGAAGGCATTTGCAGTTTCATTTCGCGTCTAATTTCCCAAACCAAACTGCTTGCAGCTCTAACTGCCTTCTAACTACCACTTCTTCGGTTCAGTGAGATATGCTGGATTCTAAACGGAGAAGCTTCTCTGACGCTTTTTCACAGAGTTTTTGAAACTGAAATCTCCGATGCCGTTTCCACCATAGGCAGCAATGGGCTTCCCCATAGAACTTGCCAACCTGAATTCCTACAGGCTAGATGTGAGAGGCACATTCTGCTGCTTCCTCCCTAAGAGTTAAGCGTGCTTCTGAAAGCTCAACCTCCGGGGAGTTTGTTTGGCAGAGATATAGAACACACTTTTCCAAGCCTGTTGGAAGGCATTTGCAGTTTCATTTCGCGTCTAATTTCCCAAACCAAACTGCTTGCAGCTCTAACTCCCTTCTAACTACCACTTCTTCGGTTCAGTGAGATATGCTGGATTCTAAACGGAGAAGCTTCTCTGACGCTTTTTCACAGAGATTTTGAAACTGAAATCTCCCATGCTGTTTCCACCATAGCCAGCAATGGGCTTCCCCATAGAACTTGCCAACCTGAATTCCTACAGGCTTGATGTGAGAGGCACATTCTGCTGCTTCCTCCCTAAGAGTTAAGCTTGCTTCTGAAAGCTCAACCTCCGGGGAGTCTGTTTGGCAGAGATATAGAACACACTTTTCCAAGCCTGTTGGTAGGCCTTTGCAGTGTCATTTCGCATCTAATTTCCCAAACCAAACTGCTTGCAGCTCTAACTCCCTTCTAACTACCACTTCTTCGGTTCAGTGAGATATGCTGGATTCTAAACGGAGAAGCTTCTCTGACGCTTTTTCACAGAGATTTTGAAACTGAAATCTCCCATGCCGTTTCCACCATAGGCAGCAATGGGCTTCCCCATAGAACTTGCCAACCTGAATTCCTACAGGCTAGATGTGAGAGGCACATTCTGCTGCTTCCTCCCTTAGAGTTAAACTTGCTTCTGAAAGCTCAACCTCCGGGGAGTTTGTTTGGCAGAGATATAGAACACACTTTTCCAAGCCTGTTGGAAGGCATTTGCAGTTTCATTTCGCGTCTAATTTCCCAAACCAAACTGCTTGCAGCTCTAACTCCCTTCTAACTACCACTTCTTCGGTTCAGTGAGATATGCTGGATTCTAAACGGAGAAGCTTCTCTGACGCTTTTTCACAGAGATTTTGAAACTGAAATTTCCAAACCCGTTTCCAACGAAGGCGCCAATGGGCTTCCCCATAGAACTTGCCAACCTGAATTCCTACAGGCTAGATGTGAGAGGCACATTCTGCTGCTTCCTCCCTCAGAGTTAAACTAGCTTCTGAAAGCTCAACCTCCAGGGAGTCTGTTTGGCAGAGATATAGAACACACTTTTCCAAGCCTGTTGGAAGGCATTTGCAGTTTCATTTCGCGTCTAATTTCCCAAACCAAACTGCTTGCAGCTCTAACTGCCTTCTAACTACCACTTCTTCGGTTCAGTGAGATATGCTGGATTCTAAACGGAGAAGCTTCTCTGACGCTTTTTCACAGAGATTTTGAAACTGAAATTTCCAAACCCGTTTCCAACGAAGGCGCCAATGGGCTTCCCCATAGAACTTGCCAACCTGAATTCCTACAGGCTAGATGTGAGAGGCACATTCTGCTTCTTCCTCCCTTAGAGTTAAACTTGCTTCTGAAAGCTCAACCTCCGGGGAGTTTGTTTGGCAGAGATATAGAACACACTTTTCCAAGCCTGTTGGAAGGCATTTGCAGTTTCATTTAGCGTCTAATTTCCCAAACCAAACTGCTTGCAGCTCTAACTCCCTTCTAACTACCACTTCTTCGGTTCAGTGAGATATGCTGGATTCTAAACGGAGAAGCTTCTCTGACGCTTTTTCACAGAGATTTTGAAACTGAAATCTCCCATGCCGTTTCCACCATAGGCAGCAATGGGCTTCCCCATAGAACTTGCCAACCTGAATTCCAACAGGCTAGATGTGAGAGGCACATTCTGCTGCTTCCTCCCTTAGAGTTAAACTAGGTTCTGAAAGCTCAACCTCCGGGGAGTTTGTTTGGCAGAGATATAGAACACACTTTTCCAAGCCTGTTGGAAGGCATTTGCAGTTTCATTTCGCGTCTAATTTCCCAAACCAAACTGCTTGCAGCTCTAACTCCCTTCTAACTACCACTTCTTCGGTTCAGTGAGATATGCTGGATTCTAAACGGAGAAGCTTCTCTGACGCTTTTTCACAGAGATTTTGAAACTGAAATCTCCCATGCCGTTTCCACCATAGGCAGCAATGGGCTTCCCCATAGAACTTGCCAACCTGAATTCCTACAGGCTAGATGTGAGAGGCACATTCTGCTGCTTCCTCCCTTAGAGTTAAACTTGCTTCTGAAAGCTCAACCTCCGGGGAGTTTGTTTGGCAGAGATATAGAACACACTTTTCCAAGCCTGTTGGAAGGCATTTGCAGTTTCATTTCGCGTCTAATTTCCCAAACCAAACTGCTTGCAGCTCTAACTCCCTTCTAACTACCACTTCTTCGGTTCAGTGAGATATGCTGGATTCTAAACGGAGAAGCTTCTCTGACGCTTTTTCACAGAGATTTTGAAACTGAAATTTCCAAACACGTTTCCAACAAAGGCGCCAATGGGCTTCCCCATAGAACTTGCCAACCTGAATTCCTACAGGCTAGATGTGAGAGGCACATATTGCTTCTTCCTCCCTTAGAGTTAAACTTGCTTCTGAAAGCTCAACCTCCGGGGAGTTTGTTTGGCAGAGATATAGAACACACTTTTCCAAGCCTGTTGGAAGGCATTTGCAGATTCATTTCGCGTCTAATTTCCCAAACCAAACTGCTTGCAGCTCTAACTCCCTTCTAACTACCACTTCTTCGGTTCAGTGAGATATGCTGGATTCTAAACGGAGAAGCTTCTCTGACGCTTTTTCACAGAGATTTTGAAACTGAAATCTCCCATGCCGTTTCCACCATAGGCAGCAATGGGCTTCCCCATAGAACTTGCCAACCTGAATTCCTACAGGCTAGATGTGAGAGGCACATTCTGCTGCTTCCTCCCTTAGAGTTAAACTAGCTTCTGAAAGCTCAACCTCCGGGGAGTTTGTTTGGCAGAGATATAGAACACACTTTTCCAAGCCTGTTGGAAGGCATTTGCAGTTTCATTTCGCGTCTAATTTCCCAAACCAAACTGCTTGCAGCTCTAACTCCCTTCTAACTACCACTTCTTCGGTTCAGTGAGATATGCTGGATTCTAAACGGAGAAGCTTCTCTGACGCTTTTTTACAGAGATTTTGAAACTGAAATCTCCCATGCCGTTTCCACCATAGGCAGCAATGGGCTTCCCCATAGAACTTGCCAACCTGAATTCCTACAGGCTAGATGTGAGAGGCACATTCTGCTGCTTCCTCCCTAAGAGTTAAGCTTGCTTCTGAAAGCTCAACCTCCGGGGAGTCTGTTTGGCAGAGATATAGAACACACTTTTCCAAGCCTGTTGGAAGGCATTTGCAGTTTCATTTCGCGTCTAATTTCCCAAACCAAACTGCTTGCAGCTCTAACTGCCTTCTAACTACCACTTCTTCGGTTCAGTGAGATATGCTGGATTCTAAACGGAGAAGCTTCTCTGACGCTTTTTCACAGAGATTTTGAAACTGAAATCTCCCATGCCGTTTCCACCATAGGCAGCAATGGGCTTCCCCATAGAACTTGCCAACCTGAATTCCTACAGGCTAGATGTGAGAGGCACATTCTGCTGCTTCCTCCCTAACAGTTAAGCTTGCTTCTGAAAGCTCAAACTCCGGGGACTCTGTTTGGCACAGATATAGAACACACTTTTCCAAGCCTGTTGGAAGGCCTTTGCAGTGTCATTTCGCGTCTAATTTCCCAAACCAAACTGCTTGCAGCACTAACTCCCTTCTAACTACCACTTCTTCGGTTCAGTGAGATATGCTGGATTCTAAACGGAGAAGCTTCTCTGACGCTTTTTCACAGAGATTTTGAAACTGAAATTTCCAAACCCGTTTCCAACGAAGGCGCCAATGGGCTTCCCCATAGAACTTGCCAACCTGAATTCCTACAGGCTAGATGTGAGAGGCACATTCTCCTGCTTCCTCCCTTAGAGTTAAACTTGCTTCTGAAAGCTCAACCTCCGGAGAGTCTGTTTGGCAGAGTTATACAAAACACTTTTCCAAGCCTGTTGGAAGGCATTTGCAGTTTCATTTCGCGTCTAATTTCCCAAACCAAACTGCTTGCAGCTCTAACTCCCTTCTAACTACCACTTCTTCGGTTCAGTGAGATATGCTGGATTCTAAACGGAGAAGCTTCTCTGACGCTTTTTCACAGAGATTTTGAAACTGAAATCTCCCATGCCGTTTCCACCATAGGCAGCAATGGGCTTCCCCATAGAACTTGCCAACCTGAATTCCTACAGGCTAGATGTTAGAGGCACATTCTGCTGCTTCCTCCCTTAGAGTTAAACTTGCTTCTGAAAGCTCAACCTCCGGGGAGTTTGTTTGGCAGAGATATAGAACACACTTTTCCAAGCCTGTTGGAAGGCATTTGTAGTTTCATTTCGCGTCTAATTTCCCAAACCAAACTGCTTGCAGCTCTAACTGCCTTCTAACTACCACTTCTTCGGTTCAGTGAGATATGCTGGATTCTAAACGGAGAAGCTTCTCTGACGCTTTTTCACAGAGTTTTTGAAACTGAAATCTCCGATGCCGTTTCCACCATAGGCAGCAATGGGCTTCCCCATAGAACTTGCCAACCTGAATTCCTACAGGCTAGATGTGAGAGGCACATTCTGCTGCTTCCTCCCTAAGAGTTAAGCTTGCTTCTGAAAGCTCAACCTCCGGGGAGTTTGTTTGGCAGAGATATAGAACACACTTTTCCAAGCCTGTTGGAAGGCATTTGCAGTTTCATTTCGCGTCTAATTTCCCAAACCAAACTGCTTGCAGCTCTAACTCCCTTCTAACTACCACTTCTTCGGTTCAGTGAGATATGCTGGATTCTAAACGGAGAAGCTTCTCTGACGCTTTTTCACAGAGATTTTGAAACTGAAATTTCCAAACCCGTTTCCAACGAAGGCGCCAATGGGCTTCCCCATAGAACTTGCCAACCTGAATTCCTACAGGCTAGATGTGAGAGGCACATTCTGCTGCTTCCTCCCTTAGAGTTAAACTAGCTTCTGAAAGCTCAACCTCCGGGGAGTTTGTTTGGCAGAGATATAGAACACACTTTTCCAAGCCTGTTGGAAGGCATTTGCAGTTTCATTTCGCGTCTAATTTCCCAAACCAAACTGCTTGCAGCTCTAACTGCCTTCTAACTACCACTTCTTCGGTTCAGTGAGATATGCTGGATTCTAAACGGAGAAGCTTCTCTGACGCTTTTTCACAGAGATTTTGAAACTGAAATCTCCCATGCCGTTTCCACCATAGGCAGCAATGGGCTTCCCCATAGAACTTGCCAACCTGAATTCCTACAGGCTAGATGTGAGAGGCACATTCTGCTGCTTCCTCCCTAAGAGTTAAGCTTGCTTCTGAAAGCTCAACCTCCGGGGAGTTTGTTTGGCAGAGATATAGAACACACTTTTCCAAGCCTGTTGGAAGGCATTTGCAGTTTCATTTCGCGTCTAATTTCCCAAACCAAACTGCTTGCAGCTCTAACTCCCTTCTAACTACCACTTCTTCGGTTCAGTGAGATATGCTGGATTCTAAACGGAGAAGCTTCTCTGACGCTTTTTCACAGAGATTTTGAAACTGAAATTTCCAAACCCGTTTCCAACGAAGGCGCCAATGGGCTTCCCCATAGAACTTGCCAACCTGAATTCCTACAGGCTAGATGTGAGAGGCACATTCTGCTGCTTCCTCCCTTAGAGTTAAACTAGCTTCTGAAAGCTCAACCTCCGGGGAGTTTGTTTGGCAGAGATATAGAACACACTTTTCCAAGCCTGTTGGAAGGCATTTGCAGTTTCATTTCGCGTCTAATTTCCCAAACCAAACTGCTTGCAGCTCTAACTGCCTTCTAACTACCACTTCTTCGGTTCAGTGAGATATGCTGGATTCTAAACGGAGAAGCTTCTCTGACGCTTTTTCACAGAGATTTTGAAACTGAAATCTCCCATGCTGTTTCCACCATAGCCAGCAATGGGCTTCCCCATAGAACTTGCCAACCTGAATTCCTACAGACTAGATGTGAGACGCACATTCTGCTGCTTCCTCCCTTAGAGTTAACCTAGCTTCTGAAAGCTCAACCTCCAGGGAGTCTGTTTGGCAGAGATAGAGAACACACTTTTCCAAGCCTGTTGGAAGGCCTTTGCAGTGTCATTTCGCATCTAATTTCCCAAACCAAACTGCTTGCAGCTCTAACTCCCTTCTAACTACCACTTCTTCGGTTCAGTGAGATATGCTGGATTCTAAACGGAGAAGCTTCTCTGACGCTTTTTCACAGAGATTTTGAAACTGAAATTTCCAAACCCGTTTCCAACGAAGGCGCCAATGGGCTTCCCCATAGAACTTGCCAACCTGAATTCCTACAGGCTAGATGTGAGAGGCACATTCTGCTGCTTCCTCCCTAAGAGTTAAGCTTGCTTCTGAAAGCTCAACCTCCGGGGACTCTGTTTGGCACAGATATAGAGCACACTTTTCCAAGCCTGTTGGAAGGCCTTTGCAGTGTCATTTCGCATCTAATTTCCCAAACCAAACTGCTTGCAGCTCTAACTCCCTTCTAACTACCACTTCTTCGGTTCAGTGAGATATGCTGGATTCTAAACGGAGAAGCTTCTCTGACGCTTTTTCACAGAGATTTTAAAACTGAAATCTCCCATGCCGTTTCCACCATAGGCAGCAATGGGCTTCCCCATAGAACTTGCCAACATGAATTCCTACAGGCTAGATGTGAGAGGCACATTCTGCTGCTTCCTCCCTTAGAGTTAAACTTGCTTCTGAAAGCTCAACCTCCGGGGAGTTTGTTTGGCAGAGATATAGAACACACTTTTCCAAGCCTGTTGGAAGGCATTTGCAGTTTCATTTCGCGTCTAATTTCCCAAACCAAACTGCTTGCAGCTCTAACTCCCTTCTAACTACCACTTCTTCGGTTCAGTGAGATATGCTGGATTCTAAACGGAGAAGCTTCTCTGACGCTTTTTCACAGAGATTTTGAAACTGAAATTTCCAAACCCGTTTCCAACGAAGGCGCCAATGGGCTTCCCCATAGAACTTGCCAACCTGAATTCCTACAGGCTAGATGTGAGAGGCACATTCTGCTTCTTCCTCCCTTAGAGTTAAACTTGCTTCTGAAAGCTCAACCTCCGGGGAGTTTGTTTGGCAGAGATATAGAACACACTTTTCCAAGCCTGTTGGAAGGCATTTGCAGTTTCATTTCGCGTCTAATTTCCCAAACCAAACTGCTTGCAGCTCTAACTGCCTTCTAACTACCACTTCTTCGGTTCAGTGAGATATGCTGGATTCTAAACGGAGAAGCTTCTCTGACGCTTTTTCACAGAGATTTTGAAACTGAAATCTCCCATGCCGTTTCCACCATAGGCAGCAATGGGCTTCCCCATTGAACTTGCCAACCTGAATTCCTACAGGCTAGATGTGAGAGGCACATTCTGCTGCTTCCTCCCTAAGAGTTAAGCTTTCTTCTGAAAGCTCAACCTCCGGGGAGTCTGTTTGGCAGAGATATAGAACACACTTTTCCAAGCCTGTTGGAAGGCCTTTGCAGTGTCATTTCGCATCTAATTTCCCAAACCAAACTGCTTGCAGCTCTAACTCCCTTCTAACTACCACTTCTTCGGTTCAGTGAGATATGCTGGATTCTAAACGGAGAAGCTTCTCTGACGCTTTTTCACAGAGATTTTGAAACTGAAATCTCCCATGCCGTTTCCACCATAGGCAGCAATGGGCTTCCCCATAGAACTTGCCAACCTGAATTCCTACAGGCTAGATGTGAGAGGCACATTCTGCTGCTTCCTCCCTTAGAGTTAAACTTGCTTCTGAAAGCTCAACCTCCGGGGAGTTTGTTTGGCAGAGATATAGAACACACTTTTCCAAGCCTGTTGGAAGGCATTTGCAGTTTCATTTCGCGTCTAATTTCCCAAAGCAAACTGCTTGCAGCTCTAACTCCCTTCTGACTACCACTTCTTCGGTTCAGTGTGATATGCTGGATTCTAAACGGAGAAGCTTCTCTGACGCTTTTTCACAGAGATTTTGAAACTGAAATTTCCAAACCCGTTTCCAACGAAGGCGCCAATGGGCTTCCCCATAGAACTTGCCAACCTGAATTCCTACAGGCTAGATGTGAGAGGCACATTCTGCTGCTTCCTCCCTTAGAGTTAAACTAGCTTCTGAAAGCTCAACCTCCGGGGAGTTTGTTTGGCAGAGATATAGAACACACTTTTCCAAGCCTGTTGGAAGGCATTTGCAGTTTCATTTCGCGTCTAATTTCCCAAACCAAACTGCTTGCAGCTCTAACTGCCTTCTAACTACCACTTCTTCGGTTCAGTGAGATATGCTGGATTCTAAACGGAGAAGCTTCTCTGACGCTTTTTCACAGAGATTTTGAAACTGAAATCTACCATGCTGTTTCCACCATAGCCAGCAATGGGCTTCCACATAGAACTTGCCAACCTGAATTCCTACAGGCTAGATGTGAGAGGCACATTCTGCTGCTTCCTCCCTTAGAGTTAAACTAGCTTCTGAAAGCTCAACCTCCAGGGAGTCTGTTTGGCAGAGATATAGAACACACTTTTCCAAGCCTGTTGGAAGGCATTTGCAGTTTCATTTCGCGTCTAATTTCCCAAACCAAACTGCTTGCAGCTCTAACTCCCTTCTAACTACCACTTCTTCGGTTCAGTGAGATATCCTGGATTCTAAACGGAGAAGCTTCTCTGACGCTTTTTCACAGAGATTTTGAAACTGAAATTTCCAAACCCGTTTCCAACGAAGGCGACAATGGGCTTCCCCATAGAACTTGCCAACCTGAATTCCTACAGGCTAGATGTGAGAGGCACATTCTGCTGCTTCCTCCCTTAGAGTTAAACTAGCTTCTGAAAGCTCAACCTCCGGGGAGTTTGTTTGGCAGAGATATAGAACACACTTTTCCAAGCCTGTTGGAAGGCATTTCCAGTTTCATTTCACGTCTAATTTCCCAAACCAAACTGCTTGCAGCTCTAACACCCTTCTAACTACCACTTCTTCGGTTCAGTGAGATATGCTGGATTCTAAACGGAGAAGCTTCTCTGACGCTTTTTCACAGAGATTTTGAAACTGAAATCTCCCATGCTGTTTCCACAATAGGCAGCAATGGGCTTCCCCATAGAACTTGCCAACCTGAATTCCTACAGGCTAGATGTGAGAGGCACATTCTGCTGCTTCCTCCCTTAGAGTTAAACTAGCTTCTGAAAGCTCAACCTCCAGGGAGTCTGTTTGGCAGAGATATAGAACACACTTTTCCAAGCCTGTTGGAAGGCATTTGCAGTTTCATTTCGCGTCTAATTTCCCAAACCAAACTGCTTGCAGCTCTAACTGCCTTCTAACTACCACTTCTTCGGTTCACTGAGATATGCTGGATTCTAAACGGAGAAGCTTCTCTGACGCTTTTTCACAGAGATTTTGAAAGTGAAATCTCCCATGCCGTTTCCACCATAGGCAGCAATGGGCTTCCCCATAGAACTTGCCAACCTGAATTCCTAAAGGGTAGATGTGAGAGGCACATTCTGCTGCTTCCTCCCTTAGAGTTAAACTTGCTTCTGAAAGCTCAACCTCCGGGGAGTTTGTTTGGCAGAGATATAGAACACACTTTTCCAAGCCTGTTGGAAGGCATTTGCAGTTTCATTTCGCGTCTAATTTCCCAAACCAAACTGCTTGCAGCTCTAACTCCCTTCTAACTACCACTTCTTCGGTTCAGTGAGATATGCTGGATTCTAAACGGAGAAGCTTCTCTGACGCTTTTTCACAGAGATTTTGAAACTGAAATTTCCAAACCCGTTTCCAACGAAGGCGCCATTGGGCTTCCCCATAGAACTTGCCAACCTGAATTCCTACAGGCTTGATGTGAGAGGCACATTCTGCTGCTTCCTCCCTTAGAGTTAAACTTGCTTCTGAAAGCTCAACCTCCGGGGAGTTTGTTTGGCAGAGATATAGAACACACTTTTCCAAGCCTGTTGGAAGGCATTTGCAGTTTCATTTCGCGTCTAATTTCCCAAACCAAACTGCTTGCAGCTCTAACTCCCTTCTAACTACCACTTCTTCGGTTCAGTGAGATATGGTGGATTCTAAACGGAGAAGCTTCTCTGACGCTTTTTCACAGAGATTTTGAAACTGAAATCTCCCATGCCGTTTCCACCATAGGCAGCAATGGGCTTCCCCAAGGAACTTGCCAACGTGAATTCCTACAGGCTAGATGTGAGAGGCACATTCTGCTGCTTTCTCCCTTAGAGTTAAACTAGCTTCTGAAAGCTCAACCTCCGGGGAGTTTGTTTGGCAGAGATATAGAACACACTTTTCCAAGCCTGTTGGAAGGCATTTGCAGTTTCATTTCGCGTCTAATTTCCCAAACCAAACTGCTTGCAGCTCTAACTCCCTTCTAACTACCACTTCTTCAGTTCAGTGAGATATGCTGGATTCTAAACGGAGAAGCTTCTCTGACGCTTTTTCACAGAGATTTTGAAACTGAAATCTCCCATGCCGTTTCCACCATAGGCAGCAATGGGCTTCCCCATAGAACTTGCCAACCTGAATTCCTACAGGCTAGATGTGAGAGGCACATTCTGCTGCTTCCTCCCTTAGAGTTAAACTTGCTTCTGAAAGCTCAACCTCCGGGGAGTTTGTTTGGCTGAGATATAGAACACACTTTTCCAAGCCTGTTGGAAGGCATTTGCAGTTTCATTTCGCGTCTAATTTCCCAAACCAAACTGCTTGCAGCTCTAACTCCCTTCTAACTACCACTTCTTCGGTTCAGTGAGATATGCTGGATTCTAAACGGAGAAGCTTCTCTGACGCTTTTTCACAGAGATTTTGAAACTGAAATCTCCCATGCCGTTTCCACCATAGGCAGCAATGGGCTTCCCCATAGAACTTGCCAACCTGAATTCCTACAG
This sequence comes from Cynocephalus volans, assembly GCF_027409185.1. Taxonomy (NCBI): domain Eukaryota; kingdom Metazoa; phylum Chordata; class Mammalia; order Dermoptera; family Cynocephalidae; genus Cynocephalus; species Cynocephalus volans. The sequence continues at coordinate 707,686 of NW_026902471.1, read as the reverse complement.
GCTAGATGTGAGAGGCACATTCTGCTGCTTCCTCCGTAACAGTTAAGCTTGCTTCTGATAGCTCAACCTCCGGGGAGTCTGTTTGGCAGAGATATAGAACACACTTTTCCAAGCCTGTTGGAAGGCCTTTGCAGTGTCATTTCGCATCTAATTTCCCAAACCAAACTGCTTGCAGCTCTAATTCCCTTCTAACTACCACTTCTTCGGTTCAGTGAGATATGCTGGATTCCAAACGGAGAAGCTTCTCTGACGCTTTTTCACAGAGATTTTGAAACTGAAATCTCCCATGCCGTTTCCACCATAGGCAGCAATGGGCTTCCCCATTGAACTTGCCAACCTGAATTCCTACAGGCTAGATGTGAGAGGCACATTCTGCTGCTTCCTCCCTAAGAGTTAAGCTTTCTTCTGAAAGCTCAACCTCCGGGGAGTCTGTTTGGCAGAGATATAGAACACACTTTTCCAAGCCTGTTGGAAGGCCTTTGCAGTGTCATTTCGCATCTAATTTCCCAAACCAAACTGCTTGCAGCTCTAACTCCCTTCTAACTACCACTTCTTCGGTTCAGTGAGATATGCTGGATTCTAAACGGAGAAGCTTCTCTGACGCTTTTTCACAGAGATTTTGAAACTGAAATCTCCCATGCCGTTTCCACCATAGGCAGCAATGGGCTTCCCCATAGAACTTGCCAACCTGAATTCCTACAGGCTAGATGTGAGAGGCACATTCTGCTGCTTCCTCCCTTAGAGTTAAACTAGCTTCTGAAAGCTCAACCTCCGGGGAGTTTGTTTGGCAGAGATATAGAACACACTTTTCCAAGCCTGTTGGAAGGCATTTGCAGTTTCATTTCGCGTCTAATTTCCCAAACCAAACTGCTTGCAGCTCTAACTCCCTTCTAACTACCACTTCTTCGGTTCAGTGAGATATGCTGGATTCTAAACGGAGAAGCTTCTCTGACGCTTTTTCACAGAGATTTTGAAACTGAAATCTCCCATGCCGTTTCCACCATAGGCAGCAATGGGCTTCCCCATAGAACTTGCCAACCTGAATTCCTACAGGCTAGATGTGAGAGGCACATTCTGCTGCTTCCTCCCTTAGAGTTAAACTTGCTTCTGAAAGCTCAACCTCCGGGGAGTTTGTTTGGCAGAGATATAGAACACACTTTTCCAAGCCTGTTGGAAGGCATTTGCAGTTTCATTTCGCGTCTAATTTCCCAAAGCAAACTGCTTGCAGCTCTAACTCCCTTCTGACTACCACTTCTTCGGTTCAGTGTGATATGCTGGATTCTAAACGGAGAAGCTTCTCTGACGCTTTTTCACAGAGATTTTGAAACTGAAATTTCCAAACCCGTTTCCAACGAAGGCGCCAATGGGCTTCCCCATAGAACTTGCCAACCTGAATTCCTACAGGCTAGATGTGAGAGGCACATTCTGCTGCTTCCTCCCTTAGAGTTCAACTAGCTTCTGAAAGCTCAACCTCCGGGGAGTTTGTTTGGCAGAGATATAGAACACACTTTTCCAAGCCTGTTGGAAGGCATTTGCAGTTTCATTTCGCGTCTAATTTCCCAAACCAAACTGCTTGCAGCTCTAACTCCCTTCTAACTACCACTTCTTCGGTTCAGTGAGATATGCTGGATTCTAAACGGAGAAGCTTCTCTGACGCTTTTTCACAGAGATTTTGAAACTGAAATTTCCAAACCCGTTTCCAACGAAGGCGACAATGGGCTTCCCCATAGAACTTGCCAACCTGAATTCCTACAGGCTAGATGTGAGAGGCACATTCTGCTGCTTCCTCCCTTAGAGTTAAACTAGCTTCTGAAAGCTCAACCTCCGGGGAGTTTGTTTGGCAGAGATATAGAACACACTTTTCCAAGCCTGTTGGAAGGCATTTGCAGTTTCATTTCGCGTCTAATTTCCCAAACCAAACTGCTTGCAGCTCTAACTGCCTTCTAACTACCACTTCTTCGGTTCAGTGAGATATGCTGGATTCTAAACGGAGAAGCTTCTCTGACGCTTTTTCACAGAGATTTTGAAACTGAAATTTCCAAACCCGTTTCCAACGAAGGCGCCAATGGGCTTCCCCATAGAACTTGCCAACCTGAATTCCTACAGGCTAGATGTGAGAGGCACATTCTGCTGCTTCCTCCCTTAGAGTTAAACTAGCTTCTGAAAGCTCAACCTCCGGGGAGTTTGTTTGGCAGAGATATAGAACACACTTTTCCAAGCCTGTTGGAAGGCATTTGCAGTTTCATTTCGCGTCTAATTTCCCAAAGCAAACTGCTTGCAGCTCTAACTGCCTTCTAACTACCACTTCTTCGGTTCACTGAGATATGCTGGATTCTAAACGGAGAAGCTTCTCTGACGCTTTTTCACAGAGATTTTGAAACTGAAATCTCCCATGCCGTTTCCACCATAGGCAGCAATGGGCTTCCCCATAGAACTTGCCAACCTGAATTCCTAAAGGCTAGATGTGAGAGGCACATTCTGCTGCTTCCTCCCTTAGAGTTAAACTTGCTTCTGAAAGCTCAACCTCCGGGGAGTTTGTTTGGCAGAGATATAGAACACACTTTTCCAAGCCTGTTGGAAGGCATTTGCAGTTTCATTTCGCGTCTAATTTCCCAAACCAAACTGCTTGCAGCTCTAACTCCCTTCTAACTACCACTTCTTCGGTTCAGTGAGATATGCTGGATTCTAAACGGAGAAGCTTCTCTGACGCTTTTTCACAGAGATTTTGAAACTGAAATCTCCCATGCCGTTTCCACCATAGGCAGCAATGGGCTTCCCCATAGAACTTGCCAACCTGAATTCCTAAAGGCTAGATGTGAGAGGCACATTCTGCTGCTTCCTCCCTTAGAGTTAAACTAGCTTCTGAAAGCTCAACCTCCGGGGAGTTTGTTTGGCAGAGATATAGAACACACTTTTCCAAGCCTGTTGGAAGGCATTTGCAGTTTCATTTCGCGTCTAATTTCCCAAACCAAACTGCTTGCAGCTCTAACTGCCTTCTAACTACCACTTCTTCGGTTCAGTGAGATATGCTGGATTCTAAACGGAGAAGCTTCTCTGACGCTTTTTCACAGAGATTTTGAAACTGAAATCTCCCATGCTGTTTCCACCATAGGCAGCAATGGGCTTCCCCATAGAACTTGCCAACCTGAATTCCTACAGGCTAGATGTGAGAGGCACATTCTGCTGCTTCCTCCCTAACAGTTAAGCTTGCTTCTGATAGCTCAACCTCCGGGGAGTCTGTTTGGCAGAGATATACAACACACTTTTCCAAGCCTGTTGGAAGGCCTTTGCAGTGTCATTTCGCATCTAATTTCCCAAACCAAACTGCTTGCAGCTCTAACTCCCTTCTAACTACCACTTATTCGGTTCAGTGAGATATGCTGGATTCTAAACGGAGAAGCTTCTCTGACGCTTTTCCACAGAGATTTTGAAACTGAAATTTCCAAACCCGTTTCCAACGAAGGCGCCAATGGGCTTCCCCATAGAACTTGCCAACCTGAATTCCTACAGGCTAGATGTGAGAGGCACATTCTGCTGCTTCCTCCCTTAGAGTTAAACTAGCTTCTGAAAGCTCAACCTCCGGGGAGTTTGTTTGGCAGAGATATAGAACACACTTTTCCAAGCCTGTTGGAAGGCATTTGCAGTTTCATTTCGCGTCTAATTTCCCAAACCAAACTGCTTGCAGCTCTAACTGCCTTCTAACTACCACTTCTTCGGTTCAGTGAGATATGCTGGATTCTAAACGGAGAAGCTTCTCTGACGCTTTTTCACAGAGATTTTGAAACTGAAATCTACCATGCTGTTTCCACCATAGCCAGCAATGGGAATCCACATAGAACTTGCCAACCTGAATTCCTACAGGCTAGATGTGAGAGGCACATTCTGCTGCTTCCTCCCTTAGAGTTAAACTAGCTTCTGAAAGCTCAACCTCCAGGGAGTCTGTTTGGCAGAGATATAGAACACACTTTTCCAAGCCTGTTGGAAGGCATTTGCAGTTTCATTTCGCGTCTAATTTCCCAAACCAAACTGCTTGCAGCTCTAACTCCCTTCTAACTACCACTTCTTCGGTTCAGTGAGATATCCTGGATTCTAAACGGAGAAGCTTCTCTGACGCTTTTTCACAGAGATTTTGAAACTGAAATTTCCGAACCCGTTTCCAACGAAGGCGACAATGGGCTTCCCCATAGAACTTGCCAACCTGAATTCCTACAGGCTAGATGTGAGAGGCACATTCTGCTGCTTCCTCCCTTAGAGTTAAACTAGCTTCTGAAAGCTCAACCTCCGGGGAGTTTGTTTGGCAGAGATATAGAACACACTTTTCCAAGCCTGTTGGAAGGCATTTGCAGTTTCATTTCACGTCTAATTTCCCAAACCAAACTGCTTGCAGCTCTAACACCCTTCTAACTACCACTTCTTCGGTTCAGTGAGATATGCTGGATTCTAAACGGAGAAGCTTCTCTGACGCTTTTTCACAGAGATTTTGAAACTGAAATCTCCCATGCTGTTTCCACAATAGGCAGCAATGGGCTTCCCCATAGAACTTGCCAACCTGAATTCCTACAGGCTAGATGTGAGAGGCACATTCTGCTGCTTCCTCCCTTAGAGTTAAACTAGCTTCTGAAAGCTCAACCTCCGGGGAGTTTGTTTGGCAGAGATATAGAACACACTTTTCGAAGCCTGTTGGAAGGCATTTGCAGTTTCATTTCGCGTCTAATTTCCCAAACCAAACTGCTTGCAGCTCTAACTGCCTTCTTTTTTTTTTTTTTTTTTTTTTTAAATTTTATTTTGTCGATATACATTGTAGCTGATTAATGCTCCCCATCACCAAAACCTCCCTCCCTTCTCCCTCCCCCCCTCCCCCCCAACCATGTCCTTTCTGTTTGTTTGTTGTATCAACTTCAAATAATTGTGGTTGTTATATCTTCTTACCCCCCCCCGTTTGTGTGTGTATGTGTGTATGTGTGTGTGTGAATTTATATATTAATTTTTAGCTCCCACCAATAAGTGAGAACATGTGGTATTTCTCTTTCTGTGCCTGACTTGTTTCACTTAATATAATTCTCTCGAGGTCCATCCATGTTGTTGCAAATGGCAGTATTTCATTCGTTTTTATAGCTGAGTAGTATTCCATTGTGTAGATGTACCACATTTTCCGTATCCACTCATCTGATGATGGGCATTTGGGCTGGTTCCAACTCTTGGCTATTGTAAAGAGTGCTGCGATGAACATTGGGGAACAGGTATACCTTCGACTTGATGATTTCCATTCCTCTGGGTATATTCCCAACAGTGGGATGGCTGGGTCGTATGGTAGATCTATTTGCAATTGTTTAAGGAACCTCCATACCATTTTCCATAGAGGCTGCACCATTTTGCAGTCCCACCAACAATGTATGAGAGTTCCTTTTTCTCCGCAGCCTCGCCAGCATTTATCGTTCATAGTCTTTTGGATTTTAGCCATCCTAACTGGGGTTAGATGGTATCTCAATGTGGTTTTGATTTGCATTTCCCGGATGCTGAGTGATGTTGAGCATTTTTTCATATGTCTGTTGGCCATTTGGATATCTTCCTTAGAGAAATGCCTACTTAGCTCTCTTGCCCATTTTTTAATTGGGTTGCTTGTTTTCTTCTTGTAAAGTTGTTTGAGTTCCTTATATATTCTGGATATTAATCCTTTGTCAGATGTATATTTTGCAAATATTTTCTCCCACTCTGTTGGTTGTCTTTTAACTCTTTTAATTGTTTCTTTTGCTGTGCAGAAGCTTTTTAGTTTGATATAATCCCATTTGTTTATTTTTCCTTTGGTTGCCCGTGCTTTTGGGGTCGTATTCATGAAGTCTGTGCCCAGTCCTATTTCCTGAAGTGTTTCCCCTATGTTTTCTTTAAGAAGTTTTATTGTCTCAGGGTGTATATTTAAATCCTTAATCCATTTTGAGTTGATTTTAGTATATGGTGAGAGGTATGGATCTAGTTTCATTCTCCTGCATAACGATATCCAGTTATCCCAGCACCACTTGCTGAAGAGGCAGTCCCTTCCCCAGTGAATAGGCTTGGTGCCTTTGTCAAAGATCAGATGGCAGTAAGTGTGAGGGTTGATTTCTGGATTCTCTATTCTATTCCATTGGTCAGTGTGTCTGTTTTTATGCCAGTACCATACTGTTTTGGTTATTATAGCTTTGTAGTATAGCTTAAAGTCAGGTAGTGTTATGCCTCCAGCTTTATTTTTTTTGCTGAGCATTGCTTTGGCTATTCGTGGTCTTTTATTGTTCCATATAAATGTCTGAATAGTTTTTTCCATTTCTGAGAAAAATGTCTTTGGAATTTTGATGGGGATTGCATTGAATTTGTATATCACTTTGGGTAGTATGGACATTTTCACTATGTTGATTCTTCCAATCCAAGAGCATGGGATATCTTTCCATCTTCTTGTATCCTCTCTAATTTCTCTCAGCAGTGGTTTGTAGTTCTCATTATAGAGATTTTTCACCTCCTTGGTTAACTCAATTCCTAAGTATTTTATTTTTTTGGTGGCTATTGTAAATGGGCAGGCTTTCTTGATTTCTCCTTCTGCATGTTCACTATTGGAGAAAAGAAATGCTACTGATTTTTGTGTGTTGATTTTGTATCCTGCTACTGTGCTGAAATCATTTATCAACTCCAACAGTTTTTTTGTAGAGGTTTTAGGCTGTTCGATATATAGGATCATGTCATCTGCAAACAGGGACAGTTTGACTTCATCTTTTCCAATCTGGATGCCCTTTATTTCCTTCTCTTCTCTGATTGCTCTGGCTAGTACTTCCAACACTATGTTGAATAGGAGTGGTGAGAGTGGGCATCCTTGTCTAGTGCCTGTTCTTAAAGGAAAAGCTTTCAGCTTTTCCCCATTCAGGATGATATTGGCAGTGGGTTTGGCATATATGGCTTTAATTATGTTGAGATACTTTCCCTCTATACCTAACTTATAGAGGGTCTTTGTCATGAATGAGTGCTGAACTTTATCAAATGCTTTTTCAGCATCTATAGAGATGATCATATGGTCCTTGTGTTTGACTTTATTAATATGGTGTATCACATTTATTGATTTGCGTATGTTGAACCAACCTTGCATCCCTGGGATGAATCCCACTTGATCGTGATGAATAATTTTTCGTATGTGTTGCTGTATTCTGTTTGCTAATATTTTAGTGAGGATTTTTGCATCTATATTCATCAAGGATATCGGCCTGTAGTTTTCTTTTTTGGTTATATCTTTACCTGGTTTTGGTATCAGGATGATGTTTGCTTCATAGAATGAGTTTGGGAGATTTGCGTCCGTTTCAATCTTTTGGAATAGTTTGTAAAGAATCGGTGTCAATTCCTCTTTGAATGTTTGGTAAAATTCTGCTGTGAATCCATCTGGTCCAGGGCTTTTCTTTGTTGGGAGCCTTCTGATAACAGCTTCAATCTCCTTTATTGTTATTGGTCTGTTCAAATTTTCTACGTCTTCACGGTTCAGTTTTGGGAGCTTGTGTGTGTCCAGAAATTTATCCATTTCCTCCAGATTTTCAAATTTGTTGGCGTATAGTTGTTTATAGTAGTCTCGAATGATTCCTTGTATTTCAGATGAATCAGTTGTAATATCGCCTTTTTCATTTCTAATTTTTGTTATTTGAGTCTTCTCTCTTCTTTTTTTTGTTAGCCATGCTAATGGTTTGTCAATTTTATTTATCTTTTCAAAAAACCAACTTTTTGATTCGTTGATCTTTTGAATTGTTTTTTGGTTTTCAATTTCATTCAGTTCTGCTCTGATCTTAATGATTTCTTTCCGTCTGCTAACTTTAGGATTGGATTGTTCTTGTTTTTCTAGTTCTTTAAGGTGAAGTGTTAGGTTGTTCACTTGCCATCTTTCCATTCTTCTGAAGTGAGCATTTAATGCAATAAATTTTCCCCTCAATACTGCTTTTGCAGTATCCCACAGGTTTTGGTATGATGTATCATTGTTTTCATTAGTTTCAATAAACTTTTTGATTTCCTGCTTGATTTCTTCTTGGACCCATATGTCATTAAGTAGAATGCTGTTTAATTTCCATGTGTTTGTATAGTTTCCAGAGTTTTGTTTGTTATTAATTTCTAATTTTAATCCATTGTGGTCTGAGAAGATACATGGGATAATTCCAATTTTTTTGAATTTATTGAGACTTGATTTGTGACCTAATATGTGATCTATCTTGGAGAATGATCCATGTGCTGATGAGAAGAATGAATATTCTGAGGTTGTTGGGTGGAATGTTCTGTAGATATCTGCCAATTCCAATTGGTCTAGAGTCTTGTTTAGATCTTGTGTTTCTCTACTGATTCTTTGCCTAGATGATCTGTCTAATATTGACAGTGGAGTGTTCAGGTCCCCTGCTATTATGGTATTAGTGTCTATTTCCTTCTTTAGGTCTAATAGAGTTTGTTTTATAAATCTGGCTGCTCCAACATTGGGTGCGTACATATTTATGATTGTTATGTCTTCTTGATGGATCAGTCCTTTTATCATTAAGTAGTGTCCCTCATTGTCTCTTTTTATGGTTTTTAGTTTAAAGTCTATTTTGTCAGATATAAGAATAGCCACTCCAGCTCGTTTTTCTTTTCTGTTTGCATGGTAAATCTTTTTCCATCCTTTTACTCTTAGTCTGTGTGAATCTTTATGGGTGAGGTGGGTCTCTTGTAGGCAGCATATAGTTGGGTCCTGCTTTTTGATCCAGTCAGCCAGTCTGTGTCTTTTAATTGGGGAATTTAAGCCTTTAACATTAAGAGTTGTTATTGAAAGGTGTTGATTTATTCTTAGCATTTTATTGGTTGTTTGGTTGTCTTAGGTGTCTTTTGTTCCTTGCTTTCTGATTTACTGTTTGGTTTCTTTGTTTGTTGGTTCCTTAGGTTGTAGATAGTGTTTTTGTTAGCTTGTTTTCTCTTCATGAATGCCATTTTTATTGTACTAGCGGGTTTAGATTTTTCTTAGGTTTTTATGGCAGTGGTAGTTATTTTTCAGGAACCAAACCCAGTACTCCCTTGAGGATTTCTTGTAAGGGTGGTCTTGTGGTAGTGAACTCCCGCAGTTTTTGTTTGTCTGAGAAATATACTATTTGCCCCTCATTTCGGAAGGATAGCCTTGCAGGGTAGAGTATTCTTGGCTGGCAATCTTTGTCTTTTAGTATTTTGAAAATATCATCCCATTCCTTTCTAGCTTTTAGGGTTTGTGATGAGAAGTCTGATGTTAACCTGATTGGGGCTCCCTTATAGGTGATTTGACGCTTCTCTCTTGCAGCTTTTAAGATTCTCTCTTTGTCTCTGAGTTTTGCCAATTTGACTATGACATGTCTTGGAGAAGGCCTTTTTGGGTTGAATACGTTTGGAGATCGTTGAGCTTCCTGGATCTGAAGATCTGTGATTTTTCCTATACCTGGGAAGTTTTCTGCCACTATTTTGTTGAATATGTTTTCAATGGAATCTCCATTTTCCTCCCCTTCTGGAATACCCATGACTCGGATATTTGAGCGCTTGAGGTTGTCTGATATCTCTCTCAGATTTTCTTCCATGTCCTTGATTCTTTTTTCTTTCTTTTTGTCTGCTTGTGTTATTTCAAACAGCCCATCTTCAAGTTCAGAGGTTCTCTCTTCAACTTCGACAAGCCTGCTGGTTAAACTCTCCGTTGTGTTTTTTATTTCGCTGAATAACTTCTTCAGTTCAGCAAGTTCTGCTACATTTTTTTTGAGGACATTGATTTCCTTGTATATTTCCTCTTTCAGATCCTGTATACTTTTCCTCATTTCATCATGATGTCTAGCTGAGTTTTCTTGTATCTCATTCAGTTTCCTTAGAATTATCACTCGAAATTCCTTATCAGTTATTTCAAGGGCTTCTTGTTCTATAGGATCTAGAGTATGAGATTTATTAACTTTTGGTGGTGTACTTTCTTGATTTTTTGTATTTCTGGTGTCTTTTTTTTGGTGTTTATTCATTGTGGCAGGGGGTTTCACAGTCCACCGGTTTAAGACTAATGACTAACTAGGATGTTGCTGTGGTTGCCAATTTGGTATGGCTCCCGCCGTGACTGCTCAGTTGGCCTCTAGTGTCTTGTGTGTGTGGTTGCCTCGGGTCTTGGGCTTCTCCGGGGATCCACCTTTCTGGTCAGCTTGTACTCTGCTGGGCTGGTGGATCACGTACCACAGGGTGTGTGATCTCTGTTGAGCTTTCACTTTCTGTACAGGACTTCTCCCCGTTCCGTGTGCTCTGGCCCAGGCTGTTAGATCGTGCAGTGGCGACCCCACCGGGTGTGTGATTTCTGTCGAGACTCCGCCTCCCTGGCCGCACGTCTCCCCCCTCTGTGCACACTGTGCTGGGCTGGGGCGTGTCTTCTGCACCCCTCGTCTATCAGCTGGGCCTTCAAGACCCTGCTCAGCACCGCCTCGCCCACGAAGTCTACCAGGTTTCTGCTAGGCACAGACGACCGGTCTCTCTGGGTGCCTTTGTAGCACTGTGTAGATCTTTCTCGGGTCTTGTTCACCTTTGTATCCCCCCGGTATAAACCGAATCTAGTGCCCGCCTGCAGCCTGCTCTCCGGCAGGTTCAAGCAGACCTGGGAACTCTCCTACCACACTATTCCCAACCAGAAATTCATTAGGCTTTTTTCCAAACTGGTGGTCGCAGAGATGGTATCTGCCTCCCAGTAACAGGAAGTTTACCGGGGCCGGAGTCCAGGGTGTGGTGGAGTGACAGTCGGCCCGCCCGTACTTCCTAGCCCTTCCAAAACTGGTCGGGACGCCCCACACCCCCAGCCCTGCCAGAGAACCGTGGAGGGAGTGGGAGAGGAGGTCGGCCCGCAGGGTCCGGAAAGCCCCGCGCCAGGCCAAGCAAATGGGCTCAGTGATGGCCGAGCAGGGCGGAGCTGCCCGCACCTGGGAAAATGGAGGCAGCACCGGGGCAATGAGTGGCCTGGTGGTGCAGGCGGGGAGCCGCGTGGGCATGCACCCCCCGAACAGAGCTTTGCCAGGGATCACTCACAGTGCTGTGCCAGGTCGGGCGCTCGCTCTGTCTCTGGTTTGTTGCCTTCCGTGTTCTCGGCGCTGCCGCCTCGGGCTGTTCAGTCGCGGCGCCGCTCGGGCGCTCCCAGGAATCTTCTTTAATGCCGGCCTGAAACCTCGAATCTTGAATAGGGCAGCTGGCCACCTTCAGTGCGGCCCCAGCCTCCGGAATCCTGGCTGCATCCACAGCAGCCCTGGCGCCGTGTTCCCTGTTTCAAGACTCGCTTTTGCAGCTAAGAATCAGTTCTTTTCCTGCTCCACACTTCAAAGCTGTTGCCTGTAAATGAGGCAGCCTCTCCTGCCGGGGGCAAAGTGGCGTTGAGCCCCCACGACCGGCCAGCAGCAGCAGTCCTCCCTTAAGAGAAGGCCAGAGAAAGGTCCACAAGTTTCCCGGCTGCCTGAGGCCCAGTGGCCACCTTTTCCACCTCAGCTACTCCGCGCCAGCCGCCGCAGCCGCCGCCATCTTGAAACTCCTCTAACTGCCTTCTAACTACCACTTCTTCGGTTCAGTGAGATATGCTGGATTCTAAACGGAGAAGCTTCTCTGACGCTTTTTCACAGAGATTTTGAAACTGAAATCTCCCATGCTGTTTCCACCATAGCCAGCAATGGGCTTCCCCATAGAACTTGCCAACCTGAATTCCTACAGGCTAGATGTGAGAGGCACATTCTGCTGCTTCCTACCTTAGAGTTAAACTTGCTTCTGAAAGCTCAACCTCCGGGGAGTTCGTTTGGCAGAGATATAGAACACACTTTTCCAAGCCTGTTGGAAGGCATTTGCAGTTTCATTTCGCGTCTAATTTCCCAAACCAAACTGCTTGCAGCTCTAACTCCCTTCTAACTACCACTTCTTCGGTTCAGTGAGATATGCTGGATTCTAAACGGAGAAGCTTCTCTGACGCTTTTTCACAGAGATTTTGAAACTGAAATTTCCAAACCCGTTTCCAACGAAGGCGCCATTGGGCTTCCCCATAGAACTTGCCAACCTGAATTCCTACAGGCTAGATGTGAGAGGCACATTCTGCTGCTTCCTCCCTTAGAGTTAAACTTGCTTCTGAAAGCTCAACCTCCGGGGAGTTTGTTTGGCAGAGATATAGAACACACTTTTCCAAGCCTGTTGGAAGGCATTTGCAGTTTCATTTCGCGTCTAATTTCCCAAACCAAACTGCTTGCAGCTCTAACTCCCTTCTAACTACCACTTCTTCGGTTCAGTGAGATATGCTGGATTCTAAACGGAGAAGCTTCTCTGACGCTTTTTCACAGAGATTTTGAAACTGAAATTTCCAAACCCGTTTCCAACGAAGGCGACAATGGGCTTCCCCATAGAACTTGCCAACCTGAATTCCTACAGGCTAGATGTGAGAGGCACATTCTGCTGCTTCCTCCCTTAGAGTTAAACTAGCTTCTGAAAGCTCAACCTCCGGGGAGTTTGTTTGGCAGAGATATAGAACACACTTTTCCAAGCCTGTTGGAAGGCATTTGCAGTTTCATTTCGCGTCTAATTTCCCAAACCAAACTGCTTGCAGCTCTAACTCCCTTCTAACTACCACTTCTTCGGTTCAGTGAGATATGCTGGATTCTAAACGGAGAAGCTTCTCTGACGCTTTTTCACAGAGATTTTGAAACTGAAATCTCCCATGCCGTTTCCACCATAGGCAGCAATGGGCTTCCCCATAGAACTTGCTAACCTGAATTCCTAAAGGCTAGATGTGAGAGGCACATTCTGCTGCTTCCTCCCTTAGAGTTAAACTTGCTTCTGAAAGCTCAACCTCCGGGGAGTTTGTTTGGCAGAGATATAGAACACACTTTTCCAAGCCTGTTGGAAGGCATTTGCAGTTTCATTTCGCGTCTAATTTCCCAAACCAAACTGCTTGCAGCTCTAACTCCCTTCTAACTACCACTTCTTCGGTTCAGTGAGATATGCTGGATTCTAAACGGAGAAGCTTCTCTGACGCTTTTTCACAGAGATTTTGAAACTGAAATTTCCAAACCCGTTTCCAACGAAGGCGCCAATGGGCTTCCCCATAGAACTTGCCAACCTGAATTCCTACAGGCTAGATGTGAGAGGCACATTCTGCTGCTTCCTCCCTTAGAGTTAAACTAGCTTCTGAAAGCTCAACCTCCGGGGAGTTTGTTTGGCAGAGATATAGAACACACTTTTCCAAGCCTGTTGGAAGGCATTTGCAGTTTCATTTCGCGTCTAATTTCCCAAACCAAACTGCTTGCAGCTCTAACTGCCTTCTAACTACCACTTCTTCGGTTCACTGAGATATGCTGGATTCTAAACGGAGAAGCTTCTCTGACGCTTTTTCACAGAGATTTTGAAACTGAAATCTCCCATGCCGTTTCCACCATAGGCAGCAATGGGCTTCCCCATAGAACTTGCCAACCTGAATTCCTAAAGGCTAGATGTGAGAGGCACATTCTGCTGCTTCCTCCCTTAGAGTTAAACTTGCTTCTGAAAGCTCAACCTCCGGGGAGTTTGTTTGGCAGAGATATAGAACACACTTTTCCAAGCCTGTTGGAAGGCATTTGCAGTTTCATTTCGCGTCTAATTTCCCAAACCAAACTGCTTGCAGCTCTAACTCCCTTCTAACTACCACTTCTTCGGTTCAGTGAGATATGCTGGATTCTAAACGGAGAAGCTTCTCTGACGCTTTTTCACAGAGATTTTGAAACTGAAATCTCCCATGCTGTTTCCACCATAGGCAGCAATGGGCTTCCCCATAGAACTTGCCAACCTGAATTCCTACAGGCTAGATGTGAGAGGCACATTCTGCTGCTTCCTCCCTAACAGTTAAGCGTGCTTCTGATAGCTCAACCTCCGGGGAGTCTGTTTGGCAGTGATATACAACACACTTTTCCAAGCCTGTTGGAAGGCCTTTGCAGTGTCATTTCGCATCTAATTTCCCAAACCAAACTGCTTGCAGCTCTAACTCCCTTCTAACTACCACTTATTCGGTTCAGTGAGATATGCTGGATTCTAAACGGAGAAGCTTCTCTGACGCTTTTTCACAGAGATTTTGAAACTGAAATCTCCCATGCCGTTTCCACCATAGGCAGCAATGGGCTTCCCCATAGAACTTGCCAACCTGAATTCCTACAGGCTAGATGTGAGAGGCACATTCTGCTGCTTCCTCCCTTAGAGTTAAACTTGCTTCTGAAAGCTCAACCTCCGGGGAGTTTGTTTGGCAGAGATATAGAACACACTTTTCCAAGCCTGTTGGAAGGCATTTGCAGTTTCATTTCGCGTCTAATTTCCCAAACCAAACTGCTTGCAGCTCTAACTGCCTTCTAACTACCACTTCTTCGGTTCAGTGAGATATGCTGGATTCTAAACGGAGAAGCTTCTCTGACGCTTTTTCACAGAGATTTTGAAACTGAAATCTCCCATGCTATTTCCACCATAGCCAGCAATGGGCTTCCCCATAGAACTTGCCAACCTGAATTCCTACAGGCTAGATGTGAGAGGCACATTCTGCTGCTTCCTCCCTTAGAGTTAATCTAGCTTCTGAAAGCTCAACCTCCAGGGAGTCTGTTTGGCAGAGATATAGAACACACTTTTCCAAGCCTGTTGGAAGGCATTTGCAGTTTCATTTCGCGTCTAATTTCCCAAACCAAACTGCTTGCAGCTCTAACTCCCTTCTAACTACCACTTCTTCGGTTCAGTGAGATATGCTGGATTCTAAACGGAGAAGCTTCTCTGACGCTTTTTCACAGAGATTTTGAAACTGAAATCTCCCATGCCGTTTCCACCATAGGCAGCAATGGGCTTCCCCATAGAACTTGCCAACCTGAATTCCTACAGGCTAGATGTGAGAGGCACATTCTGCTGCTTCCTCCCTAAGAGTTAAGCTTGCTTCTGAAAGCTCAACCTCCGGGGAGTCTGTTTGGCAGAGATATAGAACACACTTTTCCAAGCCTGTTGGAAGGCCTTTGACGTGTCATATCGCATCTAATTTCCCAAACCAAACTGCTTGCAGCTCTAACTCCCTTCTAACTACCACTTCTTCGGTTCAGTGAGATATGCTGGATTCTAAACGGAGAAGCTTCTCTGACGCTTTTTCACAGAGATTTTGAAACTGAAATTTCCAAACCCGTTTCCAACGAAGGCGCCAATGGGCTTCCCCATAGAACTTGCCAACCTGAATTCCTACAGGCTAGATGTGAGAGGCACATTCTGCTGCTTCCTCCCTTAGAGTTAAACTTGCTTCTGAAAGCTCAACCTCCGGGGAGTTTGTTTGGCAGAGATATAGAACACACATTTCCAAGCCTGTTGGAAGGCATTTGCAGTTTCATTTCGCGTCTAATGTCCCAAACCAAACTGCTTGCAGCTCTAACTGCCTTCTAACTACCACTTCTTCGGTTCAGTGAGATATGCTGGATTCTAAACGGAGAAGCTTCTCTGACGCTTTTTCACAGAGATTTTGAAACTGAAATCTCCCATGCCGTTTCCACCATAGGCAGCAATGGGCTTCCCCATAGAACTTGCCAACCTGAATTCCTACAGGCTAGATGTGAGAGGCACATTCTGCTGCTTCCTCCCTAACAGTTAAGCTTGCTTCTGAAAGCTCAACCTCCGGGGACTCTGTTTGGCACAGATATAGAACACACTTTTCCAAGCCTGTTGGAAGGCCTTTGCAGTGTCATTTCGCATCTAATTTCCCAAACCAAACTGCTTGCAGCTCTAACTCCCTTCTAACTACCACTTCTTCGGTTCAGTGAGATATGCTGGATTCTAAACGGAGAAGCTTCTCTGACGCTTTTTCACAGAGATTTTGAAACTGAAATCTCCCATGCCGTTTCCACCATAGGCAGCAATGGGCTTCCCCATAGAACTTGCCAACCTGAATTCCTACAGGCTAGGTGTGAGAGGCACATTCTGCTGCTTCCTCCCTTAGAGTTAAACTAGTTTCTGAAAGCTCAACCTCCGGGGAGTTTGTTTGGCAGAGATATAGAACACACTTTTCCAAGCCTGTTGGAAGGCATTTGCAGTTTCATTTCGCGTCTAATTTCCCAAACCAAACTGCTTGCAGCTCTAACTGCCTTCTAACTACCACTTCTTCGGTTCAGTGAGATATGCTGGATTCTAAACGGAGAAGTTTCTCTGACGCTTTTTCACAGAGATTTTGAAACTGAAATCTCCCATGCTGTTTCCACCATAGCCAGCAATGGGCTTCCCCATAGAACTTGCCAACCTGAATTCCTACAGGCTAGATGTGAGAGGCACATTCTGCTGCTTCCTCCCTTAGAGTTAAACTAGCTTCTGAAAGCTCAACCTCCAGGGAGTCTGTTTGGCAGAGATATAGAACACACTTTTCCAAGCCTGTTGGAAGGCATTTGCAGTTTCATTTCGCGTATAATTTCCCAAACCAAACTGCTTGCAGCTCTAACTGCCTTCTAACTACCACTTCTTCGGTTCACTGAGATATGCTGGATTCTAAACGGAGAAGCTTCTCTGACGCTTTTTCACAGAGATTTTGAAACTGAAATCTCCCATGCCGTTTCCACCATAGGCAGCAATGGGCTTCTCCATAGAACTTGCCAACCTGAATTCCTAAAGGCTAGATGTGAGAGGCACATTCTGCTGCTTCCTCCCTTACAGTTAAACTAGCTTCTGAAAGCTCAACCTCCGGGGAGTTTGTTTGGCAGAGATATAGAACACACTTTTCCAAGCCTGTTGGAAGGCATTTGCAGTTTCATTTCGCGTCTAATTTCCCAAACCAAACTGCTTGCAGCTCTAACTCCCTTCTAACTACCACTTCTTCGGTTCAGTGAGATATGCTGGATTCTAAACGGAGAAGCTTCTCTGACGCTTTTTCACAGAGATTTTGAAACTGAAATCTCCCATGCCGTTTCCACCATAGGCAGCAATGGGCTTCCCCATAGAACTTGCCAACCTGAATTCCTACAGGCTAGATGTGAGAGGCACATTCTGCTGCTTCCTCCCTTAGAGTTAAACTTGCTTCTGAAAGCTCAACCTCCGGGGAGTTTGTTTGGCAGAGATATAGAACACACTTTTCCAAGCCTGTTGGAAGGCATTTGCAGTTTCATTTCGCGTCTAATTTCCCAAACCAAACTGCTTGCAGCTCTAACTGCCTTCTAACTACCACTTCTTCGGTTCAGTGAGATATGCTGGATTCTAAACGGAGAAGCTTCTCTGACGCTTTTTCACAGAGATTTTGAAACTGAAATCTCCCATGCTATTTCCACCATAGCCAGCAATGGGCTTCCCCATAGAACTTGCCAACCTGAATTCCTACAGGCTAGATGTGAGAGGCACATTCTGCTGCTTCCTCCCTTAGAGTTAATCTAGCTTCTGAAAGCTCAACCTCCAGGGAGTCTGTTTGGCAGAGATATAGAACACACTTTTCCAAGCCTGTTGGAAGGCATTTGCAGTTTCATTTCGCGTCTAATTTCCCAAACCAAACTGCTTGCAGCTCTAACTCCCTTCTAACTACCACTTCTTCGGTTCAGTGAGATATGCTGGATTCTAAACGGAGAAGCTTCTCTGACGCTTTTTCACAGAGATTTTGAAACTGAAATCTCCCATGCCGTTTCCACCATAGGCAGCAATGGGCTTCCCCATAGAACTTGCCAACCTGAATTCCTACAGGCTAGATGTGAGAGGCACATTCTGCTGCTTCCTCCCTAAGAGTTAAGCTTGCTTCTGAAAGCTCAACCTCCGGGGAGTCTGTTTGGCAGAGATATAGAACACACTTTTCCAAGCCTGTTGGAAGGCCTTTGACGTGTCATATCGCATCTAATTTCCCAAACCAAACTGCTTGCAGCTCTAACTCCCTTCTAACTACCACTTCTTCGGTTCAGTGAGATATGCTGGATTCTAAACGGAGAAGCTTCTCTGACGCTTTTTCACAGAGATTTTGAAACTGAAATTTCCAAACCCGTTTCCAACGAAGGCGCCAATGGGCTTCCCCATAGAACTTGCCAACCTGAATTCCTACAGGCTAGATGTGAGAGGCACATTCTGCTGCTTCCTCCCTTAGAGTTAAACTAGCTTCTGAAAGCTCACCTCCGGGGAGTTTGTTTGGCAGAGATATAGAACACACTTTTCCAAGCCTGTTGGAAGGCATTTGCAGTTTCATTTCGCGTCTAATTTCCCAAACCACACTGCTTGCAGCTCTAACTCCCTTCTAACTACCACTTCTTCGGTTCAGTGAGATATGCTGGATTCTAAACGGAGAAGCTTCTCTGACGCTTTTTCACAGAGATTTTGAAACTGAAATCTCCCATGCCGTTTCCACCATAGGCAGCAATGGGCTTCCCCATAGAACTTGCCAACCTGAATTCCTACAGGCTAGATGTGAGAGGCACATTCTGCTGCTTCCTCCCTAAGAGTTAAGCTTGCTTCGGAAAGCTCAACCTCCGGGGACTCTGTTTGGCACAGATATAGAACACACTTTTCCAAGCCTGTTGGAAGGCCTTTGCAGTGTCATTTCGCATCTAATTTCCCAAACCAAACTGCTTGCAGCTCTAACTCCCTTCTAACTACCACTTCTTCGTTTCAGTGAGATATGCTGGATGCTAAACGGAGAAGCTTCTCTGACGCTTTTTCACAGAGATTTTGAAACTGAAATCTCCCATGCCGTTTCCACCATAGGCAGCAATGGGCTTCCCCATAGAACTTGCCAACCTGAATTCCTAAAGGCTAGATGGGAGAGGCACATTCTGCTGCTTCCTCCCTTAGAGTTAAACTTGCTTCTGAAAGCTCAACCTCCGGGGAGTCTGTTTGGCAGAGATATAGAACACACTTTTCCAAGCCTGTTGGAAGGCCTTTGCAGTGTCATTTCGCATCTAATTTCCCAAACCAAACTGCTTGCAGCTCTAACTCCCTTCTAACTACCACTTCTTCGGTTCAGTGAGATATGCTGGATTCTAAACGGAGAAGCTTCTCTGACGCTTTTTCACAGAGATTTTGAAACTGAAATTTCCAAACCCGTTTCCAACGAAGGCGCCAATGGGCTTCCCCATAGAACTTGCCAACCTGAATTCCTACAGGCTAGATGTGAGAGGCACATTCTGCTGCTTCCTCCGTTAGAGTTAAACTAGCTTCTGAAAGCTCAACCTCCGGGTAGTTTGTTTGGCAGAGATATAGAACACACTTTTCCAAGCCTGTTGGAAGGCATTTGCAGTTTCATTTCGCGTCTAATTTCCCAAACCAAACTGCTTGCAGCTCTAACTGCCTTCTAACTACAACTTCTTCGGTTCAGTGAGATATGCTGGATTCTAAACGGAGAAGCTTCTCTGACGCTTTTTCACAGAGATTTTGAAACTGAAATCTCCCATGCCGTTTCCACCTTAGCCAGCAATGGGCTTCCCCATAGAACTTGCCAACCTGAATTCCTACAGGCTAGATGTGAGAGGCACATTCTGCTGCTTCCTCCCTTAGAGTTAAACTAGCTTCTGAAAGCTCAACCTCCAGGGAGTCTGTTTGGCAGAGATATAGAACACACTTTTCCAAGCCTGTTGGAAGGCATTTGCAGTTTCATTTCGTGTCTAATTTCCCAAACCAAACTGCTTGCAGCTCTAACTGCCTTCTAACTACCACTTCTTCGGTTCAGTGAGATATGCTGGATTCTAAACGGAGAAGCTTCTCTGACGCTTTTTCACAGAGATTTTGAAACTGAAATTTCCAAACCCGTTTCCAACGAAGGCGCCAATGGGCTTCCCCATAGAACTTGCCAACCTGAATTCCTACAGGCTAGATGTGAGAGGCACATTCTGCTGCTTCCTCCCTTAGAGTTAAACTAGCTTCTGAAAGCTCAACCTCCGGGGAGTTTGTTTGGCAGAGATATAGAACACACTTTTCCAAGCCTGTTGGAAGTCATTTGCAGTTTCATTTCGCGTCTAATTTCCCAAACCAAACTGCTTGCAGCTCTAACTGCCTTCTAACTACGACTTCTTCGGTTCAGTGAGATATGCTGGATTCTAAACGGAGAAGCTTCTCTGACGCTTTTTCACAGAGATTTTGAAACTGAAATCTCCCATGCCGTTTCCACCATAGGCAGCAATGGGCTTCCCCATAGAACTTGCCAACCTGAATTCCTACAGGCTAGATGTGAGAGGCACATTCTGCTGCTTCCTCCCTAAGAGTTAAGCTTTCTTCTGAAAGCTCAACCTCCGGGGAGTCTGTTTGGCAGAGATATAGAACACACTTTTCCAAGCCTGTTGGAAGGCCTTTGCAGTGTCATTTCGCATCTAATTTCCCAAACCAAACTGATTGCAGCTCTAACTCCCTTCTAACTACCACTTCTTCGGTTCAGTGAGATTTGCTGGATTCTAAACGGAGAAGCTTCTCTGACGCTTTTTCACAGAGATTTTGAAACTGAAATTTCCAAACCCGTTTCCAACGAAGGCGCCAATGGGCTTCCCCATAGAACTTGCCAACCTGAATTCCTACAGGCTAGATGTGAGAGGCACATTCTGCTACTTCCTCCCTTAGAGTTAAACTAGCTTCTGAAAGCTCAACCTCCGGGGAGTTTGTTTGGCAGAGATATAGAACACACTTTTCCAAGCCTGTTGGAAGGCATTTGCAGTTTCATTTCGCGTCTAATTTCCCAAACCAAACTGCTTGCAGCTCTAACTCCCTTAAAACTACCACTTCTTCGATTCAGTGAGATATGCTGGATTCTAAACGGAGAAGCTTCTCTGACGCTTTTTCACAGAGATTTTGAAACTGAAATCTCCCATGCCGTTTCCACCATAGGCAGCAATGGGCTTCCCCATAGAACTTGCCAACCTGAATTCCTACAGGCTAGATGTGAGAGGCACATTCTGCTGCTTCCTCCCTAACAGTTAAGCTTGCTTCTGAAAGCTCAACCTCCGGGGACTCTGTTTGGCACAGATATAGAACACACTTTTCCAATCCTGTTGGAAGGCATTTGCAGTGTCATTTCGCATCTAATTTCCCAAACCAAACTGCTTGCAGCTCTAACTCCCTTCTAACTACCACTTCTTCGGTTCAGTGAGATATGCTGGATTCTAAACGGAGAAGCTTCTCTGACGCTTTTTCACAGAGATTTTGAAACTGAAATCTCCCATGCCGTTTCCACCATAGGCAGCAATGGGCTTCCCCATAGAACTTGCCAACCTGAATTCCTACAGGCTAGATGTGAGAGGCACATTCTGCTGCTTCCTCCCTAAGAGTTAAGCTTGCTTCTGAAAGCTCAACCTCCGGGGAGTCTGTTTGGCAGAGATATAGAACACACTTTTCCAACCCTGTTGGAAGGCCTTTGCAGTGTCATTTCGCATCTAATTTCCCAAACCAAACTGCTTGCAGCTCTAACTCCCTTCTAACTACCACTTCTTCGGTTCAGTGAGATATGCTGGATTCTAAACGGAGAAGCTTCTCTGACGCTTTTTCACAGAGATTTTGAAACTGAAATTTCCAAACCCGTTTCCAACGAAGGCGCCAATGGGCTTCCCCATAGAACTTGCCAACCTGAATTCCTACAGGCTAGATGTGAGAGGCACATTCTGCTGCTTCCTCCCTTAGAGTTAAACTAGCTTCTGAAAGCTCAACCTCCGGGGAGTTTGTTTGGCAGAGATATAGAACACACTTTTCCAAGCCTGTTGGAAGGCATTTGCAGTTTCATTTCGCGTCTAATTTCCCAAACCAAACTGCTTGCAGCTCTAACTCCCTTCTAACTACCACTTCTTCGGTTCAGTGAGATATGCTGGATTCTAAACGGAGAAGCTTCTCTGACGCTTTTTCACAGAGATTTTGAAACTGAAATTTCCAAACCCGTTTCCAACGAAGGCGCCAATGGGCTTCCCCATAGAACTTGCCAACCTGAATTCCTACAGGCTAGATGTGAGAGGCACATTCTGCTGCTTCCTCCCTTAGAGTTAAACTAGCTTCTGAAAGCTCAACCTCCGGGGAGTTTGTTTGGCAGAGATACAGAACACACTTTTCCAAGCCTGTTGGAAGGCATTTGCAGTTTCATTTCGCGTCTAATTTCCCAAACCAAACTGCTTGCAGCTCTAACTGCCTTCTAACTACGACTTCTTCGGTTCAGTGAGATATGCTGGATTCTAAACGGAGAAGCTTCTCTGACGCTTTTTCACAGAGATTTTGAAACTGAAATCTCCCATGCCGTTTCCACCATAGGCAGCAATGGGCTTCCCCATAGAACTTGCCAACCTGAATTCCTACAGGCTAGATGTGAGAGGCACATTCTCCTGCTTCCTCCCTTAGAGTTAAACTTGCTTCTGAAAGCTCAACGTCCGGGGAGTTTGTTTGGCAGAGATATAGAACACACTTTTCCAAGCCTGTTGGAAGGCATTTGCAGTTTCATTTCGCGTCTAATTTCCCAAACCAAACTGCTTGCAGCTCTAACTCCCTTCTAACTACCACTTCTTCGGTTCAGTGAGATATGCTGGATTCTAAACGGAGAAGCTTCTCTGACGCTTTTTCACAGAGATTTTGAAACTGAAATCTCCCATGCCGTTTCCACCATAGGCAGCAATGGGCTTCCCCATAGAACTTGCCAACCTGAATTCCTACAGGCTAGATGTGAGAGGCACATTCTGCTGCTTCCTACCTAAGAGTTAAGCTTTCTTCTGAAAGCTCAACCTCCGGGGAGTCTGTTTGGCAGAGATATAGAACACACTTTTCCAAGCCTGTTGGAAGGCCTTTGCAGTGTCATTTCGCATCTAATTTCCCAAACCAAACTGATTGCAGCTCTAACTCCCTTCTAACTACCAGTTCTTCGGTTCAGTGAGATTTGCTGGATTCTAAACGGAGAAGCTTCTCTGACGCTTTTTCACAGAGATTTTGAAACTGAAATCTCCCATGCCGTTTCCACCATAGGCAGCAATGGGCTTCCCCATAGAACTTGCCAACCTGAATTCCTACAGGCTAGATGTGAGAGGCACATTCTGCCTCTTCCTCCCTTAGAGTTAAACTTGCTTCTGAAAGTTCCACCTCCGGGGAGTCTGTTTGGCAGAGATATAGAACACACTTTTCCAAGCCTGTTGGAAGGCATTTGCAGTTTCATTTCGCGTCTAATTTCCCAAACCAAACTGCTTGCAGCTCTAACTCCCTTCTAACTACCACTTCTTCAGTTCAGTGAGATATGCTGGATTCTAAACGGAGAAGCTTCTCTGACGCTTTTTCACAGAGATTTTGAAACTGAAATCTCCCATGCCGTTTCCACCATAGGCAGCAATGGGCTTCCCCATAGAACTTGCCAACCTGAATTCCTACAGGCTAGATGTGAGAGGCACATTCTGCTGCTTCCTCCCTTAGAGTTAAACTTGCTTCTGAAAGCTCAACCTCCGGGGAGTTTGTTTGGCAGAGATATAGAACACACTTTTCCAAGCCTGTTGGAAGGCATTTGCAGTTTCATTTCGCGTCTAATTTCCCAAACCAAACTGCTTGCAGCTCTAACTCCCTTCTAACTACCACTTCTTCGGTTCAGTGAGATATGCTGGATTCTAAACGGAGAAGCTTCTCTGACGCTTTTTCACAGAGATTTTGAAACTGAAATCTCCCATGCCGTTTCCACCATAGGCAGCAATGGGCTTCCCCATAGAACTTGCCAACCTGAATTCCTACAGGCTAGATGTGAGAGGCACATTCTGCTGCTTCCTCCGTAACAGTTAAGCTTGCTTCTGATAGCTCAACCTCCGGGGAGTCTGTTTGGCAGAGATATAGAACACACTTTTCCAAGCCTGTTGGAAGGCCTTTGCAGTGTCATTTCGCATCTAATTTCCCAAACCAAACTGCTTGCAGCTCTAATTCCCTTCTAACTACCACTTCTTCGGTTCAGTGAGATATGCTGGATTCCAAACGGAGAAGCTTCTCTGACGCTTTTTCACAGAGATTTTGAAACTGAAATCTCCCATGCCGTTTCCACCATAGGCAGCAATGGGCTTCCCCATTGAACTTGCCAACCTGAATTCCTACAGGCTAGATGTGAGAGGCACATTCTGCTGCTTCCTCCCTAAGAGTTAAGCTTTCTTCTGAAAGCTCAACCTCCGGGGAGTCTGTTTGGCAGAGATATAGAACACACTTTTCCAAGCCTGTTGGAAGGCATTTGCAGTGTCATTTCGCATCTAATTTCCCAAACCAAACTGCTTGCAGCTCTAACTCCCTTCTAACTACCACTTCTTCGGTTCAGTGAGATATGCTGGATTCTAAACGGAGAAGCTTCTCTGACGCTTTTTCACAGAGATTTTGAAACTGAAATCTCCCATGCCGTTTCCACAATAGGCAGCAATGGGCTTCCCCATAGAACTTGCCAACCTGAATTCCTACAGGCTAGATGTGAGAGGCACATTCTGCTGCTTCCTCCCTTAGAGTTAAACTAGCTTCTGAAAGCTCAACCTCCGGGGAGTTTGTTTGGCAGAGATATAGAACACACTTTTCCAAGCCTGTTGGAAGGCATTTGCAGTTTCATTTCGCGTCTAATTTCCCAAACCAAACTGCTTGCAGCTCTAACTCCCTTCTAACTACCACTTCTTCGGTTCAGTGAGATATGCTGGATTCTAAACGGAGAAGCTTCTCTGACGCTTTTTCACAGAGATTTTGAAACTGAAATCTCCCATGCCGTTTCCACCATAGGCAGCAATGGGCTTCCCCATAGAACTTGCCAACCTGAATTCCTACAGGCTAGATGTGAGAGGCACATTCTGCTGCTTCCTCCCTTAGAGTTAAACTTGCTTCTGAAAGCTCAACCTCCGGGGAGTTTGTTTGGCAGAGATATAGAACACACTTTTCCAAGCCTGTTGGAAGGCATTTGCAGTTTCATTTCGCGTCTAATTTCCCAAAGCAAACTGCTTGCAGCTCTAACTCCCTTCTGACTACCACTTCTTCGGTTCAGTGTGATATGCTGGATTCTAAACGGAGAAGCTTCTCTGACGCTTTTTCACAGAGATTTTGAAACTGAAATTTCCAAACCCGTTTCCAACGAAGGCGCCAATGGGCTTCCCCATAGAACTTGCCAACCTGAATTCCTACAGGCTAGATGTGAGAGGCACATTCTGCTGCTTCCTCCCTTAGAGTTAAACTAGCTTCTGAAAGCTCAACCTCCGGGGAGTTTGTTTGGCAGAGATATAGAACACACTTTTCCAAGCCTGTTGGAAGGCATTTGCAGTTTCATTTCGCGTCTAATTTCCCAAACCAAACTGCTTGCAGCTCTAACTGCCTTCTAACTACCACTTCTTCGGTTCAGTGAGATATGCTGGATTCTAAACGGAGAAGCTTCTCTGACGCTTTTTCACAGAGATTTTGAAACTGAAATCTACCATGCTGTTTCCACCATAGCCAGCAATGGGCTTCCACATAGAACTTGCCAACCTGAATTCCTACAGGCTAGATGTGAGAGGCACATTCTGCTGCTTCCTCCCTTAGAGTTAAACTAGCTTCTGAAAGCTCAACCTCCAGGGAGTCTGTTTGGCAGAGATATAGAACACACTTTTCCAAGCCTGTTGGAAGGCATTTGCAGTTTCATTTCGCGTCTAATTTCCCAAACCAAACTGCTTGCAGCTCTAACTCCCTTCTAACTACCACTTCTTCGGTTCAGTGAGATATCCTGGATTCTAAACGGAGAAGCTTCTCTGACGCTTTTTCACAGAGATTTTGAAACTGAAATTTCCAAACCCGTTTCCAACGAAGGCGACAATGGGCTTCCCCATAGAACTTGCCAACCTGAATTCCTACAGGCTAGATGTGAGAGGCACATTCTGCTGCTTCCTCCCTTAGAGTTAAACTAGCTTCTGAAAGCTCAACCTCCGGGGAGTTTGTTTGGCAGAGATATAGAACACACTTTTCCAAGCCTGTTGGAAGGCATTTGCAGTTTCATTTCACGTCTAATTTCCCAAACCAAACTGCTTGCAGCTCTAACACCCTTCTAACTACCACTTCTTCGGTTCAGTGATATATGCTGGATTCTAAACGGAGAAGCTTCTCTGACGCTTTTTCACAGAGATTTTGAAACTGAAATCTCCCATGCTGTTTCCACAATAGGCAGCAATGGGCTTCCCCATAGAACTTGCCAACCTGAATTCCTACAGGCTAGATGTGAGAGGCACATTCTGCTGCTTCCTCCCTTAGAGTTAAACTAGCTTCTGAAAGGTCAACCTCCGGGGAGTCTGTTTGGCAGAGATATAGAACACACTTTTCCAATCCTGTTGGAAGGCATTTGCAGTTTCATTTCGCGTCTAATTTCCCAAACCAAACTGCTTGCAGCTCTAACTGCCTTCTAACTACCACTTCTTCGGTTCAGTGAGATATGCTGGATTCTAAACGGAGAAGCTTCTCTGACGCTTTTTCACAGAGATTTTGAAACTGAAATCTCCCATGCCGTTTCCACCATAGGCAGCAATGGGCTTCCCCATAGAACTTGCCAACCTGAATTCCTACAGGCTAGATGTGAGAGGCACATTCTGCTGCTTCCTCCCTTAGAGTTAAACTTGCTTCTGAAAGCTCAACCTCCGGGGAGTTTGTTTGGCAGAGATATAGAACACACTTTTCCAAGCCTGTTGGAAGGCATTTGCAGTTTCATTTCGCGTATAATTTCCCAAACCAAACTGCTTGCAGCTCTAACTCCCTTCTAACTAACACTTCTTCGGTTCAGTGAGATATGCTGGATTCCAAACGGAGAAGCTTCTCTGACGCTTTTTCACAGAGATTTTGAAACTGAAATCTCCCATGCCGTTTCCACCATAGGCAGCAATGGGCTTCCCCATATAACTTGCCAACCTGAATTCCTACAGGCTAGATGTGAGAGGCACATTCTGCTGCTTCCTCCCTAAGAGTTAAGCTTGCTTCTGAAAGCTCAACCTCCGGGGAGTTTGTTTGGCAGAGATATAGAACACACTTTTCCAAGCCTGTTGGAAGGCCTTTGCAGTGTCATTTCCATCTAATTTCCCAAACCAAACTGCTTGCAGCTCTAACTGCCTTCTAACTACCACTTCTTCGGTTCAGTGAGATATGCTGGATTCTAAACGGAGAAGCTTCTCTGACGCTTTTTCACAGAGATTTTGAAACTGAAATTTCCAAACCCGTTTCCAACGAAGGCGCCAATGGGCTTCCCCATAGAACTTGCCAACCTGAATTCCTACAGGCTAGATGTGAGAGGCACATTCTGCTGCTTCCTCCCTTAGAGTTAAACTAGCTTCTGAAAGCTCAACCTCCGGGGAGTTTGTTTGGCAGAGATATAGAACACACTTTTCCAAGCCTGTTGGAAGTCATTTGCAGTTTCATTTCGCGTCTAATTTCCCAAACCAAACTGCTTGCAGCTCTAACTGCCTTCTAACTACGACTTCTTCGGTTCAGTGAGATATGCTGGATTCTAAACGGAGAAGCTTCTCTGACGCTTTTTCACAGAGATTTTGAAACTGAAATCTCCCATGCCGTTTCCACCATAGGCAGCAATGGGCTTCCCCATAGAACTTGCCAACCTGAATTCCTACAGGCTAGATGTGAGAGGCACATTCTGCTGCTTCCTCCCTAAGAGTTAAGCTTTCTTCTGAAAGCTCAACCTCCGGGGAGTCTGTTTGGCAGAGATATAGAACACACTTTTCCAAGCCTGTTGGAAGGCCTTTGCAGTGTCATTTCGCATCTAATTTCCCAAACCAAACTGATTGCAGCTCTAACTCCCTTCTAACTACCACTTCTTCGGTTCAGTGAGATTTGCTGGATTCTAAACGGAGAAGCTTCTCTGACGCTTTTTCACAGAGATTTTGAAACTGAAATTTCCAAACCCGTTTCCAACGAAGGCGCCAATGGGCTTCCCCATAGAACTTGCCAACCTGAATTCCTACAGGCTAGATGTGAGAGGCACATTCTGCTACTTCCTCCCTTAGAGTTAAACTAGCTTCTGAAAGCTCAACCTCCGGGGAGTTTGTTTGGCAGAGATATAGAACACACTTTTCCAAGCCTGTTGGAAGGCATTTGCAGTTTCATTTCGCGTCTAATTTCCCAAACCAAACTGCTTGCAGCTCTAACTCCCTTAAAACTACCACTTCTTCGATTCAGTGAGATATGCTGGATTCTAAACGGAGAAGCTTCTCTGACGCTTTTTCACAGAGATTTTGAAACTGAAATCTCCCATGCCGTTTCCACCATAGGCAGCAATGGGCTTCCCCATAGAACTTGCCAACCTGAATTCCTACAGGCTAGATGTGAGAGGCACATTCTGCTGCTTCCTCCCTAACAGTTAAGCTTGCTTCTGAAAGCTCAACCTCCGGGGACTCTGTTTGGCACAGATATAGAACACACTTTTCCAATCCTGTTGGAAGGCATTTGCAGTGTCATTTCGCATCTAATTTCCCAAACCAAACTGCTTGCAGCTCTAACTCCCTTCTAACTACCACTTCTTCGGTTCAGTGAGATATGCTGGATTCTAAACGGAGAAGCTTCTCTGACGCTTTTTCACAGAGATTTTGAAACTGAAATCTCCCATGCCGTTTCCACCATAGGCAGCAATGGGCTTCCCCATAGAACTTGCCAACCTGAATTCCTACAGGCTAGATGTGAGAGGCACATTCTGCTGCTTCCTCCCTAAGAGTTAAGCTTGCTTCTGAAAGCTCAACCTCCGGGGAGTCTGTTTGGCAGAGATATAGAACACACTTTTCCAACCCTGTTGGAAGGCCTTTGCAGTGTCATTTCGCATCTAATTTCCCAAACCAAACTGCTTGCAGCTCTAACTCCCTTCTAACTACCACTTCTTCGGTTCAGTGAGATATGCTGGATTCTAAACGGAGAAGCTTCTCTGACGCTTTTTCACAGAGATTTTGAAACTGAAATTTCCAAACCCGTTTCCAACGAAGGCGCCAATGGGCTTCCCCATAGAACTTGCCAACCTGAATTCCTACAGGCTAGATGTGAGAGGCACATTCTGCTGCTTCCTCCCTTAGAGTTAAACTAGCTTCTGAAAGCTCAACCTCCGGGGAGTTTGTTTGGCAGAGATATAGAACACACTTTTCCAAGCCTGTTGGAAGGCATTTGCAGTTTCATTTCGCGTCTAATTTCCCAAACCAAACTGCTTGCAGCTCTAACTCCCTTCTAACTACCACTTCTTCGGTTCAGTGAGATATGCTGGATTCTAAACGGAGAAGCTTCTCTGACGCTTTTTCACAGAGATTTTGAAACTGAAATTTCCAAACCCGTTTCCAACGAAGGCGCCAATGGGCTTCCCCATAGAACTTGCCAACCTGAATTCCTACAGGCTAGATGTGAGAGGCACATTCTGCTGCTTCCTCCCTTAGAGTTAAACTAGCTTCTGAAAGCTCAACCTCCGGGGAGTTTGTTTGGCAGAGATACAGAACACACTTTTCCAAGCCTGTTGGAAGGCATTTGCAGTTTCATTTCGCGTCTAATTTCCCAAACCAAACTGCTTGCAGCTCTAACTGCCTTCTAACTACCACTTCTTCGGTTCAGTGAGATATGCTGGATTCTAAACGGAGAAGCTTCTCTGACGCTTTTTCACAGAGATTTTGAAACTGAAATCTCCCATGCCGTTTCCACCATAGGCAGCAATGGGCTTCCCCATAGAACTTGCCAACCTGAATTCCTACAGGCTAGATGTGAGAGGCACATTCTCCTGCTTCCTCCCTTAGAGTTAAACTTGCTTCTGAAAGCTCAACGTCCGGGGAGTTTGTTTGGCAGAGATATAGAACACACTTTTCCAAGCCTGTTGGAAGGCATTTGCAGTTTCATTTCGCGTCTAATTTCCCAAACCAAACTGCTTGCAGCTCTAACTCCCTTCTAACTACCACTTCTTCGGTTCAGTGAGATATGCTGGATTCTAAACGGAGAAGCTTCTCTGACGCTTTTTCACAGAGATTTTGAAACTGAAATCTCCCATGCCGTTTCCACCATAGGCAGCAATGGGCTTCCCCATAGAACTTGCCAACCTGAATTCCTACAGGCTAGATGTGAGAGGCACATTCTGCTGCTTCCTACCTAAGAGTTAAGCTTTCTTCTGAAAGCTCAACCTCCGGGGAGTCTGTTTGGCAGAGATATAGAACACACTTTTCCAAGCCTGTTGGAAGGCCTTTGCAGTGTCATTTCGCATCTAATTTCCCAAACCAAACTGATTGCAGCTCTAACTCCCTTCTAACTACCAGTTCTTCGGTTCAGTGAGATTTGCTGGATTCTAAACGGAGAAGCTTCTCTGACGCTTTTTCACAGAGATTTTGAAACTGAAATCTCCCATGCCGTTTCCACCATAGGCAGCAATGGGCTTCCCCATAGAACTTGCCAACCTGAATTCCTACAGGCTAGATGTGAGAGGCACATTCTGCCTCTTCCTCCCTTAGAGTTAAACTTGCTTCTGAAAGTTCCACCTCCGGGGAGTCTGTTTGGCAGAGATATAGAACACACTTTTCCAAGCCTGTTGGAAGGCATTTGCAGTTTCATTTCGCGTCTAATTTCCCAAACCAAACTGCTTGCAGCTCTAACTCCCTTCTAACTACCACTTCTTCAGTTCAGTGAGATATGCTGGATTCTAAACGGAGAAGCTTCTCTGACGCTTTTTCACAGAGATTTTGAAACTGAAATCTCCCATGCCGTTTCCACCATAGGCAGCAATGGGCTTCCCCATAGAACTTGCCAACCTGAATTCCTACAGGCTAGATGTGAGAGGCACATTCTGCTGCTTCCTCCCTTAGAGTTAAACTTGCTTCTGAAAGCTCAACCTCCGGGGAGTTTGTTTGGCAGAGATATAGAACACACTTTTCCAAGCCTGTTGGAAGGCATTTGCAGTTTCATTTCGCGTCTAATTTCCCAAACCAAACTGCTTGCAGCTCTAACTCCCTTCTAACTACCACTTCTTCGGTTCAGTGAGATATGCTGGATTCTAAACGGAGAAGCTTCTCTGACGCTTTTTCACAGAGATTTTGAAACTGAAATCTCCCATGCCGTTTCCACCATAGGCAGCAATGGGCTTCCCCATAGAACTTGCCAACCTGAATTCCTACAGGCTAGATGTGAGAGGCACATTCTGCTGCTTCCTCCGTAACAGTTAAGCTTGCTTCTGATAGCTCAACCTCCGGGGAGTCTGTTTGGCAGAGATATAGAACACACTTTTCCAAGCCTGTTGGAAGGCCTTTGCAGTGTCATTTCGCATCTAATTTCCCAAACCAAACTGCTTGCAGCTCTAATTCCCTTCTAACTACCACTTCTTCGGTTCAGTGAGATATGCTGGATTCCAAACGGAGAAGCTTCTCTGACGCTTTTTCACAGAGATTTTGAAACTGAAATCTCCCATGCCGTTTCCACCATAGGCAGCAATGGGCTTCCCCATTGAACTTGCCAACCTGAATTCCTACAGGCTAGATGTGAGAGGCACATTCTGCTGCTTCCTCCCTAAGAGTTAAGCTTTCTTCTGAAAGCTCAACCTCCGGGGAGTCTGTTTGGCAGAGATATAGAACACACTTTTCCAAGCCTGTTGGAAGGCATTTGCAGTGTCATTTCGCATCTAATTTCCCAAACCAAACTGCTTGCAGCTCTAACTCCCTTCTAACTACCACTTCTTCGGTTCAGTGAGATATGCTGGATTCTAAACGGAGAAGCTTCTCTGACGCTTTTTCACAGAGATTTTGAAACTGAAATCTCCCATGCCGTTTCCACAATAGGCAGCAATGGGCTTCCCCATAGAACTTGCCAACCTGAATTCCTACAGGCTAGATGTGAGAGGCACATTCTGCTGCTTCCTCCCTTAGAGTTAAACTAGCTTCTGAAAGCTCAACCTCCGGGGAGTTTGTTTGGCAGAGATATAGAACACACTTTTCCAAGCCTGTTGGAAGGCATTTGCAGTTTCATTTCGCGTCTAATTTCCCAAACCAAACTGCTTGCAGCTCTAACTCCCTTCTAACTACCACTTCTTCGGTTCAGTGAGATATGCTGGATTCTAAACGGAGAAGCTTCTCTGACGCTTTTTCACAGAGATTTTGAAACTGAAATCTCCCATGCCGTTTCCACCATAGGCAGCAATGGGCTTCCCCATAGAACTTGCCAACCTGAATTCCTACAGGCTAGATGTGAGAGGCACATTCTGCTGCTTCCTCCCTTAGAGTTAAACTTGCTTCTGAAAGCTCAACCTCCGGGGAGTTTGTTTGGCAGAGATATAGAACACACTTTTCCAAGCCTGTTGGAAGGCATTTGCAGTTTCATTTCGCGTCTAATTTCCCAAAGCAAACTGCTTGCAGCTCTAACTCCCTTCTGACTACCACTTCTTCGGTTCAGTGTGATATGCTGGATTCTAAACGGAGAAGCTTCTCTGACGCTTTTTCACAGAGATTTTGAAACTGAAATTTCCAAACCCGTTTCCAACGAAGGCGCCAATGGGCTTCCCCATAGAACTTGCCAACCTGAATTCCTACAGGCTAGATGTGAGAGGCACATTCTGCTGCTTCCTCCCTTAGAGTTAAACTAGCTTCTGAAGGCTCAACCTCCGGGGAGTTTGTTTGGCAGAGATATAGAACACACTTTTCCAAGCCTGTTGGAAGGCATTTGCAGTTTCATTTCGCGTCTAATTTCCCAAACCAAACTGCTTGCAGCTCTAACTGCCTTCTAACTACCACTTCTTCGGTTCAGTGAGATATGCTGGATTCTAAACGGAGAAGCTTCTCTGACGCTTTTTCACAGAGATTTTGAAACTGAAATCTACCATGCTGTTTCCACCATAGCCAGCAATGGGCTTCCACATAGAACTTGCCAACCTGAATTCCTACAGGCTAGATGTGAGAGGCACATTCTGCTGCTTCCTCCCTTAGAGTTAAACTAGCTTCTGAAAGCTCAACCTCCAGGGAGTCTGTTTGGCAGAGATATAGAACACACTTTTCCAAGCCTGTTGGAAGGCATTTGCAGTTTCATTTCGCGTCTAATTTCCCAAACCAAACTGCTTGCAGCTCTAACTCCCTTCTAACTACCACTTCTTCGGTTCAGTGAGATATCCTGGATTCTAAACGGAGAAGCTTCTCTGACGCTTTTTCACAGAGATTTTGAAACTGAAATTTCCAAACCCGTTTCCAACGAAGGCGACAATGGGCTTCCCCATAGAACTTGCCAACCTGAATTCCTACAGGCTAGATGTGAGAGGCACATTCTGCTGCTTCCTCCCTTAGAGTTAAACTAGCTTCTGAAAGCTCAACCTCCGGGGAGTTTGTTTGGCAGAGATATAGAACACACTTTTCCAAGCCTGTTGGAAGGCATTTGCAGTTTCATTTCACGTCTAATTTCCCAAACCAAACTGCTTGCAGCTCTAACACCCTTCTAACTACCACTTCTTCGGTTCAGTGATATATGCTGGATTCTAAACGGAGAAGCTTCTCTGACGCTTTTTCACAGAGATTTTGAAACTGAAATCTCCCATGCTGTTTCCACAATAGGCAGCAATGGGCTTCCCCATAGAACTTGCCAACCTGAATTCCTACAGGCTAGATGTGAGAGGCACATTCTGCTGCTTCCTCCCTTAGAGTTAAACTAGCTTCTGAAAGGTCAACCTCCGGGGAGTCTGTTTGGCAGAGATATAGAACACACTTTTCCAATCCTGTTGGAAGGCATTTGCAGTTTCATTTCGCGTCTAATTTCCCAAACCAAACTGCTTGCAGCTCTAACTGCCTTCTAACTACCACTTCTTCGGTTCAGTGAGATATGCTGGATTCTAAACGGAGAAGCTTCTCTGACGCTTTTTCACAGAGATTTTGAAACTGAAATCTCCCATGCCGTTTCCACCATAGGCAGCAATGGGCTTCCCCATAGAACTTGCCAACCTGAATTCCTACAGGCTAGATGTGAGAGGCACATTCTGCTGCTTCCTCCCTTAGAGTTAAACTTGCTTCTGAAAGCTCAACCTCCGGGGAGTTTGTTTGGCAGAGATATAGAACACACTTTTCCAAGCCTGTTGGAAGGCATTTGCAGTTTCATTTCGCGTATAATTTCCCAAACCAAACTGCTTGCAGCTCTAACTCCCTTCTAACTAACACTTCTTCGGTTCAGTGAGATATGCTGGATTCCAAACGGAGAAGCTTCTCTGACGCTTTTTCACAGAGATTTTGAAACTGAAATCTCCCATGCCGTTTCCACCATAGGCAGCAATGGGCTTCCCCATATAACTTGCCAACCTGAATTCCTACAGGCTAGATGTGAGAGGCACATTCTGCTGCTTCCTCCCTAAGAGTTAAGCTTGCTTCTGAAAGCTCAACCTCCGGGGAGTTTGTTTGGCAGAGATATAGAACACACTTTTCCAAGCCTGTTGGAAGGCCTTTGCAGTGTCATTTCCATCTAATTTCCCAAACCAAACTGCTTGCAGCTCTAACTGCCTTCTAACTACCACTTCTTCGGTTCAGTGAGATATGCTGGATTCTAAACGGAGAAGCTTCTCTGACGCTTTTTCACAGAGATTTTGAAACTGAAATTTCCAAACCCGTTTCCAACGAAGGCGCCAATGGGCTTCCCCATAGAACTTGCCAACCTGAATTCCTACAGGCTAGATGTGAGAGGCACATTCTGCTGCTTCCTCCCTTAGAGTTAAACTAGCTTCTGAAAGCTCAACCTCCGGGGAGTTTGTTTGGCAGAGATATAGAACACACTTTTCCAAGCCTGTTGGAAGGCATTTGCAGTTTCATTTCGCGTCTAATTTCCCAAACCAAACTGCTTGCAGCTCTAACTCCCTTCTAACTACCACTTCTTCGGTTCAGTGAGATATGCTGGATTCTAAACGGAGAAGCTTCTCTGACGCTTTTTCACAGAGATTTTGAAACTGAAATCTCCCATGCCGTTTCCACCATAGGCAGCAATGGGCTTCCCCATAGAACTTGCCAACCTGAATTCCTACAGGCTAGATGTGAGAGGCACATTCTGCTGCTTCCTCCCTTAGAGTTAAACTAGCTTCTGAAAGCTCAACCTCCGGGGAGTTTGTTTGGCAGAGATATAGAACACACTTTTCCAAGCCTGTTGGAAGGCATTTGCAGTTTCATTTCACGTCTAATTTCCCAAACCAAACTGCTTGCAGCTCTAACACCCTTCTAACTACCACTTCTTCGGTTCAGTGATATATGCTGGATTCTAAACGGAGAAGCTTCTCTGACGCTTTTTCACAGAGATTTTGAAACTGAAATCTCCCATGCTGTTTCCACAATAGGCAGCAATGGGCTTCACCATAGAACTTGCCAACCTGAATTCCTACAGGCTAGATGTGAGAGGCACATTCTGCTGCTTCCTCCCTTAGAGTTAAACTAGCTTCTGAAAGGTCAACCTCCGGGGAGTCTGTTTGGCAGAGATATAGAACACACTTTTCCAATCCTGTTGGAAGGCATTTGCAGTTTCATTTCGCGTCTAATTTCCCAAACCAAACTGCTTGCAGCTCTAACTGCCTTCTAACTACCACTTCTTCGGTTCAGTGAGATATGCTGGATTCTAAACGGAGAAGCTTCTCTGACGCTTTTTCACAGAGATTTTGAAACTGAAATCTCCCATGCCGTTTCCACCATAGGCAGCAATGGGCTTCCCCATAGAACTTGCCAACCTGAATTCCTACAGGCTAGATGTGAGAGGCACATTCTGCTGCTTCCTACCTAAGAGTTAAGCTTTCTTCTGAAAGCTCAACCTCCGGGGAGTCTGTTTGGCAGAGATATAGAACACACTTTTCCAAGCCTGTTGGAAGGCCTTTGCAGTGTCATTTCGCATCTAATTTCCCAAACCAAACTGATTGCAGCTCTAACTCCCTTCTAACTACCAGTTCTTCGGTTCAGTGAGATTTGCTGGATTCTAAACGGAGAAGCTTCTCTGACGCTTTTTCACAGAGATTTTGAAACTGAAATCTCCCATGCCGTTTCCACCATAGGCAGCAATGGGCTTCCCCATAGAACTTGCCAACCTGAATTCCTACAGGCTAGATGTGAGAGGCACATTCTGCCTCTTCCTCCCTTAGAGTTAAACTTGCTTCTGAAAGTTCAACCTCCGGGGAGTCTGTTTGGCAGAGATATAGAACACACTTTTCCAAGCCTGTTGGAAGGCATTTGCAGTTTCATTTCGCGTCTAATTTCCCAAACCAAACTGCTTGCAGCTCTAACTCCCTTCTAACTACCACTTCTTCAGTTCAGTGAGATATGCTGGATTCTAAACGGAGAAGCTTCTCTGACGCTTTTTCACAGAGATTTTGAAACTGAAATCTCCCATGCCGTTTCCACCATAGGCAGCAATGGGCTTCCCCATAGAACTTGCCAACCTGAATTCCTACAGGCTAGATGTGAGAGGCACATTCTGCTGCTTCCTCCCTTAGAGTTAAACTTGCTTCTGAAAGCTCAACCTCCGGGGAGTTTGTTTGGCAGAGATATAGAACACACTTTTCCAAGCCTGTTGGAAGGCATTTGCAGTTTCATTTCGCGTCTAATTTCCCAAACCAAACTGCTTGCAGCTCTAACTCCCTTCTAACTACCACTTCTTCGGTTCAGTGAGATATGCTGGATTCTAAACGGAGAAGCTTCTCTGACGCTTTTTCACAGAGATTTTGAAACTGAAATCTCCCATGCCGTTTCCACCATAGGCAGCAATGGGCTTCCCCATAGAACTTGCCAACCTGAATTCCTACAGGCTAGATGTGAGAGGCACATTCTGCTGCTTCCTCCGTAACAGTTAAGCTTGCTTCTGATAGCTCAACCTCCGGGGAGTCTGTTTGGCAGAGATATAGAACACACTTTTCCAAGCCTGTTGGAAGGCCTTTGCAGTGTCATTTCGCATCTAATTTCCCAAACCAAACTGCTTGCAGCTCTAATTCCCTTCTAACTACCACTTCTTCGGTTCAGTGAGATATGCTGGATTCCAAACGGAGAAGCTTCTCTGACGCTTTTTCACAGAGATTTTGAAACTGAAATCTCCCATGCCGTTTCCACCATAGGCAGCAATGGGCTTCCCCATTGAACTTGCCAACCTGAATTCCTACAGGCTAGATGTGAGAGGCACATTCTGCTGCTTCCTCCCTAAGAGTTAAGCTTTCTTCTGAAAGCTCAACCTCCGGGGAGTCTGTTTGGCAGAGATATAGAACACACTTTTCCAAGCCTGTTGGAAGGCATTTGCAGTGTCATTTCGCATCTAATTTCCCAAACCAAACTGCTTGCAGCTCTAACTCCCTTCTAACTACCACTTCTTCGGTTCAGTGAGATATGCTGGATTCTAAACGGAGAAGCTTCTCTGACGCTTTTTCACAGAGATTTTGAAACTGAAATCTCCCATGCCGTTTCCACCATAGGCAGCAATGGGCTTCCCCATAGAACTTGCCAACCTGAATTCCTACAGGCTAGATGTGAGAGGCACATTCTGCTGCTTCCTCCCTTAGAGTTAAACTAGCTTCTGAAAGCTCAACCTCCGGGGAGTTTGTTTGGCAGAGATATAGAACACACTTTTCCAAGCCTGTTGGAAGGCATTTGCAGTTTCATTTCGCGTCTAATTTCCCAAACCAAACTGCTTGCAGCTCTAACTCCCTTCTAACTACCACTTCTTCGGTTCAGTGAGATATGCTGGATTCTAAACGGAGAAGCTTCTCTGACGCTTTTTCACAGAGATTTTGAAACTGAAATCTCCCATGCCGTTTCCACCATAGGCAGCAATGGGCTTCCCCATAGAACTTGCCAACCTGAATTCCTACAGGCTAGATGTGAGAGGCACATTCTGCTGCTTCCTCCCTTAGAGTTAAACTTGCTTCTGAAAGCTCAACCTCCGGGGAGTTTGTTTGGCAGAGATATAGAACACACTTTTCCAAGCCTGTTGGAAGGCATTTGCAGTTTCATTTCGCGTCTAATTTCCCAAAGCAAACTGCTTGCAGCTCTAACTCCCTTCTGACTACCACTTCTTCGGTTCAGTGTGATATGCTGGATTCTAAACGGAGAAGCTTCTCTGACGCTTTTTCACAGAGATTTTGAAACTGAAATTTCCAAACCCGTTTCCAACGAAGGCGCCAATGGGCTTCCCCATAGAACTTGCCAACCTGAATTCCTACAGGCTAGATGTGAGAGGCACATTCTGCTGCTTCCTCCCTTAGAGTTAAACTAGCTTCTGAAAGCTCAACCTCCGGGGAGTTTGTTTGGCAGAGATATAGAACACACTTTTCCAAGCCTGTTGGAAGGCATTTGCAGTTTCATTTCGCGTCTAATTTCCCAAACCAAACTGCTTGCAGCTCTAACTGCCTTCTAACTACCACTTCTTCGGTTCAGTGAGATATGCTGGATTCTAAACGGAGAAGCTTCTCTGACGCTTTTTCACAGAGATTTTGAAACTGAAATCTACCATGCTGTTTCCACCATAGCCAGCAATGGGCTTCCACATAGAACTTGCCAACCTGAATTCCTACAGGCTAGATGTGAGAGGCACATTCTGCTGCTTCCTCCCTTAGAGTTAAACTAGCTTCTGAAAGCTCAACCTCCAGGGAGTCTGTTTGGCAGAGATATAGAACACACTTTTCCAAGCCTGTTGGAAGGCATTTGCAGTTTCATTTCGCGTCTAATTTCCCAAACCAAACTGCTTGCAGCTCTAACTCCCTTCTAACTACCACTTCTTCGGTTCAGTGAGATATCCTGGATTCTAAACGGAGAAGCTTCTCTGACGCTTTTTCACAGAGATTTTGAAACTGAAATTTCCAAACCCGTTTCCAACGAAGGCGACAATAGGCTTCCCCATAGAACTTGCCAACCTGAATTCCTACAGGCTAGATGTGAGAGGCACATTCTGCTGCTTCCTCCCTTAGAGTTAAACTAGCTTCTGAAAGCTCAACCTCCGGGGAGTTTGTTTGGCAGAGATATAGAACACACTTTTCCAAGCCTGTTGGAAGGCATTTGCAGTTTCATTTCACGTCTAATTTCCCAAACCAAACTGCTTGCAGCTCTAACACCCTTCTAACTACCACTTCTTCGGTTCAGTGATATATGCTGGATTCTAAACGGAGAAGCTTCTCTGACGCTTTTTCACAGAGATTTTGAAACTGAAATCTCCCATGCTGTTTCCACAATAGGCAGCAATGGGCTTCCCCATAGAACTTGCCAACCTGAATTCCTACAGGCTAGATGTGAGAGGCACATTCTGCTGCTTCCTCCCTTAGAGTTAAACTAGCTTCTGAAAGGTCAACCTCCGGGGAGTCTGTTTGGCAGAGATATAGAACACACTTTTCCAATCCTGTTGGAAGGCATTTGCAGTTTCATTTCGCGTCTAATTTCCCAAACCAAACTGCTTGCAGCTCTAACTGCCTTCTAACTACCACTTCTTCGGTTCAGTGAGATATGCTGGATTCTAAACGGAGAAGCTTCTCTGACGCTTTTTCACAGAGATTTTGAAACTGAAATCTCCCATGCCGTTTCCACCATAGGCAGCAATGGGCTTCCCCATAGAACTTGCCAACCTGAATTCCTACAGGCTAGATGTGAGAGGCACATTCTGCTGCTTCCTCCCTTAGAGTTAAACTTGCTTCTGAAAGCTCAACCTCCGGGGAGTTTGTTTGGCAGAGATATAGAACACACTTTTCCAAGCCTGTTGGAAGGCATTTGCAGTTTCATTTCGCGTATAATTTCCCAAACCAAACTGCTTGCAGCTCTAACTCCCTTCTAACTAACACTTCTTCGGTTCAGTGAGATATGCTGGATTCCAAACGGAGAAGCTTCTCTGACGCTTTTTCACAGAGATTTTGAAACTGAAATCTCCCATGCCGTTTCCACCATAGGCAGCAATGGGCTTCCCCATATAACTTGCCAACCTGAATTCCTACAGGCTAGATGTGAGAGGCACATTCTGCTGCTTCCTCCCTAAGAGTTAAGCTTTCTTCTGAAAGCTCAACCTCCGGGGAGTTTGTTTGGCAGAGATATAGAACACACTTTTCCAAGCCTGTTGGAAGGCCTTTGCAGTGTCATTTCCATCTAATTTCCCAAACCAAACTGCTTGCAGCTCTAACTGCCTTCTAACTACCACTTCTTCGGTTCAGTGAGATATGCTGGATTCTAAACGGAGAAGCTTCTCTGACGCTTTTTCACAGAGATTTTGAAACTGAAATTTCCAAACCCGTTTCCAACAAAGGCGCCAATGGGCTTCCCCATAGAACTTGCCAACCTGAATTCCTACCGGCTAGATGTGAGAGGCACATTCTGCTGCTTCCTCCCTTAGAGTTAAACTAGCTTCTGAAAGCTCAACCTCCGGGGAGTTTGTTTGGCAGAGATATAGAACACACTTTTCCAAGCCTGTTGGAAGGCATTTGCAGTTTCATTTCGCGTCTAATTTCCCAAACCAAACTGCTTGCAGCTCTAACTCCCTTCTAACTACCACTTCTTCGGTTCAGTGAGATATGCTGGATTCTAAACGGAGAAGCTTCTCTGACGCTTTTTCACAGAGATTTTGAAACTGAAATCTCCCATGCCGTTTCCACCATAGGCAGCAATGGGCTTCCCCATAGAACTTGCCAACCTGAATTCCTACAGGCTAGATGTGAGAGGCACATTCTGCTGCTTCCTCCCTTAGAGTTAAACTAGCTTCTGAAAGCTCAACCTCCGGGGAGTTTGTTTGGCAGAGATATAGAACACACTTTTCCAAGCCTGTTGGAAGGCATTTGCAGTTTCATTTCACGTCTAATTTCCCAAACCAAACTGCTTGCAGCTCTAACACCCTTCTAACTACCACTTCTTCGGTTCAGTGATATATGCTGGATTCTAAACGGAGAAGCTTCTCTGACGCTTTTTCACAGAGATTTTGAAACTGAAATCTCCCATGCTGTTTCCACAATAGGCAGCAATGGGCTTCACCATAGAACTTGCCAACCTGAATTCCTACAGGCTAGATGTGAGAGGCACATTCTGCTGCTTCCTCCCTTAGAGTTAAACTAGCTTCTGAAAGGTCAACCTCCGGGGAGTCTGTTTGGCAGAGATATAGAACACACTTTTCCAAGCCTGTTGGAAGGCCTTTGCAGTGTCATTTCGCATCTAATTTCCCAAACCAAACTGCTTGCAGCTCTAATTCCCTTCTAACTACCACTTCTTCGGTTCAGTGAGATATGCTGGATTCCAAACGGAGAAGCTTCTCTGACGCTTTTTCACAGAGATTTTGAAACTGAAATCTCCCATGCCGTTTCCACCATAGGCAGCAATGGGCTTCCCCATTGAACTTGCCAACCTGAATTCCTACAGGCTAGATGTGAGAGGCACATTCTGCTGCTTCCTCCCTAAGAGTTAAGCTTTCTTCTGAAAGCTCAACCTCCGGGGAGTCTGTTTGGCAGAGATATAGAACACACTTTTCCAAGCCTGTTGGAAGGCATTTGCAGTGTCATTTCGCATCTAATTTCCCAAACCAAACTGCTTGCAGCTCTAACTCCCTTCTAACTACCACTTCTTCGGTTCAGTGAGATATGCTGGATTCTAAACGGAGAAGCTTCTCTGACGCTTTTTCACAGAGATTTTGAAACTGAAATCTCCCATGCCGTTTCCACCATAGGCAGCAATGGGCTTCCCCATAGAACTTGCCAACCTGAATTCCTACAGGCTAGATGTGAGAGGCACATTCTGCTGCTTCCTCCCTTAGAGTTAAACTAGCTTCTGAAAGCTCAACCTCCGGGGAGTTTGTTTGGCAGAGATATAGAACACACTTTTCCAAGCCTGTTGGAAGGCATTTGCAGTTTCATTTCGCGTCTAATTTCCCAAACCAAACTGCTTGCAGCTCTAACTCCCTTCTAACTACCACTTCTTCGGTTCAGTGAGATATGCTGGATTCTAAACGGAGAAGCTTCTCTGACGCTTTTTCACAGAGATTTTGAAACTGAAATCTCCCATGCCGTTTCCACCATAGGCAGCAATGGGCTTCCCCATAGAACTTGCCAACCTGAATTCCTACAGGCTAGATGTGAGAGGCACATTCTGCTGCTTCCTCCCTTAGAGTTAAACTTGCTTCTGAAAGCTCAACCTCCGGGGAGTTTGTTTGGCAGAGATATAGAACACACTTTTCCAAGCCTGTTGGAAGGCATTTGCAGTTTCATTTCGCGTCTAATTTCCCAAAGCAAACTGCTTGCAGCTCTAACTCCCTTCTGACTACCACTTCTTCGGTTCAGTGTGATATGCTGGATTCTAAACGGAGAAGCTTCTCTGACGCTTTTTCACAGAGATTTTGAAACTGAAATTTCCAAACCCGTTTCCAACGAAGGCGCCAATGGGCTTCCCCATAGAACTTGCCAACCTGAATTCCTACAGGCTAGATGTGAGAGGCACATTCTGCTGCTTCCTCCCTTAGAGTTAAACTAGCTTCTGAAAGCTCAACCTCCGGGGAGTTTGTTTGGCAGAGATATAGAACACACTTTTCCAAGCCTGTTGGAAGGCATTTGCAGTTTCATTTCGCGTCTAATTTCCCAAACCAAACTGCTTGCAGCTCTAACTGCCTTCTAACTACCACTTCTTCGGTTCAGTGAGATATGCTGGATTCTAAACGGAGAAGCTTCTCTGACGCTTTTTCACAGAGATTTTGAAACTGAAATCTACCATGCTGTTTCCACCATAGCCAGCAATGGGCTTCCACATAGAACTTGCCAACCTGAATTCCTACAGGCTAGATGTGAGAGGCACATTCTGCTGCTTCCTCCCTTAGAGTTAAACTAGCTTCTGAAAGCTCAACCTCCAGGGAGTCTGTTTGGCAGAGATATAGAACACACTTTTCCAAGCCTGTTGGAAGGCATTTGCAGTTTCATTTCGCGTCTAATTTCCCAAACCAAACTGCTTGCAGCTCTAACTCCCTTCTAACTACCACTTCTTCGGTTCAGTGAGATATCCTGGATTCTAAACGGAGAAGCTTCTCTGACGCTTTTTCACAGAGATTTTGAAACTGAAATTTCCAAACCCGTTTCCAACGAAGGCGACAATGGGCTTCCCCATAGAACTTGCCAACCTGAATTCCTACAGGCTAGATGTGAGAGGCACATTCTGCTGCTTCCTCCCTTAGAGTTAAACTAGCTTCTGAAAGCTCAACCTCCGGGGAGTTTGTTTGGCAGAGATATAGAACACACTTTTCCAAGCCTGTTGGAAGGCATTTGCAGTTTCATTTCACGTCTAATTTCCCAAACCAAACTGCTTGCAGCTCTAACACCCTTCTAACTACCACTTCTTCGGTTCAGTGATATATGCTGGATTCTAAACGGA
This sequence comes from Cynocephalus volans, assembly GCF_027409185.1. NCBI lineage: Eukaryota > Metazoa > Chordata > Mammalia > Dermoptera > Cynocephalidae > Cynocephalus > Cynocephalus volans. Next base: position 664,520 of record NW_026902471.1, on the reverse strand, counting down.
GAAGCTTCTCTGACGCTTTTTCACAGAGATTTTGAAACTGAAATCTCCCATGCTGTTTCCACAATAGGCAGCAATGGGCTTCCCCATAGAACTTGCCAACCTGAATTCCTACAGGCTAGATGTGAGAGGCACATTCTGCTGCTTCCTCCCTTAGAGTTAAACTAGCTTCTGAAAGGTCAACCTCCGGGGAGTCTGTTTGGCAGAGATATAGAACACACTTTTCCAATCCTGTTGGAAGGCATTTGCAGTTTCATTTCGCGTCTAATTTCCCAAACCAAACTGCTTGCAGCTCTAACTGCCTTCTAACTACCACTTCTTCGGTTCAGTGAGATATGCTGGATTCTAAACGGAGAAGCTTCTCTGACGCTTTTTCACAGAGATTTTGAAACTGAAATCTCCCATGCCGTTTCCACCATAGGCAGCAATGGGCTTCCCCATAGAACTTGCCAACCTGAATTCCTACAGGCTAGATGTGAGAGGCACATTCTGCTGCTTCCTCCCTTAGAGTTAAACTTGCTTCTGAAAGCTCAACCTCCGGGGAGTTTGTTTGGCAGAGATATAGAACACACTTTTCCAAGCCTGTTGGAAGGCATTTGCAGTTTCATTTCGCGTATAATTTCCCAAACCAAACTGCTTGCAGCTCTAACTCCCTTCTAACTAACACTTCTTCGGTTCAGTGAGATATGCTGGATTCCAAACGGAGAAGCTTCTCTGACGCTTTTTCACAGAGATTTTGAAACTGAAATCTCCCATGCCGTTTCCACCATAGGCAGCAATGGGCTTCCCCATATAACTTGCCAACCTGAATTCCTACAGGCTAGATGTGAGAGGCACATTCTGCTGCTTCCTCCCTAAGAGTTAAGCTTTCTTCTGAAAGCTCAACCTCCGGGGAGTTTGTTTGGCAGAGATATAGAACACACTTTTCCAAGCCTGTTGGAAGGCCTTTGCAGTGTCATTTCCATCTAATTTCCCAAACCAAACTGCTTGCAGCTCTAACTGCCTTCTAACTACCACTTCTTCGGTTCAGTGAGATATGCTGGATTCTAAACGGAGAAGCTTCTCTGACGCTTTTTCACAGAGATTTTGAAACTGAAATTTCCAAACCCGTTTCCAACGAAGGCGCCAATGGGCTTCCCCATAGAACTTGCCAACCTGAATTCCTACAGGCTAGATGTGAGAGGCACATTCTGCTGCTTCCTCCCTTAGAGTTAAACTAGCTTCTGAAAGCTCAACCTCCGGGGAGTTTGTTTGGCAGAGATATAGAACACACTTTTCCAAGCCTGTTGGAAGGCATTTGCAGTTTCATTTCGCGTCTAATTTCCCAAACCAAACTGCTTGCAGCTCTAACTCCCTTCTAACTACCACTTCTTCGGTTCAGTGAGATATGCTGGATTCTAAACGGAGAAGCTTCTCTGACGCTTTTTCACAGAGATTTTGAAACTGAAATCTCCCATGCCGTTTCCACCATAGGCAGCAATGGGCTTCCCCATAGAACTTGCCAACCTGAATTCCTACAGGCTAGATGTGAGAGGCACATTCTGCTGCTTCCTCCCTTAGAGTTAAACTAGCTTCTGAAAGCTCAACCTCCGGGGAGTTTGTTTGGCAGAGATATAGAACACACTTTTCCAAGCCTGTTGGAAGGCATTTGCAGTTTCATTTCACGTCTAATTTCCCAAACCAAACTGCTTGCAGCTCTAACACCCTTCTAACTACCACTTCTTCGGTTCAGTGATATATGCTGGATTCTAAACGGAGAAGCTTCTCTGACGCTTTTTCACAGAGATTTTGAAACTGAAATCTCCCATGCTGTTTCCACAATAGGCAGCAATGGGCTTCACCATAGAACTTGCCAACCTGAATTCCTACAGGCTAGATGTGAGAGGCACATTCTGCTGCTTCCTCCCTTAGAGTTAAACTAGCTTCTGAAAGGTCAACCTCCGGGGAGTCTGTTTGGCAGAGATATAGAACACACTTTTCCAATCCTGTTGGAAGGCATTTGCAGTTTCATTTCGCGTCTAATTTCCCAAACCAAACTGCTTGCAGCTCTAACTCCCTTCTAACTACCACTTCTTCGGTTCAGTGAGATATGCTGGATTCTAAACGGAGAAGCTTCTCTGACGCTTTTTCACAGAGATTTTGAAACTGAAATCTCCCATGCCGTTTCCACCATAGGCAGCAATGGGCTTCCCCATAGAACTTGCCAACCTGAATTCCTACAGGCTAGATGTGAGAGGCACATTCTGCTGCTTCCTCCCTTAGAGTTAAACTAGCTTCTGAAAGCTCAACCTCCGGGGAGTTTTTTTGGCAGAGATATAGAACACACTTTTCCAAGCCTGTTGGAAGGCCTTTGCAGTGTCATTTCGCATCTAATTTCCCAAACCAAACTGCTTGCAGCTCTAACTCCCTTCTAACTACCACTTCTTCGGTTCAGTGAGATATGCTGGATTCTAAACGGAGAAGCTTCTCTGACGCTTTTTCACAGAGATTTTGAAACTGAAATCTCCCATGCCGTTTCCACCGTAGGCAGCAATGGGCTTCCCCATAGAACTTGCCAACCTGAATTCCTAAAGGCTAGATGTGAGAGGCACATTCTGCTGCTTCCTCCCTTAGAGTTAAACTAGCTTCTGAAAGCTCAACCTCCAGGGAGTCTGTTTGGCAGAGATATAGAACACACTTTTCCAAGCCTGTTGGAAGGCATTTGCAGTTTCATTTCGCGTCTAATTTCCCAAACCAAACTGCTTGCAGCTCTAACTCCCTTCTAACTACCACTTCTTCGGTTCAGTGAGATATGCTGGATTCTAAACGGAGAAGCTTCTCTGACGCTTTTTCACAGAGATTTTGAAACTGAAATCTCCCATGCCGTTTCCACCATAGGCAGCAATGGGCTTCCCCATAGAACTTGCCAACCTGAATTCCTACAGGCTAGATGTGAGAGGCACATTCTGCTGCTTCCTCCCTAAGAGTTAAGCTTGCTTCTGAAAGCTCAACCTCCGGGGAGTCTGTTTGGCAGAGATATAGAACACACTTTTCCAAGCCTGTTGGAAGGCCTTTGCAGTGTCATTTCCATCTAATTTCCCAAACCAAACTGCTTGCAGCTCTAAGTGCCTTCTAACAACCAATTCTTCGGTTCAGTGAGATATGCTGGATTCTAAACGGAGAAGCTTCTCTGACGCTTTTTCACAGAGATTTTGAAACTGAAATTTCCAAACCCGTTTCCAACGAAGGCGCCAAAGGGCTTCCCCATAGAACTTGCCAACCTGAATTCCTACAGGCTAGATGTGAGAGGCACATTCTGCTGCTTCCTCCCTAAGAGTTAAGCTTGCTTCTGAAAGCTCAACCTCCGGGGAGTTTGTTTGGCAGAGATATAGAACACACTTTTCCAAGCCTGTTGGAAGGCATTTGCAGTTTCATTTCGCGTCTAATTTCCCAAACCAAACTGCTTGCAGCTCTAACTGCCTTCTAATTACCACTTCTTCGGTTCACTGAGATATGCTGGATTCTAAACGGAGAAGCTTCTCTGACGCTTTTTCACAGAGATTTTGAAACTGAAATCTCCCATGCCGTTTCCACCATAGGCAGCAATGGGCTTCCCCATAGAACTTGCCAACCTGAATTCCTACAGGCTAGATGTGAGAGGCACATTCTGCTGCTTCCTCCCTTAGAGTTAAACTTGCTTCTGAAAGCTCAACCTCCGGGGAGTTTGTTTGGCAGAGATATAGAACACACTTTTCCAAGCCTGTTGGAAGGCATTTGCAGTTTCATTTCGCGTATAATTTCCCAAACCAAACTGCTTGCAGCTCTAACTCCCTTCTAACTACCACTTCTTCGGTTCAGTGAGATATGCTGGATTCTAAACGGAGAAGCTTCTCTGACGCTTTTTCACAGAGATTTTGAAACTGAATTTTCCAAACCCGTTTCCAACGAAGGCGCCAATGGGCTACCCCATAGAACTTGCCAACCTGAATTCCTACAGGCTAGATGTGAGAGGCACATTCTGCTGCTTCCTCCCTTAGAGTTAAACTAGCTTCTGAAAGCTCAACCTCCGGGGAGTTTGTTTGGCAGAGACATAGAACACACTTTTCCAAGCCTGTAGGAAGGCATTTGCAGTTTCATTTCGCGTCTAATTTCCCAAACCAAACTGCTTGCAGCTCTAACTGCCTTCTAACTACCACTTCTTCGGTTCAGTGAGATATGCTGGATTCTAAACGGAGAAGCTTCTCTGACGCTTTTTCACAGAGATTTTGAAACTGAAATCTCCCATGCTGTTTCCACCATAGGCAGCAATGAGCTTCCCCATAGAACTTGCCAACCTGAATTCCTACAGGCTAGATGTGAGAGGCACATTCTGCTGCTTCCTCCCTTAGAGTTAAACTAGCTTCTGAAAGCTCAACCTCCGGGGAGTTTGTTTGGCAGAGATATAGAACACACTTTTCCAAGCCTGTTGGAAGGCATTTGCAGTTTCATTTCGCGTCTAATTTCCCAAACCAAACTGCTTGCAGCTCTAACTGCCTTCTAACTACCACTTCTTCGGTTCAGTGAGATATGCTGGATTCTAAACGGAGAAGCTTCTCTGACGCTTTTTCACAGAGATTTTGAAACTGAAATCTACCATGCTGTTTCCACCATAGCCAGCAATGGGCTTCCACATAGAACTTGCCAACCTGAATTCCTACAGGCTAGATGTGAGAGGCACATTCTGCTGCTTCCTCCCTTAGAGTTAAACTAGCTTCTGAAAGCTCAACCTCCAGGGAGTCTGTTTGGCAGAGATATAGAACACACTTTTCCAAGCCTGTTGGAAGGCATTTGCAGTTTCATTTCGCGTCTAATTTCCCAAACCAAACTGCTTGCAGCTCTAACTCCCTTCTAACTACCACTTCTTCGGTTCAGTGAGATATCCTGGATTCTAAACGGAGAAGCTTCTCTGACGCTTTTTCACAGAGATTTTGAAACTGAAATTTCCAAACCCGTTTCCAACGAAGGCGACAATGGGCTTCCCCATAGAACTTGCCAACCTGAATTCCTACAGGCTAGATGTGAGAGGCACATTCTGCTGCTTCCTCCCTTAGAGTTAAACTAGCTTCTGAAAGCTCAACCTCCGGGGAGTTTGTTTGGCAGAGATATAGAACACACTTTTCCAAGCCTGTTGGAAGGCATTTGCAGTTTCATTTCACGTCTAATTTCCCAAACCAAACTGCTTGCAGCTCTAACACCCTTCTAACTACCACTTCTTCGGTTCAGTGATATATGCTGGATTCTAAACGGAGAAGCTTCTCTGACGCTTTTTCACAGAGATTTTGAAACTGAAATCTCCCATGCTGTTTCCACAATAGGCAGCAATGGGCTTCCCCATAGAACTTGCCAACCTGAATTCCTACAGGCTAGATGTGAGAGGCACATTCTGCTGCTTCCTCCCTTAGAGTTAAACTAGCTTCTGAAAGGTCAACCTCCGGGGAGTCTGTTTGGCAGAGATATAGAACACACTTTTCCAATCCTGTTGGAAGGCATTTGCAGTTTCATTTCGCGTCTAATTTCCCAAACCAAACTGCTTGCAGCTCTAACTGCCTTCTAACTACCACTTCTTCGGTTCAGTGAGATATGCTGGATTCTAAACGGAGAAGCTTCTCTGACGCTTTTTCACAGAGATTTTGAAACTGAAATCTCCCATGCCGTTTCCACCATAGGCAGCAATGGGCTTCCCCATAGAACTTGCCAACCTGAATTCCTACAGGCTAGATGTGAGAGGCACATTCTGCTGCTTCCTCCCTTAGAGTTAAACTTGCTTCTGAAAGCTCAACCTCCGGGGAGTTTGTTTGGCAGAGATATAGAACACACTTTTCCAAGCCTGTTGGAAGGCATTTGCAGTTTCATTTCGCGTATAATTTCCCAAACCAAACTGCTTGCAGCTCTAACTCCCTTCTAACTAACACTTCTTCGGTTCAGTGAGATATGCTGGATTCCAAACGGAGAAGCTTCTCTGACGCTTTTTCACAGAGATTTTGAAACTGAAATCTCCCATGCCGTTTCCACCATAGGCAGCAATGGGCTTCCCCATATAACTTGCCAACCTGAATTCCTACAGGCTAGATGTGAGAGGCACATTCTGCTGCTTCCTCCCTAAGAGTTAAGCTTTCTTCTGAAAGCTCAACCTCCGGGGAGTTTGTTTGGCAGAGATATAGAACACACTTTTCCAAGCCTGTTGGAAGGCCTTTGCAGTGTCATTTCCATCTAATTTCCCAAACCAAACTGCTTGCAGCTCTAACTGCCTTCTAACTACCACTTCTTCGGTTCAGTGAGATATGCTGGATTCTAAACGGAGAAGCTTCTCTGACGCTTTTTCACAGAGATTTTGAAACTGAAATTTCCAAACCCGTTTCCAACGAAGGCGCCAATGGGCTTCCCCATAGAACTTGCCAACCTGAATTCCTACAGGCTAGATGTGAGAGGCACATTCTGCTGCTTCCTCCCTTAGAGTTAAACTAGCTTCTGAAAGCTCAACCTCCGGGGAGTTTGTTTGGCAGAGATATAGAACACACTTTTCCAAGCCTGTTGGAAGGCATTTGCAGTTTCATTTCGCGTCTAATTTCCCAAACCAAACTGCTTGCAGCTCTAACTCCCTTCTAACTACCACTTCTTCGGTTCAGTGAGATATGCTGGATTCTAAACGGAGAAGCTTCTCTGACGCTTTTTCACAGAGATTTTGAAACTGAAATCTCCCATGCCGTTTCCACCATAGGCAGCAATGGGCTTCCCCATAGAACTTGCCAACCTGAATTCCTACAGGCTAGATGTGAGAGGCACATTCTGCTGCTTCCTCCCTTAGAGTTAAACTAGCTTCTGAAAGCTCAACCTCCGGGGAGTTTGTTTGGCAGAGATATAGAACACACTTTTCCAAGCCTGTTGGAAGGCATTTGCAGTTTCATTTCACGTCTAATTTCCCAAACCAAACTGCTTGCAGCTCTAACACCCTTCTAACTACCACTTCTTCGGTTCAGTGATATATGCTGGATTCTAAACGGAGAAGCTTCTCTGACGCTTTTTCACAGAGATTTTGAAACTGAAATCTCCCATGCTGTTTCCACAATAGGCAGCAATGGGCTTCACCATAGAACTTGCCAACCTGAATTCCTACAGGCTAGATGTGAGAGGCACATTCTGCTGCTTCCTCCCTTAGAGTTAAACTAGCTTCTGAAAGGTCAACCTCCGGGGAGTCTGTTTGGCAGAGATATAGAACACACTTTTCCAATCCTGTTGGAAGGCATTTGCAGTTTCATTTCGCGTCTAATTTCCCAAACCAAACTGCTTGCAGCTCTAACTCCCTTCTAACTACCACTTCTTCGGTTCAGTGAGATATGCTGGATTCTAAACGGAGAAGCTTCTCTGACGCTTTTTCACAGAGATTTTGAAACTGAAATCTCCCATGCCGTTTCCACCATAGGCAGCAATGGGCTTCCCCATAGAACTTGCCAACCTGAATTCCTACAGGCTAGATGTGAGAGGCACATTCTGCTGCTTCCTCCCTTAGAGTTAAACTAGCTTCTGAAAGCTCAACCTCCGGGGAGTTTTTTTGGCAGAGATATAGAACACACTTTTCCAAGCCTGTTGGAAGGCCTTTGCAGTGTCATTTCGCATCTAATTTCCCAAACCAAACTGCTTGCAGCTCTAACTCCCTTCTAACTACCACTTCTTCGGTTCAGTGAGATATGCTGGATTCTAAACGGAGAAGCTTCTCTGACGCTTTTTCACAGAGATTTTGAAACTGAAATCTCCCATGCCGTTTCCACCGTAGGCAGCAATGGGCTTCCCCATAGAACTTGCCAACCTGAATTCCTAAAGGCTAGATGTGAGAGGCACATTCTGCTGCTTCCTCCCTTAGAGTTAAACTAGCTTCTGAAAGCTCAACCTCCAGGGAGTCTGTTTGGCAGAGATATAGAACACACTTTTCCAAGCCTGTTGGAAGGCATTTGCAGTTTCATTTCGCGTCTAATTTCCCAAACCAAACTGCTTGCAGCTCTAACTCCCTTCTAACTACCACTTCTTCGGTTCAGTGAGATATGCTGGATTCTAAACGGAGAAGCTTCTCTGACGCTTTTTCACAGAGATTTTGAAACTGAAATCTCCCATGCCGTTTCCACCATAGGCAGCAATGGGCTTCCCCATAGAACTTGCCAACCTGAATTCCTACAGGCTAGATGTGAGAGGCACATTCTGCTGCTTCCTCCCTAAGAGTTAAGCTTGCTTCTGAAAGCTCAACCTCCGGGGAGTCTGTTTGGCAGAGATATAGAACACACTTTTCCAAGCCTGTTGGAAGGCCTTTGCAGTGTCATTTCCATCTAATTTCCCAAACCAAACTGCTTGCAGCTCTAAGTGCCTTCTAACAACCAATTCTTCGGTTCAGTGAGATATGCTGGATTCTAAACGGAGAAGCTTCTCTGACGCTTTTTCACAGAGATTTTGAAACTGAAATTTCCAAACCCGTTTCCAACGAAGGCGCCAAAGGGCTTCCCCATAGAACTTGCCAACCTGAATTCCTACAGGCTAGATGTGAGAGGCACATTCTGCTGCTTCCTCCCTAAGAGTTAAGCTTGCTTCTGAAAGCTCAACCTCCGGGGAGTTTGTTTGGCAGAGATATAGAACACACTTTTCCAAGCCTGTTGGAAGGCATTTGCAGTTTCATTTCGCGTCTAATTTCCCAAACCAAACTGCTTGCAGCTCTAACTGCCTTCTAATTACCACTTCTTCGGTTCACTGAGATATGCTGGATTCTAAACGGAGAAGCTTCTCTGACGCTTTTTCACAGAGATTTTGAAACTGAAATCTCCCATGCCGTTTCCACCATAGGCAGCAATGGGCTTCCCCATAGAACTTGCCAACCTGAATTCCTACAGGCTAGATGTGAGAGGCACATTCTGCTGCTTCCTCCCTTAGAGTTAAACTTGCTTCTGAAAGCTCAACCTCCGGGGAGTTTGTTTGGCAGAGATATAGAACACACTTTTCCAAGCCTGTTGGAAGGCATTTGCAGTTTCATTTCGCGTATAATTTCCCAAACCAAACTGCTTGCAGCTCTAACTCCCTTCTAACTACCACTTCTTCGGTTCAGTGAGATATGCTGGATTCTAAACGGAGAAGCTTCTCTGACGCTTTTTAACAGAGATTTTGAAACTGAATTTTCCAAACCCGTTTCCAACGAAGGCGCCAATGGGCTACCCCATAGAACTTGCCAACCTGAATTCCTACAGGCTAGATGTGAGAGGCACATTCTGCTGCTTCCTCCCTTAGAGTTAAACTAGCTTCTGAAAGCTCAACCTCCGGGGAGTTTGTTTGGCAGAGACATAGAACACACTTTTCCAAGCCTGTAGGAAGGCATTTGCAGTTTCATTTCGCGTCTAATTTCCCAAACCAAACTGCTTGCAGCTCTAACTGCCTTCTAACTACCACTTCTTCGGTTCAGTGAGATATGCTGGATTCTAAACGGAGAAGCTTCTCTGACGCTTTTTCACAGAGATTTTGAAACTGAAATCTCCCATGCTGTTTCCACCATAGGCAGCAATGAGCTTCCCCATAGAACTTGCCAACCTGAATTCCTACAGGCTAGATGTGAGAGGCACATTCTGCTGCTTCCTCCCTTATAGTTAAACTAGCTTCTGAAAGCTCAACCTCCGGGGAGTCTGTTTGGCAGAGATATAGAACACACTTTTCCAAGCCTGTTGGAAGGCATTTGCAGTTTCATTTCGCGTCTAATTTCCCAAACCAAACTGCTTGCAGCTCTAACTGCCTTCTAACTACCACTTCTTCGGTTCAGTGAGATATGCTGGATTCTAAACGGAGAAGCTTCTCTGACGCTTTTTCACAGAGATTTTGAAACTGAAATCTCCCATGCCGTTTCCACCATAGGCAGCAATGGGCTTCCCCATAGAACTTGCCAACCTGAATTCCTACAGGCTAGATGTGAGAGGCACATTCTGCTGCTTCCTCCCTTAGAGTTAAACTAGCTTCTGAAAGCTCAACCTCCGGGGAGTTTGTTTGGCAGAGATATAGAACACACTTTTCCAAGCCTGTTGGAAGGCATTTGCAGTTTCATTTCGCGTCTAATTTCCCAAACCAAACTGCTTGCAGCTCTAACTCCCTTCTAACTACCACTTCTTCGGTTCAGTGAGATATGCTGGATTCTAAACGGAGAAGCTTCTCTGACGCTTTTTCACAGAGATTTTGAAACTGAAATCTCCCATGCCGTTTCCACCATAGGCAGCAATGGGCTTCCCCATAGAACTTGCCAACCTGAATTCCTACAGGCTAGATGTGAGAGGCACATTCTGCTGCTTCCTCCCTAACAGTTAAGCTTGCTTCTGAAAGCTCAACCTCCGGGGACTCTGTTTGGCACAGATATAGAACACACTTTTCCAAGCCTGTTGGAAGGCCTTTGCAGTGTCATTTCGCATCTAATTTCCCAAACCAAACTGCTTGCAGCTCTAACTCCCTTCTAACTACCACTTCTTCGGTTCAGTGAGATATGCTGGATTCTAAACGGAGAAGCTTCTCTGACGCTTTTTCACAGAGATTTTGAAACTGAAATCTCCCATGCCGTTTCCACCATAGGCAGCAATGGGCTTCCCCATAGAACTTGCCAACCTGAATTCCTAAAGGCTAGATGTGAGAGGCACATTCTGCTGCTTCCTCCCTTAGAGTTAAACTTGCTTCTGAAAGCTCAACCTCCGGGGAGTTTGTTTGGCAGAGATATAGAACACACTTTTCCAAGCCTGTTGGAAGGCATTTGCAGTTTCATTTCGCGTCTAATTTCCCAAACCAAACTGCTTGCAGCTCTAACTCCCTTCTAACTACCACTTCTTCGGTTCAGTGAGATATGCTGGATTCTAAACGGAGAAGCTTCTCTGACGCTTTTTCACAGAGATTTTGAAACTGAAATTTCCAAACCCGTTTCCAACGAAGGCGCCAATGGGCTTCCCCATAGAACTTGCCAACCTGAATTCCTACAGGCTAGATGTGAGAGGCACATTCTGCTGCTTCCTCCCTTAGAGTTAAACTTGCTTCTGAAAGCTCAACCTCCGGGGAGTTTGTTTGGCAGAGATATAGAACACACTTTTCCAAGCCTGTTGGAAGGCATTTGCAGTTTCATTTCGCGTCTAATTTCCCAAACCAAACTGCTTGCAGCTCTAACTCCCTTCTAACTACCACTTCTTCGGTTCAGTGAGATATGCTGGATTCTAAACGGAGAAGCTTCTCTGACGCTTTTTCACAGAGATTTTGAAACTGATATCTCCCATGCCGTTTCCACCATAGGCAGCAGTGGGCTTCCCCATAGAACTTGCCAACCTGAATTCCTAAAGGCTAGATGTGAGAGGCACATTCTGCTGCTTCCTCCCTTAGAGTTAAACTTGCTTCTGAAAGCTCAACCTCCGGGGAGTTTGTTTGGCAGAGATATAGAACACACTTTTCCAAGCCTGTTGGAAGGCATTTGCAGTTTCATTTCGCGTCTAATTTCCCAAACCAAACTGCTTGCAGCTCTAACTCCCTTCTAACTACCACTTCTTCGGTTCAGTGAGATATGCTGGATTCTAAACGGAGAAGCTTCTCTGACGCTTTTTCACAGAGATTTTGAAACTGAAATTTCCAAACCCGTTTCCAACGAAGGCGCCAATGGGCTTCCCCATAGAACTTGCCAACCTGAATTCCTACAGGCTAGATGTGAGAGGCACATTCTGCTGCTTCCTCCCTTAGAGTTAAACTTGCTTCTGAAAGCTCAACCTCCGGGGAGTTTGTTTGGCAGAGATATAGAACACACTTTTCCAAGCCTGTTGGAAGGCATTTGCAGTTTCATTTCGCGTCTAATTTCCCAAACCAAACTGCTTGCAGCTCTAACTCCCTTCTAACTACCACTTCTTCGGTTCAGTGAGATATGCTGGATTCTAAACGGAGAAGCTTCTCTGACGCTTTTTCACAGAGATTTTGAAACTGAAATCTCCCATGCTGTTTCCACCATAGGCAGCAATGGGCTTCCCCATAGAACTTGCCAACCTGAATTCCTACAGGCTAGATGTGAGAGGCACATTCTGCTGCTTCCTCCCTAACAGTTAAGCTTGCTTCTGAAAGCTCAACCTCCGGGGACTCTGTTTGGCACAGATATAGAACACACTTTTCCAAGCCTGTTGGAAGGCCTTTGCAGTGTCATTTCGCATCTAATTTCCCAAACCAAACTGCTTGCAGCTCTAACTCCCTTCTAACTACCACTTCTTCGGTTCAGTGAGATATGCTGGATTCTAAACGGAGAAGCTTCTCTGACGCTTTTTCACAGAGATTTTGAAACTGAAATCTCACATGCCGTTTCCACCATAGCCAGCAATGGGCTTCCCCATAGAACTTGCCAACCTGAATTCCTACAGGCTAGATGTGAGAGGCACATTCTGCTGCTTCCTCCCTTAGAGTTAAACTAGCTTCTGAAAGCTCAACCTCCAGGGAGTCTGTTTGGCAGAGATATAGAACACATTTTCCAAGCCTGTTGGAAGGCATTTGCAGTTTCATTTCGCGTCTAATTTCCCAAACCAAACTGCTTGCAGCTCTAACTGCCTTCTAACTACCACTTCTTCGGTTCACTGAGATATGCTGGATTCTAAACGGAGAAGCTTCTCTGACGCTTTTTCACAGAGATTTTGAAACTGAAATCTCCCATGCCGTTTCCACCATAGGCAGCAATGGGCTTCCCCATAGAACTTGCCAACCTGAATTCCTAAAGGCTAGATGTGAGAGGCACATTCTGCTGCTTCCTCCCTTAGAGTTAAACTTGCTTCTGAAAGCTCAACCTCCGGGGAGTTTGTTTGGCAGAGATATAGAACACACTTTTCCAAGCCTGTTGGAAGGCATTTGCAGTTTCATTTCGCGTCTAATTTCCCAAACCAAACTGCTTGCAGCTCTAACTCCCTTCTAACTACCACTTCTTCGGTTCAGTGAGATATGCTGGATTATAAACGGAGAAGCTTCTCTGACGCTTTTTCACAGAGATTTTGAAACTGAAATTTCCAAACCCGTTTCCATGAAGGCGCCAATGGGCTTCCCCATAGAACTTGCCAACCTGAATTCCTACAGGCTAGATGTGAGAGGCACATTCTGCTGCTTCCTCCCTTAGAGTTAAACTAGCTTCTGAAAGCTCACCCTCCGGGGAGTTTGTTTGGCAGAGATATAGAACACACTTTTCCAAGCCTGTTGGAAGGCATTTGCAGTTTCATTTCGCGTCTAATTTCCCAAACCAAACTGCTTGCAGCTCTAACTCCCTTCTAACTACCACTTCTTCGGTTCAGTGAGATATGCTGGATTCTAAACGGAGAAGCTTCTCTGACGCTTTTTCACAGAGATTTTGAAACTGAAATTTCCAAACCCGTTTCCATGAAGGCGCCAATGGGCTTCCCCATAGAACTTGCCAACCTGAATTCCTACAGGCTAGATGTGAGAGGCACATTCTGCTGCTTCCTCCCTTAGAGTTAAACTAGCTTCTGAAAGCTCACCCTCCGGGGAGTTTGTTTGGCAGAGATATAGAACACACTTTTCCAAGCCTGTTGGAAGGCATTTGCAGTTTCATTTCGCGTCTAATTTCCCAAACCAAACTGCTTGCAGCTCTAACTCCCTTCTAACTACCACTTCTTCGGTTCAGTGAGATATGCTGGATTCTAAACGGAGAAGCTTCTCTGACGCTTTTTCACAGAGATTTTGAAACTGAAATCTCCCATGCCGTTTCCACCATAGGCAGCAATGGGCTTCCCCATAGAACTTGCCAACCTGAATTCCTACAGGCTAGATGTGAGAGGCACATTCTGCTGCTTCCTCCGTAACAGTTAAGCTTGCTTCTGATAGCTCAACCTCCGGGGAGTCTGTTTGGCAGAGATATAGAACACACTTTTCCAAGCCTGTTGGAAGGCCTTTGCAGTGTCATTTCGCATCTAATTTCCCAAACCAAACTGCTTGCAGCTCTAATTCCCTTCTAACTACCACTTCTTCGGTTCAGTGAGATATGCTGGATTCCAAACGGAGAAGCTTCTCTGACGCTTTTTCACAGAGATTTTGAAACTGAAATCTCCCATGCCGTTTCCACCATAGGCAGCAATGGGCTTCCCCATTGAACTTGCCAACCTGAATTCCTACAGGCTAGATGTGAGAGGCACATTCTGCTGCTTCCTCCCTAAGAGTTAAGCTTTCTTCTGAAAGCTCAACCTCCGGGGAGTCTGTTTGGCAGAGATATAGAACACACTTTTCCAAGCCTGTTGGAAGGCATTTGCAGTGTCATTTCGCATCTAATTTCCCAAACCAAACTGCTTGCAGCTCTAACTCCCTTCTAACTACCACTTCTTCGGTTCAGTGAGATATGCTGGATTCTAAACGGAGAAGCTTCTCTGACGCTTTTTCACAGAGATTTTGAAACTGAAATCTCCCATGCCGTTTCCACAATAGGCAGCAATGGGCTTCCCCATAGAACTTGCCAACCTGAATTCCTACAGGCTAGATGTGAGAGGCACATTCTGCTGCTTCCTCCCTTAGAGTTAAACTAGCTTCTGAAAGCTCAACCTCCGGGGAGTTTGTTTGGCAGAGATATAGAACACACTTTTCCAAGCCTGTTGGAAGGCATTTGCAGTTTCATTTCGCGTCTAATTTCCCAAACCAAACTGCTTGCAGCTCTAACTCCCTTCTAACTACCACTTCTTCGGTTCAGTGAGATATGCTGGATTCTAAACGGAGAAGCTTCTCTGACGCTTTTTCACAGAGATTTTGAAACTGAAATCTCCCATGCCGTTTCCACCATAGGCAGCAATGGGCTTCCCCATAGAACTTGCCAACCTGAATTCCTACAGGCTAGATGTGAGAGGCACATTCTGCTGCTTCCTCCCTTAGAGTTAAACTTGCTTCTGAAAGCTCAACCTCCGGGGAGTTTGTTTGGCAGAGATATAGAACACACTTTTCCAAGCCTGTTGGAAGGCATTTGCAGTTTCATTTCGCGTCTAATTTCCCAAAGCAAACTGCTTGCAGCTCTAACTCCCTTCTGACTACCACTTCTTCGGTTCAGTGTGATATGCTGGATTCTAAACGGAGAAGCTTCTCTGACGCTTTTTCACAGAGATTTTGAAACTGAAATTTCCAAACCCGTTTCCAACGAAGGCGCCAATGGGCTTCCCCATAGAACTTGCCAACCTGAATTCCTACAGGCTAGATGTGAGAGGCACATTCTGCTGCTTCCTCCCTTAGAGTTAAACTAGCTTCTGAAAGCTCAACCTCCGGGGAGTTTGTTTGGCAGAGATATAGAACACACTTTTCCAAGCCTGTTGGAAGGCATTTGCAGTTTCATTTCGCGTCTAATTTCCCAAACCAAACTGCTTGCAGCTCTAACTGCCTTCTAACTACCACTTCTTCGGTTCAGTGAGATATGCTGGATTCTAAACGGAGAAGCTTCTCTGACGCTTTTTCACAGAGATTTTGAAACTGAAATCTACCATGCTGTTTCCACCATAGCCAGCAATGGGCTTCCACATAGAACTTGCCAACCTGAATTCCTACAGGCTAGATGTGAGAGGCACATTCTGCTGCTTCCTCCCTTAGAGTTAAACTAGCTTCTGAAAGCTCAACCTCCAGGGAGTCTGTTTGGCAGAGATATAGAACACACTTTTCCAAGCCTGTTGGAAGGCATTTGCAGTTTCATTTCGCGTCTAATTTCCCAAACCAAACTGCTTGCAGCTCTAACTCCCTTCTAACTACCACTTCTTCGGTTCAGTGAGATATCCTGGATTCTAAACGGAGAAGCTTCTCTGACGCTTTTTCACAGAGATTTTGAAACTGAAATTTCCAAACCCGTTTCCAACGAAGGCGACAATGGGCTTCCCCATAGAACTTGCCAACCTGAATTCCTACAGGCTAGATGTGAGAGGCACATTCTGCTGCTTCCTCCCTTAGAGTTAAACTAGCTTCTGAAAGCTCAACCTCCGGGGAGTTTGTTTGGCAGAGATATAGAACACACTTTTCCAAGCCTGTTGGAAGGCATTTGCAGTTTCATTTCACGTCTAATTTCCCAAACCAAACTGCTTGCAGCTCTAACACCCTTCTAACTACCACTTCTTCGGTTCAGTGATATATGCTGGATTCTAAACGGAGAAGCTTCTCTGACGCTTTTTCACAGAGATTTTGAAACTGAAATCTCCCATGCTGTTTCCACAATAGGCAGCAATGGGCTTCCCCATAGAACTTGCCAACCTGAATTCCTACAGGCTAGATGTGAGAGGCACATTCTGCTGCTTCCTCCCTTAGAGTTAAACTAGCTTCTGAAAGGTCAACCTCCGGGGAGTCTGTTTGGCAGAGATATAGAACACACTTTTCCAATCCTGTTGGAAGGCATTTGCAGTTTCATTTCGCGTCTAATTTCCCAAACCAAACTGCTTGCAGCTCTAACTGCCTTCTAACTACCACTTCTTCGGTTCAGTGAGATATGCTGGATTCTAAACGGAGAAGCTTCTCTGACGCTTTTTCACAGAGATTTTGAAACTGAAATCTCCCATGCCGTTTCCACCATAGGCAGCAATGGGCTTCCCCATAGAACTTGCCAACCTGAATTCCTACAGGCTAGATGTGAGAGGCACATTCTGCTGCTTCCTCCCTTAGAGTTAAACTTGCTTCTGAAAGCTCAACCTCCGGGGAGTTTGTTTGGCAGAGATATAGAACACACTTTTCCAAGCCTGTTGGAAGGCATTTGCAGTTTCATTTCGCGTATAATTTCCCAAACCAAACTGCTTGCAGCTCTAACTCCCTTCTAACTAACACTTCTTCGGTTCAGTGAGATATGCTGGATTCCAAACGGAGAAGCTTCTCTGACGCTTTTTCACAGAGATTTTGAAACTGAAATCTCCCATGCCGTTTCCACCATAGGCAGCAATGGGCTTCCCCATATAACTTGCCAACCTGAATTCCTACAGGCTAGATGTGAGAGGCACATTCTGCTGCTTCCTCCCTAAGAGTTAAGCTTGCTTCTGAAAGCTCAACCTCCGGGGAGTTTGTTTGGCAGAGATATAGAACACACTTTTCCAAGCCTGTTGGAAGGCCTTTGCAGTGTCATTTCCATCTAATTTCCCAAACCAAACTGCTTGCAGCTCTAACTGCCTTCTAACTACCACTTCTTCGGTTCAGTGAGATATGCTGGATTCTAAACGGAGAAGCTTCTCTGACGCTTTTTCACAGAGATTTTGAAACTGAAATTTCCAAACCCGTTTCCAACGAAGGCGCCAATGGGCTTCCCCATAGAACTTGCCAACCTGAATTCCTACAGGCTAGATGTGAGAGGCACATTCTGCTGCTTCCTCCCTTAGAGTTAAACTAGCTTCTGAAAGCTCAACCTCCGGGGAGTTTGTTTGGCAGAGATATAGAACACACTTTTCCAAGCCTGTTGGAAGGCATTTGCAGTTTCATTTCGCGTCTAATTTCCCAAACCAAACTGCTTGCAGCTCTAACTCCCTTCTAACTACCACTTCTTCGGTTCAGTGAGATATGCTGGATTCTAAACGGAGAAGCTTCTCTGACGCTTTTTCACAGAGATTTTGAAACTGAAATCTCCCATGCCGTTTCCACCATAGGCAGCAATGGGCTTCCCCATAGAACTTGCCAACCTGAATTCCTACAGGCTAGATGTGAGAGGCACATTCTGCTGCTTCCTCCCTTAGAGTTAAACTAGCTTCTGAAAGCTCAACCTCCGGGGAGTTTGTTTGGCAGAGATATAGAACACACTTTTCCAAGCCTGTTGGAAGGCATTTGCAGTTTCATTTCACGTCTAATTTCCCAAACCAAACTGCTTGCAGCTCTAACACCCTTCTAACTACCACTTCTTCGGTTCAGTGATATATGCTGGATTCTAAACGGAGAAGCTTCTCTGACGCTTTTTCACAGAGATTTTGAAACTGAAATCTCCCATGCTGTTTCCACAATAGGCAGCAATGGGCTTCACCATAGAACTTGCCAACCTGAATTCCTACAGGCTAGATGTGAGAGGCACATTCTGCTGCTTCCTCCCTTAGAGTTAAACTAGCTTCTGAAAGGTCAACCTCCGGGGAGTCTGTTTGGCAGAGATATAGAACACACTTTTCCAATCCTGTTGGAAGGCATTTGCAGTTTCATTTCGCGTCTAATTTCCCAAACCAAACTGCTTGCAGCTCTAACTGCCTTCTAACTACCACTTCTTCGGTTCAGTGAGATATGCTGGATTCTAAACGGAGAAGCTTCTCTGACGCTTTTTCACAGAGATTTTGAAACTGAAATCTCCCATGCCGTTTCCACCATAGGCAGCAATGGGCTTCCCCATAGAACTTGCCAACCTGAATTCCTACAGGCTAGATGTGAGAGGCACATTCTGCTGCTTCCTACCTAAGAGTTAAGCTTTCTTCTGAAAGCTCAACCTCCGGGGAGTCTGTTTGGCAGAGATATAGAACACACTTTTCCAAGCCTGTTGGAAGGCCTTTGCAGTGTCATTTCGCATCTAATTTCCCAAACCAAACTGATTGCAGCTCTAACTCCCTTCTAACTACCAGTTCTTCGGTTCAGTGAGATTTGCTGGATTCTAAACGGAGAAGCTTCTCTGACGCTTTTTCACAGAGATTTTGAAACTGAAATCTCCCATGCCGTTTCCACCATAGGCAGCAATGGGCTTCCCCATAGAACTTGCCAACCTGAATTCCTACAGGCTAGATGTGAGAGGCACATTCTGCCTCTTCCTCCCTTAGAGTTAAACTTGCTTCTGAAAGTTCAACCTCCGGGGAGTCTGTTTGGCAGAGATATAGAACACACTTTTCCAAGCCTGTTGGAAGGCATTTGCAGTTTCATTTCGCGTCTAATTTCCCAAACCAAACTGCTTGCAGCTCTAACTCCCTTCTAACTACCACTTCTTCAGTTCAGTGAGATATGCTGGATTCTAAACGGAGAAGCTTCTCTGACGCTTTTTCACAGAGATTTTGAAACTGAAATCTCCCATGCCGTTTCCACCATAGGCAGCAATGGGCTTCCCCATAGAACTTGCCAACCTGAATTCCTACAGGCTAGATGTGAGAGGCACATTCTGCTGCTTCCTCCCTTAGAGTTAAACTTGCTTCTGAAAGCTCAACCTCCGGGGAGTTTGTTTGGCAGAGATATAGAACACACTTTTCCAAGCCTGTTGGAAGGCATTTGCAGTTTCATTTCGCGTCTAATTTCCCAAACCAAACTGCTTGCAGCTCTAACTCCCTTCTAACTACCACTTCTTCGGTTCAGTGAGATATGCTGGATTCTAAACGGAGAAGCTTCTCTGACGCTTTTTCACAGAGATTTTGAAACTGAAATCTCCCATGCCGTTTCCACCATAGGCAGCAATGGGCTTCCCCATAGAACTTGCCAACCTGAATTCCTACAGGCTAGATGTGAGAGGCACATTCTGCTGCTTCCTCCGTAACAGTTAAGCTTGCTTCTGATAGCTCAACCTCCGGGGAGTCTGTTTGGCAGAGATATAGAACACACTTTTCCAAGCCTGTTGGAAGGCCTTTGCAGTGTCATTTCGCATCTAATTTCCCAAACCAAACTGCTTGCAGCTCTAATTCCCTTCTAACTACCACTTCTTCGGTTCAGTGAGATATGCTGGATTCCAAACGGAGAAGCTTCTCTGACGCTTTTTCACAGAGATTTTGAAACTGAAATCTCCCATGCCGTTTCCACCATAGGCAGCAATGGGCTTCCCCATTGAACTTGCCAACCTGAATTCCTACAGGCTAGATGTGAGAGGCACATTCTGCTGCTTCCTCCCTAAGAGTTAAGCTTTCTTCTGAAAGCTCAACCTCCGGGGAGTCTGTTTGGCAGAGATATAGAACACACTTTTCCAAGCCTGTTGGAAGGCATTTGCAGTGTCATTTCGCATCTAATTTCCCAAACCAAACTGCTTGCAGCTCTAACTCCCTTCTAACTACCACTTCTTCGGTTCAGTGAGATATGCTGGATTCTAAACGGAGAAGCTTCTCTGACGCTTTTTCACAGAGATTTTGAAACTGAAATCTCCCATGCCGTTTCCACCATAGGCAGCAATGGGCTTCCCCATAGAACTTGCCAACCTGAATTCCTACAGGCTAGATGTGAGAGGCACATTCTGCTGCTTCCTCCCTTAGAGTTAAACTAGCTTCTGAAAGCTCAACCTCCGGGGAGTTTGTTTGGCAGAGATATAGAACACACTTTTCCAAGCCTGTTGGAAGGCATTTGCAGTTTCATTTCGCGTCTAATTTCCCAAACCAAACTGCTTGCAGCTCTAACTCCCTTCTAACTACCACTTCTTCGGTTCAGTGAGATATGCTGGATTCTAAACGGAGAAGCTTCTCTGACGCTTTTTCACAGAGATTTTGAAACTGAAATCTCCCATGCCGTTTCCACCATAGGCAGCAATGGGCTTCCCCATAGAACTTGCCAACCTGAATTCCTACAGGCTAGATGTGAGAGGCACATTCTGCTGCTTCCTCCCTTAGAGTTAAACTTGCTTCTGAAAGCTCAACCTCCGGGGAGTTTGTTTGGCAGAGATATAGAACACACTTTTCCAAGCCTGTTGGAAGGCATTTGCAGTTTCATTTCGCGTCTAATTTCCCAAAGCAAACTGCTTGCAGCTCTAACTCCCTTCTGACTACCACTTCTTCGGTTCAGTGTGATATGCTGGATTCTAAACGGAGAAGCTTCTCTGACGCTTTTTCACAGAGATTTTGAAACTGAAATTTCCAAACCCGTTTCCAACGAAGGCGCCAATGGGCTTCCCCATAGAACTTGCCAACCTGAATTCCTACAGGCTAGATGTGAGAGGCACATTCTGCTGCTTCCTCCCTTAGAGTTAAACTAGCTTCTGAAAGCTCAACCTCCGGGGAGTTTGTTTGGCAGAGATATAGAACACACTTTTCCAAGCCTGTTGGAAGGCATTTGCAGTTTCATTTCGCGTCTAATTTCCCAAACCAAACTGCTTGCAGCTCTAACTGCCTTCTAACTACCACTTCTTCGGTTCAGTGAGATATGCTGGATTCTAAACGGAGAAGCTTCTCTGACGCTTTTTCACAGAGATTTTGAAACTGAAATCTACCATGCTGTTTCCACCATAGCCAGCAATGGGCTTCCACATAGAACTTGCCAACCTGAATTCCTACAGGCTAGATGTGAGAGGCACATTCTGCTGCTTCCTCCCTTAGAGTTAAACTAGCTTCTGAAAGCTCAACCTCCAGGGAGTCTGTTTGGCAGAGATATAGAACACACTTTTCCAAGCCTGTTGGAAGGCATTTGCAGTTTCATTTCGCGTCTAATTTCCCAAACCAAACTGCTTGCAGCTCTAACTCCCTTCTAACTACCACTTCTTCGGTTCAGTGAGATATCCTGGATTCTAAACGGAGAAGCTTCTCTGACGCTTTTTCACAGAGATTTTGAAACTGAAATTTCCAAACCCGTTTCCAACGAAGGCGACAATAGGCTTCCCCATAGAACTTGCCAACCTGAATTCCTACAGGCTAGATGTGAGAGGCACATTCTGCTGCTTCCTCCCTTAGAGTTAAACTAGCTTCTGAAAGCTCAACCTCCGGGGAGTTTGTTTGGCAGAGATATAGAACACACTTTTCCAAGCCTGTTGGAAGGCATTTGCAGTTTCATTTCACGTCTAATTTCCCAAACCAAACTGCTTGCAGCTCTAACACCCTTCTAACTACCACTTCTTCGGTTCAGTGATATATGCTGGATTCTAAACGGAGAAGCTTCTCTGACGCTTTTTCACAGAGATTTTGAAACTGAAATCTCCCATGCTGTTTCCACAATAGGCAGCAATGGGCTTCCCCATAGAACTTGCCAACCTGAATTCCTACAGGCTAGATGTGAGAGGCACATTCTGCTGCTTCCTCCCTTAGAGTTAAACTAGCTTCTGAAAGGTCAACCTCCGGGGAGTCTGTTTGGCAGAGATATAGAACACACTTTTCCAATCCTGTTGGAAGGCATTTGCAGTTTCATTTCGCGTCTAATTTCCCAAACCAAACTGCTTGCAGCTCTAACTGCCTTCTAACTACCACTTCTTCGGTTCAGTGAGATATGCTGGATTCTAAACGGAGAAGCTTCTCTGACGCTTTTTCACAGAGATTTTGAAACTGAAATCTCCCATGCCGTTTCCACCATAGGCAGCAATGGGCTTCCCCATAGAACTTGCCAACCTGAATTCCTACAGGCTAGATGTGAGAGGCACATTCTGCTGCTTCCTCCCTTAGAGTTAAACTTGCTTCTGAAAGCTCAACCTCCGGGGAGTTTGTTTGGCAGAGATATAGAACACACTTTTCCAAGCCTGTTGGAAGGCATTTGCAGTTTCATTTCGCGTATAATTTCCCAAACCAAACTGCTTGCAGCTCTAACTCCCTTCTAACTAACACTTCTTCGGTTCAGTGAGATATGCTGGATTCCAAACGGAGAAGCTTCTCTGACGCTTTTTCACAGAGATTTTGAAACTGAAATCTCCCATGCCGTTTCCACCATAGGCAGCAATGGGCTTCCCCATATAACTTGCCAACCTGAATTCCTACAGGCTAGATGTGAGAGGCACATTCTGCTGCTTCCTCCCTAAGAGTTAAGCTTTCTTCTGAAAGCTCAACCTCCGGGGAGTTTGTTTGGCAGAGATATAGAACACACTTTTCCAAGCCTGTTGGAAGGCCTTTGCAGTGTCATTTCCATCTAATTTCCCAAACCAAACTGCTTGCAGCTCTAACTGCCTTCTAACTACCACTTCTTCGGTTCAGTGAGATATGCTGGATTCTAAACGGAGAAGCTTCTCTGACGCTTTTTCACAGAGATTTTGAAACTGAAATTTCCAAACCCGTTTCCAACAAAGGCGCCAATGGGCTTCCCCATAGAACTTGCCAACCTGAATTCCTACCGGCTAGATGTGAGAGGCACATTCTGCTGCTTCCTCCCTTAGAGTTAAACTAGCTTCTGAAAGCTCAACCTCCGGGGAGTTTGTTTGGCAGAGATATAGAACACACTTTTCCAAGCCTGTTGGAAGGCATTTGCAGTTTCATTTCGCGTCTAATTTCCCAAACCAAACTGCTTGCAGCTCTAACTCCCTTCTAACTACCACTTCTTCGGTTCAGTGAGATATGCTGGATTCTAAACGGAGAAGCTTCTCTGACGCTTTTTCACAGAGATTTTGAAACTGAAATCTCCCATGCCGTTTCCACCATAGGCAGCAATGGGCTTCCCCATAGAACTTGCCAACCTGAATTCCTACAGGCTACATGTGAGAGGCACATTCTGCTGCTTCCTCCCTTAGAGTTAAACTAGCTTCTGAAAGCTCAACCTCCGGGGAGTTTGTTTGGCAGAGATATAGAACACACTTTTCCAAGCCTGTTGGAAGGCATTTGCAGTTTCATTTCACGTCTAATTTCCCAAACCAAACTGCTTGCAGCTCTAACACCCTTCTAACTACCACTTCTTCGGTTCAGTGATATATGCTGGATTCTAAACGGAGAAGCTTCTCTGACGCTTTTTCACAGAGATTTTGAAACTGAAATCTCCCATGCTGTTTCCACAATAGGCAGCAATGGGCTTCACCATAGAACTTGCCAACCTGAATTCCTACAGGCTAGATGTGAGAGGCACATTCTGCTGCTTCCTCCCTTAGAGTTAAACTAGCTTCTGAAAGGTCAACCTCCGGGGAGTCTGTTTGGCAGAGATATAGAACACACTTTTCCAATCCTGTTGGAAGGCATTTGCAGTTTCATTTCGCGTCTAATTTCCCAAACCAAACTGCTTGCAGCTCTAACTGCCTTCTAACTACCACTTCTTCGGTTCAGTGAGATATGCTGGATTCTAAACGGAGAAGCTTCTCTGACGCTTTTTCACAGAGATTTTGAAACTGAAATCTCCCATGCCGTTTCCACCATAGGCAGCAATGGGCTTCCCCATAGAACTTGCCAACCTGAATTCCTACAGGCTAGATGTGAGAGGCACATTCTGCTGCTTCCTACCTAAGAGTTAAGCTTTCTTCTGAAAGCTCAACCTCCGGGGAGTCTGTTTGGCAGAGATATAGAACACACTTTTCCAAGCCTGTTGGAAGGCCTTTGCAGTGTCATTTCGCATCTAATTTCCCAAACCAAACTGATTGCAGCTCTAACTCCCTTCTAACTACCAGTTCTTCGGTTCAGTGAGATTTGCTGGATTCTAAACGGAGAAGCTTCTCTGACGCTTTTTCACAGAGATTTTGAAACTGAAATCTCCCATGCCGTTTCCACCATAGGCAGCAATGGGTTTCCCCATAGAACTTGCCAACCTGAATTCCTACAGGCTAGATGTGAGAGGCACATTCTGCCTCTTCCTCCCTTAGAGTTAAACTTGCTTCTGAAAGTTCAACCTCCGGGGAGTCTGTTTGGCAGAGATATAGAACACACTTTTCCAAGCCTGTTGGAAGGCATTTGCAGTTTCATTTCGCGTCTAATTTCCCAAACCAAACTGCTTGCAGCTCTAACTCCCTTCTAACTACCACTTCTTCGGTTCAGTGAGATATGCTGGATTCTAAACGGAGAAGCTTCTCTGACGCTTTTTCACAGAGATTTTGAAACTGAAATCTCCCATGCCGTTTCCACCATAGGCAGCAATGGGCTTCCCCATAGAACTTGCCAACCTGAATTCCTACAGGCTAGATGTGAGAGGCACATTCTGCTGCTTCCTCCCTTAGAGTTAAACTTGCTTCTGAAAGCTCAACCTCCGGGGAGTTTGTTTGGCAGAGATATAGAACACACTTTTCCAAGCCTGTTGGAAGGCATTTGCAGTTTCATTTCGCGTCTAATTTCCCAAACCAAACTGCTTGCAGCTCTAACTCCCTTCTAACTACCACTTCTTCGGTTCAGTGAGATATGCTGGATTCTAAACGGAGAAGCTTCTCTGACGCTTTTTCACAGAGATTTTGAAACTGAAATCTCCCATGCCGTTTCCACCATAGGCAGCAATGGGCTTCCCCATAGAACTTGCCAACCTGAATTCCTACAGGCTAGATGTGAGAGGCACATTCTGCTGCTTCCTCCGTAACAGTTAAGCTTGCTTCTGATAGCTCAACCTCCGGGGAGTCTGTTTGGCAGAGATATAGAACACACTTTTCCAAGCCTGTTGGAAGGCCTTTGCAGTGTCATTTCGCATCTAATTTCCCAAACCAAACTGCTTGCAGCTCTAATTCCCTTCTAACTCCCACTTCTTCGGTTCAGTGAGATATGCTGGATTCCAAACGGAGAAGCTTCTCTGACGCTTTTTCACAGAGATTTTGAAACTGAAATCTCCCATGCCGTTTCCACCATAGGCAGCAATGGGCTTCCCCATTGAACTTGCCAACCTGAATTCCTACAGGCTAGATGTGAGAGGCACATTCTGCTGCTTCCTCCCTAAGAGTTAAGCTTTCTTCTGAAAGCTCAACCTCCGGGGAGTCTGTTTGGCAGAGATATAGAACACACTTTTCCAAGCCTGTTGGAAGGCATTTGCAGTGTCATTTCGCATCTAATTTCCCAAACCAAACTGCTTGCAGCTCTAACTCCCTTCTAACTACCACTTCTTCGGTTCAGTGAGATATGCTGGATTCTAAACGGAGAAGCTTCTCTGACGCTTTTTCACAGAGATTTTGAAACTGAAATCTCCCATGCCGTTTCCACCATAGGCAGCAATGGGCTTCCCCATAGAACTTGCCAACCTGAATTCCTACAGGCTAGATGTGAGAGGCACATTCTGCTGCTTCCTCCCTTAGAGTTAAACTAGCTTCTGAAAGCTCAACCTCCGGGGAGTTTGTTTGGCAGAGATATAGAACACACTTTTCCAAGCCTGTTGGAAGGCATTTGCAGTTTCATTTCGCGTCTAATTTCCCAAACCAAACTGCTTGCAGCTCTAACTCCCTTCTAACTACCACTTCTTCGGTTCAGTGAGATATGCTGGATTCTAAACGGAGAAGCTTCTCTGACGCTTTTTCACAGAGATTTTGAAACTGAAATCTCCCATGCCGTTTCCACCATAGGCAGCAATGGGCTTCCCCATAGAACTTGCCAACCTGAATTCCTACAGGCTAGATGTGAGAGGCACATTCTGCTGCTTCCTCCCTTAGAGTTAAACTTGCTTCTGAAAGCTCAACCTCCGGGGAGTTTGTTTGGCAGAGATATAGAACACACTTTTCCAAGCCTGTTGGAAGGCATTTGCAGTTTCATTTCGCGTCTAATTTCCCAAAGCAAACTGCTTGCAGCTCTAACTCCCTTCTGACTACCACTTCTTCGGTTCAGTGTGATATGCTGGATTCTAAACGGAGAAGCTTCTCTGACGCTTTTTCACAGAGATTTTGAAACTGAAATTTCCAAACCCGTTTCCAACGAAGGCGCCAATGGGCTTCCCCATAGAACTTGCCAACCTGAATTCCTACAGGCTAGATGTGAGAGGCACATTCTGCTGCTTCCTCCCTTAGAGTTAAACTAGCTTCTGAAAGCTCAACCTCCGGGGAGTTTGTTTGGCAGAGATATAGAACACACTTTTCCAAGCCTGTTGGAAGGCATTTGCAGTTTCATTTCGCGTCTAATTTCCCAAACCAAACTGCTTGCAGCTCTAACTGCCTTCTAACTACCACTTCTTCGGTTCAGTGAGATATGCTGGATTCTAAACGGAGAAGCTTCTCTGACGCTTTTTCACAGAGATTTTGAAACTGAAATCTACCATGCTGTTTCCACCATAGCCAGCAATGGGCTTCCACATAGAACTTGCCAACCTGAATTCCTACAGGCTAGATGTGAGAGGCACATTCTGCTGCTTCCTCCCTTAGAGTTAAACTAGCTTCTGAAAGCTCAACCTCCAGGGAGTCTGTTTGGCAGAGATATAGAACACACTTTTCCAAGCCTGTTGGAAGGCATTTGCAGTTTCATTTCGCGTCTAATTTCCCAAACCAAACTGCTTGCAGCTCTAACTCCCTTCTAACTACCACTTCTTCGGTTCAGTGAGATATCCTGGATTCTAAACGGAGAAGCTTCTCTGACGCTTTTTCACAGAGATTTTGAAACTGAAATTTCCAAACCCGTTTCCAACGAAGGCGACAATGGGCTTCCCCATAGAACTTGCCAACCTGAATTCCTACAGGCTAGATGTGAGAGGCACATTCTGCTGCTTCCTCCCTTAGAGTTAAACTAGCTTCTGAAAGCTCAACCTCCGGGGAGTTTGTTTGGCAGAGATATAGAACACACTTTTCCAAGCCTGTTGGAAGGCATTTGCAGTTTCATTTCACGTCTAATTTCCCAAACCAAACTGCTTGCAGCTCTAACACCCTTCTAACTACCACTTCTTCGGTTCAGTGATATATGCTGGATTCTAAACGGAGAAGCTTCTCTGACGCTTTTTCACAGAGATTTTGAAACTGAAATCTCCCATGCTGTTTCCACAATAGGCAGCAATGGGCTTCCCCATAGAACTTGCCAACCTGAATTCCTACAGGCTAGATGTGAGAGGCACATTCTGCTGCTTCCTCCCTTAGAGTTAAACTAGCTTCTGAAAGGTCAACCTCCGGGGAGTCTGTTTGGCAGAGATATAGAACACACTTTTCCAATCCTGTTGGAAGGCATTTGCAGTTTCATTTCGCGTCTAATTTCCCAAACCAAACTGCTTGCAGCTCTAACTGCCTTCTAACTACCACTTCTTCGGTTCAGTGAGATATGCTGGATTCTAAACGGAGAAGCTTCTCTGACGCTTTTTCACAGAGATTTTGAAACTGAAATCTCCCATGCCGTTTCCACCATAGGCAGCAATGGGCTTCCCCATAGAACTTGCCAACCTGAATTCCTACAGGCTAGATGTGAGAGGCACATTCTGCTGCTTCCTCCCTTAGAGTTAAACTTGCTTCTGAAAGCTCAACCTCCGGGGAGTTTGTTTGGCAGAGATATAGAACACACTTTTCCAAGCCTGTTGGAAGGCATTTGCAGTTTCATTTCGCGTATAATTTCCCAAACCAAACTGCTTGCAGCTCTAACTCCCTTCTAACTAACACTTCTTCGGTTCAGTGAGATATGCTGGATTCCAAACGGAGAAGCTTCTCTGACGCTTTTTCACAGAGATTTTGAAACTGAAATCTCCCATGCCGTTTCCACCATAGGCAGCAATGGGCTTCCCCATATAACTTGCCAACCTGAATTCCTACAGGCTAGATGTGAGAGGCACATTCTGCTGCTTCCTCCCTAAGAGTTAAGCTTTCTTCTGAAAGCTCAACCTCCGGGGAGTTTGTTTGGCAGAGATATAGAACACACTTTTCCAAGCCTGTTGGAAGGCCTTTGCAGTGTCATTTCCATCTAATTTCCCAAACCAAACTGCTTGCAGCTCTAACTGCCTTCTAACTACCACTTCTTCGGTTCAGTGAGATATGCTGGATTCTAAACGGAGAAGCTTCTCTGACGCTTTTTCACAGAGATTTTGAAACTGAAATTTCCAAACCCGTTTCCAACGAAGGCGCCAATGGGCTTCCCCATAGAACTTGCCAACCTGAATTCCTACAGGCTAGATGTGAGAGGCACATTCTGCTGCTTCCTCCCTTAGAGTTAAACTAGCTTCTGAAAGCTCAACCTCCGGGGAGTTTGTTTGGCAGAGATATAGAACACACTTTTCCAAGCCTGTTGGAAGGCATTTGCAGTTTCATTTCGCGTCTAATTTCCCAAACCAAACTGCTTGCAGCTCTAACTCCCTTCTAACTACCACTTCTTCGGTTCAGTGAGATATGCTGGATTCTAAACGGAGAAGCTTCTCTGACGCTTTTTCACAGAGATTTTGAAACTGAAATCTCCCATGCCGTTTCCACCATAGGCAGCAATGGGCTTCCCCATAGAACTTGCCAACCTGAATTCCTACAGGCTAGATGTGAGAGGCACATTCTGCTGCTTCCTCCCTTAGAGTTAAACTAGCTTCTGAAAGCTCAACCTCCGGGGAGTTTGTTTGGCAGAGATATAGAACACACTTTTCCAAGCCTGTTGGAAGGCATTTGCAGTTTCATTTCACGTCTAATTTCCCAAACCAAACTGCTTGCAGCTCTAACACCCTTCTAACTACCACTTCTTCGGTTCAGTGATATATGCTGGATTCTAAACGGAGAAGCTTCTCTGACGCTTTTTCACAGAGATTTTGAAACTGAAATCTCCCATGCTGTTTCCACAATAGGCAGCAATGGGCTTCACCATAGAACTTGCCAACCTGAATTCCTACAGGCTAGATGTGAGAGGCACATTCTGCTGCTTCCTCCCTTAGAGTTAAACTAGCTTCTGAAAGGTCAACCTCCGGGGAGTCTGTTTGGCAGAGATATAGAACACACTTTTCCAATCCTGTTGGAAGGCATTTGCAGTTTCATTTCGCGTCTAATTTCCCAAACCAAACTGCTTGCAGCTCTAACTCCCTTCTAACTACCACTTCTTCGGTTCAGTGAGATATGCTGGATTCTAAACGGAGAAGCTTCTCTGACGCTTTTTCACAGAGATTTTGAAACTGAAATCTCCCATGCCGTTTCCACCATAGGCAGCAATGGGCTTCCCCATAGAACTTGCCAACCTGAATTCCTACAGGCTAGATGTGAGAGGCACATTCTGCTGCTTCCTCCCTTAGAGTTAAACTAGCTTCTGAAAGCTCAACCTCCGGGGAGTTTTTTTGGCAGAGATATAGAACACACTTTTCCAAGCCTGTTGGAAGGCCTTTGCAGTGTCATTTCGCATCTAATTTCCCAAACCAAACTGCTTGCAGCTCTAACTCCCTTCTAACTACCACTTCTTCGGTTCAGTGAGATATGCTGGATTCTAAACGGAGAAGCTTCTCTGACGCTTTTTCACAGAGATTTTGAAACTGAAATCTCCCATGCCGTTTCCACCGTAGGCAGCAATGGGCTTCCCCATAGAACTTGCCAACCTGAATTCCTAAAGGCTAGATGTGAGAGGCACATTCTGCTGCTTCCTCCCTTAGAGTTAAACTAGCTTCTGAAAGCTCAACCTCCAGGGAGTCTGTTTGGCAGAGATATAGAACACACTTTTCCAAGCCTGTTGGAAGGCATTTGCAGTTTCATTTCGCGTCTAATTTCCCAAACCAAACTGCTTGCAGCTCTAACTCCCTTCTAACTACCACTTCTTCGGTTCAGTGAGATATGCTGGATTCTAAACGGAGAAGCTTCTCTGACGCTTTTTCACAGAGATTTTGAAACTGAAATCTCCCATGCCGTTTCCACCATAGGCAGCAATGGGCTTCCCCATAGAACTTGCCAACCTGAATTCCTACAGGCTAGATGTGAGAGGCACATTCTGCTGCTTCCTCCCTAAGAGTTAAGCTTGCTTCTGAAAGCTCAACCTCCGGGGAGTCTGTTTGGCAGAGATATAGAACACACTTTTCCAAGCCTGTTGGAAGGCCTTTGCAGTGTCATTTCCATCTAATTTCCCAAACCAAACTGCTTGCAGCTCTAAGTGCCTTCTAACAACCAATTCTTCGGTTCAGTGAGATATGCTGGATTCTAAACGGAGAAGCTTCTCTGACGCTTTTTCACAGAGATTTTGAAACTGAAATTTCCAAACCCGTTTCCAACGAAGGCGCCAAAGGGCTTCCCCATAGAACTTGCCAACCTGAATTCCTACAGGCTAGATGTGAGAGGCACATTCTGCTGCTTCCTCCCTAAGAGTTAAGCTTGCTTCTGAAAGCTCAACCTCCGGGGAGTTTGTTTGGCAGAGATATAGAACACACTTTTCCAAGCCTGTTGGAAGGCATTTGCAGTTTCATTTCGCGTCTAATTTCCCAAACCAAACTGCTTGCAGCTCTAACTGCCTTCTAATTACCACTTCTTCGGTTCACTGAGATATGCTGGATTCTAAACGGAGAAGCTTCTCTGACGCTTTTTCACAGAGATTTTGAAACTGAAATCTCCCATGCCGTTTCCACCATAGGCAGCAATGGGCTTCCCCATAGAACTTGCCAACCTGAATTCCTAAAGGCTAGATGTGAGAGGCACATTCTGCTGCTTCCTCCCTTAGAGTTAAACTTGCTTCTGAAAGCTCAACCTCCGGGGAGTTTGTTTGGCAGAGATATAGAACACACTTTTCCAAGCCTGTTGGAAGGCATTTGCAGTTTCATTTCGCGTATAATTTCCCAAACCAAACTGCTTGCAGCTCTAACTCCCTTCTAACTACCACTTCTTCGGTTCAGTGAGATATGCTGGATTCTAAACGGAGAAGCTTCTCTGACGCTTTTTCACAGAGATTTTGAAACTGAATTTTCCAAACCCGTTTCCAACGAAGGCGCCAATGGGCTACCCCATAGAACTTGCCAACCTGAATTCCTACAGGCTAGATGTGAGAGGCACATTCTGCTGCTTCCTCCCTTAGAGTTAAACTAGCTTCTGAAAGCTCAACCTCCGGGGAGTTTGTTTGGCAGAGACATAGAACACACTTTTCCAAGCCTGTAGGAAGGCATTTGCAGTTTCATTTCGCGTCTAATTTCCCAAACCAAACTGCTTGCAGCTCTAACTGCCTTCTAACTACCACTTCTTCGGTTCAGTGAGATATGCTGGATTCTAAACGGAGAAGCTTCTCTGACGCTTTTTCACAGAGATTTTGAAACTGAAATCTCCCATGCTGTTTCCACCATAGGCAGCAATGAGCTTCCCCATAGAACTTGCCAACCTGAATTCCTACAGGCTAGATGTGAGAGGCACATTCTGCTGCTTCCTCCCTTATAGTTAAACTAGCTTCTGAAAGCTCAACCTCCGGGGAGTCTGTTTGGCAGAGATATAGAACACACTTTTCCAAGCCTGTTGGAAGGCATTTGCAGTTTCATTTCGCGTCTAATTTCCCAAACCAAACTGCTTGCAGCTCTAACTGCCTTCTAACTACCACTTCTTCGGTTCAGTGAGATATGCTGGATTCTAAACGGAGAAGCTTCTCTGACGCTTTTTCACAGAGATTTTGAAACTGAAATCTCCCATGCCGTTTCCACCATAGGCAGCAATGGGCTTCCCCATAGAACTTGCCAACCTGAATTCCTACAGGCTAGATGTGAGAGGCACATTCTGCTGCTTCCTCCCTTAGAGTTAAACTAGCTTCTGAAAGCTCAACCTCCGGGGAGTTTGTTTGGCAGAGATATAGAACACACTTTTCCAAGCCTGTTGGAAGGCATTTGCAGTTTCATTTCGCGTCTAATTTCCCAAACCAAACTGCTTGCAGCTCTAACTCCCTTCTAACTACCACTTCTTCGGTTCAGTGAGATATGCTGGATTCTAAACGGAGAAGCTTCTCTGACGCTTTTTCACAGAGATTTTGAAACTGAAATCTCCCATGCCGTTTCCACCATAGGCAGCAATGGGCTTCCCCATAGAACTTGCCAACCTGAATTCCTACAGGCTAGATGTGAGAGGCACATTCTGCTGCTTCCTCCCTAACAGTTAAGCTTGCTTCTGAAAGCTCAACCTCCGGGGACTCTGTTTGGCACAGATATAGAACACACTTTTCCAAGCCTGTTGGAAGGCCTTTGCAGTGTCATTTCGCATCTAATTTCCCAAACCAAACTGCTTGCAGCTCTAACTCCCTTCTAACTACCACTTCTTCGGTTCAGTGAGATATGCTGGATTCTAAACGGAGAAGCTTCTCTGACGCTTTTTCACAGAGATTTTGAAACTGAAATCTCCCATGCCGTTTCCACCATAGGCAGCAATGGGCTTCCCCATAGAACTTGCCAACCTGAATTCCTAAAGGCTAGATGTGAGAGGCACATTCTGCTGCTTCCTCCCTTAGAGTTAAACTTGCTTCTGAAAGCTCAACCTCCGGGGAGTTTGTTTGGCAGAGATATAGAACACACTTTTCCAAGCCTGTTGGAAGGCATTTGCAGTTTCATTTCGCGTCTAATTTCCCAAACCAAACTGCTTGCAGCTCTAACTCCCTTCTAACTACCACTTCTTCGGTTCAGTGAGATATGCTGGATTCTAAACGGAGAAGCTTCTCTGACGCTTTTTCACAGAGATTTTGAAACTGAAATTTCCAAACCCGTTTCCAACGAAGGCGCCAATGGGCTTCCCCATAGAACTTGCCAACCTGAATTCCTACAGGCTAGATGTGAGAGGCACATTCTGCTGCTTCCTCCCTTAGAGTTAAACTTGCTTCTGAAAGCTCAACCTCCGGGGAGTTTGTTTGGCAGAGATATAGAACACACTTTTCCAAGCCTGTTGGAAGGCATTTGCAGTTTCATTTCGCGTCTAATTTCCCAAACCAAACTGCTTGCAGCTCTAACTCCCTTCTAACTACCACTTCTTCGGTTCAGTGAGATATGCTGGATTCTAAACGGAGAAGCTTCTCTGACGCTTTTTCACAGAGATTTTGAAACTGATATCTCCCATGCCGTTTCCACCATAGGCAGCAGTGGGCTTCCCCATAGAACTTGCCAACCTGAATTCCTAAAGGCTAGATGTGAGAGGCACATTCTGCTGCTTCCTCCCTTAGAGTTAAACTTGCTTCTGAAAGCTCAACCTCCGGGGAGTTTGTTTGGCAGAGATATAGAACACACTTTTCCAAGCCTGTTGGAAGGCATTTGCAGTTTCATTTCGCGTCTAATTTCCCAAACCAAACTGCTTGCAGCTCTAACTCCCTTCTAACTACCACTTCTTCGGTTCAGTGAGATATGCTGGATTCTAAACGGAGAAGCTTCTCTGACGCTTTTTCACAGAGATTTTGAAACTGAAATTTCCAAACCCGTTTCCAACGAAGGCGCCAATGGGCTTCCCCATAGAACTTGCCAACCTGAATTCCTACAGGCTAGATGTGAGAGGCACATTCTGCTGCTTCCTCCCTTAGAGTTAAACTTGCTTCTGAAAGCTCAACCTCCGGGGAGTTTGTTTGGCAGAGATATAGAACACACTTTTCCAAGCCTGTTGGAAGGCATTTGCAGTTTCATTTCGCGTCTAATTTCCCAAACCAAACTGCTTGCAGCTCTAACTCCCTTCTAACTACCACTTCTTCGGTTCAGTGAGATATGCTGGATTCTAAACGGAGAAGCTTCTCTGACGCTTTTTCACAGAGATTTTGAAACTGAAATCTCCCATGCTGTTTCCACCATAGGCAGCAATGGGCTTCCCCATAGAACTTGCCAACCTGAATTCCTACAGGCTAGATGTGAGAGGCACATTCTGCTGCTTCCTCCCTAACAGTTAAGCTTGCTTCTGAAAGCTCAACCTCCGGGGACTCTGTTTGGCACAGATATAGAACACACTTTTCCAAGCCTGTTGGAAGGCCTTTGCAGTGTCATTTCGCATCTAATTTCCCAAACCAAACTGCTTGCAGCTCTAACTCCCTTCTAACTACCACTTCTTCGGTTCAGTGAGATATGCTGGATTCTAAACGGAGAAGCTTCTCTGACGCTTTTTCACAGAGATTTTGAAACTGAAATCTCACATGCCGTTTCCACCATAGCCAGCAATGGGCTTCCCCATAGAACTTGCCAACCTGAATTCCTACAGGCTAGATGTGAGAGGCACATTCTGCTGCTTCCTCCCTTAGAGTTAAACTAGCTTCTGAAAGCTCAACCTCCAGGGAGTCTGTTTGGCAGAGATATAGAACACATTTTCCAAGCCTGTTGGAAGGCATTTGCAGTTTCATTTCGCGTCTAATTTCCCAAACCAAACTGCTTGCAGCTCTAACTGCCTTCTAACTACCACTTCTTCGGTTCACTGAGATATGCTGGATTCTAAACGGAGAAGCTTCTCTGACGCTTTTTCACAGAGATTTTGAAACTGAAATCTCCCATGCCGTTTCCACCATAGGCAGCAATGGGCTTCCCCATAGAACTTGCCAACCTGAATTCCTAAAGGCTAGATGTGAGAGGCACATTCTGCTGCTTCCTCCCTTAGAGTTAAACTTGCTTCTGAAAGCTCAACCTCCGGGGAGTTTGTTTGGCAGAGATATAGAACACACTTTTCCAAGCCTGTTGGAAGGCATTTGCAGTTTCATTTCGCGTCTAATTTCCCAAACCAAACTGCTTGCAGCTCTAACTCCCTTCTAACTACCACTTCTTCGGTTCAGTGAGATATGCTGGATTCTAAACGGAGAAGCTTCTCTGACGCTTTTTCACAGAGATTTTGAAACTGAAATTTCCAAACCCGTTTCCATGAAGGCGCCAATGGGCTTCCCCATAGAACTTGCCAACCTGAATTCCTACAGGCTAGATGTGAGAGGCACATTCTGCTGCTTCCTCCCTTAGAGTTAAACTAGCTTCTGAAAGCTCACCCTCCGGGGAGTTTGTTTGGCAGAGATATAGAACACACTTTTCCAAGCCTGTTGGAAGGCATTTGCAGTTTCATTTCGCGTCTAATTTCCCAAACCAAACTGCTTGCAGCTCTAACTCCCTTCTAACTACCACTTCTTCGGTTCAGTGAGATATGCTGGATTCTAAACGGAGAAGCTTCTCTGACGCTTTTTCACAGAGATTTTGAAACTGAAATTTCCAAACCCGTTTCCATGAAGGCGCCAATGGGCTTCCCCATAGAACTTGCCAACCTGAATTCCTACAGGCTAGATGTGAGAGGCACATTCTGCTGCTTCCTCCCTTAGAGTTAAACTAGCTTCTGAAAGCTCACCCTCCGGGGAGTTTGTTTGGCAGAGATATAGAACACACTTTTCCAAGCCTGTTGGAAGGCATTTGCAGTTTCATTTCGCGTCTAATTTCCCAAACCAAACTGCTTGCAGCTCTAACTCCCTTCTAACTACCACTTCTTCGGTTCAGTGAGATATGCTGGATTCTAAACGGAGAAGCTTCTCTGACGCTTTTTCACAGAGATTTTGAAACTGAAATCTCCCATGCCGTTTCCACCATAGGCAGCAATGGGCTTCCCCATAGAACTTGCCAACCTGAATTCCTACAGGCTAGATGTGAGAGGCACATTCTGCTGCTTCCTCCCTAAGAGTTAAGCTTGCTTCTGAAAGCTCAACCTCCGGGGACTCTGTTTGGCACATATATAGAACACACTTTTCCAAGCCTGTTGGAAGGCCTTTGCAGTGTCATTTCGCATCTAATTTCCCAAACCAAACTGCTTGCAGCTCTAACTCCCTTCTAACTACCACTTCTTCGGTTCAGTGAGATATGCTGGATTCTAAACGGAGAAGCTTCTCTGACGCTTTTTCACAGAGATTTTGAAACTGAAATCTCCCATGCCGTTTCCACCATAGGCAG
Organism: Cynocephalus volans; assembly: GCF_027409185.1. Lineage (NCBI taxonomy): Eukaryota > Metazoa > Chordata > Mammalia > Dermoptera > Cynocephalidae > Cynocephalus > Cynocephalus volans. Next base: position 628,310 of record NW_026902471.1, on the reverse strand, counting down.
CAATGGGCTTCCCCATAGAACTTGCCAACCTGAATTCCTAAACGCTAGATGTGAGAGGCACATTCTGCTGCTTCCTCCCTTAGAGATAAACTAGCTTCTGAAAGCTCAACCTCCGGGGAGTTTGTTTGGCAGAGATATAGAACACACTTTTCCAAGCCTGTTGGAAGGCATTTGCAGTTTCATTTCGCGTCTAATTTCCCAAACCAAACTGCTTGCAGCTCTAACTGCCTTCTAACTACCACTTCTTCGGTTCAGTGAGATATGCTGGATTCTAAACGGAGAAGCTTCTCTGACGCTTTTTCACAGAGATTTTGAAACTGAAATCTCCCATGCCGTTTCCACCATAGGCAGCAATGGGCTTCCCCATAGAACTTGCCAACCTGAATTCCTACAGGCTAGATGTGAGAGGCACATTCTGCTGCTTCCTCCCTTAGAGTTAAACTAGCTTCTGAAAGCTCAACCTCCGGGGAGTTTGTTTGGCAGAGATATAGAACACACTTTTCCAAGCCTGTTGGAAGGCATTTGCAGTTTCATTTCGCGTCTAATTTCCCAAAGCAAACTGCTTGCAGCTCTAACTCCCTTCTAACTACCACTTCTTCGGTTCAGTGAGATATGCTGGATTCTAAACGGAGAAGCTTCTCTGACGCTTTTTCACAGAGATTTTGAAACTGAAATTTCCAAACCCGTTTCCAACGAAGGCGCCAATGGGCTTCCCCATAGAACTTGCCAACCTGAATTCCTACAGGCTAGATGTGAGAGGCACATTCTGCTGCTTCCTCCCTTAGAGTTAAACTAGCTTCTGAAAGCTCAACCTCCGGGGAGTTTGTTTGGCAGAGACATAGAACACACTTTTCCAAGCCTGTTGGAAGGCATTTGCAGTTTCATTTCGCGTCTAATTTCCCAAACCAAACTGCTTGCAGCTCTAACTGCCTTCTAACTACCACTTCTTCGGTTCAGTGAGATATGCTGGATTCTAAACGGAGAAGCTTCTCTGACGCTTTTTCACAGAGATTTTGAAACTGAAATCTCCCATGCTGTTTCCACCATAGGCAGCAATGGGCTTCCCCATAGAACTTGCCAACCTGAATTCCTACAGGCTAGATGTGAGAGGCACATTCTGCTGCTTCCTCCCTTAGAGTTAAACTAGCTTCTGAAAGCTCAACCTCCGGAGAGTCTGTTTGGCAGAGATATAGAACACACTTTTCCAAGCCTGTTGGAAGGCATTTGCAGTTTCATTTCGCGTCTAATTTCCCAAACCAAACTGCTTGCAGCTCTAACTGCCTTCTAACTACCACTTCTTCGGTTCAGTGAGATATGCTGGATTCTAGACGGAGAAGCTTCTCTGACGCTTTTTCACAGAGATTTTGAAACTGAAATCTCCCATGCCGTTTCCACCATAGGCAGCAATGGGCTTCCCCATAGAACTTGCCAACCTGAATTCCTACAGGCTAGATGTGAGAGGCACATTCTGCTGCTTCCTCCCTTAGAGTTAAACTAGCTTCTGAAAGCTCAACCTCCGGGGAGTTTGTTTGGCAGAGATATAGAACACACTTTTCCAAGCCTGTTGGAAGGCATTTGCAGTTTCATTTCGCGTCTAATTTCCCAAACCAAACTGCTTGCAGCTCTAACTCCCTTCTAACTACCACTTCTTCGGTTCAGTGAGATATGCTGGATTCTAAACGGAGAAGCTTCTCTGACGCTTTTTCACAGAGATTTTGAAACTGAAATCTCCCATGCCGTTTCCACCATAGGCAGCAATGGGCTTCCCCATAGAACTTGCCAACCTGAATTCCTACAGGCTAGATGTGAGAGGCACATTCTGCTGCTTCCTCCCTAAGAGTTAAGCTTGCTTCTGAAAGCTCAACCTCCGGGGACTCTGTTTGGCACATATATAGAACACACTTTTCCAAGCCTGTTGGAAGGCCTTTGCAGTGTCATTTCGCATCTAATTTCCCAAACCAAACTGCTTGCAGCTCTAACTGCCTTCTAACTACCACTTCTTCGGTTCAGTGAGATATGCTGGATTCTAAACGGAGAAGCTTCTCTGACGCTTTTTCACAGAGATTTTGAAACTGAAATTTCCAAACCCGTTTCCAACGAAGGCGCCAATGGGCTTCCCCATAGAACTTGCCAACCTGAATTCCTACAGGCTAGATGTGAGAGGCACATTCTGCTGCTTCCTCCCTTAGAGTTAAACTAGCTTCTGAAAGCTCAACCTCCGGGGAGTTTGTTTGGCAGAGATATAGAACACACTTTTCCAAGCCTGTTGGAAGGCATTTGCAGTTTCATTTCGCGTCTAATTTCCCAAACCAAACTGCTTGCAGCTCTAACTCCCTTCTAACTACCACTTCTTCGGTTCAGTGAGATATGCTGGATTCTAAACGGAGAAGCTTCTCTGACGCTTTTTCACAGAGATTTTGAAACTGAAATCTCCCATGCCGTTTCCACCATAGGCAGCAATGGGCTTCCCCATAGAACTTGCCAACCTGAATTCCTACAGGCTAGATGTGAGAGGCACATTCTGCTGCTTCCTCCCTTAGAGTTAAACTAGCTTCTGAAAGCTCAACCTCCGGGGAGTTTGTTTGGCAGAGATATAGAACACACTTTTCCAAGCCTGTTGGAAGGCATTTGCAGTTTCATTTCGCGTCTAATTTCCCAAACCAAACTGCTTGCAGCTCTAACTCCCTTCTAACTACCACTTCTTCGGTTCAGTGAGATATGCTGGATTCTAAACGGAGAAGCTTCTCTGACGCTTTTTCACAGAGATTTTGAAACTGAAATCTCCCATGCCGTTTCCACCATAGGCAGCAATGGGCTTCCCCATAGAACTTGCCAACCTGAATTCCTACAGGCTAGATGTGAGAGGCACATTCTGCTGCTTCCTCCCTAACAGTTAAGCTTGCTTCTGAAAGCTCAACCTCCGGGGACTCTGTTTGGCACAGATATAGAACACACTTTTCCAAGCCTGTTGGAAGGCCTTTGCAGTGTCATTTCGCATCTAATTTCCCAAACCAAACTGCTTGCAGCTCTAACTCCCTTCTAACTACCACTTCTTCGGTTCAGTGAGATATGCTGGATTCTAAACGGAGAAGCTTCTCTGACGCTTTTTCACAGAGATTTTGAAACTGAAATCTCCCATGCCGTTTCCACCATAGGCAGCAATGGGCTTCCCCATAGAACTTGCCAACCTGAATTCCTAAAGGCTAGATGTGAGAGGCACATTCTGCTGCTTCCTCCCTTAGAGTTAAACTTGCTTCTGAAAGCTCAACCTCCGGGGAGTTTGTTTGGCAGAGATATAGAACACACTTTTCCAAGCCTGTTGGAAGGCATTTGCAGTTTCATTTCGCGTCTAATTTCCCAAACCAAACTGCTTGCAGCTCTAACTCCCTTCTAACTACCACTTCTTCGGTTCAGTGAGATATGCTGGATTCTAAACGGAGAAGCTTCTCTGACGCTTTTTCACAGAGATTTTGAAACTGAAATTTCCAAACCCGTTTCCAACGAAGGCGCCAATGGGCTTCCCCATAGAACTTGCCAACCTGAATTCCTACAGGCTAGATGTGAGAGGCACATTCTGCTGCTTCCTCCCTTAGAGTTAAACTAGCTTCTGAAAGCTCAACCTCCGGGGAGTTTGTTTGGCAGAGATATAGAACACACTTTTCCAAGCCTGTTGGAAGGCCTTTGCAGTGTCATTTCGCATCTAATTTCCCAAACCAAACTGCTTGCAGCTCTAACTCCCTTCTAACTACCACTTCTTCGGTTCAGTGAGATATGCTGGATTCTAAACGGAGAAGCTTCTCTGACGCTTTTTCACAGAGATTTTGAAACTGAAATCTCCCATGCCGTTTCCACCATAGGCAGCAATGGGCTTCCCCATAGAACTTGCCAACCTGAATTCCTAAAGGCTAGATGTGAGAGGCACATTCTGCTGCTTCCTCCCTTAGAGTTAAACTAGCTTCTGAAAGCTCAACCTCCAGGGAGTCTGTTTGGCAGAGATATAGAACACACTTTTCCAAGCCTGTTGGAAGGCATTTGCAGTTTCATTTCGCGTCTAATTTCCCAAACCAAACTGCTTGCAGCTCTAACTCCCTTCTAACTACCACTTCTTCGGTTCAGTGAGATATGCTGGATTCTAAACGGAGAAGCTTCTCTGACGCTTTTTCACAGAGATTTTGAAACTGAAATCTCCCATGCCGTTTCCACCATAGGCAGCAATGGGCTTCCCCATAGAACTTGCCAACCTGAATAACTACAGGCTAGATGTGAGAGGCACATTCTGCTGCTTCCTCCCTAAGAGTTAAGCTTGCTTCTGAAAGCTCAACCTCCGGGGAGTCTGTTTGGCAGAGATATAGAACACACTTTTCCAAGCCTGTTGGAAGGCCTTTGCAGTGTCATTTCCATCTAATTTCCCAAACCAAACTGCTTGCAGCTCTAACTGCCTTCTAACTACCAATTCTTCGGTTCAGTGAGATATGCTGGATTCTAAACGGAGAAGCTTCTCTGACGCTTTTTCACAGAGATTTTGAAACTGAAATTTCCAAACCCGTTTCCAACGAAGGCGCCAAAGGGCTTCCCCATAGAACTTGCCAACCTGAATTCCTACAGGCTAGATGTGAGAGGCACATTCTGCTGCTTCCTCCCTAAGAGTTAAGCTTGCTTCTGAAAGCTCAACCTCCGGGGAGTTTGTTTGGCAGAGATATAGAACACACTTTTCCAAGCCTGTTGGAAGGCATTTGCAGTTTCATTTCGCGTCTAATTTCCCAAACCAAACTGCTTGCAGCTCTAACTGCCTTCTAACTACCACTTCTTCGGTTCACTGAGATATGCTGGATTCTAAACGGAGAAGCTTCTCTGACGCTTTTTCACAGAGATTTTGAAACTGAAATCTCCCATGCCGTTTCCACCATAGGCAGCAATGGGCTTCCCCATAGAACTTGCCAACCTGAATTCCTAAAGGCTAGATGTGAGAGGCACATTCTGCTGCTTCCTCCCTTAGAGTTAAACTTGCTTCTGAAAGCTCAACCTCCGGGGAGTTTGTTTGGCAGAGATATAGAACACACTTTTCCAAGCCTGTTGGAAGGCATTTGCAGTTTCATTTCGCGTCTAATTTCCCAAACCAAACTGCTTGCAGCTCTAACTCCCTTCTAACTACCACTTCTTCGGTTCAGTGAGATATGCTGGATTCTAAACGGAGAAGCTTCTCTGACGCTTTTTCACAGAGATTTTGAAACTGAAATTTCCAAACCCGTTTCCAACGAAGGCGCCAATGGGCTTCCCATAGAACTTGCCAACCTGAATTCCTACAGGCTAGATGTGAGAGGCACATTCTGCTGCTTCCTCCCTTAGAGTTAAACTTGCTTCTGAAAGCTCAACCTCCGGGGAGTTTGTTTGGCAGAGATATAGAACACACTTTTCCAAGCCTGTTGGAAGGCATTTGCAGTTTCATTTCGCGTCTAATTTCCCAAACCAAACTGCTTGCAGCTCTAACTCCCTTCTAACTACCACTTCTTCGGTTCAGTGAGATATGCTGGATTCTAAACGGAGAAGCTTCTCTGACGCTTTTTCACAGAGATTTTGAAACTGAAATTTCCAAACCCGTTTCCATGAAGGCGCCAATGGGCTTCCCCATAGAACTTGCCAACCTGAATTCCTACAGGCTAGATGTGAGAGGCACATTCTGCTGCTTCCTCCCTTAGAGTTAAACTAGCTTCTGAAAGCTCACCCTCCGGGGAGTTTGTTTGGCAGAGATATAGAACACACTTTTCCAAGCCTGTTGGAAGGCATTTGCAGTTTCATTTCGCGTCTAATTTCCCAAACCAAACTGCTTGCAGCTCTAACTCCCTTCTAACTACCACTTCTTCGGTTCAGTGAGATATGCTGGATTCTAAACGGAGAAGCTTCTCTGACGCTTTTTCACAGAGATTTTGAAACTGAAATTTCCAAACCCGTTTCCATGAAGGCGCCAATGGGCTTCCCCATAGAACTTGCCAACCTGAATTCCTACAGGCTAGATGTGAGAGGCACATTCTGCTGCTTCCTCCCTTAGAGTTAAACTAGCTTCTGAAAGCTCACCCTCCGGGGAGTTTGTTTGGCAGAGACATAGAACACACTTTTCCAAGCCTGTTGGAAGGCATTTGCAGTTTCATTTCGCGTCTAATTTCCCAAACCAAACTGCTTGCAGCTCTAACTGCCTTCTAACTACCACTTCTTCGGTTCAGTGAGATATGCTGGATTCTAAACGGAGAAGCTTCTCTGACGCTTTTTCACAGAGATTTTGAAACTGAAATCTCCCATGCCGTTTCCACCATAGGCAGCAATGGGCTTCCCCATAGAACTTGCCAACCTGAATTCCTACAGGCTAGATGTGAGAGGCACATTCTGCTGCTTCCTCCCTAAGAGTTAAGCTTGCTTCTGAAAGCTCAACCTCCGGGGACTCTGTTTGGCACATATATAGAACACACTTTTCCAAGCCTGTTGGAAGGCCTTTGCAGTGTCATTTCGCATCTAATTTCCCAAACCAAACTGCTTGCAGCTCTAACTCCCTTCTAACTACCACTTCTTCGGTTCAGTGAGATATGCTGGATTCTAAACGGAGAAGCTTCTCTGACGCTTTTTCACAGAGATTTTGAAACTGAAATCTCCCATGCCGTTTCCACCATAGGCAGCAATGGGCTTCCCCATAGAACTTGCCAACCTGAATTCCTAAACGCTAGATGTGAGAGGCACATTCTGCTGCTTCCTCCCTTAGAGATAAACTAGCTTCTGAAAGCTCAACCTCCGGGGAGTTTGTTTGGCAGAGATATAGAACACACTTTTCCAAGCCTGTTGGAAGGCATTTGCAGTTTCATTTCGCGTCTAATTTCCCAAACCAAACTGCTTGCAGCTCTAACTGCCTTCTAACTACCACTTCTTCGGTTCAGTGAGATATGCTGGATTCTAAACGGAGAAGCTTCTCTGACGCTTTTTCACAGAGATTTTGAAACTGAAATCTCCCATGCCGTTTCCACCATAGGCAGCAATGGGCTTCCCCATAGAACTTGCCAACCTGAATTCCTACAGGCTAGATGTGAGAGGCACATTCTGCTGCTTCCTCCCTTAGAGTTAAACTAGCTTCTGAAAGCTCAACCTCCGGGGAGTTTGTTTGGCAGAGATATAGAACACACTTTTCCAAGCCTGTTGGAAGGCATTTGCAGTTTCATTTCGCGTCTAATTTCCCAAAGCAAACTGCTTGCAGCTCTAACTCCCTTCTAACTACCACTTCTTCGGTTCAGTGAGATATGCTGGATTCTAAACGGAGAAGCTTCTCTGACGCTTTTTCACAGAGATTTTGAAACTGAAATTTCCAAACCCGTTTCCAACGAAGGCGCCAATGGGCTTCCCCATAGAACTTGCCAACCTGAATTCCTACAGGCTAGATGTGAGAGGCACATTCTGCTGCTTCCTCCCTTAGAGTTAAACTAGCTTCTGAAAGCTCAACCTCCGGGGAGTTTGTTTGGCAGAGACATAGAACACACTTTTCCAAGCCTGTTGGAAGGCATTTGCAGTTTCATTTCGCGTCTAATTTCCCAAACCAAACTGCTTGCAGCTCTAACTGCCTTCTAACTACCACTTCTTCGGTTCAGTGAGATATGCTGGATTCTAAACGGAGAAGCTTCTCTGACGCTTTTTCACAGAGATTTTGAAACTGAAATCTCCCATGCTGTTTCCACCATAGGCAGCAATGGGCTTCCCCATAGAACTTGCCAACCTGAATTCCTACAGGCTAGATGTGAGAGGCACATTCTGCTGCTTCCTCCCTTAGAGTTAAACTAGCTTCTGAAAGCTCAACCTCCGGAGAGTCTGTTTGGCAGAGATATAGAACACACTTTTCCAAGCCTGTTGGAAGGCATTTGCAGTTTCATTTCGCGTCTAATTTCCCAAACCAAACTGCTTGCAGCTCTAACTGCCTTCTAACTACCACTTCTTCGGTTCAGTGAGATATGCTGGATTCTAGACGGAGAAGCTTCTCTGACGCTTTTTCACAGAGATTTTGAAACTGAAATCTCCCATGCCGTTTCCACCATAGGCAGCAATGGGCTTCCCCATAGAACTTGCCAACCTGAATTCCTACAGGCTAGATGTGAGAGGCACATTCTGCTGCTTCCTCCCTTAGAGTTAAACTAGCTTCTGAAAGCTCAACCTCCGGGGAGTTTGTTTGGCAGAGATATAGAACACACTTTTCCAAGCCTGTTGGAAGGCATTTGCAGTTTCATTTCGCGTCTAATTTCCCAAACCAAACTGCTTGCAGCTCTAACTCCCTTCTAACTACCACTTCTTCGGTTCAGTGAGATATGCTGGATTCTAAACGGAGAAGCTTCTCTGACGCTTTTTCACAGAGATTTTGAAACTGAAATCTCCCATGCCGTTTCCACCATAGGCAGCAATGGGCTTCCCCATAGAACTTGCCAACCTGAATTCCTACAGGCTAGATGTGAGAGGCACATTCTGCTGCTTCCTCCCTAAGAGTTAAGCTTGCTTCTGAAAGCTCAACCTCCGGGGACTCTGTTTGGCACATATATAGAACACACTTTTCCAAGCCTGTTGGAAGGCCTTTGCAGTGTCATTTCGCATCTAATTTCCCAAACCAAACTGCTTGCAGCTCTAACTGCCTTCTAACTACCACTTCTTCGGTTCAGTGAGATATGCTGGATTCTAAACGGAGAAGCTTCTCTGACGCTTTTTCACAGAGATTTTGAAACTGAAATTTCCAAACCCGTTTCCAACGAAGGCGCCAATGGGCTTCCCCATAGAACTTGCCAACCTGAATTCCTACAGGCTAGATGTGAGAGGCACATTCTGCTGCTTCCTCCCTTAGAGTTAAACTAGCTTCTGAAAGCTCAACCTCCGGGGAGTTTGTTTGGCAGAGATATAGAACACACTTTTCCAAGCCTGTTGGAAGGCATTTGCAGTTTCATTTCGCGTCTAATTTCCCAAACCAAACTGCTTGCAGCTCTAACTCCCTTCTAACTACCACTTCTTCGGTTCAGTGAGATATGCTGGATTCTAAACGGAGAAGCTTCTCTGACGCTTTTTCACAGAGATTTTGAAACTGAAATCTCCCATGCCGTTTCCACCATAGGCAGCAATGGGCTTCCCCATAGAACTTGCCAACCTGAATTCCTACAGGCTAGATGTGAGAGGCACATTCTGCTGCTTCCTCCCTTAGAGTTAAACTAGCTTCTGAAAGCTCAACCTCCGGGGAGTTTGTTTGGCAGAGATATAGAACACACTTTTCCAAGCCTGTTGGAAGGCATTTGCAGTTTCATTTCGCGTCTAATTTCCCAAACCAAACTGCTTGCAGCTCTAACTCCCTTCTAACTACCACTTCTTCGGTTCAGTGAGATATGCTGGATTCTAAACGGAGAAGCTTCTCTGACGCTTTTTCACAGAGATTTTGAAACTGAAATCTCCCATGCCGTTTCCACCATAGGCAGCAATGGGCTTCCCCATAGAACTTGCCAACCTGAATTCCTACAGGCTAGATGTGAGAGGCACATTCTGCTGCTTCCTCCCTAACAGTTAAGCTTGCTTCTGAAAGCTCAACCTCCGGGGACTCTGTTTGGCACAGATATAGAACACACTTTTCCAAGCCTGTTGGAAGGCCTTTGCAGTGTCATTTCGCATCTAATTTCCCAAACCAAACTGCTTGCAGCTCTAACTCCCTTCTAACTACCACTTCTTCGGTTCAGTGAGATATGCTGGATTCTAAACGGAGAAGCTTCTCTGACGCTTTTTCACAGAGATTTTGAAACTGAAATCTCCCATGCCGTTTCCACCATAGGCAGCAATGGGCTTCCCCATAGAACTTGCCAACCTGAATTCCTAAAGGCTAGATGTGAGAGGCACATTCTGCTGCTTCCTCCCTTAGAGTTAAACTTGCTTCTGAAAGCTCAACCTCCGGGGAGTTTGTTTGGCAGAGATATAGAACACACTTTTCCAAGCCTGTTGGAAGGCATTTGCAGTTTCATTTCGCGTCTAATTTCCCAAACCAAACTGCTTGCAGCTCTAACTCCCTTCTAACTACCACTTCTTCGGTTCAGTGAGATATGCTGGATTCTAAACGGAGAAGCTTCTCTGACGCTTTTTCACAGAGATTTTGAAACTGAAATTTCCAAACCCGTTTCCAACGAAGGCGCCAATGGGCTTCCCCATAGAACTTGCCAACCTGAATTCCTACAGGCTAGATGTGAGAGGCACATTCTGCTGCTTCCTCCCTTAGAGTTAAACTAGCTTCTGAAAGCTCAACCTCCGGGGAGTTTGTTTGGCAGAGATATAGAACACACTTTTCCAAGCCTGTTGGAAGGCCTTTGCAGTGTCATTTCGCATCTAATTTCCCAAACCAAACTGCTTGCAGCTCTAACTCCCTTCTAACTACCACTTCTTCGGTTCAGTGAGATATGCTGGATTCTAAACGGAGAAGCTTCTCTGACGCTTTTTCACAGAGATTTTGAAACTGAAATCTCCCATGCCGTTTCCACCATAGGCAGCAATGGGCTTCCCCATAGAACTTGCCAACCTGAATTCCTAAAGGCTAGATGTGAGAGGCACATTCTGCTGCTTCCTCCCTTAGAGTTAAACTAGCTTCTGAAAGCTCAACCTCCAGGGAGTCTGTTTGGCAGAGATATAGAACACACTTTTCCAAGCCTGTTGGAAGGCATTTGCAGTTTCATTTCGCGTCTAATTTCCCAAACCAAACTGCTTGCAGCTCTAACTCCCTTCTAACTACCACTTCTTCGGTTCAGTGAGATATGCTGGATTCTAAACGGAGAAGCTTCTCTGACGCTTTTTCACAGAGATTTTGAAACTGAAATCTCCCATGCCGTTTCCACCATAGGCAGCAATGGGCTTCCCCATAGAACTTGCCAACCTGAATAACTACAGGCTAGATGTGAGAGGCACATTCTGCTGCTTCCTCCCTAAGAGTTAAGCTTGCTTCTGAAAGCTCAACCTCCGGGGAGTCTGTTTGGCAGAGATATAGAACACACTTTTCCAAGCCTGTTGGAAGGCCTTTGCAGTGTCATTTCCATCTAATTTCCCAAACCAAACTGCTTGCAGCTCTAACTGCCTTCTAACTACCAATTCTTCGGTTCAGTGAGATATGCTGGATTCTAAACGGAGAAGCTTCTCTGACGCTTTTTCACAGAGATTTTGAAACTGAAATTTCCAAACCCGTTTCCAACGAAGGCGCCAAAGGGCTTCCCCATAGAACTTGCCAACCTGAATTCCTACAGGCTAGATGTGAGAGGCACATTCTGCTGCTTCCTCCCTAAGAGTTAAGCTTGCTTCTGAAAGCTCAACCTCCGGGGAGTTTGTTTGGCAGAGATATAGAACACACTTTTCCAAGCCTGTTGGAAGGCATTTGCAGTTTCATTTCGCGTCTAATTTCCCAAACCAAACTGCTTGCAGCTCTAACTGCCTTCTAACTACCACTTCTTCGGTTCACTGAGATATGCTGGATTCTAAACGGAGAAGCTTCTCTGACGCTTTTTCACAGAGATTTTGAAACTGAAATCTCCCATGCCGTTTCCACCATAGGCAGCAATGGGCTTCCCCATAGAACTTGCCAACCTGAATTCCTAAAGGCTAGATGTGAGAGGCACATTCTGCTGCTTCCTCCCTTAGAGTTAAACTTGCTTCTGAAAGCTCAACCTCCGGGGAGTTTGTTTGGCAGAGATATAGAACACACTTTTCCAAGCCTGTTGGAAGGCATTTGCAGTTTCATTTCGCGTCTAATTTCCCAAACCAAACTGCTTGCAGCTCTAACTCCCTTCTAACTACCACTTCTTCGGTTCAGTGAGATATGCTGGATTCTAAACGGAGAAGCTTCTCTGACGCTTTTTCACAGAGATTTTGAAACTGAAATTTCCAAACCCGTTTCCAACGAAGGCGCCAATGGGCTTCCCCATAGAACTTGCCAACCTGAATTCCTACAGGCTAGATGTGAGAGGCACATTCTGCTGCTTCCTCCCTTAGAGTTAAACTTGCTTCTGAAAGCTCAACCTCCGGGGAGTTTGTTTGGCAGAGATATAGAACACACTTTTCCAAGCCTGTTGGAAGGCATTTGCAGTTTCATTTCGCGTCTAATTTCCCAAACCAAACTGCTTGCAGCTCTAACTCCCTTCTAACTACCACTTCTTCGGTTCAGTGAGATATGCTGGATTCTAAACGGAGAAGCTTCTCTGACGCTTTTTCACAGAGATTTTGAAACTGAAATTTCCAAACCCGTTTCCATGAAGGCGCCAATGGGCTTCCCCATAGAACTTGCCAACCTGAATTCCTACAGGCTAGATGTGAGAGGCACATTCTGCTGCTTCCTCCCTTAGAGTTAAACTAGCTTCTGAAAGCTCACCCTCCGGGGAGTTTGTTTGGCAGAGATATAGAACACACTTTTCCAAGCCTGTTGGAAGGCATTTGCAGTTTCATTTCGCGTCTAATTTCCCAAACCAAACTGCTTGCAGCTCTAACTCCCTTCTAACTACCACTTCTTCGGTTCAGTGAGATATGCTGGATTCTAAACGGAGAAGCTTCTCTGACGCTTTTTCACAGAGATTTTGAAACTGAAATTTCCAAACCCGTTTCCATGAAGGCGCCAATGGGCTTCCCCATAGAACTTGCCAACCTGAATTCCTACAGGCTAGATGTGAGAGGCACATTCTGCTGCTTCCTCCCTTAGAGTTAAACTAGCTTCTGAAAGCTCACCCTCCGGGGAGTTTGTTTGGCAGAGATATAGAACACACTTTTCCAAGCCTGTTGGAAGGCATTTGCAGTTTCATTTCGCGTCTAATTTCCCAAACCAAACTGCTTGCAGCTCTAACTCCCTTCTAACTACCACTTCTTCGGTTCAGTGAGATATGCTGGATTCTAAACGGAGAAGCTTCTCTGACGCTTTTTCACAGAGATTTTGAAACTGAAATCTCCCATGCCGTTTCCACCATAGGCAGCAATGGGCTTCCCCATAGAACTTGCCAACCTGAATTCCTACAGGCTAGATGTGAGAGGCACATTCTGCTGCTTCCTCCCTAAGAGTTAAGCTTGCTTCTGAAAGCTCAACCTCCGGGGACTCTGTTTGGCACATATATAGAACACACTTTTCCAAGCCTGTTGGAAGGCCTTTGCAGTGTCATTTCGCATCTAATTTCCCAAACCAAACTGCTTGCAGCTCTAACTCCCTTCTAACTACCACTTCTTCGGTTCAGTGAGATATGCTGGATTCTAAACGGAGAAGCTTCTCTGACGCTTTTTCACAGAGATTTTGAAACTGAAATCTCCCATGCCGTTTCCACCATAGGCAGCAATGGGCTTCCCCATAGAACTTGCCAACCTGAATTCCTAAAGGCTAGATGTGAGAGGCACATTCTGCTGCTTCCTCCCTTAGAGATAAACTAGCTTCTGAAAGCTCAACCTCCGGGGAGTTTGTTTGGCAGAGATATAGAACACACTTTTCCAAGCCTGTTGGAAGGCATTTGCAGTTTCATTTCGCGTCTAATTTCCCAAACCAAACTGCTTGCAGCTCTAACTGCCTTCTAACTACCACTTCTTCGGTTCAGTGAGATATGCTGGATTCTAAACGGAGAAGCTTCTCTGACGCTTTTTCACAGAGATTTTGAAACTGAAATCTCCCATGCCGTTTCCACCATAGGCAGCAATGGGCTTCCCCATAGAACTTGCCAACCTGAATTCCTACAGGCTAGATGTGAGAGGCACATTCTGCTGCTTCCTCCCTTAGAGTTAAACTAGCTTCTGAAAGCTCAACCTCCGGGGAGTTTGTTTGGCAGAGATATAGAACACACTTTTCCAAGCCTGTTGGAAGGCATTTGCAGTTTCATTTCGCGTCTAATTTCCCAAAGCAAACTGCTTGCAGCTCTAACTCCCTTCTAACTACCACTTCTTCGGTTCAGTGAGATATGCTGGATTCTAAACGGAGAAGCTTCTCTGACGCTTTTTCACAGAGATTTTGAAACTGAAATTTCCAAACCCGTTTCCAACGAAGGCGCCAATGGGCTTCCCCATAGAACTTGCCAACCTGAATTCCTACAGGCTAGATGTGAGAGGCACATTCTGCTGCTTCCTCCCTTAGAGTTAAACTAGCTTCTGAAAGCTCAACCTCCGGGGAGTTTGTTTGGCAGAGACATAGAACACACTTTTCCAAGCCTGTTGGAAGGCATTTGCAGTTTCATTTCGCGTCTAATTTCCCAAACCAAACTGCTTGCAGCTCTAACTGCCTTCTAACTACCACTTCTTCGGTTCAGTGAGATATGCTGGATTCTAAACGGAGAAGCTTCTCTGACGCTTTTTCACAGAGATTTTGAAACTGAAATCTCCCATGCTGTTTCCACCATAGGCAGCAATGGGCTTCCCCATAGAACTTGCCAACCTGAATTCCTACAGGCTAGATGTGAGAGGCACATTCTGCTGCTTCCTCCCTTAGAGTTAAACTAGCTTCTGAAAGCTCAACCTCCGGAGAGTCTGTTTGGCAGAGATATAGAACACACTTTTCCAAGCCTGTTGGAAGGCATTTGCAGTTTCATTTCGCGTCTAATTTCCCAAACCAAACTGCTTGCAGCTCTAACTGCCTTCTAACTACCACTTCTTCGGTTCAGTGAGATATGCTGGATTCTAGACGGAGAAGCTTCTCTGACGCTTTTTCACAGAGATTTTGAAACTGAAATCTCCCATGCCGTTTCCACCATAGGCAGCAATGGGCTTCCCCATAGAACTTGCCAACCTGAATTCCTACAGGCTAGATGTGAGAGGCACATTCTGCTGCTTCCTCCCTTAGAGTTAAACTAGCTTCTGAAAGCTCAACCTCCGGGGAGTTTGTTTGGCAGAGATATAGAACACACTTTTCCAAGCCTGTTGGAAGGCATTTGCAGTTTCATTTCGCGTCTAATTTCCCAAACCAAACTGCTTGCAGCTCTAACTCCCTTCTAACTACCACTTCTTCGGTTCAGTGAGATATGCTGGATTCTAAACGGAGAAGCTTCTCTGACGCTTTTTCACAGAGATTTTGAAACTGAAATCTCCCATGCCGTTTCCACCATAGGCAGCAATGGGCTTCCCCATAGAACTTGCCAACCTGAATTCCTACAGGCTAGATGTGAGAGGCACATTCTGCTGCTTCCTCCCTAAGAGTTAAGCTTGCTTCTGAAAGCTCAACCTCCGGGGACTCTGTTTGGCACATATATAGAACACACTTTTCCAAGCCTGTTGGAAGGCCTTTGCAGTGTCATTTCGCATCTAATTTCCCAAACCAAACTGCTTGCAGCTCTAACTGCCTTCTAACTACCACTTCTTCGGTTCAGTGAGATATGCTGGATTCTAAACGGAGAAGCTTCTCTGACGCTTTTTCACAGAGATTTTGAAACTGAAATTTCCAAACCCGTTTCCAACGAAGGCGCCAATGGGCTTCCCCATAGAACTTGCCAACCTGAATTCCTACAGGCTAGATGTGAGAGGCACATTCTGCTGCTTCCTCCCTTAGAGTTAAACTAGCTTCTGAAAGCTCAACCTCCGGGGAGTTTGTTTGGCAGAGATATAGAACACACTTTTCCAAGCCTGTTGGAAGGCATTTGCAGTTTCATTTCGCGTCTAATTTCCCAAACCAAACTGCTTGCAGCTCTAACTCCCTTCTAACTACCACTTCTTCGGTTCAGTGAGATATGCTGGATTCTAAACGGAGAAGCTTCTCTGACGCTTTTTCACAGAGATTTTGAAACTGAAATCTCCCATGCCGTTTCCACCATAGGCAGCAATGGGCTTCCCCATAGAACTTGCCAACCTGAATTCCTACAGGCTAGATGTGAGAGGCACATTCTGCTGCTTCCTCCCTTAGAGTTAAACTAGCTTCTGAAAGCTCAACCTCCGGGGAGTTTGTTTGGCAGAGATATAGAACACACTTTTCCAAGCCTGTTGGAAGGCATTTGCAGTTTCATTTCGCGTCTAATTTCCCAAACCAAACTGCTTGCAGCTCTAACTCCCTTCTAACTACCACTTCTTCGGTTCAGTGAGATATGCTGGATTCTAAACGGAGAAGCTTCTCTGACGCTTTTTCACAGAGATTTTGAAACTGAAATCTCCCATGCCGTTTCCACCATAGGCAGCAATGGGCTTCCCCATAGAACTTGCCAACCTGAATTCCTACAGGCTAGATGTGAGAGGCACATTCTGCTGCTTCCTCCCTAACAGTTAAGCTTGCTTCTGAAAGCTCAACCTCCGGGGACTCTGTTTGGCACAGATATAGAACACACTTTTCCAAGCCTGTTGGAAGGCCTTTGCAGTGTCATTTCGCATCTAATTTCCCAAACCAAACTGCTTGCAGCTCTAACTCCCTTCTAACTACCACTTCTTCGGTTCAGTGAGATATGCTGGATTCTAAACGGAGAAGCTTCTCTGACGCTTTTTCACAGAGATTTTGAAACTGAAATCTCCCATGCCGTTTCCACCATAGGCAGCAATGGGCTTCCCCATAGAACTTGCCAACCTGAATTCCTAAAGGCTAGATGTGAGAGGCACATTCTGCTGCTTCCTCCCTTAGAGTTAAACTTGCTTCTGAAAGCTCAACCTCCGGGGAGTTTGTTTGGCAGAGATATAGAACACACTTTTCCAAGCCTGTTGGAAGGCATTTGCAGTTTCATTTCGCGTCTAATTTCCCAAACCAAACTGCTTGCAGCTCTAACTCCCTTCTAACTACCACTTCTTCGGTTCAGTGAGATATGCTGGATTCTAAACGGAGAAGCTTCTCTGACGCTTTTTCACAGAGATTTTGAAACTGAAATTTCCAAACCCGTTTCCAACGAAGGCGCCAATGGGCTTCCCCATAGAACTTGCCAACCTGAATTCCTACAGGCTAGATGTGAGAGGCACATTCTGCTGCTTCCTCCCTTAGAGTTAAACTAGCTTCTGAAAGCTCAACCTCCGGGGAGTTTGTTTGGCAGAGATATAGAACACACTTTTCCAAGCCTGTTGGAAGGCCTTTGCAGTGTCATTTCGCATCTAATTTCCCAAACCAAACTGCTTGCAGCTCTAACTCCCTTCTAACTACCACTTCTTCGGTTCAGTGAGATATGCTGGATTCTAAACGGAGAAGCTTCTCTGACGCTTTTTCACAGAGATTTTGAAACTGAAATCTCCCATGCCGTTTCCACCATAGGCAGCAATGGGCTTCCCCATAGAACTTGCCAACCTGAATTCCTAAAGGCTAGATGTGAGAGGCACATTCTGCTGCTTCCTCCCTTAGAGTTAAACTAGCTTCTGAAAGCTCAACCTCCAGGGAGTCTGTTTGGCAGAGATATAGAACACACTTTTCCAAGCCTGTTGGAAGGCATTTGCAGTTTCATTTCGCGTCTAATTTCCCAAACCAAACTGCTTGCAGCTCTAACTCCCTTCTAACTACCACTTCTTCGGTTCAGTGAGATATGCTGGATTCTAAACGGAGAAGCTTCTCTGACGCTTTTTCACAGAGATTTTGAAACTGAAATCTCCCATGCCGTTTCCACCATAGGCAGCAATGGGCTTCCCCATAGAACTTGCCAACCTGAATAACTACAGGCTAGATGTGAGAGGCACATTCTGCTGCTTCCTCCCTAAGAGTTAAGCTTGCTTCTGAAAGCTCAACCTCCGGGGAGTCTGTTTGGCAGAGATATAGAACACACTTTTCCAAGCCTGTTGGAAGGCCTTTGCAGTGTCATTTCCATCTAATTTCCCAAACCAAACTGCTTGCAGCTCTAACTGCCTTCTAACTACCAATTCTTCGGTTCAGTGAGATATGCTGGATTCTAAACGGAGAAGCTTCTCTGACGCTTTTTCACAGAGATTTTGAAACTGAAATTTCCAAACCCGTTTCCAACGAAGGCGCCAAAGGGCTTCCCCATAGAACTTGCCAACCTGAATTCCTACAGGCTAGATGTGAGAGGCACATTCTGCTGCTTCCTCCCTAAGAGTTAAGCTTGCTTCTGAAAGCTCAACCTCCGGGGAGTTTGTTTGGCAGAGATATAGAACACACTTTTCCAAGCCTGTTGGAAGGCATTTGCAGTTTCATTTCGCGTCTAATTTCCCAAACCAAACTGCTTGCAGCTCTAACTGCCTTCTAACTACCACTTCTTCGGTTCACTGAGATATGCTGGATTCTAAACGGAGAAGCTTCTCTGACGCTTTTTCACAGAGATTTTGAAACTGAAATCTCCCATGCCGTTTCCACCATAGGCAGCAATGGGCTTCCCCATAGAACTTGCCAACCTGAATTCCTAAAGGCTAGATGTGAGAGGCACATTCTGCTGCTTCCTCCCTTAGAGTTAAACTTGCTTCTGAAAGCTCAACCTCCGGGGAGTTTGTTTGGCAGAGATATAGAACACACTTTTCCAAGCCTGTTGGAAGGCATTTGCAGTTTCATTTCGCGTCTAATTTCCCAAACCAAACTGCTTGCAGCTCTAACTCCCTTCTAACTACCACTTCTTCGGTTCAGTGAGATATGCTGGATTCTAAACGGAGAAGCTTCTCTGACGCTTTTTCACAGAGATTTTGAAACTGAAATTTCCAAACCCGTTTCCAACGAAGGCGCCAATGGGCTTCCCCATAGAACTTGCCAACCTGAATTCCTACAGGCTAGATGTGAGAGGCACATTCTGCTGCTTCCTCCCTTAGAGTTAAACTTGCTTCTGAAAGCTCAACCTCCGGGGAGTTTGTTTGGCAGAGATATAGAACACACTTTTCCAAGCCTGTTGGAAGGCATTTGCAGTTTCATTTCGCGTCTAATTTCCCAAACCAAACTGCTTGCAGCTCTAACTCCCTTCTAACTACCACTTCTTCGGTTCAGTGAGATATGCTGGATTCTAAACGGAGAAACTTCTCTGACGCTTTTTCACAGAGATTTTGAAACTGAATTTTCCAAACCCGTTTCCAACGAAGGCGCCAATGGGCTACCCCATAGAACTTGCCAACCTGAATTCCTACAGGCTAGATGTGAGAGGCACATTCTGCTGCTTCCTCCCTTAGAGTTAAACTAGCTTCTGAAAGCTCAACCTCCGGGGAGTTTGTTTGGCAGAGACATAGAACACACTTTTCCAAGCCTGTTGGAAGGCATTTGCAGTTTCATTTCGCGTCTAATTTCCCAAACCAAACTGCTTGCAGCTCTAACTGCCTTCTAACTACCACTTCTTCGGTTCAGTGAGATATGCTGGATTCTAAACGGAGAAGCTTCTCTGACGCTTTTTCACAGAGATTTTGAAACTGAAATCTCCCATGCCGTTTCCACCATAGGCAGCAATGAGCTTCCCCATAGAACTTGCCAACCTGAATTCCTACAGGCTAGATGTGAGAGGCACATTCTGCTGCTTCCTCCCTTATAGTTAAACTAGCTTCTGAAAGCTCAACCTCCGGGGAGTCTGTTTGGCAGAGATATAGAACACACTTTTCCAAGCCTGTTGGAAGGCATTTGCAGTTTCATTTCGCGTCTAATTTCCCAAACCAAACTGCTTGCAGCTCTAACTGCCTTCTAACTACCACTTCTTCGGTTCAGTGAGATATGCTGGATTCTAAACGGAGAAGCTTCTCTGACGCTTTTTCACAGAGATTTTGAAACTGAAATCTCCCATGCCGTTTCCACCATAGGCAGCAATGGGCTTCCCCATAGAACTTGCCAACCTGAATTCCTACAGGCTAGATGTGAGAGGCACATTCTGCTGCTTCGTCCCTTAGAGTTAAACTAGCTTCTGAAAGCTCAACCTCCGGGGAGTTTGTTTGGCAGAGATATAGAACACACTTTTCCAAGCCTGTTGGAAGGCATTTGCAGTTTCATTTCGCGTCTAATTTCCCAAACCAAACTGCTTGCAGCTCTAACTCCCTTCTAACTACCACTTCTTCGGTTCAGTGAGATATGCTGGATTCTAAACGGAGAAGCTTCTCTGACGCTTTTTCACAGAGATTTTGAAACTGAAATCTCCCATGCCGTTTCCACCATAGGCAGCAATGGGCTTCCCCATAGAACTTGCCAACCTGAATTCCTACAGGCTAGATGTGAGAGGCACATTCTGCTGCTTCCTCCCTAACAGTTAAGCTTGCTTCTGAAAGCTCAACCTCCGGGGACTCTGTTTGGCACAGATATAGAACACACTTTTCCAAGCCTGTTGGAAGGCCTTTGCAGTGTCATTTCGCATCTAATTTCCCAAACCAAACTGCTTGCAGCTCTAACTCCCTTCTAACTACCACTTCTTCGGTTCAGTGAGATATGCTGGATTCTAAACGGAGAAGCTTCTCTGACGCTTTTTCACAGAGATTTTGAAACTGAAATCTCCCATGCCGTTTCCACCATAGGCAGCAATGGGCTTCCCCATAGAACTTGCCAACCTGAATTCCTAAAGGCTAGATGTGAGAGGCACATTCTGCTGCTTCCTCCCTTAGAGTTAAACTTGCTTCTGAAAGCTCAACCTCCGGGGAGTTTGTTTGGCAGAGATATAGAACACACTTTTCCAAGCCTGTTGGAAGGCATTTGCAGTTTCATTTCGCGTCTAATTTCCCAAACCAAACTGCTTGCAGCTCTAACTCCCTTCTAACTACCACTTCTTCGGTTCAGTGAGATATGCTGGATTCTAAACGGAGAAGCTTCTCTGACGCTTTTTCACAGAGATTTTGAAACTGAAATTTCCAAACCCGTTTCCAACGAAGGCGCCAATGGGCTTCCCCATAGAACTTGCCAACCTGAATTCCTACAGGCTAGATGTGAGAGGCACATTCTGCTGCTTCCTCCCTTAGAGTTAAACTTGCTTCTGAAAGCTCAACCTCCGGGGAGTTTGTTTGGCAGAGATATAGAACACACTTTTCCAAGCCTGTTGGAAGGCATTTGCAGTTTCATTTCGCGTCTAATTTCCCAAACCAAACTGCTTGCAGCTCTAACTCCCTTCTAACTACCACTTCTTCGGTTCAGTGAGATATGCTGGATTCTAAACGGAGAAGCTTCTCTGACGCTTTTTCACAGAGATTTTGAAACTGAAATCTCCCATGCTGTTTCCACCATAGGCAGCAATGTGCTTCCCCATAGAACTTGCCAACCTGAATTCCTACAGGCTAGATGTGAGAGGCACATTCTGCTGCTTCCTCCCTAACAGTTAAGCTGGCTTCTGAAAGCTCAACCTCCGGGGACTCTCTTTGGCACAGATATAGAACACACTTTTCCAAGCCTGTTGGAAGGCCTTTTCAGTGTCATTTCGCATCTAATTTCCCAAACCAAACTGCTTGCAGCTCTAACTCCCTTCTAACTACCACTTCTTCGGTTCAGTGAGATATGCTGGATTCTAAACGGAGAAGCTTCTCTGACGCTTTTTCACAGAGATTTTGAAACTGAAATCTCCCATGCCGTTTCCACCATAGGCAGCAATGGGCTTCCCCATAGAACTTGCCAACCTGAATTCCTAAAGGCTAGATGTGAGAGGCACATTCTGCTGCTTCCTCCCTTAGAGTTAAACTTGCTTCTGAAAGCTCAACCTCCGGGGAGTTTGTTTGGCAGAGATTTAGAACACACTTTTCCAAGCCTGTTGGAAGGCATTTGCAGTTTCATTTCGCGTCTAATTTCCCAAACCAAACTGCTTGCAGCTCTAACTCCCTTCTAACTACCACTTCTTCGGTTCAGTGAGATATGCTGGATTCTAAACGGAGAAGCTTCTCTGACGCTTTTTCACAGAGATTTTGAAACTGAAATCTCCCATGCCGTTTCCACCATAGGCAGCAATGGGCTTCCCCATAGAACTTGCCAACCTGAATTCCTACAGGCTAGATGTGAGAGGCACATTCTGCTGCTTCCTCCCTAACAGTTAAGCTTGCTTCTGAAAGCTCAACCTCCGGGGACTCTGTTTGGCACAGATATAGAACACACTTTTCCAAGCCTGTTGGAAGGCCTTTGCAGTGTCATTTCGCATCTAATTTCCCAAACCAAACTGCTTGCAGCTCTAACTCCCTTCTAACTACCACTTCTTCGGTTCAGTGAGATATGCTGGATTCTAAACGGAGAAGCTTCTCTGACGCTTTTTCACAGAGATTTTGAAACTGAAATCTCACATGCCGTTTCCACCATAGCCAGCAATGGGCTTCCCCATAGAACTTGCCAACCTGAATTCCTACAGGCTAGATGTGAGAGGCACATTCTGCTGCTTCCTCCCTTAGAGTTAAACTAGCTTCTGAAAGCTCAACCTCCAGGGAGTCTGTTTGGCAGAGATATAGAACACATTTTCCAAGCCTGTTGGAAGGCATTTGCAGTTTCATTTCGCGTCTAATTTCCCAAACCAAACTGCTTGCAGCTCTAACTGCCTTCTAACTACCACTTCTTCGGTTCACTGAGATATGCTGGATTCTAAACGGAGAAGCTTCTCTGACGCTTTTTCACAGAGATTTTGAAACTGAAATCTCCCATGCCGTTTCCACGATAGGCAGCAATGGGCTTCCCCATAGAACTTGCCAACCTGAATTCCTAAAGGCTAGATGTGAGAGGCACATTCTGCTGCTTCCTCCCTTAGAGTTAAACTAGCTTCTGAAAGCTCAACCTCCGGGGAGTTTGTTTGGCAGAGACATAGAACACACTTTTCCAAGCCTGTTGGAAGGCATTTGCAGTTTCATTTCGCGTCTAATTTCCCAAACCAAACTGCTTGCAGCTCTAACTGCCTTCTAACTACCACTTCTTCGGTTCAGTGAGATATGCTGGATTCTAAACGGAGAAGCTTCTCTGACGCTTTTTCACAGAGATTTTGAAACTGAAATCTCCCATGCCGTTTCCACCATAGGCAGCAATGGGCTTCCCCATAGAACTTGCCAACCTGAATTCCTACAGGCTAGATGTGAGAGGCATATTCTGCTGCTTCGTCCCTTAGAGTTAAACTAGCTTCTGAAAGCTCAACCTCCGGGGAGTTTGTTTGGCAGAGATATAGAACACACTTTTCCAAGCCTGTTGGAAGGCATTTGCAGTTTCATTTCGCGTCTAATTTCCCAAACCAAACTGCTTGCAGCTCTAACTCCCTTCTAACTACCACTTCTTCGGTTCAGTGAGATATGCTGGATTCTAAACGGAGAAGCTTCTCTGACGCTTTTTCACAGAGATTTTGAAACTGAAATTTCCAAACCCGTTTCCAACGAAGGCGCCAATGGGCTTCCCCATAGAACTTGCCAACCTGAATTCCTACAGGCTAGATGTGAGAGGCACATTCTGCTGCTTCCTCCCTAACAGTTAAGCTTGCTTCTGAAAGCTCAACCTCCGGGGACTCTGTTTGGCACAGATATAGAACACACTTTTCCAAGCCTGTTGGAAGGCCTTTGCAGTGTCATTTCGCATCTAATTTCCCAAACCAAACTGCTTGCAGCTCTAACTCCCTTCTAACTACCACTTCTTCGGTTCAGTGAGATATGCTGGATTCTAAACGGAGAAGCTTCTCTGACGCTTTTTCACAGAGATTTTGAAACTGAAATCTCCCATGCCGTTTCCACCATAGGCAGCAATGGGCTTCCCCATAGAACTTGCCAACCTGAATTCCTAAAGGCTAGATGTGAGAGGCACATTCTGCTGCTTCCTCCCTTAGAGTTAAACTTGCTTCTGAAAGCTCAACCTCCGGGGAGTTTGTTTGGCAGAGATATAGAACACACTTTTCCAAGCCTGTTGGAAGGCATTTGCAGTTTCATTTCGCGTCTAATTTCCCAAACCAAACTGCTTGCAGCTCTAACTCCCTTCTAACTACCACTTCTTCGGTTCAGTGAGATATGCTGGATTCTAAACGGAGAAGCTTCTCTGACGCTTTTTCACAGAGATTTTGAAACTGAAATTTCCAAACCCGTTTCCAACGAAGGCGCCAATGGGCTTCCCCATAGAACTTGCCAACCTGAATTCCTACAGGCTAGATGTGAGAGGCACATTCTGCTGCTTCCTCCCTTAGAGTTAAACTTGCTTCTGAAAGCTCAACCTCCGGGGAGTTTGTTTGGCAGAGATATAGAACACACTTTTCCAAGCCTGTTGGAAGGCATTTGCAGTTTCATTTCGCGTCTAATTTCCCAAACCAAACTGCTTGCAGCTCTAACTCCCTTCTAACTACCACTTCTTCGGTTCAGTGAGATATGCTGGATTCTAAACGGAGAAGCTTCTCTGACGCTTTTTCACAGAGATTTTGAAACTGAAATCTCCCATGCTGTTTCCACCATAGGCAGCAATGGGCTTCCACATAGAACTTGCCAACCTGAATTCCTACAGGCTAGATGTGAGAGGCACATTCTGCTGCTTCCTCCCTAACAGTTAAGCTTGCTTCTGAAAGCTCAACCTCCGGGGACTCTCTTTGGCACAGATATAGAACACACTTTTCCAAGCCTGTTGGAAGGCCTTTGCAGTGTCATTTCGCATCTAATTTCCCAAACCAAACTGCTTGCAGCTCTAACTCCCTTCTAACTACCACTTCTTCGGTTCAGTGAGATATGCTGGATTCTAAACGGAGAAGCTTCTCTGACGCTTTTTCACAGAGATTTTGAAACTGAAATCTCCCATGCCGTTTCCACCATAGGCAGCAATGGGCTTCCCCATAGAACTTGCCAACCTGAATTCCTACAGGCTAGATGTGAGAGGCACATTCTGCTGCTTCCTCCCTAACAGTTAAGCTTGCTTCTGAAAGCTCAACCTCCGGGGACTCTGTTTGGCACAGATATAGAACACACTTTTCCAAGCCTGTTGGAAGGCCTTTGCAGTGTCATTTCGCATCTAATTTCCCAAACCAAACTGCTTGCAGCTCTAACTCCCTTCTAACTACCACTTCTTCGGTTCAGTGAGATATGCTGGATTCTAAACGGAGAAGCTTCTCTGACGCTTTTTCACAGAGATTTTGAAACTGAAATCTCACATGCCGTTTCCACCATAGCCAGCAATGGGCTTCCCCATAGAACTTGCCAACCTGAATTCCTACAGGCTAGATGTGAGAGGCACATTCTGCTGCTTCCTCCCTTAGAGTTAAACTAGCTTCTGAAAGCTCAACCTCCAGGGAGTCTGTTTGGCAGAGATATAGAACACATTTTCCAAGCCTGTTGGAAGGCATTTGCAGTTTCATTTCGCGTCTAATTTCCCAAACCAAACTGCTTGCAGCTCTAACTGCCTTCTAACTACCACTTCTTCGGTTCACTGAGATATGCTGGATTCTAAACGGAGAAGCTTCTCTGACGCTTTTTCACAGAGATTTTGAAACTGAAATCTCCCATGCCGTTTCCACGATAGGCAGCAATGGGCTTCCCCATAGAACTTGCCAACCTGAATTCCTAAAGGCTAGATGTGAGAGGCACATTCTGCTGCTTCCTCCCTTAGAGTTAAACTAGCTTCTGAAAGCTCAACCTCCGGGGAGTTTGTTTGGCAGAGACATAGAACACACTTTTCCAAGCCTGTTGGAAGGCATTTGCAGTTTCATTTCGCGTCTAATTTCCCAAACCAAACTGCTTGCAGCTCTAACTGCCTTCTAACTACCACTTCTTCGGTTCAGTGAGATATGCTGGATTCTAAACGGAGAAGCTTCTCTGACGCTTTTTCACAGAGATTTTGAAACTGAAATCTCCCATGCCGTTTCCACCATAGGCAGCAATGGGCTTCCCCATAGAACTTGCCAACCTGAATTCCTACAGGCTAGATGTGAGAGGCACATTCTGCTGCTTCCTCCCTTAGAGTTAAACTAGCTTCTGAAAGCTCAACCTCCGGGGAGTTTGTTTGGCAGAGATATAGAACACACTTTTCCAAGCCTGTTGGAAGGCATTTGCAGTTTCATTTCGCGTCTAATTTCCCAAACCAAACTGCTTGCAGCTCTAACTCCCTTCTAACTACCACTTCTTCGGTTCAGTGAGATATGCTGGATTCTAAACGGAGAAGCTTCTCTGACGCTTTTTCACAGAGATTTTGAAACTGAAATTTCCAAACCCGTTTCCAACGAAGGCGCCAATGGGCTTCCCCATAGAACTTGCCAACCTGAATTCCTACAGGCTAGATGTGAGAGGCACATTCTGCTGCTTCCTCCCTTAGAGTTAAACTAGCTTCTGAAAGCTCAACCTCCGGGGAGTTTGTTTGGCAGAGACATAGAACACACTTTTCCAAGCCTGTTGGAAGGCATTTGCAGTTTCATTTCGCGTCTAATTTCCCAAACCAAACTGCTTGCAGCTCTAACTGCCTTCTAACTACCACTTCTTCGGTTCAGTGAGATATGCTGGATTCTAAACGGAGAAGCTTCTCTGACGCTTTTTCACAGAGATTTTGAAACTGAAATCTCCCATGCTGTTTCCACCATAGGCAGCAATGGGCTTCCCCATAGAACTTGCCAACCTGAATTCCTACAGGCTACATGTGAGAGGCACATTCTGCTGCTTCCTCCCTTAGAGTTAAACTAGCTTCTGAAAGCTAAACCTCCGGGGAGTCTGTTTGGCAGAGATATAGGACACACTTTTCCAAGCCTGTTGGAAGGCATTTGCAGTTTCATTTCGCGTCTAATTTCCCAAACCAAACTGCTTGCAGCTCTAACTGCCTTCTAACTACCACTTCTTCGGTTCAGTGAGATATGCTGGATTCTAAACGGAGAAGCTTCTCTGACGCTTTTTCACAGAGATTTTGAAACTGAAATCTCCCATGCCGTTTCCACCATAGGCAGCAATGGGCTTCCCCATAGAACTTGCCAACCTGAATTCCTACAGGCTAGATGTGAGAGGCACATTCTGCTGCTTCCTCCCTTAGAGTTAAACTAGCTTCTGAAAGCTCAACCTCCGGGGAGTTTGTTTGGCAGAGATATAGAACACACTTTTCCAAGCCTGTTGGAAGGCATTTGCAGTTTCATTTCGCGTCTAATTTCCCAAACCAAACTGCTTGCAGCTCTAACTCCCTTCTAACTACCACTTCTTTGGTTCAGTGAGATATGCTGGATTCTAAACGGAGAAGCTTCTCTGACGCTTTTTCACAGAGATTTTGAAACTGAAATTTCCAAACCCGTTTCCAACGAAGGCGCCAATGGGCTTCCCCATAGAACTTGCCAACCTGAATTCCTACAGGCTAGATGTGAGAGGCACATTCTGCTGCTTCCTCCCTTAGAGTTAAACTAGCTTCTGAAAGCTCAACCTCCGGGGAGTTTGTTTGGCAGAGATATAGAACACACTTTTCCAAGCCTGTTGGAAGGCATTTGCAGTTTCATTTCGCGTCTAATTTCCCAAACCAAACTGCTTGCAGCTCTAACTCCCTTCTAACTACCACTTCTTCGGTTCAGTGAGATATGCTGGATTCTAAACGGAGAAGCTTCTCTGACGCTTTTTCACAGAGATTTTGAAACTGAAATCTCCCATGCCGTTTCCACCATAGGCAGCAATGGGCTTCCCCATAGAACTTGCCAACCTGAATTCCTACAGGCTAGATGTGAGAGGCACATTCTGCTGCTTCCTCCCTAAGAGTTAAGCTTGCTTCTGAAAGCTCAACCTCCGGGGACTCTGTTTGGCACATATATAGAACACACTTTTCCAAGCCTGTTGGAAGGCCTTTGCAGTGTCATTTCGCATCTAATTTCCCAAACCAAACTGCTTGCAGCTCTAACTCCCTTCTAACTACCACTTCTTCGGTTCAGTGAGATATGCTGGATTCTAAACGGAGAAGCTTCTCTGACGCTTTTTCACAGAGATTTTGAAACTGAAATTTCCAAACCCGTTTCCAACGAAGGCGACAATGGGCTTCCCCATAGAACTTGCCAACCTGAATTCCTACAGGCTAGATGTGAGAGGCACATTCTGCTGCTTCCTCCCTTAGAGTTAAACTAGCTTCTGAAAGCTCAACCTCCGGGGAGTTTGTTTGGCAGAGATATAGAACACACTTTTCCAAGCCTGTTGGAAGGCATTTGCAGTTTCATTTCGCGTCTAATTTCCCAAACCAAACTGCTTGCAGCTCTAACTCCCTTCTAACTACCACTTCTTCGGTTCAGTGAGATATGCTGGATTCTAAACGGAGAAGCTTCTCTGACGCTTTTTCACAGAGATTTTGAAACTGAAATTTCCAAACCCGTTTCCAACGAAGGCGCCAATGGGCTTCCCCATAGAACTTGCCAACCTGAATTCCTACAGGCTAGATGTGAGAGGCACATTCTGCTGCTTCCTCCGTTAGAGTTAAACTAGCTTCTGAAAGCTCAACCTCCGGGGAGTTTGTTTGGCAGAGATATAGAACACACTTTTCCAAGCCTGTTGGAAGGCATTTGCAGTTTCATTTCGCGTCTAATTTCCCAAACCAAACTGCTTGCAGCTCTAACTGCCTTCTAACTACC